>NW_020273604.1:153465-877936 GCF_003268045.1 Sipha flava | reverse complement strand
GTATTTCGCACCCTTGAACGGTTCGCAACCCGCAGGATAGCCGAGCGCGCCGCGTCGAAATGTTCGACATCACGTCGGCGCGCCGCTCGTCCGCTAGATCGCGTGGTCGCGCGCCGGCGAACATTTCGAATCTGCCCGGCGCCGGCGTGCGGACAGTGACGGACCGGGAACGCGGTCGACGGGTTCGCGCGTGGCCGTTCGTTGTGGCGTCCGTCGCGAGTAACGGACGAACGTGGCGATAAGTTTCACGTTCACGCCGCCTGCGCCGAGTGCGTACTCGACGGGAACGAGACGGCGTAGCGGAGGACGGCCCCGCGCGTTAGCCTAACCGGGGCAACGCCTTGGAGTGCCGACACTGTTCCCGTGCGAGACCGGTTTCGCTACCGGACCGTCCCGAACAACCGGCGTGCGGCCGCGGCAAGTAAGTTCCGGCGTTCAAATTCTCGTTACCCGCCGCCTACACTAACCTAACCTACGCCGATAACTTTCGAAACCGTTTCTTCGCGCCGCCACCCGCACGAATCGCAAAACTCACGATGACTCGTAATTACATAAACTTTGAACTCCTAATCACCGTTCGGACGATCGCTAATCTCTTCTGCTTCTCTTCTGCACGTCTGTACACGCCCTCCGCGCACTGACCCGTTCTCTGTGTTCGCAGGCCGACGAGCTGGACTGATAACTTACTGCTCCCGGTGGCCAAACTCGACATGGAATTTAATCGGGTCCTGTCAAACCAAGGACTGGACCTAAGGTTTGACGATTTAACGTACAGAGTAAACGCTTGGACGGACGCGTTCAAAATAGGTAAACATGTTAAGATTACGCTATGAACGGGTCTCTCAGTTGAAACACATTTTGCAGAGAAGAAAATTATTCTCCAAGGCGTGAGCGGCACGTTTAACCGGAGTCAATTATGTGCTATTATCGGATGTTCTGGCTCTGGAAAATCATCTCTGTTAAATGCATTATCTGGTTACAAGTAGGTTAAACACTTTATGAATGAACTGTTTCACTTGAGTAGTACTTGAATTCCTACACATTTTGTAATTATATGTGATTCTTTATTAGGTAAATTGTAACCGTCTAATTTTGATAAATTTAGTATAAATTATTTTGTTTTAAAAATAATTTCACACCTTAAATAATATTATGTAGGTAATATTATAACATATTTCTTATAATATTTTATTAGTTAATAATAATATGAAAGTCCAATAAAAAAAATAACAAAATTGATTGCACCTATTTACCTAGTAGTTGAAAATGTAAGGCTTATTTGCTTTAGATAAATAACTGTGTCGTGTCTTTTGTTTTTTGCTGAGCAAACTAGACTTTAGATGATGATAGGTATAAAATTATAGATAGTGCTGGTAGAAGAACAGGACCCTGTCATTTTAGGAGCTACACACCTAATTTCATGAGATTTAAACATTTGTAAACCTATAATTTGGTTTTTAAAATTAAATAACAATTATTTATTGCCGGGCTTTGATGATAAAATTTAATATCCATATTAAAGAAAACAATTTTTACATAAGTTATGTAAAATAGAAAAATATGTCATACAAAAAATGTGAAGTCCCAACAAAACCTCCCAGCAATAATATTGCTGATCATAGAAAATTATTTGATGTATAAGGCTGTTGAGATATTATAATTACAATATTTTTTTATACAATATTATAAAAATATTATTTATTTATAAGGACTAACGGATGTACAGGAACAATACTGATAAATAATAAACCTCAAGATTTGAAATTTTTTAAGAAACAATCATGTTACATAATGCAAGAAGACCAACTCCATTTGCAATTAACAGTCATAGAATCTATGATTTTTGCATCAAAATTAAAATGTTTCACTTTCTCTTTGGACGCAAGCCAACTTAAAATAGTAAAGTTTGAACTTTTTAAAGCTTTCATAATAGTATTACTAGTATTAGGTAATGTTATTTACAATTTATTTTTAGATAGATTATATTTTGGAAAGTCTAAACTTATTTAAAGTTCAAAATACAATAACAAAGCATTTATCTGGTGGTGAACGTAAAAAATTATCAATCGCATTAGAACTCATTCATAATCCAAGCATAATGTTTTTTGATGAACCTACTAGGTGATTAGTTAGTAATTATTTTATTTTTTTAGCTTTATTAAGAGAAATAACTATTTTCCTGTTTTTGTATATATATTTTTTAAATTATGTAATCATTTATAATTTAATTTAGTGGATTGGATAGTTCTTCAGCAAATCAAGTATTGAATACATTAAAAGATCTTGCCAATTCGGGTCGTACCATTATTTGTACTATACACCAGGCTACTTCTTCTCAGTTAAAGATATTTGATGACCTTTATGTACTTACGCCATCTGGTCATTGTATATATCATGGTATGACATCAAATCTATTGGACTATCTAGCCGTTCAAGGTTTACGATGCCCTTTGTACCACAACACTGCAGACTACAGTAATATAATTATTATATAATAAAACATAATATGATTTAAATATTTTTAACAAAATTATGATTTTTACAGTTATTGAAATAAGTCTTGGAGAATACGGAGATCATGTTGAAAAATTAGTGAAATATATTAATAATGGGAAGTCAATAGAATGGTTGAAAAATACTAAAATGGAAGTGCTAGTCAAAGGTTGGTAAAAATAAAATATTTTTAAATGTAATTGGTAATTTTAATTTGATATGTTAGTATTGTATAAGCTACTACAGTAAATAGAAAATAAACTGACTTAAAATATATAGTTCTTTAATGTTTTATGATTTAGTATAGTACTTCACCAGTAAATCTTTCCAAAATATAAGAAAAATTTACTTTACAGAAAATCAATCCAAAATAGAAAATACTAGTGATGAATTTAAAGACAAGACATTTACAAGACATAATTATCAAAAACTAATTCAATTTATTATCTTATTGCATAGGTGTACAGTTAAAACATTAAGAGAAAAAGTACAAATTATTAAAATTATTAATTTTTTTCACATGGTAAATATTTTTTGATATTTAATTTATTGTTTTTTCAGTTTGTCGTTACAAGATTGTTGGTACATATTATTGTTAGCGCTGTATACGGATGGATATACTTTGATGTTGGCATTAATGCATCATATATTCATGATAACCTTATGTTATTGTTTTTCAGTTTACTGTTTATAATGTATACCGCTAGCTCTTCAATGATAATCAACTGTAAGTTTGTTATTATTATTATTATTATTATTAGTATTTTTTACCAAACTCATAAATGTGTATTTTTTGTAAAATGTTTTCGTTTGTTGATTTTTCTATATTTATGTTGTAGTTCCCTTGGAAATTCCAATACTTTCCAAAGAATATTTTAATCAATGGTATTCATTAGCATCATATTATCTAAGTTATACAATTGTAGATTTTCCAATTCAGGTATTTAATTATATTCATAAAATAATTCTTAACACAACTAAACCATTAAATTTATTAATTATTAGAACATTCAAGTATCTCATTAAACATTGTGTTCTATGACTAATATACTTTCTTTGTCATGTATTGGTATACACAACAAGGTACATCATATGTTTGAACACTATTTACGTTCTCTCTGAATATAAAAATAGTTGACATAATTATTGGTTAATGTCAATTATATCACAAATTTAGTATGTTTTATTATTATTTTTTCATACATTATATTGTAGGTTGCATGTACGTTTTTGTATTGTGTTATACTGTACTATTTCACTGGACAACCACTTGAATGGTCACGATTTGGTATGTACATGCTGATGATGTTAATGGTTGGATTATTGTCCCAGACTATTGGCATGTTAATGGGTACACTGTTCAGTGATTTAAGAGTAAATACTATAAAATAATTAATATAATTTTAGCTGTTTTGTGGTATTTGAAGTTTTGTGACTTATTTAATCTTAACAGTTCAGCACTATTTTAACAAGCTTTTTGCTCATGCCGTGGATGATGTTCGGAGGTATTTTCATTAGAATATCTGATACGCCAGAGATTTTTCGATGGCTGTTTGACATTTCCTTCATGAAACATGCCATGGAAGGTATAGTGCATTGTATTTATGGCTGGGATCGTCCCAAATTGAATTGTTCTAAAGTATGTTATTTTGTATGATTTTCTTTTATTAAGTCTAAAATTCTAAATGAAAACTGTTTTAGATATACTGTTACAACTCACTACCGTCACATATATTAAAAGACTTGGACATGTCAGTCAACAAATATTGGTTCAATTTTTTAGCAGTCAGTGCTATTTATTTACTACTGAAAGTGGTCACTTATCTAGTTTTGAAAGAGAAATTAAAAATCCACTGACAACTCTATACATATTATGTTACTTTTTTCTTTTTAATATTTCATCATATAACTTTCATTACTGTATGTCTGAATAGTTTGTATGTTAAAATGCAAACAAATTGTTTTAGTTTTAAGGGGACAATTTTTATTGCTAATAATTAGTACTATGTTACCTCTTTTTTAAATTCTGCCAAAGATAAAACATAATAAATGTACTTGTTAATTTTAACAGAAATATTTTCAACTGTAGAATAGTTTATGTTTTTATTATATATTAATTTTATTGTTATCAATAATTTTATTTTTGTTTTGTTATATACTACTTAAATAGTTAGTAAATTATAACCAACTACTTGTAGTATAGCAATTTGTCTAGTCTTTTACTAGTTTCTGAAGTATAATATTAAACCAGTATACATTTATTTTTATATGTTATTAGTTTCATAATTAGTTCAATGATTTAGTTTTATTTGTTGTCTTTTAAGAAGTTATCAAATGAAATAATGTTTTAAGCCTTGAATTTAAATTATTAAGTATGTGACATGTTTTCAAAAAACTGTTTTTATATAAATGCCAAATTTTTATCTGTGATTTTAATTGCTTTGTGCCAATGAAAATATTATATTTATCACACATAATATATTTTAATTTAATAAATAATGATTTTTTTTGAAGACTGTGTTAGTATTTTTTTATTAATTAATTTGAGCCTATTGTGTACAACATTTTTGATTTTAGAAGAAACAAGAAATATATTGTTTTTAAGTTATTATCTTCAAAATCAAACTTTTTAATTGCAAACCACTATATGTCTGAAAACAAATTATCTTATAGTATCTGATAAAATCAAAAATAATATTCTACATCTCAATTTTTAGTTTAATCAATTAAAAAAAGAAAAAATTGTCCTTGTTAATAATTTGATAAAATTAAGTATTTTGTTTTTTTTTTTTTTTTTTGGTTTACAAACAATGTAATGCTAGATTATGTTAAAAAATGCTACACCTTTATTTCTAAAATCAAAAAAATAAATGATAAGTATTGTTCTGAATTTAGGATGAGGTTTTAGAAAATGTGCATAAAAAATATAGCTTAAATGTAAAGAACAAAGGCATTTGATTTCAGTAGGATTCAAAATGTAAATAAACAAAGACACTGTTGGTAAGCTGGTTTCTTATAAATATTCTTAACGACTGACAACATATTTTGAAATGTAAGTTATTTTTAACTTCTGCAAAATGTCATCGAGTAAGTGGTACTTAAATCAAAAAACGAATTAAATATTCAATGATACATATACTTCAGTATGAAAAAACTACAACAGGTTATAAAACATAGTTCAACTAACAATGTGAGTAAAAAAAAACAAAACAATAAAAATGTACGTATAAAAACTGAACGTGATAAATATTTTAAATGAAAAAAATAAATACCAATGCACCCAATAATATTTTAATAACATTTTTATAATATAATTTAATAAATAAAAGTTTCAAGTATGATTGTATCAGGTAATAAAAAAGTCTGATGTTTATATTAAGTTTAATATTCAATAGGAAAAATTAAATTGTTGGTTGATGCCTGTTTGGCAAGTGAAGCGTTCTTTCTAGCCGATTTGCTCTTGCGTCGTTTATGATCTTTCTTAGAATCTGACACAACCGTCACTTTTGACGATAATGTTGTAGGACCATTACTATTGTCATCAGACATTTCACCTGTACTACTCTCTGATACACTGGTCTCTTCACTTTCTGAAACCATGTTTAATGGTCCATAAGATCTGTCTTCAGCTTCAGACGCTTCGCTTTCACTAGGAGTATTATGCTCTCTTATATTACGCTTACGCTGTTGACGTTGCCTATGTTTTTTTGCTTGTGCTGCTATGCTGATATTAAAACTAAAATTATAAATAAGAATTAATTAACATCTAAATAAAATAATTAATTTTATTTGTACTGCATACTTGATCTTCTTTTCGATAACGTGATCGTTAAAGCGAACTGTCTTTTTATGATTTAAATCATAACTTGATCCCAGTATATTAGAACTATCAGTGTCCACATTGTCTAATGATGAACTGTATGTCTGAGGCGGGGATAATAAAACATCATCCATGACACTGCATTCAGACAAAGCTCTTTTTTTCAAGATTCCACGCTGCAGAAAAAAATAGAAACAAATTTAATAAAATACAATTTAAAGTAATAATAATATTTACTAATCAGATTAACACTTACAATTGTAGGTCTTTCATTATTAAATTCTACTGGCAATGAGCCGGGTATGAAATCCATTTTTTTTACAGATTCTGGTAAACTGTCGGCTATTGGTATGGCGTTGGATTTCTGAATCTTCTTCCCTTTTTTCTTTTTTCCTTTCGTTGTTACTTTATTATTTTTATCTTTTAACAGACTACCATCATTTTTTTTATTATTTTGTTGTCTTAGACATTTAGTGTTAACGTCTTCTTTATTATCATCAAATACATCATCATCATCATCATCATCATCACTATCATTAAGAGCAATAGAAATACCATTAGCCAGAGCATTGGAATTTTCTTTACATTTTTCCATATGGATGTACTGAACTGTCAAGTTATCTTGATCAAGACCATACCAATATTCTTTACCTTCGGGTTTAAAATTTGTTGCAAACTCAAGGATTATATTTTTATCAGAAGGTAATACTTTAACATCAGACTTAAATAAGCTCGATTTGGATGGAATTTGTAAGCAAAAAGCAAACCATATGGGAAAAAATCCTGAACCAATGGAATGGAATTTGCCTGAGATCAATTGTTTGTCATTAATAACTATCACATTAATTGACGTTGGATCAACATTTTTCACATTGAGCGTAAGTACATATTTATTTTCAAAAGTAAATTCATGCTCTGGCAGCATATAGTGTACATCATTCGGAATGATATAATTATTGTTACTATTGCACTCAGTAATGCTTTTATGATTAATTTCATTGCCGTTATGATGACCATTAGTACTGATACTTTCTTGATTGTTTACATTGTTTTGGTCATTGCATGCAACCGAATCTAAGTGACCATTAACAATATTGATATCACTTACATTTTCACGACATTCCTCTTTTGACATTTCTACCTCGCTCACAAGGTTATTTGGATATTCAAACAGTGGTTCTTTCCTAACAACCGGAAGACTAACTATCATTGTTTTAGTACTTTTATCAAACTTAGCATTACCTTTTTCTTCCGATACAGTGTACGGCAAATTTATATCCAATTTATACTTTGATGGCTTATTACAGACTAGCTTCAAAGACTTTGGAAGCACATCTAACTCTATGTTGACCGAAGAGTCCAAGAGTGGCAGTTGAATTTCAATAATCAACTCTTTGGGTATGACAGCGTTCATTTTACAATGCATATTATAGCCGTGTTCTTGAATATCAATGTCCGAACGATATTTAATAGTGAATTTGGGAACGGTGAACAATGATTTCTGTTTCAACGCGCCCAGGTCATGGTGTTGAATGGGTCGTTCTTCAGGCGGCTTGTAAGGGCAACCGGGTAGTTCAGTGGTGCCCTGGGAATTATCGGCCGGCTGCTGGAAGCCGTCGATTTTGGTGCGTATCACCATCGACCTGGTAACGCCTTTGAAAAACATCTTCGGATACTTGACGTTAGCCCTGTCCAACACTACGTTGTTGTTCTTCTCGATCATGCTGAGAGCGGTATCCTCGACCATGTCCTTAAGGCGCTGGCCGCGACCGACCATATCCAGCACGTCCGGATGGAAGACCACGTCGTACACATCGCATGGTTTACGCGAGCGGTCGTAGTCCTGGCGTACCGGGGACAGACAGTGCGGCAGCGACCAGTGATGGCCACCGCCGGTCCGGCTGACGACCGGCCGGTCCAGCACGTCGCATGAGCACACGTTGACGAACACCTTGCGCGAACCGTCCGCACTGGTCTTCAGCACGTAACCGGGCTGCGGCCGGACGAATGTGACCCGCGTGCCGCGTTCCCTCTCGTACTGCTCGATCTCGCGTTCCTGCTGCGCCCTGTTTACCGGGTCGTTGATCTCGTCAACGTACTCGCACAGTAGCTTCCGGAACTGTTGGTCCTTCAGCGCCTCGCCGATGCTGTCCAACTCCTGTGCGGTGATGTCCAGATCGTCGAGATCGCACTGTCCGCCGCTCATTGCTCGGATGTCGCGAGATCGAAAGGGGCGATAGACAACGAATACCGTAAGCCGGCCGACGAAATATCGAAATCTTAACGCCGCGGGAGCCGATCGGCTATTGCCGTTCGTCAGCGGTTGTTATTTTCGTCGTTAGTCTGCTGGTTTTATTTTTCCCTCCGTCTGTTTGTTTTGACGTCGTTTTTATCGTCTTCTTGAAGTCGCGCTACCAGCCGTAACGGTGGTGCGGTAGTGCTAACGATGCGCGATACAACTGCGTGACCGACACGGAAATGCTATTGTTCAAACTCTGCGCAGATACCATAGACACGTTATCGTCGGCGGTGGACTACGGCCTCGCAGCCGGCAACGGTATCACCACCGCGCTCGCACAGCTGTTTCTTCCGATAACGACTCCCCCCGTCCGTCCGTCCGTGCCATGCGTGTGGATTGTAAACATCTCGTCACCGTGTTTTTCCATCGTTAAACATACGTATTATTATGTATTTTGTGTGCGTTTAGCATTGGCGGAACTCGGGAAGGACGTTTTAGAAGAATAGTAATTTTTCCGGTACACTATCTACTGTAGTTCGATATTTTCAACTTTCTTACTGAGACAATGTGCTAGATGAGTACACGATTGCGTGCTGGTTATTAGGAAAAAATTGTTGGGAAGGGTATACACACGGATTTAATACAAAAAAAAAAAAAAAAAGAAGAAATTCGCTTGATTGTTTATGATTTATCTGAGATTACGTTTGATTTGTGCTCAAAACCAGTGGCGACACGACTATCGATAACTGTTAATTGTTATAGCGTCGACTATATAGTTAGTTATTATTTCATTCGATTATCAGTCGTTGCTAATTATCAGTCATTCGATCGTTACTGATATTAATAGCCGTTTGTTCTGTTGGAATAACTTTTGTAATACATTCAATACTACGATCGACCACGGTACTATTTATAAACTACCACCTGAACGCACGCCCGTTTACAGTTGTGCGCACCAAAGTAAAACATGTCGTTCTCGTTTTATTGGACGAACACGTGATAGGAGCGTGAACATTTCAACAACTTCAATCTCTTTAATCACGGTCGATTCACTCCCCGATAAACATTACGTAACACACACGTAAACAATAGAAAAATATAAGATAACCTTATGGATGTACTACGGTCGTATCTCTTAAATTTATGGGAAACGCATTTATGCGGTACCCACATTGGGAAATGCATCTATTGAACGATTAAAACATTAACAATCATATTTAAATCACAAAATTACACTTGTTAAAAGTAGGTACATTGCGGTATTAGCGTCAAAAATAATGGGCAATTTTTTTTTTACGGGGAAGAGGAGCTACTAATCTGTCTAATGCAGCAGTTCCCAAACTGTGCACCGCGATGCCCTAGGAACACCACGACCACTTTCTGAGGGCATCTATAACCTTATAATATTTTTATACAATAATTATAATCATAATAACAATATTTTTTGTTTATTTATTTATTTATTAAGTTTAAAAATGTATTAATTTATAATTAAGATAAATTTTAATAAAATTAATAAAATTCGTTATCATAAGTATTTTTTATTGTTCTGTTTTTAATGTTATTCACAGCAGGATACCGTGGCTAAATTGGGTCCAAAAAAAGGCACCGCGGAAAAAAAAATTCGGAAACCACTGATACTTTATTACTTAATTACTGTTCGTCTTTCTCGTTATAGTAATTAACGCGTAGTTACGGATCAATAATATGAATAATAAAATATAATAAATATGAATAGAAAACAATTATAATACTGTAAGAACGTATGCAAGTAACAAGTGCAAAAATACGAACTCCCAGTAGTTTTCAATTACGTCACGAATTATTTTTGAACTATAGCAAATACGCGTGATACACGTAACACACAGTAGATACCCAATTCTCCCCCTAGTGCCTGGGAAAATATTTCTCCCTTCCCTTTCCTGGACTATGCTACTACTAAATCGATGAATACGGGAGAAATTTCGCTAAGATAATACATACGGAAGTACACGTTTAATTTATCAACGATTTTCATTATTGACAAGCGGTTTACCGCGTTACACTTCGACAAAACAGTATATTTAACGGACCCTTCACCATCAATAATGTTCTGTCAATATTTTGTGCAATATTCATTTTCCTTAAACCTCTTAATATGCAGAGGAAAAATATTCGTATATTAGCTTTGTCGTTTAAACTACGATTTAGATGTGTTTAATAACGTCAGTGTAATAGCATTTTCCATCAGTTCTCATTGTTCTAAAAATAAATCTTAATGATGCTGAATTAATTTTTATTGCGGTAGCATTTGGACTCAACCAAAGGAAGCCCAAAAAATTATTAAAGACATTGGATGAAAGAGTGGCATAAACGAAGACCACAATCTAGTGATGGAAAATTGTTGAACTTTCTTCGAATGACTGAACCAAATGTCTGTTGGAATTCTTCGAACATCTTTTAAAAATTTATTGAAATTTTATGAATTCACCTATGTTTATAAATATAATTTTATGATTTAGCACAATGTCATATCCTAATGTGCCATAATATTGTGTATTGTGCAATACAATTTTCAACCCTGTACGATTTTTTCAATACATTGTACAATCCTCAAATATCTATTCTACGCTGTCAATAATATTGCGCAATATCAATTATTATGCAATATTATTGATTGTGAAGGTATTCGCTTAATACAATACAATATTATGCTTCCAGTATAGGCACGTTTGATAGTATATGTAACAGATAATATTATTTTCGATTATATTCGTTTCACGTGCGGGCCAACATGGATATAATTTTATTTTATTTTATTTATTTATTATTTTCGTTGTCATTTCCCATTATTGTTGATCGTAGTGTGCGACATAAAATTATTGAATAACCGAAAGGTATCACTACTCAGACTGCTGGATTAATATACCTATAACATTATACACATTCGTACTACCAAGATTGTAAACGCGGCGTGACGAGTGAATTTGGAAGAGAAAACGTGATTCTAGAAACGTAACTTACACAATACAATATGACAAGGTCATATTATTTACGATTTTGTTTTACGACGAACGATCATCCGAATAAATTATTATTATTTTTTAAATTGTTGCTCTTAACGTAGAAACTAAATATTATTTACTGAGATGTATTTTTTTCTATAAACTAGTCTACCGCATTACCTGTCGCTAAAACTAATAACTTATTCCTGTAACTATTACTTTTTGGAATATTTCAACAAAATATTGAACAGTTTTCATATTTCTCGTTGTATCTACCATTATAACAAACTGCATACGCAATATATATACATATCTATATTATTTATTCATTATTATTTCTATTAAATAAAAATATTTATGAAGTTTTATATAACTATATTCACTATACTGTATAATATACAGCATACGTATTATTTTATGACTGATAATTGAAGAATAATTGAGGTAATTTTAACGTTATTACTATTTAAAACTATTTATTTTTTAATATTTAATTTTTGGTTAATCTTTAGTGCCGACAATGGAGCCATATATTGTGTTAGACAACTAGTAAAGAAGTTTAGGAAAAAGAAGAAAAAAATATAAAGTACATAGAGTATGATTTTGTAAGAAGATACCAAGGAGTTGAGGATATGAGAAGACCAATGACAATAAGCGGTGATGTGATAGGCGAAGTAGAGATTAATTAGGATCATTTGTACAAAAGGACGAAAGCTTTGACACAGATGTAAAACATAAGATTAAGTGCAGTCGGATGAAGTGATGCGGTGGATAGAAGCGTCGGGCATTTTATGTGATCAGAGAATTCCAATGAGGCTGAAAGGTAAATTTTAAAGAATAATTTTCCTCCTTATTTAAGGTAAGATTATGCGTGCTCTTTAATTTAAATCGCCAAAAGTCCGGGTGGACGCTTAATGACATTGGTTACTAAAATACAATATCGAATATACAATATTTATTATATTACAATATTACATGAAATTTATTTTCTTGATTAATTTGAATACGAGAAAAAAATATCGAAGAAATAATATGTAGGTATAACGATAAGCAAAATGGTAGATAATGTACACCATGGGTTAATTTAAAGCGAGCCTCACACGATTAGTATTACTGTCAGTAAAAATATTGACAGTATTTCGATATCCGATTTTTTCATCAGTCATCAGTAGGGCTAGGATAGTATAGGATTATGCATTTTTTTTTAGGAATTACAGGACATAGCTTTTCAAGCACAAAATGTGATTTGGTCATATACGAGTCCAAATATATAGTTTTTATTTTGCTTTTTTTTGCATTTTTTGCACTTTTATGGATTTAGGGTCATTTTTTCAATTTTACGGGCATTTTTATACTTTTTTGAAATCTTGGTAATATTTTTATACATTTTCATTTACACTAAATGTTTTCGATAAAAGTTTTGAATTCGTAACAGAAATAATTATATAAATATTTCAATTATAGAGACAGTGTGTTAGTACTCGTTATCGATAATAAAACCACTTATATATTACAACAATAAACTTTGATACCACGAGTTATCTTAATCGTAAAATTAGATGACAGTGGTGTGGAGTGTACCTACGTATGGTTTTGTTAAATATCTATTTAGTTAGTGTCTTTACTTTCGGGATTGCGTATATATTTTTTATTTTATAGTACTTTTTGTTGTTTATTTCAGAAAATTTCAAGCTGGTCATTGCATGATAAGTCCAAACTTCAAACTTGAGTTTTTTTTATGCAATTTTTTTATAATATTATAATTTAAATAATTTTCTACCGAAATATTAATTAATAAATAATAATTAATAATTATAAATTATAATTTATAATGCATTTTTATAATATTTTAAAATCATTGTTTATCTTTTGGTCATTTTTTAAGGTCATTTTTAGGTTATTTTAAGGTCATTTTTTTAGGTCATTTTTAGGTTATTTTAATGTCATTTTTTTAGGTTTTTTGGGTCATTAAAATCCTAGCCCTAGTCATCAGTATTGTTTTTTTCATACTGACAATACATCAATACTTACCTCACACGATCAATAATACTGTCAGTATCTGAAATACTGTCAGTATTACCATTGATTATGGATATTACTATCTACTATACTATACTACTACTATACTATACTATATTACTACTATACTATACTATACTATACTATCTATAATCAATGGTATTACTGATCGTGTGAAGCCTGCTTAATTTACGCTGTGTCTAATTATAAATTATCCCCAAGTAGTTATTACCCATAACTCTAAAATCAAAGTGATAGTGATATTGATCGACTATTATTTAGAATAAATATAAACATAATATAATAACTATAAATAGTATAAATATTAAACTGTGATAGAGGATAGACACATTTTTATAGATAGTACACACCTTATGTGCAATGTACGTATTTGTTACTGTCTACGTTGACCAACAACTAGCAAGGTTAGTTATTGTTTCTTTTTAGTTTTGTTCAGTTTTTTTAAACATTACCTACTATCATTGATTAAATATTTAATCAATGCTACTATGTATTTCAATTTAATTTTACTGAGTGGGCATAAATATAGAATTATTTTTCTTTGGGGGAAATTTGTTTTTACATCCTATAAAAATAAAGTTTTTATGAACATATATGTGTAACAGAAGAGGTTTAGACCTCATGGGTTTCCTAAAAAAGGTTGGTAAGATTTAGAATTATGTAGGAGAACGCTCCTCAATTTTTGATGAATATAGTCCCCCCGCAACATTTTTCCCACTTTAACCACTGAATGAGACCAACTATGCTATATGGTCCGAAGTGTTGAGCGGTTGACAAGAGAATAGAACAGAGTATGAGTGTTACGGAAATGAAAATGCTTAGATGGATGAGTGGAATGCCAAGGGAAAATAGAATAAGGAACGAATATGTAAGAGATAGTATTGTAGCATCGATATTGGACAATCTTAAGATGAGAAAAAATAGAGTGAGATGGTTTGAGCATGTAATAATGCGAGAGGAAACAAAAGCAGTAACAGTGTTTATGAAAATGAACGTAGAAGGGGAAAAAGGAAAACCAAGAAAGAGATGGTTAGATACGATTGAGAATGATATGAGGGCTGTTGATGTGTGCGTAGGGGATGTAGAAAATCGTGACGGGCGGAGGTTAAGAACAAGGGTGCCTCACCCCAAATAGTTGGGAGAAAAGTGAAGAATAAGAAAAATAAATTAATCTTTAATACAGTTCTATTACTAAATAGATAAATAATTTATTTTATTAAGTAGAAATTTTGTTTTTTGATACAATTGATTATTTCAGTATAATAAATTTAATGAAGGTACTATAGTATTGTTCTAGACATTATCGGTTTTATCCAAAAAATGTGTAAACTCAATTACCTATGCATTCCTGAAAAGAAATTAATTTAAATGTCTACGTATCTTATCGTAAACTTAAACTTAAATAAGCATTTTTTAACAAAGTCGAGTTAAGCACATTTTTATTTTATTAAGTTTTGGTTAACTGAAAATTAAAATCAATTTCAGTCTTAAAATCATTTTCAGTTTTAATTTATCTGTTGTTTTTTTTACATAACACAACAAGTTAAAACCATTTGTTAACTCTCTCAACTATGAATATTATAATAGTTCAAATTTAATATTAAAGGCAAATTAAAATATTATAATTTTTATAGAAAAAATATCGTATTGTGAATGTTTATACTATTTATAATTTATTAATTTATATTAATTAAATTTTCTCATATCACTCTTATTCAATACAATTTATATTTACTGCATCAAATATAAATTGAATTTATGCAGATTACATAAATGATACGTCTATACCTTACACAGAAATTTATAGCTATTTTATTGGATTTTTGATTTTATTTGTAGTTACATAAATATATTTTATGACTACAATTAAAATATAATATATTTTTTCATTAAGAAAAACCATTACAATATTGTATTATAATCGTATAATAATAGTATGTAGATAATATTTTTGCTATTTTCGTTTGTTCGGATTCAGAAATCCAAATAAATCTGTTATGATATAATTGAACGTGAGTGTCTGCAATTTAAATACAAAATATTGTAGTTAATACTAATACCAATACGCATAATAATTTAAATACTTAATCCTATAAATAAAATTAATAAATTAATACTTTATAACGAATAATACTAATTATACAGGTTGTTACCATACAAGTAGTATTTAGCATTAATTACGGGTTTTACATTATATTTGCACTGAAAAATACTTTAATTGTTATGAATTACTGTATGAAAAATTACACGTAGGTAAACTTTTTGCAAACTACTGTCATACACGTAATATGAATATTCTGTTTTAAACAACTGCTGTACAACATGTGTTATATATTCATATATATAATACCTATAGTAAATTTATGAGCAGTTAAAACTAAACGTTTAACATTATTACTCGATTAATTTAGGATCAGATAGTAGAACTATATTATTTTAATAATTATACATTTTATAGATTACACTTGTTATGAACTATAATATAAACAATTTTACTTACGGGTGGTAAAGCGGCATGAATTAAGTTAATATTTTCACCAGATCCTGCAGACGATAAATCTTTTGTTTTTAACAGTGTACGAACAACAATTTCCAACTCATGAAAACTCATTTTTTCACCTAGTTAAGGATAAATATATAATTTAAGATGACACGAGATCTATCAATAGATATTAAAAATAATATCTAACCCATGTTTTTCATTATGTGTACAAATGTTTCTCTCGTCAGTACACCTTTTTCTCCATCGGGATTTACAAAATGATCGTAGAGAACCATTCTATCATACGCCTTTCGGATGTCACCAATTTTCAATTCCAGCCGTGGTTTGTAATTCAAATACAAAATAACAAATTCTTCAAATGTTAGTAAAGTTGTAGGATGGCCTATTTTAACTATATCTCTCTCGTGCATTTCGTATATCATGTTAGATATCTGCAATCATACGTTTAATCAATATTTGAAAAAAAAAAATTATTTTTCAATTATCCATTATTTTGTTTACTTCCATATCAGAAGGGAAATATCCCATAGCCCTCATAGGATAAGATACATTACAGACATCTAAAAAATCGCTGAAAACTATGGTGTCCGGATTTACACTATTAGCTATTTGAAAACAATAAAAATATTCTTTTAACAATTTTAGTTCATTTCCATTTTCGCCGCCTTCGAGAAAGTAGCTGTGAGCATTAAAATCTGTTCTTAAATCGTCTTCCAATCTCGACATGTAGCTTAGAAAAAAAATGAAACATACAAATTCATACATAGTTTGTAATAATATTTCTAATCAGGGTTTCAAATTCATTTTTGGCAAATAAAGCAACGAAAAATCATAGTAAAGCAAAGGTTATAAAAATACCATCGAAAATAGAATCACATAAAAAAAGCGCTGTAGGTGAAAAAAATAATATTTTAGTTTTTCAAATGAGATTTTTTTATCAAAAATATGTTATTGAACATTAATTCGAATAATTATGACACGCATACATAAATAATACATAAAATTAATACTTTTAAAATGTTTCGATGAGTATAAATGATAATAAATTAACGCATGACGCATGTAAGTTATATTGAAGCCCACAAGCTTATTTTACCCCCATTTCATGGACGTCAATACAAATATCTTTTGGTCTTTGATCTTAAGTCAGGTCAAATTCAAAAATTAGTCTTTTTCCATTAACGTACTAATTTTGTTAAATAAATTCTAACTAATCCGGACATTTATAATTGGAAAAAGCTTTTAATTCGTATTACCATGTAATAAAATATTTAACTGTACAATTTGAAATCTGAGTACACATGTAAATTATTTAATTTATTTTTTCACTAATCACTAATCAGCAAAAATAATCATGAGTCACAGACATTTTGAACAACAATATTAATATAGGAAATTATTGAATGTGTAAATTGATAACAGTCGAATATAACTATGGTAAATAATTTAAAGAGTTCTATTTTTTTTTTCAATTAATAATAATTATTAACTTGTATATTGTAATTATCCGTGTTACACGCATAGTATTTTATTGTGCAAAACTACAGCCATGCAACAGATGTCGTATACTTACTATACTATACCCAATAATTTTTATTAAATCAAGATTTTGGTAGTACAGTGGTTGCCGCTTATTGTGATCATATTCGTTCAAGAGAACTTTGATTACTATAGCCGGAAATCACTAACAGCGGCGACTCGAAAATATATATTTCGAAGTACCCACCCACTCCCACCAGTAAAATCTGAATTTAGGCATAGTATAATTTTTATTTTAAAGTGCTTTTGGTTTTTTCTTACTAACAAAGATACTAAAATTATAATTTTTCAAAATAAACCTAATATTAATTATTTTTCAATTTTTTAGGTATTAATTTATAAGTTTATATAGCATCATTTTTAGAATTGAGCCCTACTATTTATTCTCATGTGACGCTTTAGTTCTAGAATAAACATAATTAGTATGTCGATTTGTATAGCTAAAAAATTGGTTAGTATTAAATTCAACAAATATTCATAAAAGTTCACATAGGACCAGTGGCGCCGATCCCTATATTCAAGTATGGCGACTGCCATAGTGAATTATATGGTGGGTGGTTACTGGGTGCTGGGTAGGTGACACATAGCGTGGTACCCACAGCCCAATGTGTAAAATGTATTATGAAAGTATTAAAAATATTTAATATTTAACATTATTACATAAAATCACATCAGTTGTGGTACGCTGATTACGTCGATACAAGCCAGAAGATCGCAACATTAACACAAATAATACGATAACGATAGTGCGATGCGATGGAAATAAATATTATTTAATATATAAAGTGAACACCCATATCGGCTATATCATAAATTATTGATAAGTCACAATATGAAAATAGATTTATAAATATATAAATTTATGTATATATAAATACATATATTAATATCAATTTTGAATACAATATTATGGTAGGGTTTCAGCCCCCCACTGTTTACACGAATCGATAGGTGTGTAGGTACAATTAAAATTTGATATTCGCCATACTGCATTTTTTGTAGTTCGGCGCCACTGCACAGAACTAGTTATCCATCAATTTTCTGAGGGGTGTCAGTCGACACCCCTTACCATCCCTGTGTGCACTACTGACTACATACTATACAAACAGTAACGACGGACGAAAACAAACTGGGTATAAAGTGTAAAAATATCGGTGCTTGTGAGAACAAAAACGGTTTAAAGCATGTAAGAATGCACGGTATGAAGTATCGCTCATTACGTGGGTTACATTAGATAAGATTAACTGGATTATTCACGATTAAGATAATTGTCATTCGTAATCGTCCCTATACACAAAAAGAGGTGATATTATTCTAAATTATATTTATATTTTATATTTTTGATGATTATTTCTGATCACAATAACCGAAAACCTAAACACTGTAAGCGACGAAAAATGCACTTTTAACAGCTGTTTGTTCCGTTCCTGGCATTCTGGATCACTATAAGCGGCTGATTCTTATAACCAGTGAACACTATAAACGGCGACCAATGTATTACAAATATATGTAATCACAATACTAATCCACTAGATGGATCCTCATTACTCATTTCAATACTTCAGAGATCATGTTAAAACATATAAAATACATGCGATGTGATGGTCTGCCGAATTGGCCATTACGAGTGTTGAGAAGTAAAACGTCCCACCATTACCACACTTAATTTTATACAGGAACCTTTAAGGACTAAAATATTTATAAGATATCGTAAGCATTTTTATCTCCTATAAGGCTATATAACTGTTTTATATTACATGTATTCGTTTTTGCTATTCCGATGATAAATATTATGTAAACAAAACTAGATTTCTGAAATACGTTTAGAATGTTTACGTTTTGTTAAAAGACCACATCAACATCGATGGACTGTTCTCGCTGATACTAAAAACGTATTTGTTATCATGCGAAATGCCGAAATCGATCAACTAAAAAACAATTATAATTGATAATTTTAAGTAGAAGGCGAATGTGATGGAATTAACTGACTTTAGTTCCGGAGCTGAGTACTGCAGCGTTTCTGAATGGGTTTCCATCAATAGGTTGTTGTAAAATACCTATATCTGTGTCATTACAGAATAAAATCATATTTTGCCTTTCATTGTTTTCCATTTGATAAGGGATCTGAAAAAGAAAAACGAACAAAGGTATATAATTTTCCGTTTCCTTACTTTTAAAGATTTTTTATAACATATAATAATACATCTTCCATGCGGTTTCATCAAAATATTATAAAATAATTTGATTAAAATAAACGAAGTGTAAACCTTTGTAAAAAGTAATTCAGATTTTTATATACATAGTAATCTATGTCACTTTCCTCCTCTCCGACTCGACATTAGTATTTAAGTGTCATATCCATGTACAAGATTATGCAAATAATACAACTTTATCCAAATCCAAATAGAAGCTTGACGGCCATGTTGAAGCCCATGCTTATGAATGTATATTTATTATTTTTTACTTTTTCCTATTAATATTCTATTAGTATAATATATAAAATATCTCTAAAATATCAATGAATTTTTTGTGGGTCAGTTATTTATTAGTGTTTGATGGACGTTCCCTATTCGACGCTAGGTACTAACACTTATCTCATTTGTGATATTTACTTTCATATTTGTAATTGGACTTTCGAGATCGACTCCTCGAGTGGTCCGAACACATCGACTGTTATTCCATATGGTTAAATGTAGCTAATAAATGAAAACAGTATCAGCAATTTATGACTATAAAATATTACAACGTAGCAACAACTCAATAAACGGATAAACGAAGAAAGAATTTACATCACTTCCACTAATGATAAGATTTGAAACTCCAGACTTGTTTTTGATCGTTTTTGTCATACACAGAGGTTCGTGCCACGGTTCGGTTCTCATTGTTTTTACTAGTCTGAATTTACCATCGTCTTGCCTTAACAGCCCAAACGTGAGATCCCAATCAGAAGATGTATAGATACAACAGAGAATATTTAGATACTTATTACTGTTCAAATTTTTTTTAAATGTTTCAGTATTCATATATACATATATTCAATGGCGTATTTATAAATTTAATGGTAGGAGCGACACATATTTGCCGGTTTCATACCCCCCCCCCCCCCCAAAAAAAACTCACTATTATTAAGACTTCTTTTAACAATCTCTATATAATATAAATTATATTACATTATGTATACATTATATTAATATATAATTTATATATTCTATTATAATATATAAAACTTAAATTAACACAAAGAAAAAACTAATAAACTAAAAAATGTAATTTTCTTGATTTAGAAGTATCTAAATCATTGATAATTTTTTTAAAGTCTAATGAAGTGATTAAGCTTAAATTGATAATTCTACTAAGGCTAAACAGCGGTCTTGTACCATTGTAGACCGTAAATAGTTTATTATTCTTTTTAGTATTGAAAAAAAACGTTCTTCACGAATTTATACGAAAAACTAATTTTTGTTTGTTTTTACAAATATCACAGATCGTTCGGGCTTAGTGCGTGATTGATATTGGTTAGAAATTATGATTTCAATGACTAGGTTAAATATTTAATATTTTTATTTTTTTGTGGTCCCGAATAGTTTAATTTTAAATTTTAGGATCACATTCATAAAAGGTTGGAAACCACTAATTTATAGTCTAGGATGTAACTTACGAAACAAATATTGGTCATCTCTTTAAAATTTTAAACATTTGCCGCTCAACTGAATTTTTAAACATTTATCTCTCTGGGCAACAAGACCCATGGTCCCTACCTAAATACACCCCTTCACGTGTGTATAGGATTACGTTTTGTCGAATTCGATTATGACGATCCTGTGATCCGCACCAATGCTGTAAATCGTTAACTCAGTTTTGTTTTCTGTTATGGAGATATCTCGTATGGTTCCCTTGTGAACTTCATAACACCCGTGATATTTGACATCCAATTTGTCCCAGGATAGTATACCATACAAGTATACGCCAAGTGTATTATCCTGTACGCATTAAAATAAAATAGTGAAAAAATTATACTTCGTTGTGACAAGAGAAATTCCCTTGGAGGGAATTTATTCAATATAGGTCTCTTAATACTATTTTTTCAACTATACATTCGACTCTGCATTACTAACGTTAATAAGACATAATATTATGATATATATATATATATATATATATATATATATATATATATATATATTATATTATATTATATATATATATTCCTATGTTGAATATGATAACTTGTAATCTAATTATTTAATAAATGTATCGGCTTGGTCTTTGGAGATGAGAAGGGGAGACAAAATAATAAATAATAAAGAAGATTGGCACTGAATTAAATACTCGTCTCTGAAAGTTATTATTAAATTCACCATAAGCTACTCGACAGAAAATTTTCATTAATAGCTACTGTGATATTTTATAATTCTATGTATTATATGTCACATACATTTATTTTAAATATATTTTATGTTGGAATGTACTATAGTTCATACAGTGAATTATTTGCATCGACGATACTTACAGTGTAAACAACATATCTCGAAGAGCTACTAAATCTTATAAGTCGAACTGGAGAATTGTTCCACCTAAATGATTTATCGTACACTGGTGTCAAGTGACGAGGATCTACAAACCAAAATGACCCGTTGATGCATCCATAACAGAGTACCAACCCTATCATATTAAACAAAAATAAATACTTATTAAATAAATATTAATAAATAATATTATAAATAAATATTAATAAACATTAATAAATATTTATTATAATTTTACGCAGGTTTATATTAGTTTCATTAATATACGTGCCATTATAAGAATATTTAATACAAGTAACTTGATTTTTATTATTTTTAATTCCCTTGCTGCTGGTGTCGCTCGTTACAGTTTTAACTAATTTTCTTGTCATATAATCAAACAGACCAAGCCCGCCGATTGAATTACCTAGTACTACGAATGACCTATTATAAAAAATGTTTCATATATTTATGCTTGTAAAAATCAATGAAGGGTCGTAGAAACGCGTGACTATGTGTTGTGACATTAAAAATGCATATTATTCGATGTTTTACTGTTTTGGATGCACTTCCAATGCAGTGACAGAAGCTTCAATGAACTGTTCAACAAGTTGAACACAAAATTCTCTAAAAATGTCGATTTGGAAAATTTTACAATTTCTTGTGCCTATAGCAAATTGAATGTACATAGACTTTTAGTTAGCACAATGATGTCTTTTATTGACAATTGAAATATTACTTATTAGAAATGGATCACATTTAAAGTCTTGGCGGGTAGTAAAATCTATACCAAATCTGGGTTTGTTATCACAATCTTGTGTTGTATGTTCAGAGTAGATATTGATGTGCGGCATGATTTTGATCATGTATTCCAATTTATTAAACACATTTCTATCAAATACTATCATTTAATTAAATAAAACATAGAAATTAAAACAAATAATTAATTTATCAAATCGAAATTTGTATAATATTTAAGATGCAATTTATTTAAATACCACTGTCTTTATCAATAAAATTGGCATTAATCATTGATATGGAAGTGATGGAATTACCGACCAACTTGTCTAAATGGAATAGAACAAGCAAAGATTGATCGTAAATAAATACATCACCATTCGTATTTCCCGTTATTATAAATCTAAAAATTAAAAATTAGTGTCAAATCAATTAATTTCATAGTAAAAGAAATATACCTTTGACAAATTATAGTAGTAATGGGATAATCATCCAATTGAATATTTTTTAAAAATTGTTTGTTGTTTGTTATTTTTGTGTTTTTTAATCTCCTTGTATTATAAATGGTATCGTCCCACACAGTGATTGAACCTAATATTACAATAAATTCAAACAAAATCTGTAAGTATAAGTCAAAAAGGTTTCACAATACCTCCAGTAGATGCTGATACGACTTGACGGAAGTTTGTTAGATATGTTGACTGTGTGTAATTATACTTCTTTTGTTCTGGATTTTTTTTGGGAACATTAATCATTAATGTCTTCGAATTTTCTACCTTTATTGATAAATTTATATTTTTTAAACGTCCTTTTTAAATACCATGTAACGTACCAGTGTCATGAAAAATACATGTTTCTTGGTTGTAAAACAATAGAAATTTGGATTATTGTCACAGCACGATAAATGAATGATTGGTTTAAAACTTTTGTTGAGTTTTCTTGAATCTTAAACAATTTATTTAGCTATGTTGTGTATAGTCGTATATTATTAAAATATTTTATATACATACAAGTAGGTTCTTCTAAGCCCAACATCCACTCCCATAGACTGATTGTCTGTTCTCCATCGGTATCAATCGAAACTGTAATCAAATATTTTGAATCAATGCTGAATTTTACGACGATGGCAATACCCATTTTAAACGGCGAGAGTAAAGTTAAAATTGGGTTCCTATAAAATGTAAGAATATCCGTATCAAGCTATATATTAGTATAAGTATAGCATACGTATACTCGTAAAATTAAGATATTAATTATTGTGGAATTTCAAAATTATTAACTATAATGATAAGTTCCTCTTTAAAAAGCAGTAGATCATAAAAATTAAAAAAGCGTTTTAATTATTATTAACATTTTGAATACTATAGGTAACTCGGGTGCGACTCGTTTGCGCACATTTACCTTTTTTACGACACGATTGAGCACAAAATCACAACTCGTTTGCGCACACATATTTTAGGTTTAAATAATAAAGGTACAACTCATTTGAGCATATTTCCTTTCTTTTGCTTAATTTTAATTAATTAATAGACTGTATAAAATAATAATATATATGCATATTGTATATAAAAAAAATAATATATAAATTAAGATTTAACTATTTTGCATTTCTCAGTATTTATTATATAATTTAACATCGAGCGACCAGATATTGGCGAGAATAAGATATATATACAACAATATAATACAGATAAAAGTAATAATAACGTCAATGATTATACGCGTAAACAATATTGTCAATTATTAATTTAATATTACAAAAATTAAAATATTTTAAAAAACATGCATTGTAGGTTTAATAAGTAATAATAGTAGTCTATTAGTTATAAAATTATACTAATTTAGAATGGTGGCATTTAAGTCCGATTTTCTTTATATAAGTTAAACGATTAATAATATTATTTTTATATTCATTCCAAATGTTTTCCAATTGTATCTCCTTATTAATTATCTCTTTTCTTTTGAAATTTATGATTTTATTGTTTATTGAATTAATTTTTAAATCAGTGTCACTTTGAATTTCAATAATGACGTCGATTACTTGATGTATGTGCGGATGAGCAGAGTAAAACTGACTGTTATATTGTTTGTGATAACTCTCTGCACCATTAGTAGTCTTAGGATTATTAGTAGGTTTACAAGCCCATAATGTTGGAGGAAAATTGCTGTCCGATGCAATGTAATTTTCTAAAATATAATCGGAAAATATAGAAATATTACTAGACGTAGTACTTGGGGCTATTGACATAAGATCACAAAATCCATCAGAAACTTCGTCAGGAGGTAAATAACTTAATCCAAAAAAACATTTCATCCATTTGCCAACTTCTGAGTCGTTGTTTAAGTACTCGCTCGATAATAATTTATGTTGTTGAATATGTCTAAACCAATTTTGCCCTAAATGAAAGTTACAACACGTGATTTTGCAGTAAGGGAAAATTTGCAATACTGCATTATGCGCAGATTTTTCAAAGTCGACATGAAAATTGCTTAAATTTATTATATTACCAGTAATTTGAATACATATATTTTGTAATGTTTTCCGCATATTGATGTAAGTATCAGTATGTTTGTTACTTAAAAAACAAAACGCCACAGGAACATAAAAATTGTTTTTAAATACGTGAATAGTATAAAGTTGAACAAAATATTTCGGAGCGAATGAAAATGTCCCATCCCCAAAAACGTGTTCTGCACTTTGTAGCAATTCCAAATTTTGTTTACATGTAAATATAAATATATTTTCATCATCACTAACGAAAGAAAATTTATTATCTTTGTAAGTAAGATTATGCTGATCATCAATTAATTGTTTTTTTAGCATCTTCTAAAGATCTCGGTATGTTTGGAAAGGATTTTTTTCGTTTTTCATACATGGATCTTCGAATTAATTTCATATCGCTATATTGAAGATGTTCAGAGTTATCATTGTTTTTCAATTCCCGGCGTATTAGTTTATTTGGTTTAATATGTAAATCCTCTTCAGCTCTACGTTTCAATTTGCTTCTTACTACTTCTCGATGAATTGTTCGGTCGTCGTACTCGTCATGGGTATGCGTGTTGGTCATTTTTAAAATTTTATATGATTCATTGACTAACCTAACTACAGCACTTACGGAACATTTTTTATTTGTACACCTAAAATGTTTATCGCCAGATTTTAAAGTTCGGAATTCTCTAAATTTATAACTTTCTATGTTTAAACATTTTTTTCCTCGACGCGTTTCAAAAACATCACAAATTTCGATATCCATAGTCAATACAGTTAGTAGTTATAGTACAGCTTTCTGGCGAACGACTGTTTAAAAGTATTACGCTTTCCTAATACACGACGATTATTTTAAATCATTATATATTGATATTGATATGCTGGTAATTTGTGCTGATAATTTGTACCGATAATTCAATTACTTTAGGTAAGTCCAAATTTAAAAATATAAAATACATGTTACTTAGTGATTATGTTGTGCGCAAACGAGTCGTCCGTTTACAGGTAAACGACTGATTTCGTTGTGCGCAAACGAGTCATCGATATCCAGGTAAAAAATTTAAATTGTGCGCAAACGAGTTGCACCGAGGTAACTCATATCCTCACTCTACTTCATGTAAACAAATAACTCTTTGATTCGGAGGCGAAACTACATATGATTGAAAGTAAGATTTTCCGCGGCCTCATCGTTAAAAGGGCATTGCAGTAAAATTCCGTACTGTTAAAAAAAAGTAAAAAAAGTAGTTCCGCCACTGCTTTGATTAAATACAAAAATATTACCACGTTTTCAATTATTATTACAATAATATAATTTCTAATACCAACTATTTTTAATTAATATTTTATTGTCTTAAATAATTTATTTCATTTAAAAACAATTATCAGTGATTTATTTTGGGTGTACACTTAATACCACATAATAATTCAATCACTAACCTCATAGGGTCATAAGACTTTCTAAATTGTTTTACAACAAGTTTTCAGTAAGAACTAATATATAAATTTAAGGTTTTTAATCTACCAAAATAAACATAGACGAGGACCGGGGGATACAAGGAAAATATAATATTCTCAACGTGTTTGACTTTTAAAATAAGGAATACCATACTAAACTATTGGATAGTGATAAATGAAAAAACTATGAACTTATAGTAGACTGAAGAAAAATATAGTATAATTACTTATTTTAACTAATATAGAGTTATTGAATTTATGGATGATAAATAATGATCAAAGATGAGGTTGATATTAAATTCAAATAGGAGCAATTTTCTAATGCCAACACACATATAGTAAATAATAATAATTATAGTTTCAAATAATAAATTTTCTATTTTAAAATAAATTAATTTCACCACTCACTTTTCAAAAGAATTCCAAATTATTAGCATTGAGTTATCACCATTGTCGACTGTGACCAACCAACGACCGTCCGAGTTGACATCGAAACTACTGATACAATTACGCTGAAAAGTAATACAACAAAAACTAAAAACTAAATTCAAATATTTTAACTAAAAAAACTTACGTGACCAGTTAACATGTTCATATTCATCATTTTATTTGTCATATAACAGTACTCAAATACAATACCAACTTGGGCACTAACAAAAAACGCCCGCAATAATTGATCATTCGTTTCTGTATTTGAAATACTAATCAATCCAATATCACAACTCCAACCAAAAGACCATTCAATTTCCTATAATTAGATATTTAATTATTTAATATACTCATTAATTAGTTAATTAATTACTCTAGTAACAAAATATACATATTTTTAGTTATAACGTACATAGTTCAATCAGAATAAATAAAATTAAGATTTGTCAAAATTCAATATTCAAATGCTCATCAATTTTTTTTTTTTTAACTAAGCCCAAATATTTTTTTCTAATCAGTAATATATATATAAATTATTTTAACATTTTTTTCGAATAAAGCTAAAAACATGACATTTTAAATTATATATAAATAATTCAAAAAAACATTTTGAAATGTCTACTATATAACTTATATTGATATATTGAATACTGAATGCTTATACAATATAAATATCAGTGAAAATTTCAAGTTCTTTTAATAATTATTTTTTGAGTTATGATAGAATAAAAAAGTGATCTTATCGAAAACTAATTTACCGTAAATGTTGCCATTTTTTTTAAACTTTTTGTCAATTTTTTGCAATCATTAAAAAAACTGTTGGGTACTTTGTAAAATAATCTCCAATATAGTACTAACTAAACAACCATCTCTGTGAGTAATTTCCCACGACTGTGATGATCAGAACCATAAAAAGGAAAGGACAAAAGGTGCCTACGTCCCGGGCGCAAAAATGAAAAATTTGCATTTTATGTTAAAAATTATGTATTTTGTATTAATTGAAGCAATTGTTGAAAATAATATATAATAATTATAATATTCTCAAATTAAAAATACACAAGAGAGCATTTTGAAATTTTTTCCCAGATGCAATATTTAGTTAGTACTAAACTGGTGATGATCGGAGCAATTATTTTGGTCGAAATCTTGTATACGAGTAAAAAAAAAACATCATTGTAAAACCAATGCATTCCTCGTTTTACTCAGTATAAAGAATACTTTATTTGATTTCAATTAATTTATATGTATATTAATTTTATTATAATAATATTTTATGTAATAAATAATAATAAATACTGTAATTTTTATACCTAGTAAATAATATTATCTTCTTTTTCTTATCCTTCACCTTTCTCCCAACTATTTAAGGTCGGCCACCCTTGTCCTTAACCTCCGCTCGTCTTGATTTTCTACATCCTCTACGCACACAACAACAGCCCTCATATTATTCTCAATCATATCAAACCTTTTTTGGTCTTGTTTTTTCCCTTCAACGTTAGTTTTTATAACCACTCTTACTGCTTTTGTTTTCTCTCGTCTCATCACATATCCAAACCATCTCAGTCTATTTTCTCTCCTCTTGTCCTCTATCGACACTCCACCAATACTTCCTCTCATATATTCGTTCCTTATTCTATCTTCTCTTGTCATCTTACTCATCTATCATAGTAAATAATATTATAATGTATATTTATTTACTGAGCTTTATTTATTTATGATTTAACTCTAACGGACTTCAATATAAATTACTTTCCTACCCCTGACCCAGCATATTATATCTACAAATCACATTCGTAAATCATAAAATCTTATTATTAAACAATAATAGTAAATATCATTAACTTACGAACGGTTTTTTATTTTCTAAAAAAGCTTTATCAGCAGTCTTATCAAAATTCTTAAGAATCTCAACTCGCATTTGATTTAACTTTTTTCGTTTGTCATTCATTTTATTCATAGAAAAATAAAAATAAAATTCTGTTTTGATAACTTATAATAAAATAATTTAGTAAAAAAAATCGTTTGTTTTATATGATGTAAGTGATATGATTATAGGTTTATACGTTTCTAAGAAACATTGAAACATTGAAACACTAATATTATTTATTCTTATAAATAAATAAAAGTATACTAATATTTTATATTGTACCCAGTGCTTGACTTGGAGAGGGACGTGAGGGACTGAGTACCCCTAAATTAATTTAGTTAATTAATTTGATAACTAAATTATCAGATATTCTAGCGTACCACACTATTTTTGATAAAAAGAGCGCATGGGAGAATACCTCATTTGAGTTATTAAAAAATTACAAAAAGCTATTTGAAATAAATTCGTTAATTTTGAGATCAAAAATCGAGAAAAATATTTTAGTTCACCAAGTGAATTCAAGTCCGGGCACTACTAATCGGAAAGTGATAAATTTTTTCCTGCCCAAAAAAAAAAATGCCGTTAAATTGCATACATCCGATAATGCATGGTTTCCTTCGTGCCTGAGAGCAAAAGACGCGAACATCAGTCAACAGTCGATCGACGAAGAGTTTTAGATAGAAGTAAATAATAGAGTAGTAATTCATTCGATAGCAAAAAGGCGTCGATCGATGTACAAGATCCACTTCCGTTTATGCTAAACATTTTATTTTCTGTTGTACAATTCTATACGAAAATAACCATAATTCGTTCTTTTTTTTCGCTCATTAAGGATGTACGAAAGAAATTCATGTCTGTTCTCAATAAATTGTCACCGACTAACATGGTCCAGTTGACCGAATCTATTACGTGTTTGCCGATTGAGAACGAAAAGTGCAAGAACAAAGTTATTGAACTATTGTTTTAAAAAGTATGTCGTAAAGCACATGTCCATCTGTGCATAAGTGATCTGTGTTTGAATATTTTGCAACTCTTTTGAACATTTACCTATCTGCAGAGACGATCATTGTATATATTTTTAACCGTGTTACAAAACTTTTCAGACCATAAACGAACCGAATTTCAATCCGCAATACGCGTACATATGTACGGCAATGGACACGAAAGAAGCACAGCAGAACGGCACAAAGTCAAAAAATTCATTCAAAAAATTATTGACGAAGTGCTGCCAAAACCGATTGAACGAAATGTGTGTTCACGAAGAAACTCTGGCAAAGGACCTACGAGCAATTGATGAATGCCAAGATCAAGTAAACATCTCGTTCAAACCTCTGATATAGCATCAATTGACTATGACATCACCATCTCTCATACCAGTTGTACAATAAGAATACAATTTTACAGGGTATTAAGGATCAGCTTAAGTCCAAGTATGACCAGGAAAAAACGGTCTACAAGAAAAGATCCGTAGGGAATTGCAGGCACGAACATAATGGACAAAAATTAATTGATTGATGTTAATCAAAATAAATAATCTCGGCTGTAAACGATGTATTTTTGGGTTTTCGGATACATGTGCGAACTCTATAAGGTGGGCATATTAACGAACCGCACTCTGGAGACGTGTTTAAAATACCTACTAAAGTCACCAAGTGAAGAAACCCTCGAATGTGCGTGTAGTATACTGAAACACACAGGAAACACAATAAGACACGTAAGACAATATCGATTTCTTATTATGAAATGAATGATACTTTACTAACACAAATGTTCGACCGTTGAAACATGATCAATTTATATAAAAAATTCATTTTAATGTTTATTAGTTGAATTACGATTACAGAAAGCCACTTTAATAAGCTTAACGAGTACATGTCTGCGAAGTACAAGAATAAGATTTCGACAAGAATACGATTCATAATACAGGACACGATAGAACTACGATTGGGATAAATAATTTTGTTGTAAAATACGTGTTTATTAGAAAAACATACCATGGTATATTTCGTAGAAACCGAATGAGCAGACAAAAATTAAACTGCCGAAGGAAATTCGAAAGGTAATTGAATGGTGTTAGAGTGTTAAATATTTATTTACATTCATATGTTGTTTTTCTTCAGGTCATTGTGATTCAAAATTATGAATTAGAAAATGCCGCAGAATCAAGCGGTCTAAAAGAGACATTGTTACCCAATAGATCAAGTAATGTTAAAAAGAGTAACGAATCACTGGTATTGTCTACTGTGTAGACTTAGGGGACTGAAAGCATAAAACAATGCCATTCGTCGAACGCTGAAGATATTGAAATAGAAGTATGTTTTATTCGACGAAACACGATATTTTTTGGAGTACAATTCTGCGTCTGACATAACGTATTATGTTGTTCTTACAGGAAATACAAAAGAAATATCGATTGATTATTGACAACATAACTCCGGAAAATATTGTGCCGATGGCAAAACATATGATTTCACTACCAATGAAAACAGAGGATGTTCGAACTTTTATTTCAGAAGGTGTATAAAAAACAATCGAATCAAATAATACACATGCTTTAATTGTGTGGATCATTTGTTATTTTTAAATTCTTTAGGCTTTGGACGAACCGGAATTGATCCCTCAATACGCACGTGTTTGTTCGCTAATGAAAGACACGGTAGTGCGTTCAGAAGACCAGAAATGCAGTACTTCCTTCAGAAAGCATTTGATTGAAACTTGTTAAAAAGCATTTGAGGCGATAACATTCAACCGTAAACGAACGGTAGCCAAAGACCACATTAAAATCGAATCTTGTAAAGATAATGTATGAACGACTCTTAGCTGCGCCGACCGATGATTTTTCAAACAATAAAATGTTCATCCTTGATGTACATATTTGATATTAATGCGATATGGTTGTAACGTAAAAGGAAACGTGGACACTACTCCAATCGAAATTTTACCAAAAATAATGGGATCACAGGAGTCGTTCGATCGCAATCTGCAGGTATACTTGCAACCGATAATTTGACAACGTGTTATGATCGGAAGAGATGCAATAATTATAGGTGTCAAAAATGTTTATCCCATAACTTTCAAATTCATATGCGAATTCTTTAAAATGAACATTTTGGTCCCTCCTATACTAGAAATGTGCGTTGCACAACTCGTACAGAGCTGAAAATATTCGTCAATCGAATGCATGTGTGTTATACTGGAGCACGCTGAGAACGCATTCGACATTGTAAGATTTACCGTTACTTCAATTTACTTTATTTCGGATATTTCAGCTATAAATATTATTTTGAATACAAAACATCTATTACACGACACACGCGTTTAAAATATAAATCACAAATTGTAGAGTGGTGTGATTGAGAAGTTTAGCGATTACTCGATATCGGACAAGCAGAAATTGTCCTCGAGGATACAGTCCGTCGTCTTGGATACGCTACGGCTGACTAATAACGATCTTATGTTACTCGAGAACCGTAATAATGTTTACAGATAAGAGCTTGTTGTCCACTAAAAGCAGGTCAAAAAAAAATTAGAACAAGTAATTGCGTTAATCAGATGGTTTAGTTAACCTGATTTTGTAGTACACAACTTATAATAAATGCTAACATTAGTGTTTGTATGATTACTGGCAGGTGTACAATCTGAAAAAAAACATTCAGAAAACTGACGAGTATAGTGTTTTGAATGATTTGAACAGTGCATTTTATAAGGAATTTTCACTGGGCGACAAAAAATGTTTTTCTCAAAATAGTCCAATGTATAATACCATAGTACGATTATAGTATTACACGTTTGTTTCGCATTATTTCGCCCAATCTTTTAAAATACTGTCGACAGAGTATAATCACTGGGCGACATTTGTGTCACCTAGTTAACTAGTTAAAAAATGCACTGGATATGAAAGTGACGCACTCTAAACGTAGTAGTATGCTCCTTAAAGAACTTGTAGCCCTACGCGACAATAAATGAATCTTGTAGTAAAATTAATTAACAGGAACCAATAGAATCGAGGGTTCTCATCGATTGTTCATCCTCAGACGCCTTTGGTTTCAGTGAAAAACAAATTTTATCATTAGTCACTATTATTCATATTTTTACTTTTCATTAAGAGCAGCGTAGAAATCATGTGTAATAAACACGTTTTTATCTATGAATAATTGGGGGATTGTTAATCTATTTTTAGTCATTCGTGGAATGTTTTAAATTTTTGAAGAGTGACCAAATTAGTTCAAAACACAGTAGATTATATGGTTTAAATTATTTATTTAATCAAATATAAATACAATATTCAGATTACTTAAATAAAAAATAAAAATTATAAACGAAATTGTAAGGTGAAGTAAGGTATTTTCATGATATAGGAAACGTGATATTATTTCTTGAATGCATAATGTAATTCCCTGTTACACAATTGACTTAATAATTACATTAATTCTTAAAAACACAGCCATTTTAAAGAAAAATTTAATAGGGAATTACATTATACATTCAACAAATAATATCATGAAATAGCTTATGCATGAAAATACCTTACTTCACCCTAATTAAAAATAGGTTTTAATCATCTTTTGAAAATTCAAAATATTTTCATTTGACTATAAAATAAAGATCAACGATAAAAATGATAGCAGAATAATGTATGCAATTCATTTTAGCAGTATCGATTTAATGTTTATCTATACCAATGTTATGAAATTCACAAAAATAATATTCCTGGGAGCATATTTTTTTTGTAAAATGTCTAATTACAATGAAGTCACATAGATTTCAGATTTAGATTTTTGAAATGTTCGTGATTTCTTTACAGTTTGTAGTCTATAAACGAGATATGCCATGATTCATGTTTATCGAGCGAATTTATAGCACCTTTGTTAATAATCCATATCGAACTCAAATGCCACAAATAACTTTCCATGTAGTGTTCTTTGGTTCTTGCATATTAGAAACAAAAAAAAAGAACATAAACCGACATATCTTATATAAAGTTGTAAATTATATAATAATATATGACAAAATAAAGTATAATTAAAAAAAAAATTTTAATGGATCTTTAGTTTTCAAATAATGTAAACGCGTGTTGTGTATCTTTCGCATCGTTTTTCAGCATTACGGTCACACGAAAAGTAGTAAGAAGTTAGGCATAGGGTTGCACGAGATTTTTAAGTCTCTTATAATTAAAACGCTCAACTATTTTAATATCCCACGTCATTTTTGTTTTTAAATCAAGATAATAAATAATTATAATAATAATATATCTCAAATACATATCTTTTTCACGTGTTAGATCAAGGGCTTAATTTGGTTTAAAATAAAATTCTTTATGCTGAGTTTGAACTAAAAATCAATAATTTATAAATTAAATGAATGATTTTTAACGCATATGTACGCGCATATTTGAGTACTTTTTAGTGCATAAAATTCCAAGCCTTGATCATAACGCTAATTGTCAGAGAATTTGCTTTTCATAAATATGTGCCAGTGTGTAAATCATGACCAAAAGTTTCATTGCGTTTCTGGTAGTTATTGGTCAAGAGGGGCTGTTGTTACCAGTTGTGCATAAATACATTAAACATTGTATTTTAAGTTCAAGAAACACTATTGAATATTTTTGTAAATGGATAACGAGACTTCATCCTTTATTGAAAATAAGTAAAACATATCATATAAAAGAGATCACTTTTATTTTACAAATTACTTGAAACATTCATATATTACAATTAACATTACAATTACGACAAATACGACTTTTTATTGAATATTTTTAAGACACTTTTCGATAGATATGATAACACGAGATCATAAATTTACTCTTATGTTTCCAAATCAAAATACATATTTTAAAGAAAATTGACTGATAGGAAACAGCAGAGCTATGCTTACCCCTTTAGCAACCGTAATAAATTTAATTCAAGGATACTAAAAGAAGATTACATTTTTAATACAATTTTCCAAATATTCAGTCAAATCAATCGTTAAAGGAAAATTAATATTAATAATAATTAACATATAATCAATAAATATTAAAAAATAAATTATGTAACTTAATTTAAAATAAGTTATAATTAGTATAAGATTATCCATGTATATAAATAAATTAAAACGAATACAATAAAATCCCAATAACAGATACCTTAATGGCATAATCAGTTACCTATCTAATATTGAAAAGAAATTCATAAGCAAATAATTTATCTTTTGAATTACTAATTGGTAACAATAACTGTATGGCTAATAAATGTATATCATTATAAAAGTTAATTTTAAAGATTTATTAAAACTTGAACGTTAATTATGAGTAAACTTACTTTTTTTTAAATAAATAAAAGTACATATTAAATATTTGATGGAGGTTGAGTATGAATTGAACATTGACCACTTATATGATTACTTTCCAGTTCTTATTTCTTTACAATTATTTTTTGCTAGTTACCGGAAGTCCATGCAAATAAAAGTTTTCTTAAGAGTTTCTTTTAGGTAAAATGGACTCTCCCTCTTTTTTTTGTAATATTTATTTTAAAATTCCATTTTTTTTTTTTTTTTTTTTTAATTATCCATTCCTTGTTCCAGCTACTTATGAGCATCTAGCAAGGATGATATGGAACTATCTTTCTAATCTAATCTAATCTAATCTAATCTAATCTTTTATTCTAATACTTTTACCTTTAATAATTTCGATTATTATGAGAGTCTTAACTATATATATTTCAAAATTATGTTTATATATGAATACATTATTTATTAACCATTATGTACTTTTAATAAATTAAAAATTAAATAAAATGAGAAACGTATACTCCTTTAGTTGCACCACTGTATCAAATAGGTAGTCTTAATTATAACTATAAATACTGTATTTTTTCTAAATTATAAAAATTAATAACATATATAATATTATTCAATGTAAAAAAATATTTTATAGAGAAAAATTTCCTCCTTTTTACATCATCAAAATAATTATTAAATATAATCTACCAAATAAATATACATCAGGAAAGTTTATATTTTAAAACAATATATGTAAATATTTTTAGGAATAATAGTATAACTGTTATATACCCAATACTGGTCCAAAATATATTATCACTCATATTGACATCTTTCAGGACTAATTCTGGTGAGCCATTATGACAATAAATCTATTTTAAAAACAAATAATTATAATTATTAAAAACATTAATATATTTTGCTGACGTTAAAGTTTTTTTTACTAAAAATTAAAAATAAACAAGTCCAAAATAAACAAAATGAAAATAATTGAATTTATATTATATTAATTATTATTTTTAACTTTAAGATTCATAGAAGTTATATAAACCTACAATTTTTCAATGTTCTAATTAATTGTACACAAAATTAATTAAACTATATTCATGATGAATTAACTTACTTCTGCACAAGGCAAAGAAGATCTTTTGAAACCATATATGCCATGTAAAATACCTTGCATAGAATGTTTCAACACAGATATATCATAAATCCAACTGTATATTTTTGGTGTATCATTAATGCGTAGCATAATACCAGCAAATATGGTCATTGGTAATATGATGGATGATATAACAATGGTATTTATCTACAGTCAAAAATATTTTTAAAAACAATTAATACATTTTATTAGATACACATAATACTAAACTTACAAGAAAATTCTTAAATAAAATTGCAACCAACATGCCAGTTGCTTGAGACATTAAACCAGTTACGATCAACATTAAAAAAACCATTAAAAATCTGAATAGTTCAAATGGTTGTCCAGTCATTAAGTAAATCACTATATAAAATATACCTGTTGATATAATCTGAAAAATATTGAACATATATTGCATTATATTATAAAATGAAAAAAAAATATTAAATTCAAAATATGTAAATCTTAATAAATCTATACAAATTTCAGTTATTACATAAAATATTGTGTTAAAAAAAAAAATATATAATTTAATGAGAATTTACATTCTGCAACTGCATTCATTTGTAAACATTTAAATTTAAATGTAAAATAAACAAAAATTATTGACATTACAATACAATACATAATGCTACTGTCGACCAATAACACAGCTGTGCAACTACCATTGTGTTGAATAAAAAGTTATAGCAGAAATCATAGGAATTCAAAATACTTTCACGTAGCAAACAAAGGCAACAAGCTTTTAAATACTTGTAATTTTAAAACATATTTAAAATTTCACTATACATTAGAATATTGTGCCATTTACAAGAATAATTAATTTCCTCCATTATTTGATAATAGTATTCAAATAGTTTTAACACATTATATGTTAATCAAAAATTAGTAGTATAATGCTTTTAAATTTAATTTAAAAAATGTATTTATTTATTTTAGGTTTCTTTCATGTTATTTATTATATTTTATATTTAGTTTATTTAAATTATAATATAAAATATGTATTCTTTGAAACTAATTTTAAAAACAATAGAATATTTTAATTAGTTAATAGCAGAATAAAGTGATTGGACTAATGTATACCATCGCTAGTTTCAATACGGTAAAGGCAGGCATTTCCCCTGTGCATAAGATAACAGAAAACTACAGTACATAAACTTTATAAAATATTAAAAATAACAAATTATATAACTAATATTACACAATTTGCATATTTATTATGAAGTAGTACTTCAATGATAATTATTAACGCTAAACTAATACGTAGCTAACCTGTAAAGGTAAATCCGTTAAAGTCACACAAGTGTAATATGAATGAAGTGAATACCATTGGTTAAAATATTCTAATCGCATAAGTAACAATTCCATTGGAACTAAAATATATAAAAAAAATTTTAATAATCTACATAGTAAAGAATACAAATTAAATTATCACTTACATTTTATAGACATAGAATATGCAGATAAATATACAATGGTCATCATACTGAAATATAACATTATTACATTATCTCGTGTATATGAACCACTTTTACCAATATTAAAATATACTGAACCAAATAAAAAGCTCATAAAAAGTGGTACTAATACTCTTAATTTGATAAAGTCCTAAAAAATAATATAAAAAAATAAATGAATCAAATTTAAAATATAATACAAGCTTTAACCAATTTATAAATTTACAGAATTAAAAAATTTGTGAATGTAACAATTATACACTAAATACAGATTGTTATCGTAATATATGCAATTAACAACTATTTATTAATATAAAAATTAAGTTATTCACTTATTCTATAGCTTTTTAACTAGAATACTTCTTCTGTAAATACAAACACTGTCTCTAGATGAAATTATTAATGTCCTTCTAATAAGTATTCGTAGTTCATTCCGGAACTTTGACAAATGTTTAGGAGAAGAATGATTAGAATGATGGTTTAGCATTTGAACACCTTTTATACAGTAAAAATAAATTACTATGGATCATCAGGAATTCACAACTATTTTAACTCTATATTTACTGTCTTCAATATATTTATCTTTACTCCAGTCATTTGATTTTCCATTATCAATATACTTCACAAGTTCTTCATTGTGGTCACCATATTCACCAGAACTCACTTCAATGACTTTAAGTTAAAAAATAATATAAAAATTGCAAATTGATATAAATTGTATAGATGTATTAAAACATACCATAATCTGCAGGATTGTGGTGCAAGGGACACTGGAGACCAATAGAAGACAAATAACTTATAAGGTTAGAGGACTTTCCTCGATAAATGCATTGTCCAGAAGGTGATAATATGTACAATGCATTAAACATTTCCAATTGAGAAGCAGATGCTTGATGAATAGTACATATAATTGTTTTACCGCTATTGGCCAAATCTCTTAACATAGATACTACATAATTTGCTGATACCACATCTAAACCTCTAATCAAATTAACATAAATCTTAATATTATAATATACTATAAATTATACTTAAATGTATTTTATTATTTATTTGCAAACATTTACGTTGTTGGCTCATCAAAAAACATCACTTTTGGATTACGTATCAATTCAATGGCAATAGATAGTCGTCTTCGTTCACCACCAGACAAATTTGCAGCAAGTGTATTTTGTTTATTACATAGTTTCAAATTCTCCAAAATTCTTTGAATCTAAAAATTAATTATAATTATAATATTAGATTAAATTATTTTAACTATAAAATATGTAAAAAATACTGTTAATGTTGATTTTAATATGATTGATAATTATTTTAACCCAAAATTTGACATAAGACTGATTTTTTTTAAAGATTTATACATATATTTTTTTTCTATTAAAACTAATATTATTTTATAACTTTTACAGTTTATAATACCAAAATATTACATACATCTATAAAAAATTTAATTTATAATTAGTATAATTTTAAATAAAAATGTAATGATATTAAGTTGCTACGCTAAAATATATCTTACTAAGATTTTATGGTAAATATTGAGATTTAAGGTACAATTTTTAAATTTAGAAGCAATTTCCATTGATTCTGCGACCGTCAGATTGGGTTGTAAATGATCGTCCTGCATTATGTAACTCAATTGTTTCATGAAAAGTTTTCGATTTCGCGATCGTCCATTAATGTTGATTTCTCCTCTGTAACCACACGTCCTGTGATCAATTTCCGATTAGAAATATAAACATATTGAACACCCACCCAGCAAAATAGTAATAATACATTACTTGTAACCGGAAAGAATGTTCAATAACGACGACTTGCCGGATCCAGAACAACCTATGATAGCGCACGCTTGTCTATTGGAAAACGAGCCACTGACGTTATTTAAAATTCGTTTTTTCTCTAAAAAAATAAAAAACTTGCATTTGTCAAAACTCCACGTAAATACTGGTCAAATAAATGCATTCCGCTTGTAAGTTCGCCGAAATCATTATTTCTAATTCGACGGCGAAAAGGTCGATCGATGAAACCATTTTGGATAGTTCAAATTAGCCGTTTTAAAACGGCTTCAAAAAATCAAACTCTAAATTCCGATACAAACAGGAAATGAATGAGTAAAGAAGTAAAGAAGTAACGAGTAAAGAATATTAATGGCTAATTCCACAACAGTTGAATGAAAATCAGGCAAGTACAATGTTTCAGTCCATGCGGCAGCAGTAGGATTTACAGTGACCGCAGGGGTAAGACGTTACCTGGATGGAATATGCTGCCCGGAGTCCACACGGTAACCGAGTACGACAAGTCGGCGAATTCGATGTCAACGCCGTCACACGATCCGACCAATTCGTATTGTTCGCCGTCCATGCCGGGGTCCGTTGTCGTGGACTATGCGCGGGCCGGGAGGATCGCGACCATCAAGGTGGAGGAGGAGATGGCGATATTCGTCCCGTCAAAACACGAACGCGAACGTTCGCGCGCGACCGACCGTCCGTCGTTTCCGTCTTCCTTGTTATTGTTCGCGTGTGCAGGGACAAGCACGTCGTGAAGGGCGCACAACGACCGCGGGACAACTGATACGGAGCAACGCGAGCGACGCACTGAAGCAGTGGCGGCGGGCGACGGACTCGACAACTGCTACTGCGTGCTGCGATGCGCCGCACAGTGGTAGCGGGGTGGGGTTACTATGTGTTCTGTAGATAACGATAATACACGAACCTCGGGGGGTTACTATATACCAAATGTTCCGAAACGCGATAGCAAACACGGTAAATATCGTGACCACGAAGCGGCGACGGCGGCGCGCGCTCCTCTTACGTTAGCTCCGAAAAACGTTCGCGTCGTAAGCGACGAATCGGATATTGTCTACACCGCGGTTCGCGGGTACCATAGAGTAATGGTAACTCAAGGTCGTGGGCGCACGAGAACGCGACAACGACGCGCCGTATGACGCGTACTGCGGTACGACAACAACGGACGAGTTACTTGTTTTCCAAACGTTTTAATTGATATAATACGTCGTTAAATATTAATTATGACGAGCGAACGGATTCTTGGGTGGAAAAAAAAAAAAACGTCTGCACATGGAACGTTCCAATAATTAAATTAAATCTTATTAACGGCTTCACAATCAAATGCAATCGTTTCCTGTTTTCGGAACGAAATTGAAGTTTTCCGTTGTTTTTCGTTGGGTAACAAGACATTTCGATTCGTTGGGAAATGTTGGTCCCGATTTGTAAAATTTTTTGTCCATTGCAATATCTAAAATGTTTATCAACATTTACCGATTCCATAAAAATAAATAATTTATCTTAAGATGCAAACACTTGTTTTTATTCTGAGAACATCACACAATTTAGATGCAAATGTAATTATTATTTTTATTTAAACAAAAGTATATTTAAAATCTATAAAAATATTATAAAGAAGTAATGTTTATCTGTAGAAAGTAATCTCTGAAACTACTGAACCGATTTTGACATTTTTTTTACCTCTAGAAAAGTACATTATTATTGAATTACATGAATTGATGAGTGAATATTAAAAAATATTTTTTTTTTAGTAATTCTATACAGAAGTCCGCGGCACCACATATCTATCTCAAAAATAACCTTTGTGTATAAAATATATAACATAGATAAATAGTAATGGCGTGCAGTGATGTTTTATATTATTAAGTGCTAAAATAAACCCGTGTAATATAAGTTTATTGTTCGAAAATAATCCAAAGCGATAAAATTGAACTTGCCAATAGATTGATCCACATAGTCCATAAATTAGAATATTTATTAGAAGAAATATATCCCGATTTTGAAAATGTATTGGAAAGAAATTATCACTGGCTTTTTTCCAGGGCAATTATGTCAAGCAGAAAAGAAACAGTGAATGAAATAAATAAACTGATTTATTACGACCTTATGTTTAAAGTCAACATTCCTATCATGCTGTTAAGAAATTTGAGCCTTCCCAAAATGTGTAATGACACAAGGCTACTGATAAAAGAGTCACAGGACCAAAAGCGCATCCAGCATCTATTTACGGTTGTAGAAATTTATAGGATAAATTATATAATATAGCTGATTACAAGGAACAACTGGAAAAAATTTTCGTGGGGGGTCTAACATTATTTAATACAATTTATAGTTAATAAACTATATTCACCGCTAAAATGTTTCTACTTTTGAAAATTTCGGGGGGGTCCGGACTCCTGGACCCCTCCAGTTACAGCCTTGTCTGATTATAAGTGTATGTAGGGAAGTTTTAAGGGGGTGGGCTTAAACTCGTCCAAAAAAATAATGTGACTATATTGTACTAAAACTGTAATTTTTTTTATTTATTATTTAGTTCTTCTAAATATACAAAATTACAATTTCAATTTGATCCTTTCAAAGATTTTTTAATCCTCTAGGAAAATTATTTATTTTTTTTTTGTACAAAATGGATCAAAATATTTTTCACAATCATAATAAAGACATGCAGTGTGAACATTTTATATAAATACGGGTAGAGTTCTTGTAACAAACCAGATATGAATACTCGACCAGTAAGTGTTCTACACGTATGAACTAGGACACTAATGTGTTACATGATAGTAATTCTCTGGAAATAATTCATTACGTAGAGTAGGATTCAAAATGTATACTGGTGATCATATATATTCCAAAAAGCTTACTCAAATTGCGCCTATACATGGAGTGGACATATTTTTTCCTTAAACTGATTACCATGAACATTTTGCCCTATTGGGTTTTTACCGAATTAATTATGTTTTCGCGTGACGCGTCTATTGTTATTAGCTATTTGGGTGTTTAGGGAACTCGGACGTAAAATTGACCATTTTTTCTCTGGATAACTACAGTACCTTTATTAAAAAAATTATAATAACGATTATTTTAAAAGTGGACATATACAGTAGAAATAATATGTGTTCGGAATCCACCCATCTCCATTGAATTCATTTTTTACCTACGTCGTTAATTTATTGCATTTCATTATTTCAACACACATAAAAAATTAACGTCGATAATGTTTATCAATTTTATTCATGATTATGAGACATCACAGAATAATAAAGAGTAAATCAATATTATTGATAAGAGATTCCAAATGTATAAATCACACTAAGGTTACCTATCTAGTGATTGAAATACATTATTGTAAATAAATAAAAATATTTTTTTTTGCTGTTTATAAACGATTATTTTTATTAAAAACAGACAGTTTACCATTTTTAAGTATAATAATTATCAATATACTTAAATTTCCATTCATACCATGGAAGCTATTTTAGAATCGTATCACTTTGATGGGTGTCTAAATAAAAATGTAAGCAATGTAATGAAAATCATTAATAAATACCTAATTCATTTAAAATAATTTGATACATGCCGGATGAAAATATACTTAAGAGATCTAAATAAGAACAATTTACAATTTTTTAAAGATTTAAAACGTATAAAACTTCCACTAAACTTGGAAACTTCAAATTTTCAATTATAAAAGTTTTTTTAGTATTTTTATTAATACTAAATACTAATATAAGATTTAAAACGTATAAAACTTCCACTAAACTTGGAAACTTCAAATTTTCAATTATAAAGGTTTTTTTAGTATTTTTATTTTTATTTTTATTAGAGGATGGTAAGTTGGGTCCCAAATGACCATTTCTAGGTAACTTTGATTCCGAAAAAAAGTTAGTAGGTAAATTGACTCGTTTTTTTTTTTTAAAATATCTAATAATTTTTATTAGAAGTCAAATTTTATAATTATGGTATATTTTTTATAATTTATTAATATATATATATATATATATATAAACACATATATATATATATGTGTGTGTGGTTTTTTGTAATATTACATTTTTGGTAAAAACTTAAATAATACTTATTTTACGAATTATACGGATCATAAGAATTACCATCAAAATAGGTGTTAAACTGATACACAATATTTGACAACTTATGTATGTACGTATATGCCCTTATATACGTATTTAATTAGACTTAATCAAAGTTATTATACGATACCTACTAAAAAGTTATTAGACCTCAACGGAATCAATAACTGATTAATACATAGTGTGAATTGTGATCCAAATTTGGTCTTGTTATCAATAATTAATGTATAATATATTAATATTATAATCATCTCAAGAAAAATACTACGATTAGAAAAACTATAAATCGAATCCGAAATGCGTCAATTGTGGGGCAAACAAACCGTCTAATCACCAGGATTATCCATCAAAATTAAAAACAATCATCTGAAGGTGTAGAAAGACAAACTACGGAACTAACTTTGTATGATGGATTTAAAAATAATCCAAATAAATGCAGCGAGAAGCCACATAATTAACGACATTGGTATCACACTCATTCAAGAGCCATACACAAGACACCACAAACTAGTAGGACTCGGTATCCCTCTATAGAGTATACGTAGAGTAATATGCCACAAAGAACAATATACAAAAGGAAGAGAGAACATCATCACTTGGACAGCAATCGTAGTTCTTAAACCAGATCTAGAAGTAGTAGTACTACAACAACACATGAAAAAAAACTTTGCATTCGCTAGTGTCGGAAAATGTATTCTTAATATTATTCCAACCCAGTGGAGTCGGGGATTACAATAGACCCACAGCAACTTCTGCTTATAGTAAAAGACAATCAAAATTAGATAGTAATAATCGCTACTACCGACCATTGGCGAGTTTTGCAGCAAAACTAATGGCAATGGAAGGTATTGATGACGGCAGCATGAAGTTACTTCAAGAACTGGCTTATCAACTGCGATGTGAAAAGAGAGGAAACTCACCAAATTATAATTCCTAGTGAATCAATATGGAGAGCGCATATCCAATTGCAAAATCAGCCTTAAGGGTTGAATACCAAAAAGAAGAAAAATATTATAATATTAATAATTCCTATTAATATGTAGTCTATTGATCAAATATGACGCAACACTCCAAGTATAATCATTATTATTATTATTAGATCTTGTAATGCGATGTACGAATACTAACCGTTACTAGGGCTCTTAATACACGTGAATTCACGGAATTCACGTGTCACGTGTAAAATTCAAAATAAAAACGTATATCCTAAACTTAATACTGTACTATTAATATTTTATTAAAACTTCAAGTGTATAACATAAAATTACTAATTTTACCATTGTAAAAATGGATATATATTTTGGATAAACATGTATTTCACGTGTACACGTGAATTCCGTGACACGTGTTTTAAGAGCTCTAACCGTTACCCTTGTACGATAGGTACATAATAGGTAACGAAAATGTATAGTAGTGTGTCGGTGTACACATTATCAGAAGAATAACTGACAAACGAATAAATGATGGCTATAACTTAAAAAACTTGCGACTTTAACTAAATATTATCAATAAACCTTGAGAAAATTGCTGTAGTCTATTGATCATGTAATTATTCGATCATATGTGTGTACGTTAATGGATTTGTATAGTGGACATGTAGTGGTTGTAGAGAGAAACAGCAATTCGTGATGATTGCATGTAATAGTTGTAATGAGAATAATTATATTATGAACATTGTTATACGCCTATTATCTCGAATCATGGTATCAACAGTCAACGTGATAATTAGAAAAAAATAAAAATTATAAACCAAGAAAAGTGAGATAATGCGTTCTGGCGTATGGCAAACGAATATTCTGCGAGATTTGTGTGTATATATGAATTATATACATGTATATTTTTTTAATTTTTAATTATATAAACAATTCATGTAAACGTGATGTTTTTAGTGTTTATTATAAGCAATAAAAATGATTCTCTTCAGTTAACCCATGACTCATCGTGTCCCTGAATAAAGTACAATATAAATATTATGACTTAATTTACGTAGTATCATGTAAAATTGTATATAATCTATACCTTAACCAGAAATTTATTTCGGAGGAGGAGGCATTTATTTAATTATAGCTCATTTTTTAAGTGAATTGAAAAGTAAGTATGTAAGTATATTAATTTTACTAAAACGATTGTTTTTTTCTAGATTCTTTTATAACTGTAGTACCTATATAAATTAATAAACATGAATATACTTAAAATATCTAATATTATGTAAAACATTTAATTGCCTAATTACATTTGTACCAATTATATTATTATTTATTACCATATGAGTATATGACATTAACCCTATAGTAAATGTTATAATATTATACTAGACCTATACATAAACTTTTTTTATTAATAGGTACACACTTTATTCATACATTTCTTTAACAAATTAAATTTTGAGTTAACCGAAATAATGTATTTATAATATAAAATAAAAAAAAATTAACAAATAGAATTATTAATGAAAATAAATTAAATGGCTTAGCACTAGACAAGTTATCCAAGTCAGTTACATCAGTTTCTTGAAAAATAATTTAAAACATTTTTATTTGTATTTTTCAAATTTTTTATTAATAAATAAAATAAAAAATAATTTATTTTAAAACGATGAAACTCAGAAACTTGGCAGAAAACAGCTAACTTTAAAATATTATTAATTGACAATATTGTGTCGTTGGAATGATAAGTTATCATAATTCCATGCTCATGATAGCACGGTGATAATATTATTGTCACTGAATAATTTATTGGTTTATTATTAGCATTATTATAATTAATCTAAATAATAAAATAAAATAAAGTATTGTAAGAGAGAATTTCCCTCGATATAAATACCACTTGCTATGGAACAAGTGTGTATTAGGGTTATAATTTCAATTTTATGTTAGAGGTAGGTACCAACATTTAAACAGACCAATTTTTTTAATTATACTATTGTTATTCATTACAGTAAATAATTTAGATTTTTATTCCGCAATGCAAATTTGGATTAAATTGGTTAATTGTATATAAAAAGTGTTTATTTACTTTTTAGTAAAAGATAAAAATATATATATATATATTTCTAGGTATAGTTTGATTTTTTAAGTTTATCGAGTAATTAATAATGCTATAAAAAGTAAAGTGTGAACAATGTAGCAATCATATTACGAACTATATGTGTACTAACGACGGGTTAAAGGTTTACATATTTAATGATTTGAAAAATTAAAATTATTATATGATAGTATACTATTAATACTATTATCATACAAAAAAAAAATAAATAAAATAAAATAAAATCAATTTAAAAGTCTACTATACATAGGGTATTCTAAATTAGAATACCCTATGTATATTATATAAATTAGAATTTCTAATACGTTATTACTTTTACGTTTAGATAAACGACGTGGAGAGTTTGTAAATTGAAAGGTAGGTTATGAGGCATCGGAATAAAATAGAGATGCCAAAGTCAGAATGAGTGCCCGGTGACATCATCATAATCTAAAAAGGTTCAACAACTAGGTACCGAGACTTTGTCAGAGGTCGGAGTATCTACATTTTTGTGTCTTGTAAAATATAAACAGAAACATTGAATTTAAAAAAAAAAAATCAATAAAATAAAATATATGTTATCATGAGAGAAGAAAACATATTTTAAATAAATAATACATTGTTAAAAGAGCTATTAGTTTTAATTTGATGCAGATAAAGCTCGGCGGACGTAAAATTGCGACTAAATAATTATATAATAATAATAAAAAAAAGATGCATTAACAAAAAAAAAATATGAACTTTTATGGCCATATGTCGAACATAATGTCATTTTTTTTAACAATCATAATAATTCTTAGAATTTAGTTTTGTTTGCGTCCGGTCAGATACTACACTTTTATGATAATAATTTTTATACATATACATGCATAACATTCACTCCATATCGTCGGCAGACTGACGTCTCACCGCAAAAAGAGCGAGTTATGAAATTCTATATTTTGAAGCACCGTCGTATAAATAATAATCAAAAAAAAAAATACGTGTTTGTGGAGATGTGGACACGATCATGATATAATAAACTAAGTACGATGCATAGTTTTATGATTCGCATTCACTCCTCTTCCGTCACCCATCAGTTCAATGGTGCAATATAGCACTGAACTTACGCCGTTTTTCGTTGGTTGTATATTATATTATTATGATAAGCACAGACTCTGCTAAATAGTCAAGTTATTATCAAACATGATTACACAAACTTACAAGTAATTAATTTTTTTATATTGTAAAGTGTAGAAAATTCACTTTTTTTAAATAATAATATTTATTAAAGTTTAACGATATAAAAAATTAGGATCAACACTAATTTAACAAGTAAATATTTGTACTAAAATAGTTTTGAAAAAAAAAATGGGATATTTGATTACCGCCAAAAAAGTTTGAAGTCGTGTTAATAGGTGAACCAATGAAAAGTGGCGAAAGATCGGCGCCATGTTTGCGTCGCAACATAAGACTAAAATACGAGTTTATTATTTATCATGAACACGACGGCAATCCGGCCACAAGAGAGTGAGGTATACACCGGTACGGGGACTCGTTGTGTATAATTATATAACTAGCCTGTTCGCAATACAGTTGATATCGGTGACGGATATAGACGCAGTTCCGGACTTGGGCAAGAGCGGAAGCGATCGCGAAACGACGTATTGTAGGAGTGGTGAAGGATAGTGTACCGTACCGATAATTATGCTTTTGTGATTATAATAATAAATACGAGACACAAGTAAAATTTAAACATTGGTTCCACGTATATATACGTTACATGTTTTTGTTCAGGATTGCGTGTAGTTATGTAGACGAGTTCCGTGGAACTTATTATGCATAATAAGTGTTTCATGCAATTATCATGCCTTTGTATCGTAATGACTTACGGTAATGTGTGCGATATCGTTTACCTGCCTTTATTACAGATATTTTATAACTATAATGGTCATCATTAATATTACATAATTTTTTTGTTCTGTATTGCTTTGTTCTCTGTACTATTTATGAGCACTAATCACTAAAGCACCTCGAACGACAACGGCACATTTTTTCCGTAGTGATGAAATGTCAATAGATTCAACCTTTCAATTGAATGTATGGGGCTGGGACACAGGTTTCGAGTCTGTTCGTTTTTCATGTTAGATAATATTAAATATTGTTGAATAAGCTAACACATAAAATACAATGGCCCACTCTGTATATAGACATTATGTGCAGTAAATAAAGTTTAGTTCCTAACTAATAGTTATAATTTGTATAGCCAAAAAAGTGAAAGTTTTGTAAATAAAAGTCTCTATTTATTATAATATTATGTACATAACATAAAATCTATCTGAATCACAACATAACGGAACAGATACATTTTTGGTACCAGCAGAAAATTAAAAACTCATATTATTAATGTTAACAAATGGACATCACACACTTGTTTTATTCACATCGTAATATCGTAGGTATACGTGTCCTTGAGTAAACGTACTTACGATTACTTGGTAACAAGCGCTACGCTGGCATACCTCATATAACAGTGTATATTCATTGAATAGCATTATGTATTGTTTTCTTTTTTTAATTTTATACCGAAATCAGTGGTTTATTTTGTACAATGTACATTAGAGCGCATGGCGTCGGTATATACTAACTAGATGGTATACATTTGATGTGTAATAATATAAAATGTTAATGAATCCAGAATTACTATTTATTGAACTCAATTAAAAGATACGCATTTATTAATTATATGCCGTACCGATAAATTTTTACTTTTACCTGTTGTTTTAAATTTCGAAATAACAAATTTTAGTCATTATTGTATTGATTAACCGTTAACAATTTAAATACAACCTTGTACGCGATACTTTTATTTTCTATAGGTAAAAATATATTCCAAATACATGTTTTCAAGTGTAAATATAATTTGAATTTTTTTTTTATTTCCTGCAAAGTGCGATTCAATATTAATGTTCTACGATGGATGATTTTAGTTGAATTTTAAGTTATTTTATATTTGTTTAATTTACATTATTTTGTTACTGTTAAGTATTTAAAATATGAAATTCAAAAAAAAAAAAATGAAAAGGAATCGTGACTCCCGCAGGAAACTTGATTTAGGTGAAGATGAAAAAAAAATCCAAGTCCTATAAAAAAAAATAAAATGTGTGTATATTTCGTATATTTGTAGTGAATGCATATTCGTATATAGTACGTGTAAATATAGTGTAAATATAGTGCAATCATCTAACCAGATATGTATATAGTTCGTGTAGATATAATGTAGGCATCTACACATATAATCCATGTGGATATCGCACACTCAGAAGAAGAATGGCACAACTAAAAATTTGGCTGATTTAAGATCAAGACGTAATTAAGTTCTTTTACAATTCTAAATATAATAAATTATTTTTAGTGAAATTCGGCTTAACTTAGATGATCCGTTTTATCTATTTACACATACAAATCACGTTAGATAGCTGATTCGTCATTTTTAGCCATTTTGATACATTTTTTCTACCTATACTGTATAATTATTGTATTTGAGTTGTGTCGTTCATTTTCAGGATGTACGATAAAGGGTTAACTTCTACAGATATATAGTTTGGGTAGATACACGTACAACTTATGAAAATTCATTTAATTAATTATACAAATAATTATATAATAAATCCGCCACATGTGAATTATGTGGTTTAAACTGACTGTGAAACATATTATACTTGATGTCTCAAATACGAATGAGATCGACAAAATATTAAAAAATATCTGATCCATGACATAGCATTTAGACTAAAAACTGGAGACAGTACCAAAATGATAGTCTTCTTAAAAGCAACAAACCTCTTAAACGCAAAAAAAAAAAAAAATGTAAAATATACCACCAACTTTTTGTGACTAAAAATAACTTCATAACTAATGCTATCATAGTAAAATTACAATACTGTTCCCTTATAATGTAATATTATTTATATGAGAATATTTGTAAATTACTTTAATTCCTTTAATTGTAATTAATAGTCTTACACGCAGAGCTTTGTGAAATTGAGACCAACAAAAAAAAATTGTATAAATGTGATGTAGGTATGTTACATAATAAAAGAACAGTTTTATGTTTGTAATATTATGAGTATATGATTATATTTTCATGGTCAATTCTTATCACAATTTTTTTTATTAAATATGATATAAATAATTAATTAATTAAATAAGTTGTACATGTTGTAAAAAAAATTAAGTAGTAAGCTTATACAAAAAGAATAAAAAAATATTTTAGGGACTCAACTAGCAGCTAATCCCTGTTATTGTTTTATGCTATCGATCACAGCTCATGGGCCGCAGGTATATTTTTGTCACGTACAGAAAAATTAAAAATGTATTAAGTTTTTTTTATTTCTATACGATTTTTAATGATTTTTAAATGTTAAAAATATGCAAAACTAAAATAAGAAGATTGTAAATTTATAGGTGATGAAATTTCCCTAGTCGTATCGCCGTATCAAAGATATGGTTTGCTATTTAGGCATTGTAATTTGTCAATATTATAATTTTTCACTAAGTGTTTAGTGTTTATCATCGATGTACGCTGGTCCTGCATATTAAACACTGTACCAACACTGAACGTACAGAACCGACTAAACATTCTTTAGGATGAAGGTCGGTCGGTCGGTTTGGTGTCGTCCAAATCGATGTGTATTATATCATACGAGTATAAACTTATAATTTAATATTTTGTCGTGCCGTAACAGTGTGAATTTTTGTGGTATAAATTCGGTAGTTATTTTAATTTGTAATGATTCACTTCTCCCATTGCGTAACGCATAGCACATACGTATACAAAATTGCCTATTCGTAACTCCTTCTTAGTCATCGTTTTCAAATACACACTGAATTATAACACTATTATTTTAAGAAAACTATTTTAACTACACAATAGTAATTTAAAAACAATTGAACAAAACCCCATCAACTATAGGCGCACATAGTATTTGAGTTTTAGAGGGCGGGAGGGAGCCGATTAATATTTTATAATATAATTTACTATGTACAATAGACTGTAATCTTATGATTACAATTTTTTTTTTTTTTTTTTTAAAGAGCTATACGTAATAAAGGGGAGTTAAGTTCTCCTACCTTATTTGTATGTATTCAAAATTTCCATAATATTGCACAATTTTTGTTCATCTCAAATACACATTTTGCATAATTCAAATTCAATCTGAGTTCAGTTTCGTTGAGCTAAGAACGTCTGTGGATGTTTGTCGTATATATCTAGCTGGTAAAATTAATTATAATACTTCGACTAAAACATTTTCATTAAACTAATAAACGAAAGTATAAAATATTAATTGAAATATCAAACATGATAAAGGCTGGTAATAATAAGTAGGTACTATAGTATATAATGGCCTAATCCTTACGTCTCAATTAAGCACACATTAATCAAGTTTATAGTTTATTTTAAATTAAAATACGTACAAGGACCCTGGGCTAAAAAATTTAAATAAGTTTCATAGGTACCTTTGACCAGGCTCGACTCCAAAGAGGGGGGCCCCTAAAGGCATGCCCCCCCAAGCTTTTCAAAAATTTAAATTGTTTAATACATTTTAGTCCGTGTGAACTATTAAATCCCGATTATTTAATTAGATACAAACCTAATAATTTTATTTTGCCTAAAAAACCATATTATGACATTAATATGAGGTGCAATCATAATATAGGAACATAATCGGACTCTGTGTCTCAGTACTAATTTGGGGAAACAACTATTATCAGTTAATACTTAAAATGCCTCCCCCCTCTGGTAAGTCTCTGAAGACACGCCTGCCTTTGACTACATCAAATATTTATGTAGATTTAGACTGTAGGCCAAATAGTAAATAGACATTTATATAGCCACAAACTTTTCACTTCAAAAAATTCTTAAAAAACTGAATGCTATCGCTTATAATAAAAAAATAATTTTGAAGCTGAAAAATAACATTAAATTTTATTAAATTATTATGGTTTTTTGTTTTAGTTAATGTGACCTAAATTTGTGTGCAGTTATGAAAAGTTGATATTGAAAACCCGTTTTAATTCCTTGATAAAATTTAAATAATAATAAATTAAAAACATACTTATATAAATTTTGATGAAAAAAAACTGTTTAATTTTCAATACCAAATAGATATTTTTAAGTAATCTAAATCATAAATCTATAATAATCAACAGTAATTAATGCTGCAAAGAGTACTTAACATAAAACAATAAAAACTGTATAAAACTCACATTCAGTCTTTTATACATATTTTATTTTCACATTTTCGCATATCACATTTTGTAAACAAACTATTTCATAAAAAACATGTTTGTCAAATTGTATTATATTTAGTACACTGGAAATATATACATACATTAAATTATAACATATAAACAATTTATATTATAAATGTAGTATAGTTATAAACTTTATGTGTAAATAACATTTTTTATAATCTAGTAGTCTAGAAGTTTATAACTTGTTTTAAACTATAAAGTCAGAACAGAAATTTATTTTTCTATAAGTTTACACAAAACAAAACATAAAGAGTCACGAAAGTTCATAATTTCATCATATTGATCATTGAGTTCATTATGCCCATATGTTTCCAAAAGAAAATTAATAAAACTCCTCACAACATTTCTCAGCGCCAATATGTTCTGCCAATCACTAAAAAAAGGAAGACAATTTTATTTAAATACTGAGGTCATTTATAGACATGTAGATCTAATTAAAAAAAATTTAGTATTTGTAAAAAACTATTTAATAATTGTTGTTTTATTATCTTATAATATTAAAAAAGAAATTGATGTCAAAGAATTTTAGAAATCATTTTTTTATATAAAAGTTCAATAAATGAAAATAAAAAATCATGTTTTTTAAACTTAGCAATTTTTATACAAACACATAATATAAAAACGCAAAACGGTGTATACAAAACTTAGGTAGTTGGATATTTTTATTTATTTAAAAATTAACCAAAATAGCTTTTACATTTAAAAATTGACTGTTAACTTAGAATTCATAAGATAAGTTTAATGAAAGTTATTTTATGGTTAAGTATAATTATATTGTAACAAAAATATTCAATTAACAACATGAAAATTATAATATAATTGATTATAGTAATACTTATAATTAATGGTGAAAACCAGGGCTCATAATTTGTAGCATTTAAATATTTTTTTTGAAAGGTCCTAGAAATACTTATGTGAGCTATAAATTTATTTCAGATAATTAAGATGCTAAATACAAAATTTTATGTTGCATATTTTTTTATATTTCAAAGTATAAAAGCTATTTTGCTTTTTTTCTATTTTTGTATATTTAGAAATTTTTTATTTGTTATTTTGCTTTTTTAAGTCCTTTTCAGTTTTGTAGCATTTAAAACAATTTTTCTTAATAATAACAAGTAATTATAGTAGTATTTATATTTATAATTAACTCATATTAATTAATTAATTTTTCTTCTTTTGATTTAAATTATATATTTTTTTATATTATATAGCGATGCGATCGGTATTTTAATAATAAGAATTTGACATTTTTTTTTTACATATTTATTTTTTTCACATATTTTTCTATTTACAGTGCATATTTAAACACTTATATGAATATTTTTATGAATATATTATAGCGCTTATAACTAATATTTTTAGAGCTATAAGTTATAAGCCCTGGTGATGACTAATAATGAATTATTTTGAATCTCAAAGAATGGTAGTATATATTTTTTATTTAACATAAAAAAATATTTTAAATACATATTTTCAGTAAAACAGAATATATTTAATTGTATAAAGTCAAAGGTCAGAAAGAAAAAATAACATTCAAAAAAATAATAGATAGAATTTATAAATTCTGAAATAATTAGTACTTACCCTTTTGAACAAGAAATGTTTATACGTTTTCCATTTTTTATGTATATCAAACAATTATTTTGTCCATCCTGTGGAGTATATGTATTTAAAATATAATTTCAGTAATTAATAATAAAGTAAGTAAAATATTTAAACAATTGACTTACATGTTTAAAATGTGCTTGGCCATTAAAAAACAGAATAGCCATTATTGGATGAATATATGTAGATTTATTAAGCATAACCGCATTATGATCAAGATTTTTACCTTCTCTAAAATAAGTTAACAGTTCATTTTCCTCATTTTTATTATAATTTACACTTTCTGAATGTAATACAACTTTTATTCCAGTACTAAAAAATAAAACAACAAAAGTTATTTAAATAAAAATAGTTCTTAATATTTATAGAAACATTCATACTCATTAACAAATGATGAATCTGTACGTCCATTTCGTCGCATAAATGATTGTTTGAATACTAAATTACCAAATCCTGAAATTAATACAGCTGGCAAAAGTTGATCTAAAGATTTTTCTGAATTTAAATTTAAACTGTCTATATCTTTATCTTCAATAAGCATACTGTTGTACAAATGTTGTGCAAATAAATTTTTTAATCCTGTAAGAATTTTAAATCAGTCCAATTATTAATAAACTTATACCAGTTAAACAATTTATGTTATACATAATCATTAAAAATTATAATATCAAAAAATGGGTATAATACTTACTATACATCAATATTAGGCTATTATTAGATAATGAAAGATTATTGGAGTAATAATTGGAATCATTTGAATAACGATCTCGAGTAGTGTTCCATTCAGAAAATATTTTTGCCACAGCCAAGTGATCACTACATGATGAGTAATTTTTTTTTATCATTCTTGATTCAGCAGGTGTAGTTTCTCTGAATATATTTACATTGCTTGATAAGTAAGTTATAATGGTTAGTGTAGAATCTAAACACCTAAACATTTATATTAATGTAACATACAACAAAACTATATTATAGACAAATAAAAAATGAATGTATACTTGAAAAATACTGAATTAACTAAAGCTTTTGAAAGACAAGGATCAAATGGAAATGCTGCGATTCTTTTGCCCAATGCTGTCAATTTCTCTTCTTTGTCTAATGCACCAAGAAGTTGTAATTCTGAAACAGCGCTATCTACAGTTTCAAAATCAGGTGGATTTAAAAGCTTGGATAGTACAGTCCTTGCTTTGTCTTGGCTGTGTATCTAAATAATATTAATGAACACAATTTATAACATCTTTTAAACAACAAAAATACCAAATTAAATCATATTATTATGTATTAAGTATATAATTACTTTTAGATTTAGGACTGTATGTTCAAGAGGAGTTAATTGAATTTCTGGTATAGGATATGTAGAACATTTGTTAAAACGATCTATTGTGTATAAATGATAACATTCTCCTGGCTGGGTTCTTCCCGCACGACCTCTTCTTTGTATCGCATTAGCTTGGGAGACCCAACTACGATCTAATAATTTAATACCCTTTTCCGCGTTCCAACTAAAAAATTATTAATAATTATATTAACAAATATTAATCAGTATAAAACATTCAACACTTCAAATAATTGAATAATAAATGTAAGAAATATTAAATAAAATTGAACATTTCAAAAACAAATAAAAAATACAGACTAACATTAAACATTAAATTATAATATTACTTTAATTATATGTTAAAATTAAATATTGTGAGTAAAATAAAATAATTAACTTACCTGGACACATTTTGCATACCAGTGTCAATAACATATACTACGTCATTAATAGTAATACTAGTTTCAGCAATATTTGTAGCTAACACAATTTTTCGTCTTCCGTTGCTTGCAGGTTTCATGATTTCAATTTGCTTTTCAGGTGTTAGTTTAGAATGAGCAAACATTATATCAAAATTATTATATCCATGCTGTATGAGTTTATTTACCTATTAAAACAAATATATTTCAAGAAAAAAGATTATGTTAATAACATATAAACTAAATTATTCTCACGTCAATTATATCTTGCCAACCAGATACAAAACACAATATAGCTCCAGGTGGCTTATTCTTATGTATCCATTTTATTGCATTTGCTACTAGCTGTGGATTCCAAAAAGGTACATTATTCATTTCAACTGTTGTATTATGAATACCCCATTCTCTTGCCAGTTGATTCTAAAATTTAACATAAAATATTAATATTCAAATTCAAATTTAATAACAATTAATAAAATTTACTGATAAAAAATGAGTTTTCACTGGATAAGTGAAACCTGGTATTGAAATAGATGCAGCTAATTGACCATAATAATTCTGAAAGTGTTCAGCGTTCAATGTGGCACTCATTATAACTAATTTCAAGTTCTCATTTAATTCCAATGCATTCTTTGTAAGCATAAGTAATATTTCAGTGTTTATATCTTGTTCGTGAGCTTCATCAATAATAACATGGGAAAATTCTTTAAGTGCAGGATCACTTTGTAATTTTTGAAGCAATATGCCACTAGATGCAAAGACTATAGAGCCCGGTTTTTTTGGTAAAATTTGTTTTAAACGAACTTGATAACCAATCACATCACCTAACTTTAAAATTAAAATAAACCATTTTTAAAAAAAAAATATAAAATAAATTTCATTCTCTTATATACTTCTTCTGAACGTTCATTAGCAACTCGATGAGCAAGAGTTAATGCACTGATTCGTCTTGGCTGTGTAACATAAACATTACATTCACCTCCTTTTCCAATTTGGCTCCATTTTTTCATTATAAAATTAGGTACTCTTGTACTTTTCCCACACCCAGGTTCTCCTTTTATAATAGTTACTTGATTATTCTCAATCATTTCAAGTATATTTTCCCTAATTATTATATATTTTAAATAAAAATGTGAAATATTATATATAAATATTTGTATAAAACATACTCATAGTCATCAATGGGTAATTTGACTAATCCAGATATTTTTTGCATGGATCTATCACATAGAAGTTTATTTCGTTTTGAACAGTCAATAGATGAAGACGAAGATAACATAAAATCAATTGTATCTAAACATTTAAAAATTATTAGTAATTACATAAATCAATAAAATTAAGTATAATTTACCATCCTGAGAATCTATTTCAGTTAACACTTGTTTTCCTTTGTTTATTAATGGTTGAATTTCCTACGGTAAATAATGATAAATAATATGTTTATACTTAATTATTTTCAATAAACTAAACTTTAATAAAACTATTTGTTATTTTTTAGTATAATAGTTAGGCGTGTAGTCAGGAAATATATTTTAAAAAGGCCAATATTTTTTGTCCCATACATTAAATAATAAAAAATTAAATTAAAATTGAAATATAAATAAATAAATAAAAAATTAGCTTGGAGTATATTAAATTTGTTATAAAGTACAACTGGTTTTGAATGATTTGATTCATTATTAGGTACATACAAAGTTAATAAAATTGTGACTGAATATGAAAAAATAAAATCTGAGTATGATAAAATAAAATTACAATCAAATGTGAATAAATAAAGGATGGAATAAATTAAGAAAAATTAGTCGTTTTACATAATGATAATTTATTTTAATAGTCGATTATTATAATTATTATAGACTTTAATTCTTGACTTGGAGGTATTTATTGAACAATTTTCTAATAATGATATAGATATTTTATAATAATCTTAATTTATTTATAAATAATAATATAGTGATATCATTTAAATACTATTTTACTTTAGTTTACTAATACTATTATATTATACTTTACCGTAGTACTCAATGAATATGAGCTATGTTTATATTTTTCTATTAACATATGAATGAAAAGTTATTAATATATAAATAAATAAAGAATAGTTTATATATAGAAATAAATAAATATATTTAAAAGTACTTTACAAACATAATAATAATCCAGACTAAGCTTCTAATTATTTTTTTTATTATTGGCTGTTGATGTGTATAGAGGATGTAGAATATCAAAAATGGAAAATTAGTGGAAATTTAGGACAAAGGTGGCCAATCCCAAATAGTTGGGAAAAAGGCAAAGGAAATGTAGAAAATATATAAGATTAATATAAAATATCTTTATGATTATTAAAAAATTGTTTAACTAATACCGCCAAGTTAACAGTCAAAGAATATAATCATTTTTTTTGTATTTTCATAACATTAAATAAGTGATTGGGTCAGTCAAGGGCCTTTATAATTTTTAGGTTGCCAGGTCTATCCTAGCTTTTCCTTAACTACATGCCTAATACTAATTAAAATGAAAAATTAAATTAATGTAAATATTTATAAATCTAAAATTTACTAACCAGATTGTACGTTTGAACTAGGTTTGCAATTAATTTTACATTTTTTTCACTCAGATTTATTGAAGCAATAGGAGTTGATGCTACAGCTATGCGTTGTTTTGCTGTTATTATTGGTTTACCTTGATGATCAAGTTTTTCAATATCCTAAAAAATTATTTAATATTATTTTTAAATTAGTTAAAATACAATTAATAATTAATTAAAATATTATATTTAATGTTCTAAGACTAGTGGCAAAAAATAAAAAAAAGTTAACCATTTTTTTTTTGAAATAATAAAATAAAAAAATAAGTAAATAAAAGGTAAAATATAAAATAGGTAAATAAACAAGTTTATTTAATTTTTCACTCAATTGTTTAAAATGATTATCTTACTTGCAACCATTTTATAGCATTTAAAGCTACAGTTTCTGCAGCTTTGACTTTTGTAGTATCCATACTTGAGAATACCATTGAATTGGGCCATTGAACACTTAATTTGCAACCCCATAAATTTTTGTTTTTCTTGTGAAATCCAAAATGAAGACCTGTCTTTATGTCTTGAGCTTTTTCAACTTGACTGTAATAGTTGGAAATAATATTACGTGGTGATGAAAACTTTCGTTTTAACTTCTTTATATCTTGAAAAGAAAATTAATTGTATTTTATAGATTTATAATTTTAACATGCTATCAATTCATCAATTTTAAAATCTTACCTTCATCAGAAACTTGATATTCTGATTGAACAGTAGAGAATTGTGGACATTTAATTGTAATATGCCTTCTGAAACTAATCGGACAGAATTTATATTAATATACACTGTGATAGGACGAATATTTTTAAAATTATTCATAATAATTAACAAAAACAAGTATAACTACATGTAGATACTCACTGAAAAATTGGAAAATGTGTTAATAATGGTAATCTAATAAAAGACATCATGTTTAACATCTTAAAATTATTGTAAGCTAAAAGTTTAAGATTCTCATTATAGTTTACTAAAAAATTGATTTCCGTTTGTAATTAATATCACAATTAAAATAGTTAAAAATTGAAATTTCAAGAATTAGTCACAAAACTGACACTACAATAATTTATAAACTTTATTTAATAAAACCGGAACTTTTTAATTATTTAATATACACTTAGCACATGGGCAAACCGCTGATAAGCGAAATTAAAATATTTTGTGATAGTATAGATAATTTGATAATAAAAATCTGATTTGATAAAGTTAATTTTTCAGCATTTGAAAATATTTAATAAATTTCCATTTTCAAATTTTCAATTTAACTCCTTTAAATAGTTACCGAATAGAGTTTTAAACAGTGTTAAATCGGCCAGTTCTTTACAGATGGCTAAAAGCCCTGTTGTGACTGGGATTTCTCCAAAAGAAGGGCCACCTGGAACGAGAGTAACAATCAGAGGAGAGTACTTAGGAGTCAGTCCTAATGATTTAACAAGTAATATAATCAAATAATCTTTGGAAATGTTTTGACAATACTACTGGATTTACAGGCTTAAAAATATGTGATTGTGAGTGTATGCTTTCGGCTGAATGGAAATCCCCAAATAAAATTATAGCAAGATCTGGACCAGGAAAAGGACGTGGTGATATCATTTTGATCACAAAATCTGGAGGTATTGGTACCAGCACAGTACAATTTCGAGGCTATCACGAAACAATAGGTCCTTTAAAAGAGAGCGCAGTTTGGGTAGAAGAAGCACCACTGAACTGGGGTAGGCAAAATAGTTCAGTCACTATATTCCAATTAGATGATCCTCTTGGTCTATCCGTTGAAGGAGATGAGTATGTACTTTTAAAATAACTATTTAAACCATCAGACCAAAGTATTGATTACAATTATTTTCATTGCTGCATTAAGAAAATTCCCTGAAAATGAACTAACTGAATTATTTCCGGATGGTTCTGGTGATCTGTTGTCAGAAAATTTTGAACCAGCATGGTTTTTACTTGAACACCATCACGGGACATCTTTCGATGACTTAAGAGTAGGTTTATCATATTTAAAAAGAAAAGTAGATTCACAAAATGAAGGACAGCTATCTTTTTTAAAAGTAAGTAAAAACAAAAAAAAAGTCTATTAAATAACATGTTCAATTTGATAATATAATTATAATTATAATTATTAAATTATTAATATAATTTTTTATATTAGGATAATGTTGGATCAGTTATGGAACAATTAGACACTCTTTTTTCTTTAAAACAAAGTTATGAAGCTGATTTTGAAAAAAATAATGAAACTCTTTTTAGAGTTGAAGAAGCAATAAATCGTAAATATAAAATATGGCTTTTATTATTTGTTATTTACCAATATAACAAATGTCATTACAGAATCTTTAAAAGAAGCTACTAATTTATTCCATGGAGTTTTAAGCAGAAGAGAAAAAGCTGAAGCTACTAGAAATGCATTAGCTGTAATGACTAGATATAAATTTTTGTTTCAATTACCAATAAATATTGATCGTAACATTAAAAATGAAGATGTAGATGTTATTATTAATGATTATGCAAGGGCTTTGAATTTGTTTGGAAAAACTGAAGTTTCTGTAAGTAATTATAATATATAATATTTTATTAAAAAATGTTTACAATGTAATACATTATTAATCGATAAAGGTTTTCAAAAAAATATTAGAAGAAGTTGAAGTTAAAATAATAAATATAAGAATGAATCTGAAATCTAAGCTCCATCAAATGCCTACAACCCTGAAACAACAAAAGAAAATTATTAGGTAATATTAATTATAACATATATAGTCATACAAATATATGTAATGTACCCTAACATTAAATTTTAGAATATATTTAATGTTCTTAATTGTCTTAAATCAAACTCAGATTTTTTTCAGAATAATTATTTTTATATAAAGTATAATACTTGGATTCATATTTAAAAAAAAAGTTTAAAGTTTTTACTCGATTAGATAATTTTAAATTACATTTAGGGTTTCTCTTCAATGTATGAATATTATAATTATATAGTCTATAAATATGGTAATATTTATTTAATCAGGAAAAAAATTAAAATATATATTTCATATTTGTAGAAATTTAGTTGCTCTGAATGATAATGGCGATCCTGGTTGGGAAGCAATAATTCACATGAAGCAATATATTATTGATAGAATAAAAGCTAGTTATCAACAATTTATAACTGAAGAACAAGAAAATGAAACTCCTAGTAAGTTAATTATTTCTTAAAACCATTAATTTTAAATTTTAAATTTATTTATAATAGTTCAAGAGCAAAAAGTTTATAATAATGTATATAATTATTATTACACACTATTGATCAATAATTATGAATTAAAATTATGAGGCTAAGAAATTTTGAAATTTAGAAAGCTAATTAGTGTTACAATGGAGAAATTATAGATAGTTCTAAGTACAGATCCTTTTCTTTATTGCGTGCAAAATACAAGTATAACTCTAAGAAATTGTATAATGATTTTTCAGCAAACTGATTTGTCTTTTATCTTTAACCCCAAACATTTCTGAAAATAAGTGAAAAAACAGATTATATCATTTTATTCTTGAGTCCATATAGTTAAATTACGTTATTCAGTGCCGGGTTAAGGGGAAGGGTCAAAGGGGGCAGTTGCCCCGGGTGGTAACATTTTAGAGGTGGAAATTTTTATTAAAAAATGAGTAAAAAATGAAACTTTATTTACATTACACTACAACAAATAAAAAAAAAATTAAAATTAAAAATTAAATTACATATAATTATATTTTAATTGAACTGTACGATTAGTATTTCTTTTAAGTTTTGGAATTTGAATGATCGACGGTTGTCTAAGTTTTTATATATTGAAAATGACCTCTCAACATCAACTGAAGTTAGTTATAATACAAGAAATAGGTCAAAAATGTCTTAAAATATAAAAAAAATGCATTTAAAATATCAAAAAATGGTCTAAAAAGTATAAAATCCGCTAAAATGCAAAAAATGTTTGTGGGTAGAACACGGAGTACTTGAAACAAATTTGTAGTTTGGAAAGCATCGCGTTTGATATCTCAAGAAAAAGATGCAAATACATTGAAATCCGAGCCCTAGACATAACTGTTGTGAAAAGAGAAATAAGTGGATTGGTTATACATTTAAAGTCTTCTAAATTAATGTCTTAGCAATGTTGCTACAACTCTTTGTCTTTAACATAGTCTTTAGAGTTTGCAAGATAACTGCTGTTGCAGAGAGTACATTTTTCTGGCAAATTGATTTTTCTGATTAGTGTTAAAATTTGTGGTATTCTGCTTTCTTGTCTTTTAAAAAGTGTATGAGTTCTCTAAATCCATTAGGCGTATCTATATTTTCATAAATGTAATAGTTGATTTGCAGATAGAGCCTTCTTATCTGATTAAATTGGCTATAAATAAATAAATTCTTTATACATTAAAGTATCAAAAATCAATATTTGTTTTAAATACATTAATGTATTTATTTTAATTCTACTATTATAAATTTTAGATAAGAATAATAGACATCCTCATAACAAGCATAAAAGAAATATTAGTTTATCACAGCAAATTGAGTCCCAAGTATGTTAAGCCATGTTTAGTTAATTGTGTGATTTTATAATAAAAAATATTTTTTAGAACACTGAACCAAAAAAAGTATTATGTATCGATGAAATAGCTACTGTAATATCGGATTATTTTCCTGACTTATGGAAACTTGGACAAAATTACTTTGTTGGTGACTTAGCTATAAAGCCAGATTGTAGTCATGAATTTGATTTCAAAGTATGTCCCATTATATTATTTTAACTATTACAGTAAAAAATATATTTTATTTTTACCCCTTTAGGAAATGATTTTAGACATAATTGTTACTGTATCTGACATATATAGAACAATTATGTTACCTACAACTACAACTAACACATATTCTCCAGTGCCAATCATATGGTTACCACATTGCCTAAAACAAATCCGATCAGTATTTTCAGTTTTAATGGCCTTAGATCTTCCCAATGAGGCTTTAAATAAGATTTCTAGTGTTATATTTGATTTAAGGTTTGATATTTATTATTTAAAATTTGTTGAACTTCATTACATTTGTACTGAATTATTTTAATCAGATTACACTGCTTAAATATTTTATTCAAACAAGCATCTGAGCAAATTATACAGCTAAAAACTACCGAAACATGGAAGTTAGATTTTCATTCAAAACAAGGAACTATATCGCAATTGGTGATTTTAATTTTCTATGATTTACATTGTTTAAAACTATCATATTATTAAATGCATTTCCATAGCCAAATGATTTCTACAAAATCATAATGGAAGCAATGAATTTAGCCAAAGAATATGTTATACGTAATGAGCGTAGAGAAACTGCACTTGTTGATAATGATACTGCTAAAAACGAATTGCAACTATTAGTTCATAAATGTTTTTGGAATTTTTCACAGGTATAAAATTATGCAACTGTAAACGTATTTTATTTTTAGGACTGACATCATTTTTATTTTAAAGGTATTAGAACAAGTGGGCTTAAATGCTGATACTAATTGTTCATCTACAACAATTATGTCTCTTGGTGGATCTTCAGTTACAGGATTTAAATTACAAAATGAATTGGTAAGTTTTTTAATAATATTTTTTTTAATTCAAACATTCAAAAATTTTTAAATTTGAAAGTTTTATATTATCATAATTGTTTTTATTCTATGGTCAGATTATTGCATAATATTCCGCCCAGTGCCGTATTTCCCAGGAAACACTATAAGCTAGTGCTTAGGGCAGCAAATAATTTTTAATATTACATTTTTATCATATGTAACTAAAACTAAAATAAACCCAACTAATTATAAAATGTTTTATTTTAATAAAGCCAATGGGTATCAAACTATTTAATTTTAAATATAATTTAAAAATGAACTAGGTATTTAAGCTTTTTTTACTACCATGTTTTTTATCATTATATTTTATATCATATTTTTATAATTAAGTTTTTCATATGAATGTATGTATGAATTTTTATTACAGCTGTATATTTTTATTTTATATCATTAAAATTATAAGTCATAAAGGAAACAAATATAATTGTGTGCTGTAATAAAATTTATTTGACTAGAAAAATATTTATAATAAAAAGAGGCAATTTGTTTAATGCTTAAAGTGGCACAATGGTTAAATCCGGCACTGATTCCGCTCAATTATCCTTTAGCATTGCTGTTTAGCTGATTTTGGCTTAACTATTTCCTAGGTAGGTAACTCCATAGTAATTTAACAACAATTCCATGTTCCCATACAATGTGTCCTAAACATACAGTAACCCTCAGTACCTGGTGTATGTAGTTAAGAGTAAAATAAAATAATAAATGAAATAATACTTATGTTAAAACAATGTATTTATTTGAAGCCTTTTAAATTATCCATTTTTTTTAAATTTAAATTTTTTATGACAATACTTGTATACTTTTATCTTTTTTATTCATTAACTGTATCACTTATTATTTTTACACACAATTTTTAAACTATGTTAATGATAAGAATTAAGAATGAATGAAATAATTTAGGTTTGGGAACAAAAACTTTTAGTAACAATAAGTAACAGTCATTATACAAGAAATGTTATGCTTCCGAAATTTAAAAAAGAATTTGAAGACAATGGTTTCCCAACTATTGATGTTGTAGTGGCTCGAGCTTCTGAATTGCTTGAAAACACTGAAAGTAAATTGCTTGAAACTTATATTGAAACTAAAAGTGATCCCTTAGTTGGAACAATTGAACCATCCATGTACGTGGGTAGTTTTGAATGGGATTCTCCTTCACTTTTACCTCCAAAAGATGTGAGACCGTATGCCAAAGAAATTATCACCAATTTGATTGCCTTACACTCTGAGGTTTGATTAAAACTTGTTAATTTATGAATTATTCTTAATCACCGCTAATAATTATTTAAGGTCCAAACTATCATGCCAGATTTGATGTATGCTGTATTGTCAGCTATTGTGATCACTATATCAGAAGAAATGTCACGTCTCATGAATTGTGTTACACATTTTAGTGATAATGGTGCCATGCAAGCTAGATTGGATTTGATGGCATTGACATTTACTTTATCAAATTATTTTACACCAAATTCAAAGTAATATACTCGAGTCTTAAGGTCAATAAATACTGCCTACTATTATACTAGAACTATTATTTTTATTTTTATAGGGATTTTTTTTGTGATGCTACTGATGCTGTGCCCCCGTTTAAAACAGAAAATGATGAAAGGTAATTTTTTTAATTTTTTAATTTATGCAGTAGCTAAGATTTTATTCATGATTGAATTTTAATTATTGACACACACGTGTAATTTATTAATGGATTTATTGTTAATATTTAAACTACATTTACATGAGCATTTTTTTCTTAACCATTTGGTTTTAGGTAACAGCACTTATGTTATGTATAAATTATTTGTGTAATATTAAATATGATATATATTTTTTTTATGTTCATATAGTTATGTCATGAAATGTTTAGAGCAGTTCAAGACTCGGATGCATTTACAGTTAATGTGTTTCTTATCACCCATCTCAAATGATGTTGAAACAAGTATTATATAATCTAAAGGTGTACCAAAAATTACATATTTTGATATTTTCTATCTAATTTATATTTTGTATGTTACATTAATAACCGTTATAATTTATTTTATGTATTAATATATTATGAACAAACTGATGAACTATTAAATGTATATTTATTCACAAATATATGTTAAAGTTTTTGTATTATTTACTATTATGTTTTCAATAAAACTTAAGTAATTAGAATCTGTTTTATTGAAATGTATTCTGATTATTTTACTTTAATATTTTTTTCAATATCAACTTGAGTGAACTAACTTGTTCATGTTACGAAAGAAAACATTTAGTGATTTATAGTTTTAATTTTAAAACAACCAGGTTTAAATTTAAAAAAAAAATTCGATCACTTTTACATGATTTTAATATACCTAATAAACATTGATTTTTTGGTATGATGAAGTTGCCCATGAGTTATTTCCATATGACTATGTTTTTTGAGATACTTTAATGTAAGTCTCATTAAAACTGAAAAAAAAAGATCTATTCTATAAAATACTGAACAATATAACTTGACATCCTGTAATAATTTTTAATATTTTTGCTCATTTGATATGTTAATGATTATAATACTAACTACCTAATTACAACATTTTTCTTTGAAAATATAATTAAAAATATAGTCATTGAATCTTGATATTATAGTTATTAATATATCTTAAAATATTAGATAATTTTTAACAATTTAATTATATCAAAGTGTTCAGTTTAATAACAAAAGTAAAGTACTTAAATAAATAAAAATTATTTATTGGGCAAACAAATACCATTACGGTTAACAGTAAAATTAAATTGCTAAAATGGTTTTGTCATATTTGGAGGATGGTTTTAAAAACAATATATTGAGTAACAGAAGGGAGAACCCAGATGATATATATGATAGAGACCCATGAATAGTAAAATAGTAACAGCAATCGTATTTTAAGATCCCTAAGCCCTAAAACACTAAGTAGTCGAGAAAAAAAAATTTTCTAAGTACAAATAGTTAAATATAGTTTATATTATATATAATATAATAATTTAACAAATAAAAAAGAATAATGCTGAATCCTACAGTATTAAGATTTTTTTCATATTGTATTAACAAATGATATAGCTTACTTTTTCACCATAGTTAAACTTGACTTTAACAAATGGACCAAAGAAGTGGTAGGAGAAGGCATATAATACTCATTTGATAGTAGTGTATTCATCCCCACTTTCTCCAAGAAATGTCTAATAAATTTAGAATTTATAGTACATGACACCTATTTTATGGGTGCATGTAAAATCAATTCTTAACGTTCTATCATCATAACATTAATAACTTGTAGCTTATATAATCTGAGAAGATCCCATTTCCTGGTTTAATATGTAGTTTTGATCTCTAATCCATAATTGTTCACAAATAACATTTAAAAAATAAGCTGTAAGTTCATTTTCTTTTAAATCGTAACTGGTATCAGTTTTATTTATTTTTAATATGGTGATTTTTTGTGTTTTTTCAAATTCTTTTATGTCATCAATTGTAATTTTAGCTGTAAAATCACCCGAACAATATCTGAAATAATAAATATTATATTTATTATTTATATTTACATTTTTTTGCACTGTTAAATAATAATGTTCATACTTGGTACCAATAACAATTGGAGCTGGTTTACTTTTGTCATTCATGTATGTGGGCAGATTTGTTGAAATAGTAGATAATCCACTAGGGTCGGTGAATGAAAATACAAACACAATAGCATCTGCTTCTTCTTTGCACACCTGAAATAATTAAACAGATAGCACATTATATAAAAATTAAAATAAATTCTATGATCAAAAATTCAAATAATTATTTACTGGCAATATGTGTCCAAACTTTTTAATGTCTCTATCACCAGCATCCCAACATTGGAGCCTGAATAGTATAATTCTGTCCCATACTTTGACAGGCCAATAAATATTACTCTTGCGTATACCTCGGGTTTCTACATATTCGTCATCAAAGTTAACTATCCCTGCAAGTCTAGCAATTGTGGATGACTTTCCTGCTCCACTTTTGCCGACAAAAAACAATTTGTATGATACTTCTTCAATGTTTGGCAGTATTGGTCGTTCCAACAGACCTAACAAATTGCAAAACGCGTTCATATTATAAAAATTACAATAAAATATATCATCTGATTTAAGTTTTTCACATTATAATACACAGAACGTAAGTAATGCGATTATATAAGAAATGTCAGTCGCCTACCGAAAAATTTTCTACCGTTTGTTTGTGGGTTGTAAAAATGTTGCATAATAGTTTCACCCTCTGCAGTACTTTGCCAGTCGAGTTTCACAACGCTTCCAAACATTATGTCTAAAAACGTAATAAAATTAATAAAATTATAGATTGGTTTCAAACAGTCAAGCGAGTGCAGAGTTAAAACTCAAATTCATTAAACACCGTATTTATTATCAGTTCGGTCGGCGCACAACAGGTACTCTTATCTCATAATAACTATCCGAGATAACTATCTGAGACGTCCGTGTCGCCACTCACCCCATCAATATTCAACATTTTTTTAAACAAACAACATTCGGCGCGTTATTTGTATGAATTTGTTTGAAATGTTTCATAATTTGTTAGTTATTATTATTCATATAACAACCAAAGTGCTGTAGGGAGTCTGTAGACTAATGTTAATACACGTGTCTCCGACTTCTCATCGGATAAAAACTGGTCAAACTAAACATTTTCGTGTGGAAATTTTTGATGTTATGTTTAGGTATATGTCATGTCAATAAATATGATACATGTGATCATTGCTAGAATTTTGTACGTCACCTTTTTCCCGAAAATACGAAAAACCGATTCTGCAAATCGATATTTTTTTTTCTTCAAAAATTATATGTTTAATAAATATTTAAAGATAACAAAATTGTCAATATTTATTACCTAATGTTGTTTTTCATTTGCATCAGTCTGGAGTATTAACGGCCAATAGGAAATAGAAGATATCTGGATAACTGAATCTACGACTAAATTTGATTAAGTATTCCTAAAATTAATCTAAGGGATTAATTATGGTTAACTTAATACGAGTATGGAGTACCTATATGGAAAGTTGAACATTTAATTAACCCATGCCTTATTCTAATGAGCAGTAGGATTCAAATAAATTAAAAATATCAAAAGTACCGTTGGCTTCATGAATATTGGCACTGGGCACCTAATAAAAAATATAATTTTTCGACTAACGAATTATGATTAGGTACAACGTGCAATAATATATTAATCTAATATTTTATGTCGACTAAAAAAAGAAAGTTTTAAACGTAAATTATGGTTTCTGTTTTTTTTTTTGTATTTGTATTTTATTGTGAAATTATAACTAATAACTTATAAGAATAAGAAGAATGAAATATAGTATTGAAATTTTTTAATTATGTACTCACTACTAATGTCTCGTATTATTTGCAATTAAAAGTAAATTATATTTTATTTTTTTTTCCACACAATGATCGAAACTCTAAGATATCAATACAAAATTTATTTTTAAAGGGATAAGTATTATTGTGTTAAGAGGACGTCACGCCCGCATGTGTTGTCTCCGTCTGACATACGTATAACATAGCAAATTTGCGTTCAGTGATACAAATGTAGTGAAGTTAGCTTTAATATTAGATTCAACTGACCTATAATCAAACTTCAAAGGAAGAATATTATCTGTGTCTTGTTGGTCGGTTATTTCCGATTTTTTAATTTTTAGTGAGTTATGACTTTTTTTTAAACGTTATATTTTACGTACTCATAACACTCTTAAAAATTAAAATAATGGAAACAACTGACCAACCACAGACAATATTCTTCCCTTGAGGTTTGATTATAGGTCAATTTACTCTAATATTAAAGCTAACATCACTACATTTGAATCACTGAACGTAAATTTGCTATGTTGTAGATATGTCAGACGGAGACAACATATGCGGATGTAACGTTCTCTTAATTAATTTCATGAAAAAAAAACTTTTCAATGTATTTTAGGCAGTAGATGAAAATCCTTAGAATAAGCCTTGGTTAGAATAAATGTAACATTTTGCGCGCAAACGAAACGAAAGGGAATCCAAGATAATTTGCTTGCTAGTGTAATAACCCAAAAATACAAAAAATAAAATAGGTTGGGAGAAGGGATGAGTGGAAAGTATGGAGGATGTAATACATATATGAATGGCGGTGAGGTATTAATGGGTTGTTACCTTCCTCCTTGTTTAAGGGAGGGCTCTCAGATTTGAGAGGGTTCGAGAGGGTTCGAGAGCCGATCAGCGGAAGTATGCAGTCTGCCAAGCCAAATAAAGCAGCACTTACTTGTTTAGCTGTAGACCTTCTGATGTCGACGCGAGGTTGAAAAAGAAAGGACAAATGCAGAATTTAATAGCACTAGAACCGGATACTCTTCAACACTCGTACGAAGAACGCAAGTCGAACGGATTAAAATAATTTAATATTTTTTTATTTAAATTAAACTTGAATAAGTCACAACAAATCGTATGTATAAGCTCGTCGCTGATCTTATAATCGGTGCGCATGCACTGACGACCTAAGATCAAGAACTCTCTGAAGGGTGGTGTGTGTCCCTGTTATATAGGCACATGCGGTGGCATGGACCTTGGGCCTGTCCTTTGAATGTAGGGATGTCAATAGTATTTATTGTTCGATCTGTGTCGTTCGTGCGGGTATCGAAGATACCGTTATTTATTTATTTGAAAAGGTTTAAAAATAACGTACATATAAATTGTATACATAATAAAATATTTGTGCCGTCTTTTACAGTCGAATGATGCACGTCATTACACTAGCTATTTAATACCGAAAAATTAAACGTTTTAGAATGGGTTGTTTGTTATGTTTTATACAATTTTATAAGATTACAAGTTTACTAGAAAAATTCAGTATACATCTTTTATCGCAATCGCAATTTACATTATAAAAAATAGTGTATTTAATCCACGCTGCAAATAACAAATTTATTAGTCCTCTATAGAAATATTTTAAATTGTTTTTTTTTTTTTTTTATGAAACTTTGTAAGTTTACAATTTATTTCAACATTTACAGGTATATACAATTGGTATAAACTAAAATATTATGTTATACATTTCAATTAATACAAATTAGATCTAATTAAACGGAAAGACCAGTCTCACGGATGAAGTATAGTATTCGGATTATAATAATTTCAAAATTGGGGTTAAGAATAGAAGATAGAGTAAGTTTAATGTTTTAGAGATTTTAAAAAATTGAAAAGAGTTAAACGATTGGAGGATAATGAGAGGAAACTAAAAATAATATGGAAGAGGTCACAAATTATCTCTTCAGTGTGTTTAGTATAGTAAGAGGAATCGTTAAGAGAGTTTATAGGAATGGTATTATATATTATAAATATGTATTTGGAAGTGGCTCAGACATAATATAAATTATTTTTAATAATTCTTAATGGATATAATTAAAAATGAAAACCGATTCAACTTAAGAAAAAAAAAAATTAAAGCACCGATGATTCAAATTTATTATTTTAAACAAGAAGTTCATTGTAATTAAAATCGTTATTATTAATTTTGCAATTTGCATCGTGTGTTTTGTATATTTTATTTTATAAACTGAATTCGTATATGTTTTACTATGAACATACTTAAAGTACTTTTATAATTATGTATGGAAATAAATAAATATATAAATAAAATTATTTATTTTAAGCTATTGTTGTGTGCCTAGGAGATGTTAGAAAATCTAAATGAGTGGAGGTTTTGTACAGAGGTGGCCGATCCCATATAGCTGGGGAAACACAAAGGAGAAGATGAAACATATTAAGCAGTGATCGCAGGGACGCCCGCAGAAATGTAGCTCAGAAGGGGCTAAAAAATTGTAAGTATCTAAATACTTATAGGAAGATTTACTGCTACATATTGCATCTACTCATATTTTGTAATACTATCATTAATAATTTTTTAAAAATCAAAATTCATTTAAGTTTATATAAAATTACACTATTAGTTTTAATATTTATAAGAAAAAATATAATAAAGTTTAAACAAAAAACAACTTTATTTGATTGAATTCACATCATATTTTATTCAAAAAGTAATGACAACCTCCTTTTGTTTGAAGCAAATAAATTAATTGAATCATCAATTTGTTGATTAAAAAAATGTTAGATACTTGTTAGATACAAGGATTGTCGAATAGTCACTGAATACCCAAGATCAAATTTATGTAAAAAAAACTTCTAATTTTGTAAGTGACACGAAAATCTCAGGGGGGCAATGGCACCCACTGCCCCCCCCCCATCCGGGCGTCCCTGAGTGATCGGCAACCTTTATGGACCTTAGGACCACATTCACAAATTAAAAAGAGTTCATGGGCCAGACAATGCAAAAAATTCATATGATATTCAATGAAATTTGCTAGCTTTTGAGTTTAATGCGGGCCGTATAAAAGAGACGTGTGGCCGGATGCGGGTCGCAGGCTGACAGTTGCTGACCACCGGCCTAGAGTACTATTATATTTGTAGAGTACGACCGGTTTTGAATTAAAAATTCGTCTTGTCCTCCTTCGACATATATATGTTAAGAAGTATAAATAATTTGGTTATTATTATTCATTATGATTTAAAATGTATTGACATAAACTATTATTTTGAAAATCGGTTTGTACATTTTAAATATTATTGAAATATATTTTCTTTAAAAATAATATCTTATATCAATAAATTTTAGATAATAATAAATAATAATCAAATAACAATAATATAAGTATTTATATTTCTTAACTGCCCATGACTAAAAAGAATTAAACAAAAAATTTTAATTTTAAATAAGTAGGAATGTTTGGGTGCTTTTGCAATCTCCGCCACCATCACCAAATCATCGTTGACCCAGGAGTCTTCAAATTTAAGTTTGCTTAAGTGTGATCAAACATTTGAGCAGGGCTCCTGTAAGTTTCTGTTCGTAGTTCGTACTTCTTTCACTTTTTGTACTCTTCTTCTGAAATCTGAGACAAGAGTTAGAAAAAGCGCTTATTGGGTTGTGATACTATCGCAGTGCGATAATCGCACGGTTCACATGCACCGAAATATTAATGATAACAGCTCCCGCAAGCACAGTATCATCACGGTTAAATTCTGTTTTTAGCATAGAGTAATATTATAATACTCTATGGTTTTTAGACGCTCTTGGCGTGTTGCTCTGTTGCAGTATCGTTTGGCGGAAGAGATATGTCTCCGTGGGTGACCGGCAAATAGCGTATGCAACTGTTATCATCGTAGGTACGCAAAAAAAAAATAAATAAAATAAATAAAACGCCCAAAAAATAACGACCGTTATTCAGTGTATTCATAAGTTTGGTGATGTTTCAGTATAAGTTAAAGTCATCGTCTCAGTGTCACAAAGTTTCATAAGTCCACGTATTCTAGTCTTAAGATGGTGACACCGAGGAATTTATCTTCATTGTGTTGTGCGGTAGCCATAGCCTTCGTGGAAATGTCATCGGTACCGACTCGTTCTCTATCGTTGGGTCCGTATTCGTGTGTACACATAAAATTTGTAAACTCATCGGCCGTTTACAGCCTTTTTTATAAAATCATATTTTATAAAAATATCCACAATTGGTGCAATTCAATTAAACTGTGAAAGTAACAACAGTAATTTATTGGAAAACTTAAATCTTTTTCGTTTCAAAAACTAATGTTTATTTACTCAAAAAAAAAAAAAAAGAAGATAATTACCTAATTTTTCCCATCTTTAATTTCATAATGAACTATGAAATTGAAATCATTTTTCAAGATAACTATCGGGATCCAAATCTAGTTCGTTTACATACATTGACTGTACATTTTTTATTTATTTTTATTTAATTTCTATCAGCATAAAATCAATAAAAATTCAATTTTTCCTCTGTTTTAATGTATGCCACTTTGTTTTTATTGAACTCCGATAGAAATCTATCATAAATTATGAAATTAATATCACTAATTATCTTTACTCTTGTATATAACTGCCATTCTTATGAATCAATATCATCTAATGATCTACTTCGTTGAATTTTTTTTTTTGAACTCTGATACTCGATATCCTTGTTAAATCTTAGATTCGTTTTCATAATCATCAAAATTATCTCGAACATACTATACGAAATCTATTAAGGAAATGTACTAGGTAGGGGCGTATTTATGGGGGGGCCGAGAGGGCCCAGGCCCACTCTGAAATGAAAAACACCATTGTTAAATACTGTTATTTTTAACATGGATATGTCTTAATGTTGGGGGTTTCTGAAAATTTGTCGTGACACTGAGAATGTTACTTATGCGATAATTTAAAATTTTATAATTATAAAATTTGTTTATTCTTTTAAAAAAATGTGGTGAATTTTGAGTGACTCTAATAAAAAATTTGTTTACACAGTCAAGAAGTCTTATAGTGTAAAAGTAATTTTTTTCGTAATATTGTGCTTCCTTCTTCTCTTCCACCCAAAAATCAAATACATAATCGGCCCTCTCCGAAATGAAAACCTATATACACCACTGGATACGGTACTAAGTTAATACCACTCTTGAAATGGAATTATAAGCGAAAGAGGTAAACGATGTTGATTTTTGATGGTTTTAAATATGTTTTTGGCTATACGCCACAAACAAATGTAATTCGGTGGAGATGTTTCATGAAAAATTGTTGCGCCAATAATATAAAATATAAAAAAAATCCCAAAAAACAAAAAATATTTAACCGTTTAAAAACTACAGAAGACGTAATTACAAAAAAAATTCCAATGTAATGAATTGGTACATTTTTGTCAAAACTTTCTTTTAATTATAACATTTTTTAAAACCTGAACCATATTTACGAATGCACTTTTTTAAAACTTGTATTATAATTTATATTTTTTTGTGACATTTTTAAATATTTAAAAATGACGAAATTTTTTTCAAAACTATCAAGACAATATTTTTGTTAACAGATTAAAACGAATTATATTTTACAATATGATCAAAAATTGTAATATTAAAACAATTATTGATCGATGATGATTATTATCTATATAAAGTAACATGATTCCATTTAGGAACCGTTTGAATTTTTGGTTCATCACGATTTCTAATTGATTATTTGCTTATACGATATTATCAACCAATTAATGAGACGATGCAATTATCAGGTATTATTATGAGAAACAACCTGTGCGATCATCAATTTCGATTTCTAATAACAACTAATTTTCGTCGACAATCACTACTTTAAAATCGACTCCTCTCATTGCCCTCAAATAAATTTAGTGTGCTAAGAGTACGTTATACCCAAAGCGAAACGGTTATAATAACCGATAGGAAACGCTATTAGGTATTTTTACACAGCGCAAGCACGCGACGAACGCACACAGAGTCATAGTTGTTATCGTGCAATTGACAAAACGTTCTAAAAATAGTCAACACGCGGGCGAGTATTTTATTGTTTTGTCAACCGTTTTATAAACGCGCCGTGGGATCGGTGATGCTCGGCGCGGCTCGTGTAAGGGCGTGTAAGCGCGGCGCGGCTCGTCTCTTCCCGATAAATGTCGGTCTCTGTGACACGCGTCAAAGGCGGCTCGTAACTCGACCACATGTCATTCCCACGGCGTGTGTATTCAACACGCCTCAGTCCAATTTTATAGTTTTTTGTGTTATTTTTTGTACTATATTTTAATTCAAAATGGAATAGTCAAATGAACTAATTATTGAATGAAGTTTCCGTTTTTAAATAATTATTAAATACACTTATTCACTAAAAATTCCCAATAGACCTCTACACTTCATGAACTACAGAATTACAATGATTATAAATCGATACTCTGGATTCAAGACGAAAATTCTGTTTAGCAACAGCACGCGCAGAGCGCCGCGCCGCTCGACAATTTTTGCGCCGCGCCGTGGGATTGTATAGATGCTCTAACGGTCGGCCCGCGAGGATGGCGCGGTATTTAGTCGAATAACGCGTCACGCGCCGTGGGATCCCGCCTTTATAATGCGGATAATGTAAAAATAATATAATGGTAATTATAATAATATCATCACAATTCAGTCAAAATTTATATAATTTTCGCGTCCGCTTACGAACTAATTATTGATTAAGATTACTATTAAGATTACACAAATAATTATACTAAAATAATGTCTGATAGGCTATATTACAATAATGTTTACATTAAAATAAAAATGAATTAATATATTATATGTATATTAATATTTTACTCAATATTATTAAACTTTTTGGCGTAGCGGGAGAAAATCGTAGCCACCGTCATATTGACATGCGGGTGGCAGCACGCAACGGCAATATAAATCAAAAATTACAACATAAAACATGTCTAAGCAAAATTACGATTACTCGTTTCATAGTGATTTAGGAGAAAAAATACCTATTAAAAAATCTAAACTACGTTCACATAAAATATTTAAATCGTAGTACAAAAATCATAATAAATAATCGTTATAACCTAACCTAATCTAATAATCCAAAAGTACATAGTTATGCAAAGTATGTAAACTAAAATGATGTGATACAATTTGTAAACATTCTAAGTCTTGTGTTACTCCATTAGTGTACCTATTTATAGCATCCTGTAACACTGTAATTTATTTTTTTTTTTCGAATTTTTTAGCTTATTAACTTGAGATATGCCATTTAGTTTTATATAGATATGGGTTTGAAATTCGGTAAGAACTTTACTAAAAATATGAACATTCGGTTGACTTTTAAAAAATTAATTTCTTAGATGACTATGAAAGGATTCACAGGCAAAAAACAAAAAAAAAACTAACGGAGTTTACATATACCAATTACAGGTAAGAAATAAAAACTGGTAGAGTTTACATTAGACCTTTATTACCTTTTTATCTTAACCGATATTTTGGAGAAATCTACAATCGCCCGTTATAATACTACTGTGTGACGAGGGGCACCCATCGGTGTTGCCGCAACCAGACAATGATGAACTGTGGACGAAACCGGTTTTTTCTGTCGACCACGTGTACAATGCACCGAGCCACTGCCTAGAGGCAGAATATACATTTCTCTTCTCTCTATCTATAAAACTCGAATTATTTGTTGACGATCGACTGCTGGTTCGAGACTTACAATTCTAAACATTGATATTTTTTGGGGAAAAAATCCGTTCTAACAATGTTTATAAATGCTATAAAATATTATTTCTGTATACTAGAAAATATTATAAGGCTCGGGTTTTATAGCACTACAAGGTATTTTTATATGCGTTGCAATATGACCAAAAAAAATTTTAAAATGTGTACTATAATATGACTTAAAAACATTAAAGTAGCAAAAAATTGCAAAAAAAATTATATTAATAAACGATTATAATTTATAAACGTAACTAAACGATATGTAGAACTGACTGACATTTACATACGTAACCGTATGACAGGTGGACAGTATATTTTACTCTAAACATATTACCAAATTGTACAACTATCTAAACAATAATAAAATAAATACAAGTAAAACCAACGAGAAGTCATAAATGAATAATATTCTATTTAGTTGAGCTACCTAAAAATAGATTACAATATGGCTAATATTATATTATTCAAAATATTAATATGAAACGAAAAAGTGGGTTTTTTTACTATAGATTCACACTAATTAAAATTGTTTTCTATTTTTATTTTAATATATGTTAAAGAAATTTATGAAGAATACAAAATAATGCATTATAGTATGTATTTTAGCAAAAATCTAAAAATGTAAAATACTTCAAATATGTAATATATAGCAATATAAAATTTCATATATGAAGTCCCATGTGTATAAAACAAATGTATATCTCACTCTGCTATTTTTGTCTGTATCCTATAGTAATTAGCAAATGCTATAAAATCCGAGCCATGATTATAAGAATGTACAGTTGTGTGTGAAAAAATTATGAACGTAGCTAAATTTATTGAAATTAGATTTTGTTAATTGAGTTATTCATTTAAACATCGACTTTCTTCAGCTTTTTATGCTCTTATACTATTATATTCTTATAGACATTTATAATAATAATCGAAAAATACGAATTGGAATAGCAAAGTACAATAATAATTATTCAATTTTTTAATTTATACATGAACATAAAATGTAAACGAAAAAGTTTTTATAAATTAATTATACAATGGAATCATTGCTTCATATTATATTCATATGTGTAATGTTTTGTGCTCCACAAAGACAAGTACTGGTGCTGAAGGTTATGATAATATTATTGAGAATTATTTTATCAAATATAACGAGGGAAATTATTTGTTATCAACTGATTAAAATAAATTTCAAATAACTTGATATTTTATTTGAATTATAGTCTGGACTCGATTAAAAGGTAAAATACGTTTTTTTTAAATGTTGTGAAATGTAAATAAAATGAAAAAATAGTAAAATCATTCAAGCATCACTTTTTCAAATGTGCTAGTCCCAAACAGTGGTGCCTAGGTACGTCACATCTCAAAGAAGTTACATCACCGTAAACATTTTCGACACGTGCGTAATAATAAAGACTTATTTAAAAATATAAGCTAGCTTAGCAGTTCTCAAATTGTGCTCCGAGAGAGAAGTATAGGGGCTCCGTAGATAGCTTCGTGGGCACATCTGAACTAATGAAATCCAAATATTGCTATATTTCTTAGTTATCAAGGAAAAGCACTGGTACGATTATTTGAATTTCGGAATGAATTGTACGTTTTATCATTAAACACCCATTTGATTTAAAATTAGACTTGCTGATAAAATTTGATTATTTGAATTTCATTGCTTGGCTGATAATTTTACAAAACTATAAAGAGTAATCAACACAAGATAAATTTACATCAGTTTTCACAGCAAATGACAAAATTCAAGCTTTTTTTAAAAAAAAAAATTAAATTACACGCTTTCTAACATAAAATTGATGGTTTGCTTTGGCAAAGGAATATTAAGAATTGATTAATGATAATATTGATAAATTTGATGAAATATTATTACATAATTTTTTTATGTGCCTATTATTATTTTTTCAAATAGACATTTCGGATTTTTAGGGCTCTATGAATTTTTTTAGGAACAAAAGATTCAATAAACAAAAAAGGTTGAGAACCACTAACCTGGACTACATTAACGGAATACATAAACGATTATTTTGATTACTCATGAATTATGTTCAAAACGAAAACATGAATAAAAATCTCAACGATGTGATAGATTTGACTGTTCTGATTCATTTTCGAAAACATTCAGAAACAATCGAATAGAGCCTCACGGGAACAGAAAACGGTTGCTTTTTAGACGAGTTTCTAGTCTAATCGGTAAATATTTACGCCTCGTTATAATTTTTCCGCCTGCAACCGGTCAACGAAGTTAGAACTCGGTCTACGTCGGTCGTCGCCCCGTACGGATATCATCAAATATTGACCATGAACTTAGATTACCGTGATGGCTATAGTTGACCATATTTATTCAAATTGATAACTGCTACGTCACGCATAAATGTATACGTGCCGCTGGAGAAGAATGCCGGCAGGACGATATCTTTGGACTCAACAAGTACCGAGTAAGCGGTCCCCCTATACCAAAACGCGGGATGAAGGAGACCCCGTGATGTTTCCTCCACAACGGTAGCTGGGACGGGGGGTCCGTAAGGGGGAGCCAAAAAACGGCTGAATTCCTGGTACCTTATTCGCGAATATTTTTTGTTTCCTAGGTGTTGTTACTTACGTGTCCTTCGAACTGTTTCCGACAGTGTCCCGACTAAAATATTCGCAATTTAAGTACTTGGAATTCAGGAGTCATTCTCTATTCTTACAATTTTTTACCACCACCACTTGACCGGCTACCGCACACATGTTGGTCGTGTTAAAGATACCTTCTGGGATCCTGGTACTCAGTTTTTGTCATCGAAGGAGAGCACCGTGGAGAGCATACTACGGGGAACAAATCATTTATTCCACCTCTTTTTTCTCCTTAACCCATTCTCCCATTTTCCTTCCCCGTCGATTATTCGTAATTTATTCATCCACACAAGCATCTAAATCTATAGCACATGGTATAATATATATATAGTTTACTAACAAATTATCGACGGACGAAACTGGTTTTTTTTGTAAATATTTTTTTATTTTTTTATACAACCTTAATAACCCCTCCATAATCATGCCGAGAAAACCCGAGAACACACGACAAACGTGAATGAGAACGGTTTCTTGCCGTCTTGTTCTCATTCTTGTTTGTTCTCTGTTCATTTTCAGTATTTTATACCCGAGACAAAAGAAAAGAGAACTTTACATTCTCGTTTTGTCTCAATGCCGATTAGTGTTTGGTGGACACATCACTTACTTTTCTTACTTTCTTAATTTTCTATTTCGTTTCTAAAGCCATCTTTTACCATCTTCAGGTATTTTTTTTTCTTATTTTCATGTTTCGTTAAACCACGTAAAAAGTTATAATATGTAATGGCACACAGATCCAAACCCATTGAATTTTGAACATCCTTCATACCGGATAGTCTTTAACGATTTAAAATGTTTCAATATTTATTTTACCGTTCAGTGATCACAAATCAAATGTATTATTTATACACGATTCGAGTTCGAAATGTCTATTACAATAATACAACAAATATTATAATAATATTAATATTAAATAAAATAACTAGTAAATCATGTTCAATACTGTTCAATACTAGAACACCAGGTGGCGGACGAAAACTCGTCGGAACACGCACAGCGATGCGATAACGATGTCGATAGCTTATAAAGTGTAAAGTGATTTATAATTACAATACTCGTAAGAATCGACCGGAAGTGATTACTGTGGATCAATTTATAATGGGCTTGGGGAACGGACAGCAATTGGTGCACAAACTGATATACCGAGTTTAGCAGTGGTTCCCAACCTGAGGAAATTACTCCCTAGTGGTAAAATAGGTGTTTTTGAGGAATAAAGACTGGATTAATTTTTTTTTTCATGTATTTATTTCATTATGTATCACCTCTTATTATAATAATTATTATTGTTTTATTATCTTCAAATTATATTTATAGAGTATTCTCGATTATTTTCTGAGAAACGAAAATTTTTTACATAAGTACAAATAAAAAATTAAATATTTCTTTGCATAATAAATATATCTATTCCATAGAACGGTCTAATTGGTTTGAGATAACGGATAACCCGACAATGAGGGTTTTACGTTAAGCCTGTCACACGTGCTTTTTTAGCAGGTAAGGTATTTAATATCTTTCCCGATTTGCGGACAATAGTCTCGAATTATTAATCTCTTATCAGTTAATACTCAATTACAGCCATAGCATTGTATTTAATTTGTATTTGCAAATATTAGCAACACTCCCAGTAAGTGTTGCATCGGCCTAGAGAAGTTTTTCGACTTTACGCAGAGCTTAAATTTGGCTTCGATCAATAATGGACGAGGATCGTTTAACTAGTTTATGCTTGCTAAAGGTACATCAAAATATCAATATGTATGATAAAGTGGATGAAATAATAGAATTATTTGCAAAACAAAAAAAAAGTAGGCTGTAGTTTGTAATATAAAATATTTATTTGAATAAAACCAATTATAATGTGTAAATACAATAGATTATTTTTCGGAAAACTTGCTTTCCAGGTTAGTGTATTCTTTAAGCCCCCCTACAATTTAGCGATAGCTATAAAAAAAGGTCCCCTCCTGGTAAGTCTTTAAAGCCGTGCCTGATATTACTCCGAGAGAGCATTGGCAATAGCGCGAACACTTGTTAGCGGGTTAAACATTTTCGGGTCAACCGATTGAGTTATATTTCTCAGAGCAGGTAAATCAAACCGCTTCCGTTTAGAACCATTCAACTTTAAAAATCGAAAAACAACAAAAGTTCCCGGATCAAAACCAATGATTAATGTGTATTAGGAGAAGAGGTGGGGATTTCGGGCATTCTGACCAGCCACTACACCGCCGTACACCTACTCATATTGCTATTCCAAAATGATAGGTTACACGAAACATCCGTCCGCATGCTTGGATTCGCAACGCGATTAAGTGGCGCCATCTACCGCCGTCGCGTATACGCGAAACGGTGTTCCGTTCCATAGGCTAAAATCCTATTGACTTTAATTAAAAGGACCATTTTCCGTTTAAACGTTACCGTACGACAGTGGTGATGACCTATGGGCATCGGTTCGCCACCGTGTTTCGAAATATAACCGTGGTCCTCGTAAACGACCATGAGCGGTTTCGATCACAGATAGCGGCACATAATCGCACCTCCCCCACCGATGAGAAACAAACTAGTTAGAACCGTTTTTTCGTGGACTGTCCCGTCAAATAATATAAACATACAAATAAAATATAGATTGATAACTTTCATCTCGTAAAATTATACCATTTTTTCCTCATGTACACATACACCATATGGAGATTTATAATACAATAAAAGTGCGATATTTTTTCTGACACTGACCGTTTATTTCGTTGTTTGTGGTAAGTTTCATCGAGACTTAAGCTTTGGAGTTTGTTGATGTAAAGTTTGCCTCTTCAAAAAATCGATTTAAATTAATCTTTCTATTTTTCATAACTTTGTTGGATTTTTTTTAATGAGTTGATAATAATACATTTATTTATTTATATATTTCATTATAGAATACATACAATTTATTGATGAAATTATAAACGGCTAATATTTTCACGATCAAACATAACCTAATTTTTTTTTTTCATAATGTGCCTGTCAATTAATTTATTCTGACAAACCATCCTTAAAGCTTCTATTAAAACAGTCGGCCGAAAATATGTAAATTTGTAATTTCTTGTCCAGATCGAAAATAAGACACATTTTTTATACTTTTAAGTTATACACTTACATACTTATATGATCTTTTAAGTATACGAATTTCAGATTTTCAACCTCCCCCCCAAAGCTATAGAATCTTACGTTTTTCTGTACTGTGTATAAAATGATAATTATAATTAACTCACAAATACATAAGATTCCCGTTAAAACGGTATCTTGATTTCTGGATATGTTTCCGCCTAGATAAATACATTTTTTTTAAAAATTAAATACAAACGCTTCTTGGACGAAATTGTATATTATTATTTTTTAGTTTTATTTCCTATAATCGGTCCATCTTTTATATTGGATAAATTATGATTTATTTTTCGTTCCATTAACTTCATTATCCGGTCAGCTATAAAAAAAAGTTTTTTTAAAAAAAAAAAATAGTATAATAATATTAAATTAAATTAAATTAAATATTTACATATTACAATTAGTTAAACTTAAAATCCAAAACCATTTATACAGTTGTATACATATTTATGTCTAGCTGATACGGTTGCAGGATAAATACAATATTGAAAAACTAGCCGTCCTATCGACACATTGAGTACTGTTAAAAATATTGGAAACCTATGATTACAAAATGATGTATATTTTGTCGTAAAAGTGTATTGAATAAAACTAGATGGACGAAAAATATTTTTTATGTAATTTAACGACTTAATCTAACAACTTATCGATCTAACTGCTATGAAGTATAATAAGTCAATATTTATTGTATTAAACATATAAGTGTCGTTTAGAATTTTTATAACTTGTATTATTTTTAAATTTTTTTGAACACGATTTTATGGGTAGTAGGTACATATATAATACTTATTAATTTTGTTTAGCCTACACATTTTAAAATACAATGCGATTCGTAATGTAAATTGAAACTGTATATATGGTAAATTTCATTAAAACTTAGTAATTTATATTATTTATTTATGAATAGTGCATAATTAAATTGCTACCCGCATTTTAGGATCATTTAAAATTAAATATATCTCATAGTAAACTATGAATGTAGTGTTTGGTTTTTAAAGATTTTGGCTATTTAAAATGCAAACTTGTGCACTATGCCAATGTTTAGTTTTCGTCCAATGAAAAATGTTTTCTCGGTAAAAATTATTTTAGTTAAATTCCAACATTCTTAAAATATGATACTGAAGTATTTTATTTGAAAATTTAGTATCGTATAACTGTGGATTTATTCCTTTTTAATTTTAAGATCGTTAAATACGCTTTAATATTATTTGTTGTTGTTATTCGTTCACATTTATGATCTCAAGTGTATATTAATATTTGTTACGTAGAACATAATCATTAAATTATTCATTTATTTATTGATATTGATATGGAATATCGATATGGATATACGAGATGGAATGTTTTTGATCGAATTGTATCTAGTTGATTAATTAAAGTTTTGGCAATATGGATAAATGTAAAACCAATACATTCCTCATTTCTCATAAATTCCAAAAAACAACAATATAATAATTATTTGTTATTTGTTATTAAATATGATAAAATTATTATTTATATAAATGTTTTACAATCAAAATTTTCCTATGATCTATTTAATAAATCTATTTGACATGACAATTGATATAGACTAGTTTATCCATTCATAGCATCCAATTTCTGTGAACATTGTTCATTGATATTCATTCTAGTTGGTCTGACCAAGGTTAAATTAAGTTACAACACTTGTAACCTGTTCTAGGTTTTGCGTGTACACTACCTAAACTAAATTTATAGAGATTAAATTTGCTGTTTACATTGAGATTAAATTTATACTACAAAATGTACAGTGTTTGGGTACCTTTAGGTTAGCCAAGGTTGCTATAAACAAAACCTTCGGATTAACAAAACTAGATGATAATAATAATGGTACTTTATAAAAATATTATATCATGTATATTAAAAATATAAGATGGGTTTTTATTTGAGTGGTCTAGAACCCGTTGTGTAGGATGTTTAGGGTAAATTTTACTTCGTCTTAATCAATTTGCCCTATTACAGGTTCATATAAGTTATCACAATTTAATTAAGTATAACTATAACTTAATCATAGATTAAATAAAATCAGATGAAGTACTCTCGAAAATTATAAAAATGTAAAATAATTTCGTATTTCTCAAATCAGTGTGACAAAGAAAGGAAAATTCAATTCATAATGATTCAGTGAATTCATTATATGTTATACTATATGTTATCAAACATTTCCCATGTTACATGTAACATTTAGTTTTTATATTATTTTTTTATGCTAACAATTGAGTGCGTATAATATTATTTTAAATTGTATCCAAAATATTTACCCTATATCCTTTTGGCTCTACTGCAACGCTTAGTAACCAATCTGATACTGTTATTTGAAAATCTATTGTTTTATCCCGGAGTGCACCATCTTATTTCATTTAATCTGTGGTATAATAAACAAATTATAAATTAAATTCATCGTCAACAATAATAATAATTAATTTATGCTTAGTATAATCAAAACATACTACGTACAATTAAAAACAGTAAAATACAGGTCTTAAATTTAAATTTACTGATCCCAAAATAATGTAATTTTATTCTATCAAGTTTGTAAAAAATTGGTTATATTTAATATTTATATTTGACTTTGTCGAAATTAACATTGTTCCCATTTGTCATCGGCTACAGATTTTCAATGGTTATTCTATCGATTTACTCATTTATTAGAACCACGTAATAAAATATTTTTCGTTTGTTGTTAATTATATAAGTCCTATTAACAAGAGATATAAACGCAGGACAATTTTTTAAATTACTTCTATTTATTGGCAATGGAACTTTAAGTTATAAGGTTAGGCATGCCACATTTGTGAAAAATTAGTTTGGTATCACCGAATTCATTGAGACAACTCATACAAAATATAATACTTATATATAAACGATTTTATATCAAATTAGTGAATGTTATGCAATCGTGCCATTTAAACAATGATAAATAATTGAGCTGACATAAAAATAAATTTAAAGCAATTGAAATGGATTACTCTTCTATCCATATAATAGTTGACAGTGAAGAATTATTACATTTTTAAAAAATTCTTAAGTTAAGTATTTATTAGTGTTAAAAATATACCATACATATTTAAATTTTGTTTGAGAACTATATAAACGCATAACTATACTCGCATTATTAACTATTATGACATTTTATGAAATTTTAAAATAAAATTTTGTCTTATTATAACTAAAATATTGTGTTATATATTTATTTTTAGTATTAAATAGACATAATTTCCGTAACTTTAAGAAAATTAAATTCCTAAAGAAAAATAAAAAATAATTATTTTTTAAAATAGTATAACTTATCTTATTAATCAATGCAACTAATAAATTGAGAAAATTAATATGAAGGGACATATGTAATATTTATTATAATATATATATATAATAGCATTCTATTTTTTATTTATTGCATTGTTATTCAAGAATACACCTTATTTTTTATGAACACTTAAAATGTTTGCAAAAGCTCTAAAAATTATTATATTTTACTTAGAAATCGACGATTTATTAATAGTTTTAAATTTTAAACGTTGCGTCAACATTTTCTTCTCAATGTACCAAATTTTTGTAAATTAACATAATAAAAATCAAGCTAAAATTTGTAGATAACATGTATTTTTTAAGATTTCTAAAATACATAAAAGCCTAATGCTATATTGGGAACAATAAATTTCAATAAAGGGTAGAATAATAAAAAAATGCGAAAATATTTCGGATAATTTAATATTTTTCATCGGATATTGTAAACGTGGTCATAAACCATGTTTGATTTATATTATTGGATATTGATACGTACGAATATTATGTTCCCTCTGGGACGTTGGTGTAGTTAAACACTATTTTCGGTATAGTTAGATACAAGAAAATGTAAAAAAGAAATGTAGAATTTTAATCATCGACGAGTCTTTATTAGGGTATTATATGTATATAGTAGAACCTAAAATTGATAAATATGCTTTGAAATAACAAGCATTTCATGATGGATATTCGTATATTCATTCATTATAATTTATCCTCCCGTATCCGTCGGGTACAGTTCTCAGAAAGAAGGCCACTTGAAAGGAAAAACGAGACAAAGGATGAGAAAAGGATCATTTCGGGTATGTGATAAAATTATAAAATATGTACCTACCCAACGAGGAATGTTATATGCATATTGCTATTTCGACCCGACCGCCGCCGTCGCGCTAGGACGCCGTCATGGTCATATATAATATATATATAATACTAAACCCATGTGTACATAGGTGTATCATGAAAACATGACCGTTGTTACGTTAAAATCACATCGATCAGTTTCGGACCATTTTGTTACATTCTGTATATACGATGATGCGCACAGTGTATGTTCAAAAGACCCCAAAGAAAAACACCCCGTATGAGTAATCAGCAACAGATGGTATAGTATTTAGTGTGATGGGTGGGCGAGGAGTATAGGTCGCACAGGTCAAAGGACTTAAGAGGTATCTATGTATATGGCAGAAACCGAGGGCCTGATTTACGTCGATTTTTATCTCTCGGTGCGAGTACAGTCATATTAAGAATTTACAAAACGAGATTATAGTTCAGTGAGGTGGGTGTTGGAGGGGTGAAAAAATACAAATTGTGTGAACAGAAATATAATAACGTATGGTTGAGAACTGAATTCCACGACGGTGAACAGTGACTAGTGAACAAATCATTGTAGCCGACTTGTTCGTGGATTTGTACTATCGACGTGTGACGGGTGGGACGGAAACGCATTATTTTATCGACTGCGGGAGGTCGTTTTGGAACATTTGTGCGGCCTTAACGATCACGTGGGGAGCAAAGACTTCATGGACCAATAAAAGATCCACGCACGTGTTAGTTTTAGTTATACTGATGTTTTTTTGAATTAATATAAGGTTTCAAACATCGATTATAATATTAACTTGTGGGTAAAACATCAAACGGTTGCACAGCCAAGTCGTTTGGTATAATAATGGTTGACGTCTTACGGAATTTAAGTTCTACAGTAATTAACCGTTATCGTCGGAGTGGCTCTGATAGAAAAAAAAAGACCTCCATTACCCTGCCACTCCCATCTAGAAATTTATGATTTTGGTCATTTTTATAATTAGTGCAAAGTTTGTATGAATTAGTAGAGCCATTTTCAGAATTCGTATGGAACTCGTTCACTTAGAAAAATTGATTTTTTGCGGGAGGGTAAAATTATTCAGTATGCTTAAAATCTGCTTCTTATATGTATAATTTTATTATCAATATATCTATCGAGACATACTGCAGCATACTAGTGCTCTGCCATGGTCCGTAGTTTTAGAATGGCTGGAAGAAAATCTGTGGTCGATCCTTTCAAAATTATTGACGCGATATTGCATTTCAAAGATTTAAATGACAGTAAAAGAAAGTAAATGTAACTACATATTATACATACAATATATTTTTTCACTTAGTTTTTAATAATAAAAATATAGTGAAAAATCACCTTTTTTACATCTGACATAATTAATTTTTTTTTTTTTAAACTATTTATATTCGATATACGAGTACTTACTAACATATTACTTAAAAATAAAAATTGTATACACTAATTCTTATATTTCGCACGAAACTTTTATAGTTTATTTGTCGTATTTGGTACGGCTATGAATGTACCCTTTTAAATTTTAATGTTATGGTAAAATATTATTGAAAGAACCATTTCTAAACATTTTTTGTAACGTTGGTTTTTTGTGAAATTAAGAAAATCCGTTCGAAGTTAATGTTTTTGCAAAAAATAGTTCAGTTTTTAGTGCTTTGCTTGTGTTCTCTACAATTTTAAAGTTACACAAATATTGTACAGTAGAACCTCAATTATCCGAACCTCCGTTATACGAATCCTCTGTTATCCGGACGTTATTTCGTTTCAATTCATGTATCCGAACTTCAATGCGTAAAATATCACAATGCACACGTCCACCCGCAGTTCATTATTAATAGGTACGTTTATCTTAACAGCGTTCACGTGTGGCTAGCTTATCAATATAAACATATTATATACTGGACATATTCTATTCCTAATAAATAATAACATAATATTTAATTTATAATAATAAGTAAAATAAGTCAATAATGTGTAATAATAATTCTATGTTCATTGTAATAATATTTTATTTTTAATTACTGCTATCTGAACTCGGCGTGGTCCCAATTAATTCGGATAGGTAATCGAGGTTCTACTGTATATAAAGATTATTATAGTATATAATATTCTCTACAAAACATATTCATCATTCAATTTTGTAACATTAACCCTTTTATGAAAAATCAAAAAAAGCCTTCATTATTTACTATTATTGTTTTTTTTAATATCTTTTTTATTATCTTTTTTTTAATAACAATATTTTTTTAACTAAATTTAGAATCAGACACCAATTTATATAAAAAAAAAAACTTTAGCTAAGTACCACTCTAATATATACATGGCACGTATGTAGATTTAAAATCATGAGTAAGAAATGTATTGCGTGAAAAAAATTATAAATAAAACAAATTATACCTACATGAATACGGTAGCGGCACATAATTTAATTGTCGACCACGAAAAAGACGTTCATAACAGCAAAGCTTCTTTTTTGATCACACAGGAACACGGAAACTATATCGGCGAGCAACGCGCACGATGAAAGCTGACCAAAAGGCATCGTAAATACGTCCGCGAGAGATTCAACGACAATTCTCCCGATCGACACATCACGTCGGAGCAGACTCTATTGCGGACACACACAGGATACGTCGGACGCTCGTAGACCGGCGATAATTTCACCCGCGATAAACGCGATCAATTCGAAAATATTCCCGATCGGCAGCGTTACCGGGCGAACCGGTTGCGATGGATACGATTCGATGGATGACCCGTGAAATAATGATAAAATAATAATGAACAATTATCATTTTTATTCAAATAAAAATAATAATAATAATAATAAAATTTTTCTTATGTTAGAAAAAGATGATTTTTCATTATCCTTTTTTTGCCTTTCAACAACATACAGATTTGGCCCGTCTGCCATGAATTCCGGTAATTTTTTTGACCTCAGTCCGCCCTTGTAATTGTTCCTATATAAATACTTTATGATAAACTATTAGATCCAGGTTCTTAATTTGTTTTCGTAAAATGTCGCTAAGATGATTTTGGTTTCACCAAAAAATCTTGAAGAAATAATAAAAAATTCCTCATAGGTACATAATCTAAATACTTATTGCTTGAAACTGAATAAAACATTCTTCAAAAGTTATTTTTTAAATAAAAAGAAAAGATTTTTAATGTTACAAAAATTAAATTTCGTAAGCATAACAAGTTTTACTTTAACTATCTAAAATATTACATGTTTTACTATAGTAAATATTTTTTTATTATAAAAAAAGACGAAGTGAGCCAATACATTGTATATATGATATACATGGGCGCAACTAGAGCCCAAATATTGGGTGTACTGAAATTGCAGAAAATAAATGTGAATGGTATTCGACTGTAAATATTATAGATTATATAGGTCTGAAAGAAAAACAGGTTATCATTATTATCGTTATTAACATTATTATCGTAATCGTGGAGCTTCCGCGCGGTTCGTCCTCGCTCGTCATCTTGACAGCGACCGAAAAAACCGAAATAAATCGGTATACCGAAAACCAAATTCGGTAACATTATTACCTTATTCGATAAAAAGCAACAATTCTGTCGGGCGTGAAAAAATGTAATCGAAAACGATAAAAATGTATCGGTCACGATTATAAAAAACTTTATAATTTATAATCTTCCTGTAAAATCGTGGTATCGGTGAACCCAATGCGATACACTTTTTATCGTTTGCCGAATGAATGGTGTATCGCTTTTCAAGAGTCGCCTACCTCCCCGCAGGTAGGAAAATTCAATTGTACTATTCCCGACTGCTTCGCTGCCTCCGGCACAATAGAACGATGAAACGTCCGATAAAAACCGGATTTCGGCGCGCGTGCCACGAGAGCCCGAACGACGCGTTTGCGGTGGGGGTTGTGCGCGACCGCCGAAAACCGGGTAGTCGGGGGTGCGAACCACTGCACATCGCGTACGCAAGGCACGGCTGCGGTCGTTCTCGCCGACAACCTTTTCGTCCGTTCTCTCCGCATCCCACGTGCCGTTCGCGCCCGGACAAATAGCGTCGCGACGCTTTCGCGGTGTCACCGCCCGTGTCCATTCTCCGGAAGTCACGGTAAGTAAACGCTTTTTTCACGTGTGACCGGCACTCGGCCGTGCTTACATTGCTCGTGGGCTAAATCCACCGACACGGCGTCCATAAGCAATTTCGTTCGCCATGCCGAGTTACTACCCCCTCCCCCCAACTAATCCGTCCATACCTTTTTCGCACTCGTCTTCCAACGATTCCATCGCCGCCGAAGAAAATTGATTCACGTTTAATCCTTAAAAAGTCGTTTTGTTTCACCATGACGACGGGTCATGCTTGATTTTGACACGCCGAGTGCAGTACATCTTGGTAGTGGGGTAGTGGTCCCTCGGTCCAACGAATTGAAACTGCTTCTCTATTCAATCACTCATTTTATTTGTCCGATTACTGGTTCCTAGAGTTTACATGGGACAGCGCTTCTATTTATCTGTACAAATTAGAGTTTGAGAACCATTTAGCGTTAAACAGGAGTCACTACGAGGAGACGGTTCTCATTGATCACTAAAAAATTGTTTGACTTAATATTCGGATAAAAGTCAAAATATTTGAACTTGAATTAAATTAAGTTGATTAAAATTAATATATGTATATGTAGTCAAAGTGATAATTCTTTAGATTATTTATTCGAATAATTATTGTATACCTCTTTAAAAAATTCCATTTTTGAAATTGTTTTATTTTTATACTCGTCTATTGCGTTTGTTATATTAATTGATCATTGTTTAATATTTCATCTTACAGGTTTTTGCATGCCTAAGTTTCAAACGTTAATTTGTTTGTATACGTTGTTTTGAACATTCGAAACGAAAATATTAAAATTGAAATGTGACAGATTAGATCGATTTATATTTATATTAGGTTGGAATAGTTACGCATGAAATCATTTTTATCTTCAATATCAAATGGTTTATCTCGAACACCGACTTTCATCGATGATCGATAACACTGCAGAGAGACAGGAGTTTTCAGACTCCGTCAAGATGATATAGGTAGAAATAGATTTAGCGGAAACGATGACCGCTCGCGTTAACACTCGTCCTTTGACGCAGCGGGGTGCGACCGAAGGTCAACCGTACTAATAGTCGTTCCAAAAACATAATGTACCGCTCGACCTTGGTCCATTACAAACAATTGATAACACGCGCTGCGTGCAGCGTTTACACGTTACGATGTTAGATATATTTTTTTATTTTTTTTCTTCCGAAGTAGAGACATTTTTTCAACTGATTCAATTTCAATGTTCCATTTCGTGTAGGGGGTAGCTAGACTAATTCAGTGGTCTCCAACGAACACGAAGCCACGGACCCTTTGATAGAACTCAAGCAAATGTTCATTATTCTTTAAAAAACTTGTGCAAACAAAATAATTTTAAGTTTTATTTAGATTTTACTCGTTTTTTTTTCGTATATATATATGAACACGGATTTTTTGGGAAAAAAAATACATTTTAAAAAGATCGATTGGATTTCGGTCATCATGTTCATTATATTATATTATTATTTTTTTTTTACGTACAACATTATTACAACTATTTTTTTACAACCAAATGACCAATCACTAAAAATCGGTTGTCGGTCTGGTTTTACAACTCGACGAGACGCGATCTGGTATCCGAATTCATGTTCGGTTATGGTTTTGATACTCCGGTGTCACCTGTTCGCGTTTGATAACCGGCCGGTCCAGTTCGGACCGAGTCTAGGGCGCTTGCCGCGATCGTGTAGCACGGTGTGCGCGAACGTACATCGGCTGTTATCCGCAGGTGGTTTTGGTGCGCACATGCCGTTGCCGGTGACCCGGCCGCCCGCCGACGACTACGGGCCGTTGCGCGAATTCGTGCACCGGCTGGTGGACGATCTGTTGTGGGACCTGGAGCCGTTGCTGCGTTGGTACGTCGGGAGCAACGCGGATGTCCTGGTCGGGATCGCGTGGCAAGTAGGGATACGCGTGCCCAGCGTCATCCACTGGACTCGCACGGTCGCGTGTTTCTGTAGGTACAACAGCTTCACGCGCCAGCTGGTGTACAGTTTGCCGAGCGAGCTGCTTTACCCGCTGCACAACGATTGGTCGAGCCGCGCGTGAACGAGGTAAGTAACGGTTATTATTCGTGCCCGGACGCGCGCGTGTCATCCCATCGCACAGGTGAAATCATAACGGTTCGCGCGCACATCGCACCGCCCGCGGGGAGGTTTCGGGCGATGTACCCTCCCCCCTTCCTCCCCGTCCCACCGTCATATTCAAACGTTCTTCACGAAATATTTATCTGTCTCACGTTTCAGGTGTACGCCGTCGATCCCGTTGCCGGTGCCGTGATGCGCAGCAAACATCGGCTTGACTTTGACCGACAGACCGACCGATTCTTTATTGCAACCGTTCATAACTTTTCGATAAAACGTGGTGCTAGTAATTCGTTCATGGTTTTAAAACATTTTTTTACGCGGTTGTACGTTCATTATTTAAATGTACAATTGTTTGAACGTTAAAATCGTGGTTTGTTGCGTACGCAATTTGTGTTGTTTTATTTAACGTAAATTATTACCGAGATATTTACATAAGTTATATTGAGTACTAACGTTGTACTGTAAACATATTTCCATACAACTACTACTACACGTTACGCGCAATTATTGTAATAAAGAATAAATAACACATTTTCTACATCATTGCGATTTTTTTATTTGATTTTTTTTTTTTTAGACAAATTTACAATCTGTGATCATCTATATAAAAGAAGTAAAATCGATAACTGTGCACTTACATCTACGTAGCATAAAATAAGAAGCAAGAAGCACGTGATGAGGGTAGTTTTAAATATAAACACAGCGCTTTTGTTAAACAACTATAGCCTCGTTTCTAATGATATTTTCCATAAAGTTTTATCCATATCCATATCAGCCCGATACATCAAGAGTGATTATGTGTTTAAAGTGCGCATGCGCAATGCGATTCCTAGTATAATTATCGAAACAGTTTAGCGCGCCGGGGTAGGCCGAATGTACGCCGACCAATCGAAATTCAATAAACATGTTACTCATCTGATAAACATAAGAGGAGTAATTTTGCGCACATGCACCTAATTAAGAAACCCGTCGCTTGTAAAGGTATCAACTTTAGTCAAAGACTAAATGGGAACATCTCCATCCGTGGTATATGATATAAGATTTTACACATATCTGTTATTACGACTATTACAGTAGCGCTTATATTATTACTTACACTATATCACTTTCGTAAATGGATAATAATAAAAATATCATCCGGTTGGGTAGTATGGTTTTTTGGCCTTTCATAAGATCCTTAAACATCAACATTTTAAAAAATACTGTAATTTTGCTGGTCTTGGCTATGGTTAAGATCAGACGCACATCACCGGAAAGTCGCCATTTTGAATTTGTATTTCTATATTTTCCCACTTTTAACAAGACTATTACTACAAAATAGATTAAATATTTTTACCAAAGATCAGTAAACGTCGACAATGACTGTTATCTACTACAAAGCGTTATCCATTATAATAGTTGATATTAACACAGATTATATTAAGACTTTATTTAATCTTTGCCCATTGTGTTCGAACAGCTGATATAAAACATGTTTGTTATATGTGAGTATTTGATAATATTGTGCTCAAAATTTCTAATCTATGATGGATATTATTAGTAATAATATAGGATGTTTCGAAAAGAATGCAGGATTTAAATCTGCTATAAATTAAATTTATTTCTTTTAAAAAAACATAATAAATATATCATACTCTTCAAGAGAAGTTAAGGTTCAACAGTGAAAAACAATATCGGGTATTTTTAAAATAAAAATATTGAGAATTTAAATTTGAAATATTTTGAGTATAATTTTAGATAAAGCGACAAAAATTACGAAAATCCGCAACATTTCTGTAAATAATAATGCATTGCAAGTTTTATAATTTTGACATTTAAAAATTGAAAAGATTATTCATAAGATTTTGTTTATAGCCGATATAAATAAATTTACGGAAAATCGAAAAAAACGCAATTGAAAAATATTTTTTTTGTGTATAGATGACTTCGATACAAATCAACATTATGGGAGGTATTTGGTAGGAAATGGCGGTGCAACTCGTTTGCGCACAATTTAAATTTTTTACCTGGATATCGATGACTCGTTTGCACACAACATAATCACTAAGTAACATGTATTTTATATTTTTAAATTTGGACTTACCTAAAGTAATTGAATTATCGGTACAAATTATCAGCACAAATTACCAGCATATCAATATCAATATATAATGATTTAAAATAATCGTCGTGTATTAGGAAAGCGTAATACTTTTAAACAGTCGTTCGCCAGAAAGCTGTACTATAACTACTAACTGTATTGACTATGGATATCGAAATTTGTGATGTTTTTGAAACGCGTCGAGGAAAAAAATGTTTAAACATAGAAAGTTATAAATTTAGAGAATTCCGAACTTTAAAATCTGGCGATAAACATTTTAGGTGTACAAATAAAAAATGTTCCGTAAGTGCTGTAGTTAGGTTAGTCAATGAATCATATAAAATTTTAAAAATGACCAACACGCATACCCATGACGAGTACGACGACCGAACAATTCATCGAGAAGTAGTAAGAAGCAAATTGAAACGTAGAGCTGAAGAGGATTTACATATTAAACCAAATAAACTAATACGCCGGGAATTGAAAAACAATGATAACTCTGAACATCTTCAATATAGCGATATGAAATTAATTCGAAGATCCATGTATGAAAAACGAAAAAAATCCTTTCCAAACATACCGAGATCTTTAGAAGATGCTAAAAAAACAATTAATTGATGATCAGCATAATCTTACTTACAAAGGTAATAAATTTTCTTTCGTTAGTGATGATGAAAATATATTTATATTTACATGTAAACAAAATTTGGAATTGCTACAAAGTGCAGAACACGTTTTTGGGGATGGGACATTTTCATTCGCTCCGAAATATTTTGTTCAACTTTATACTATTCACGTATTTAAAAACAATTTTTATGTTCCTGTGGCGTTTTGTTTTTTAAGTAACAAACATACTGATACTTACATCAATATGTGGAAAACATTACAAAATATATGTATTCAAATTACTGGTAATATAATAAATTTAAGCAATTTTCATGTCGACTTTGAAAAATCTGCGCATAATGCAGTATTGCAAATTTTCCCTTACTGCAAAATCACGTGTTGTAACTTTCATTTAGGGCAAAATTGGTTTAGACATATTCAACAACATAAATTATTATCGAGCGAGTACTTAAACAACGACTCAGAAGTTGGCAAATGGATGAAATGTTTTTTTGGATTAAGTTATTTACCTCCTGACGAAGTTTCTGATGGATTTTGTGATCTTATGTCAATAGCCCCAAGTACTACGTCTAGTAATATTTCTATATTTTCCGATTATATTTTAGAAAATTACATTGCATCGGACAGCAATTTTCCTCCAACATTATGGGCTTGTAAACCTACTAATAATCCTAAGACTACTAATGGTGCAGAGAGTTATCACAAACAATATAACAGTCAGTTTTACTCTGCTCATCCGCACATACATCAAGTAATCGACGTCATTATTGAAATTCAAAGTGACACTGATTTAAAAATTAATTCAATAAACAATAAAATCATAAATTTCAAAAGAAAAGAGATAATTAATAAGGAGATACAATTGGAAAACATTTGGAATGAATATAAAAATAATATTATTAATCGTTTAACTTATATAAAGAAAATCGGACTTAAATGCCACCATTCTAAATTAGTATAATTTTATAACTAATAGACTACTATTATTACTTATTAAACCTACAATGCATGTTTTTTAAAATATTTTAATTTTTGTAATATTAAATTAATAATTGACAATATTGTTTACGCGTATAATCATTGATGTTATTATTATTTTTATCTGTATTATATTGTTGTATATATATCTTATTCTCGCCAATATCTGGTCGCTCGATGTTAAATTATATAATAAATACTGAGAAATGCAAAATAGTTAAATCTTAATTTATATATTATTTTTTTTTTATATACAATATGCATATATATTATTATTTTATACAGTCTATTAATTAATTAAAATTAAGCAAAAGAAAGGAAATATGCTCAAATGAGTTGTACCTTTATTATTTAAACCTAAAATATGTGTGCGCAAACGAGTTGTGATTTTGTGCGCAATCGTGTCGTAAAAAAGGTAAATGTGCGCAAACGAGTCGCACCCGGAAATGGTGTCTAGTTTGTACATTAGGGAGTAATTTTAAGAAATTCTCAATAGTTAAGTTATTTAGATCAAGGGTTAATTTTTCCAGAAACCACATTTTAGAATAGTGAACATGTTTTTAAAGTTTCTTGTATAGCAAATACGATCGATAGGAAACTGGATATAGACATAGACTTCATACATGTCAACTTTATAAATTCTCATTAATTTCGGAGAAAATCGTAAAAGAACGGTTGTATTTACGGTCAAAACCCATAACATAGTGAGGTTTGTTAGAAACGGATTTCTAGTGTAATGATTAATCGCTTTTAAATTTAAAATAACAAATTTCTTTTAAAACACCACGGAAAGTAACTTATCCAAAACGCAATTACCACGGATCTAAAATCTCGGTTAAGTTCGAACAAAACGAATGAAGTAATGCCGAATCGAATGTTTTTTTTTCCCACAAGTCAATTTTAATCGTAGAGTAACAAATGGTTTTATCACTTAAGGAGCTTGGTTTGCATAAATTGTGTTTGATAGCACAATTATTGAATTACTTGGTACGATTTATAATTGATTGGTTAATAATTAGTCGTATTAGCGTTTATATTGCCATATACATGCTACTCCACGTACCTACACATAATAAAATATAATGTATTTCACAAATATTATTATTGCTCTGAATCAGGGTTCCACTTCAATAAGTTTAAATATTATCTACATTACTTTCTATATTGATCTGACTGTTGGGTTGATGCATAATGCAGTACTCTTCAAAGTATTATTGGATTCGGTGGTCGAAAAGTAGCAAATATTTGAACAAATATCAGCATAATAGAAATGAATAAAATATTTGTAATACGCTATGCTACATATTTTTAATTCGTCGAATACATCTGTTGTGTTTTAAAATAAACAATTTTAACCTAATATCAGAGCAGGATCGATATCGATACAATGTTAGTAAATATATAATATTTTATAGATATAGATTATACTGATTTAAATGAAAATTCTAAAAACCGTAATTTGACCCTAAGAAAAATGTAAATAGTAGTAAATTTCATAATAATCGAATGGTTTAAACTGAAGTATGACAATAGGAACCAATGGGTAGACTATTTATGAAATATGTAATTGCTGTCGATTAATTGCGTTTAAATATTTCTATTTTGACGAATAATTTCAAATATGGTAATTTGAAACATAAATTACAATTAATAACTGTTACATGAGTATATGGATGATTAATGGATTGGTATATTTAAAAAATTATAAAATTATTTTAACAATTTATCGAAGTGAGACGGATTAAACTATTATGATTCAAAAATTAAGTATAAATGTAAAATGTATAAAATTTAATAATATTTTTTTATTTTTTTTTATGTCTACGAAATTTAAATCCAAATATTTCATAAACGATTTATAAAATTCGTGTGATGTTTAATGTTCAATAATTTTTCAATGTGGAGAAAAAATAAATATAGAATTGGTAGTTACAAAAAAAAAAATTACTTAATGTTTAAACATTAATTACCATTGGTAATATGCACGAGCACACCGCAGACATTAACACGTAAACATTTTCCATTCAAATTGTTTGTTTTAAACAGAATTTTTAACAGGATGGTAATTAAATTAATCGATCGGCACTGACATTCATAATAGTAGTTGTCTTATAAGGCCATGACATTAAAATGCGATTTGTATAAAGGTTATTTGTAAAATAAAGTTTTAGAAGTTCTTTCATCCATTCAAAGGTAATACGAATAATTTTTTAATACTGTTTTAAAGACAATTTTTCATAATATGTCAATGTTTGAAATTTAATTTTCATTATTTATGCTATTAAACTATTGTTTTGATCATTTTTATTTATTACCTTATTGGTTATACTTGGTTTTGAACATTTTTGTTGCAAAAATGCATTTTACTATTAATTACATACTATAAAAGTTTACATAGTTATTTAACCAACTATGTTATGAATTCATACACGACAACAGATTTATTTTTCGTTAAATTTCGCATGAACTGAAAACAAACAATATAAATTAATGTATTTAATTTATTTTTGAAAAGTATAACTATATTTTGAAATAAATTATAGAAGAATTTATTTCGAAATTTGCAACAAAAAAAAATGAATAAAATATCATACACATTAATTCTACCTTCTCCAATTGTGTGTCTTATAAATTATAGAACATAACGTGTTATATTAAAGTTGTTGATTTAAATTGTGAGAGAAATGAAAAATGTATTAGTTCTACCATAATGTGTCTTATTTTTTAATTTTTTTTTTGTATTCGTTAAAATTATTTTACTTCTATGAAATTTAAAACAGAAAATTACCCCGATTATAAAGGTGTTATTTTAATGATGGAAAATTTTCTCTGTTTGGTGTATTCGGGAGGTTATTTTTTAAATTTATAAGCAATTTTTTAAAAATTATGCCGTAGCTCAAAAAACAATAATTGAAAAGACTTGAAGTTTTTAATGAATATCAACATGAAAAATAATCCTACACGATTCAAGCAAATCACACATTGATAATCATAACTCGGATAATCATTTGTAGTAAAGTTAAAATACGGAATTTTTTTTAATTTTTTTTTTTTTTTTGTATAATAACGTATAATACCAGTATTATACAGTATAGAACCTTGCAGTACCTTAAATTATAGGAAATTTAACAAAGGTTATAACCCCATCGTTAATTATGAAATATCAATTATTTTAAAATAAATCAATTGAATAAAATGGCTAGAGAGTTGGAAAAAATTTAAAAATCACATAATACAAGAATTATTTTAAACCTAATTCACCAAATTAATATTTAGTCATGTTACCAATTTGTAATTATGATGTAAGTACCATACATATCAGTGGCATATATAGGGGGGGCCTAGTGGGCTACACCCCTCCCAAAATGTTTTAAAAAACTTAAAAATTATTTTAAACATATGTTATATTTTAATGGTGCTTTATGCTTATTTATAATTTGCGTCCAACGTCAAATCGTTTTGGGACATTCTGTAAATTAAATGTAGATAAGTACCTACTGTGTCTTGTTAGTAATTCTTAGATAGCAGTGGTATTTTAACTCTGTCCATAGTAGCCCCTCCCGAAAACATTTTCTGTATACGCCACTGATACATATGTATGTTACACATAGAAATACATCTGTTTTAAATAGAAATAACTAGAAAACTATACTTAATTCTTATATAGTTTTATACTATTTTATTTTACCTATATTTACAATATTAGAATATTATAATAATACAATAAATTGATTTTAGTCATTTTTAACTCATGAATGCTAAATAAATATGATAACAATTATGTATTATATTTTTTATTTTCATTATAATACTGTATTTTATTGGAGATTCATTATATAGTTACTACTAAAATATTAACTAAAATTAACGCCTTAATTTTTTTTTCTGTATAAAATAATTTTATACCTTGTGTATAATACAATTTTATACCACTGTATAATACAAACTCATATATTTAATCATTTGCATTACTTGGAATTAACTCAAGGAATGAATAAAAATTGAAAATTTCTCATTTATCTAAATTATATATTAATTTATGAGTATTAATCAATTATTAATTTTTAATTTTAATTTAATTTTTTTTTATTACTTTTGATAACTTCCTTTTTTTTTTTTAATACTTTTAAACGATATTTCTAATAACATTATAACTGTCTTGAATATTTCATCATGTTAAAGAAATTCTTTAAGAAATCATAATAAAAAAATTTTCACAGAAGGCTAAAAGTTACTCGACACACATTTGATGACTGTTATATTGACTATTAATCACTCAAATATAAAATAATAAAATTCTAAATAAAATGATTAAGAAAATGCGTATACTGCGACATTTTTAAAATGTTTTGTAATAATTTCTGTCTAAGCTTATCGCTAGTGCCGATTTCTTAAAAATTTTCACGTTTTTATAAACCGACAGAAAGTACAATGACCGTATGACGTGTGGCTTCAAATATCAGCTGAATAACGCACGTTGATCTTTCAGTAGAAATAATATTGGAGTTTAATATAACCGTACCTACGATCTGGATGAAATAAAATACATCTAACTGTTCAATAATTATGACCTATATACTTTTGCGGGTAAAACTCGAACTTGTAAGCACGTGGTGTTATGTTTGTTTAGTATTATTTTCGTTGACATGTCAACGTACACGTTCTTACACTGTTACTACGAATCATATAAAATCGAATGTTGGTTGTTTGGTAGAAGAACACAAGTGCCAACGACGTATTCAAGTGTGTAGAATGTTGACGTGGACTGTCTTGACTGAGCTGGATCTAGATTCAGATTCGGTTAGAGATTCCGCTTATTTTACTTAAAGTCAGCAACCCATTTGCACTCTGTTCGGTTGTTAGTATTTTTCTAAGACGATCGGGGAGCATTTTTGATTATTGAAATAGAATGACACATCATAATGCGCGGGTGTAGTGACGATCACTTGAAAATAAAATGACACATTTTAAAACGTGCGTTTTAACGTCAACTAAACATATTTATTGTACAAAAGAATTATTTGATTTTGATTATTTGGACAATTTAATAAGAACCAAATCGTTTTTGTAATAATTGTATCGTTTATTTGTGTGATAATATGATAATGTCGTTGATAATATATACAAACGTCCACGCACTTAAATCTGTTGAAAAAAACAGAAAATGATAAATTTTGTTATATTCAGTATTTGGTGATGATAAAATTGTGATAATTCGGGAGTTTTGGTGCAGGAATTTGATCATCATATATTAAAGATTTGCAAGGAAACGATTGACAGAGAAATATTTGTTTTTCAGATGATAAATAAATGCAAATAAAAACACGTACAGTAAGGTTACTTATATATCTTTGCATTTTGAAACGAAAAACGTTAGCATAATAATATATTGCGAAATCATTTTTTTAAATTTAACGTACACAAGTTGTCATTCATCTTGTATAATATATTAATATAAAAAAATATTTTAATGTATAAAAATGTAAAACGCTACAAAATTCTAAATGTTAAACGCTTGACGATCAATAATTGGAGTTCCGTTGGAGTCTCCAGTTTTTATTGTTAGTGATATAATGTTTTTTTTTATACCTCCTTGTAAATTAATTCAATAAAAAAACGTCTACTCTTTGCATATTATACAATAAGTCTTTGGATCTTTTTTCTCTACATTGTACCTTTAAAATGTAAAATATAATTTGTGCACTTTTAGTCAAAACATCTTACGACTCAAAGAAAAGATACAACTGTCTGTATTGTGTTTTACCATTTAGTTTTTATAAAGTAGGTTTTCAATTTCATAGATTTAAACGTTTAAATATATTTAATCAAAATCATTGTTTCGATAGTTTAATTTAAATAAAATTTTTGGGGAAATGAAAATAAATTTTTTATAAATATAAAAACCTAAACTACAATATTTAACATTTTTTTTTTATTTAGTAATAAATAAAGTTTAGAGAAATGCATGCTGGTCAACGAAACATAAAATTTTCCTATGCTTATAGTTAAAATGTTTTATTAATTCTTTTCACAACTAAATTTATTTATCGCTTTCTTATTTTTTTTTTTTACAAAAAAAAAAAAATAAAAATATAGTTGTTTTGTATGAAAAATGGTAAATCTTTATCACAAAAAGTTATATTTTCGTGACTAATATATAATCGATAATCTATACGTTTTCAGTTAGGTAATGTAAAATTAATGTATATTCGATTTGTATCATTATTATCACACGTAAAAGTGTCGGAACAGAAAATTAAGACATTTCTAAGAAGTAACTACATATAGCTCTTTCTATAACATACGATTTTAGAATAAACATTATGCATAAAGCTTTTATATATATATATATATATATGCATGTATAATAAAAAGTTTGATAGACGGAAAAAATTATTGTTGAATATTTCTTTTAAAGTTCGAGTTAGTATGAAACGGACAATGACAATTTTCGCCGTGAAGGACAATTAGATTCCGTGAAATTTACATTTAGTGACGGCAAAAAGTGTGGTTGACAAAGGAAAGTAAACCATAAATTGATGGTGGAAAATTGGCACACATTTGAATAATTATCATGAATGACGTCGACGAAGACAGCAGTAGTAACACGTTTTTCCCTTATACTACGAAGACGTGAAAGTTTTGTTAAAAGTCATTTTTATTTTCCTAACATTATTCTCGGGCTTGCGAAGTAATTAAATACGCCCAACCGACCGAAAACGTTGCATAGTTATGTAAAGGTTCAGATGCTTTAACTGGAAAACCGCGTGTGAATACTAAAACGGGGAAAAAGTTTCGGGGGCCCACAATGTAGGACAGTCGCGTGGTCTGACCGATTCTCACTGCTGTATATATATATATATATATATATAACATCACCATAATATACGCACTGCATTGTTATTTAATGCTAAACGGTTACTCGGAGTTCTCGCGCATTGGAAAACCGACGAGCTGCTAAATCCTGTTGGGGCGAGCCGTCGATGCGAACAAAATGAAAATCTCTGTACAAGGTTATGTCCGTACTGCTGCCTGCAGTTTAGGTGTGCACAGCGTAATCAAACGAATATATGCCGTACGTACGGGGTGTGTACGCGAACTCCGTAGTTTTTCGGTCGACAATTTATTTGATAAATCGAAAGTTTCAAAACACGTACGCAGACTTTTACTACCGTTTTGGTTTGGAAACGGAAAACAAACGTTGAATGTGTGCCTTGGAAGTTGGCATTAGATTAAATGATTTGCTGGCGTTAGGAACGCGGATGGTGGTAGTAAAATATTTGAATACAATTCCTTACAACCACTCACGGTCGGAAATTTCATGCCAAAGGAATGATAATGACTGGTATTGTTTGGAAATAACGCATGCTACAATTTTGTGATTAAAAATGTAAAATTTTATTGATATTTTTTTTCGATGAACAACTTTTTAGGTTGTCGAGGACATATCATACTTCTTTATAAAGATTCATTTTTTATTTACATAGGTATTAAAGTTATTTTAAGTGTATACATTAACAATACTTTTGAAGTTTACAATAATTTCTACTACTTAATAATAATGACTATTAACTCGAATAAAACTTAAAGATCATATATAATATTTTTAACATATTTTTTTATCCTATTGTACTAGATTTTTTTAGACTTGATCTCGATGATAGTAATTTATACGTATGATTTTTTTTTCATAAGCTGACCGTGAATGTCAACCATATTTCTTTATTTATTTTATAAAACAAAACAAAATGAATATTTATTTTGTCTATCATTGTTTGTATTTTAAAGTTAACTCAAAAAGCAGGGGTTTGAAAACTTATTGTGAAAGGTATACGTAAATATTAAAAAAATTTTAGTGAAATAGTGCATGAATGTTTTATATAAAGAATATGTATATATTAATTTGTATACAAGTATAATAGACATTTTTGTTTTGGTTTTCGACTCAATCATAAACAATATGAATAAATTTATGGTTAATGTTAAATGTTAATTATAAACTATTATTGTTATTTTGAATTAAAATTAAATTTAAATGTAAATGTTAGAGAGTTAAAGACAAAAATTATTAAGCAGCAGCATGGATAAGTATAACTAGGGTAAGACAGGGTGACGTAAGCTTTAAAATTATCAATCCCAAAATGCAAACCTTAATTTAAATGTTGTAAAATAGAAAATTTTATTCGGCAATAAGCCAGTTTGGATTATTATTATATTAAAGTGATTTTAAAACTCTTGTTTGTGTTTCATAATCTTAATTTTACCACTAAGTAGACATTTTATAATAAAATAAAATAAATTTCGGGTGTCCGAACTCAATTAAACGTACTCATTTTAAGTAATCAATCAAAAAATATTATGTTAGCGTGACAAATTATGATACATGATTAAATATTTACAAAATATTAATTCTAACACATAATAAATGAAGATTAAAGTAATATATTTAAACGTATTTATTTGCTTTAGTTAAATATTAACTTATATGCATTATATTATTCTATAGAAACTACTATATAGTGGGCTTTATTCCTCAGAGATTAGTTTAAGTTGATATCAGGAAATTAAGTACATACAAAATGGAAACTTAGGGAATTTCGTTTTCTACTGTTTTAATGAATAATCGAAAAACAATAAGCTTGACATCGAATTAATATATTAAATTTCCATTTAAATAATTTGTAAATGTATTTTCTATTTTAAAAAGCAATAATATGATGTTTATATTAATTATGTACTATAAAATAAGAATTTTTATTTTTATATTGATCATCATATATTTTTCAGTATGGAATTTAATTTTTAGTACCAAATATTATAAAATAAAATATTCTGAATACTTGGAAAGTCGTTTAATTTCTATAAATTTAATTGAAACTAATTTTAAGCATATTCTTCAATAGTTTTGAAACACTACTTTTGTGACTTTTGTGAAGTTACGGAATAATGTTCCATTTCATGATTTATATAAATGTTGATTAAGTGTTTGTAGAATTATAAAGTTTCGAAGTAATGCTAACTAGTAATTTTGTTCATTTAATCGAGTTGTTGAAAAATAAGTTACAATTGAAATTCATCAAATGTTAAGATACTAATTAAATTTAACCTTCAAATAGACATTAAAATTCTCTTGTGATTAAATTTTTTTTAATACCTATGTCTATTTGGTTAAATGTACAGAATTATCTAAGCCTATTGAAATGTAAAATAACATATTTATAAACTAAATGTTTAACCCATCATAAGTACTTGATATTTTTAGTAATAGCATGTACTCGTATAACAAATTACGTACTTAATTTTAATTATTTTCACCGTGGTTACTAACATTTTTTTAATCCTAAAAAACTTATGAAAATATATCAACAAAATTACTTATATTTTGAAGTAATTTCTTAAGTAAGTTATTTGAAGTAACCTCTATAGCATCCAAGTGAGTTACAAAATATTTTTAGTATTGGATTAATTTACACAAATGTAAATAACTTGATCTAACTTTTAATGAAATGTATATTTGATCAATAGAACTTTTGACGAGCTATTTGATTACACTAATACATATTAATGAACAGGATAAATGTGGATATTTATATATATTTAATTAGAGTAATGGTAATTAAGTTCAACTTACTCAGAAAATGATCACGATATGTTAATTTTATCATAAACTCAAAAATATGATCCTCATATTGTTTCGGTTTTTCTCGTGAAGCAGCCCATCCCCTTAATATTTAAGCTATTTATTTATAATAATGGTCAGTTAATTTATGAGATACTTTAAACCTTTCTGCTAACCATTAAAAAAAAAAAAAAAATGTCAGAGATTATAAAATAATGATCGAGCTGGGTTATTTAATCCCATTATTATTATTTTAAATGGAAAATAAGTTTATAATTTCTTTTATTATAAATCTAACTTATTTCCACGTGTCTAACGTTACAATCTGTGATTATATGTATATAAAATTTTAAAGTAAGACAAGTATAATATGAAAAAAATGGTTGTCTGAATTCACTCAACGTCATAAAAAAATTTACATCATTATTTGAGAAAATAAAACACTTGCGTTACTTTTGTTTGCATTTATCGTGAGTATACATTTTCAAAAACATACGTACATCTAAATAATAAACATTAAATGTAATTTTAATAAAATAAAAAGTACGTGATTACCTAATGTATGTTAGTTAATGCCAACACTTGGAAGTACTCAAAAAATGTTAATATTAATTAATAACGGTAAAAATTAAACTATGCGTGTTAACATATAAAAAATTGTTAAAAATTATACTTAATATTTTCAAGATAAATATGAAATACACTCAATTTGGTACGTAATAGCGTAGATGCACGTTGCGGTGACTATAACCTCAATTCGAACAGTGTCAGGCGCATCATCGTCGAATTGGACAAACTATTAAATAAGCACAATGTATTATTGATATTGTTCAAGTCACACGTACACAAATTACAGACTGTCAATCATAATCTATTGTCATCAATCCCGAAAAAGTACCAGCTGAAGAGCACGTACGTAGATTCAACGCGCCTGGACGTTGAACTCCAGGACGTTGGTGGAATTACGGTTGACGACCGTATAGCTGCGCGAGAAATCGTGATGATTCGAAGAAGAAATAATAATCTTGAGCTCATTACTTACACAAATCATTCATACGATGTTCTCCATTATCCGCTAATTTTCTGAAAGTAGCAAGACGGTTATTGCGTAAACATTAAACGACCAGATCCCGTAACAAGTACTTCATTTATTATGAACGCAATTACTCGTATTATTATGTCTTACCGTAGTACTATATTTATGAATGTACTGTTACAGGACCCGAAAATAACGAGATAGTTAGCTCGATGGATTTTTATGCGTATCATTTCACGATTCGACGCGGTCAGGACAAGAAAGTCATTCTGCGATATCGTGAGCTTTTCCAACAATTCATGGTCGAAATGTACGTGAAAATAGAGAATGCATGACTGCGATACTTACGAAAAAAATCATCAGAAACTGCTGTCGGAAGAACACTTGCGAGACGCTATTAAAAACAACACCGACACGGCCGAAGTTTGAAACTCTATCATTGTACCGTCACTGCACGTAGGCAGTCCGCGTCACACGTAAGAATACGTACAGAACGCTATGACTTTCGTGCGTGAATACGGACGACCGTGTTTGATGTAATCTAAAACGGGAGAAGATTACATATTTGCTATTGTCAGGCCGAAATGCTGTACATTGTCATGACATTACAGCTACGTGTGTTCAAATAAAAATTGAAGTCTTTAATGATCTTCATAACAAAATTACACTCGTTACTGGATGTACTCGGTTGAATGGCAAAAGCGAAGATTATCTCATGCACACATTTTAATTTGGTTAATCGACAAAACACACACACACACACATATATGTATACTATCTGACCCGGCAAACATTGTTTTGCCACGTATTTCAAGAAAGAGTTATTGTAATAGTTATTGCGCTATTGGAATTCGAAAATATTAAAACAAAACGATGAATCGAATTCCATCAAATTTTATTGATGACTATTTTTTTACGGGTGTTGAAGTAATTACAATATTCTTTAATCAAAATGTTATTATTTATTGTGAAATTAAAACGTAAAATAATTACTATAGTCAAAATATTAGGTATACAGAACGATTATGACAAATTATTACACACGTCCATGCTATTAATTTGCATAACTATTACGCCGTGTAAAAAGAATGCGTTTTTTCATGATGTATCGTAAAATAATTCACATATAGGTCTGAATTCAACCGGAAGAAATAAACAGCCTTGTGTTGATCCTAATTGCCATATTTTAAAAGAGCTACATATTTTTACTGGAATACCAAATTTTAAATAATATTTTTTTTTTTTTTGTTATCTTTGGTAAGTCCAATGATCTTGTTATTAGTCTTCATTTTAGAAAAAAAATAGATTGGAAAAATATGTATTCATTTTCATAATGAGGAAATAGAACCCAAAGAGTTTTGATACGGCACCGAATTTCATCGTACTCAACTAACTAATGATTAATTAAATTCTGTAAATGTAAAATAATTTAAAGAAACACTATCTATACAACACATGGTGTAAAGATGACTTAAGTATCTATGTTACGGGCAAAGTATAGAATTTGGGCATTTTATACATTGTCCTGACAGTATATAAAATGCCCTTCGTATACTCGGCAATATAGATAACAGATGATATGATTTAATGAAATATGATAAATCAATGAATAATGATATGTATTTATATTATTGATTAATTCATCTCAGTAGATATAATTGATTGCACCGCCAATCCTTTCTTGGCTGTGCTTCCTTTTCTTTTACATGATTCGTAACTATTTAATTATAGCATAATCATATCTCTGGTGATATTTTTATATTTTGTATTTACCTTGTGTTCCATCATGTTTCGTCCACCATGTCCAATCGATAAATGAACCTTATGTCTAGCATCAAATAACTCTTCATTATGTACATAATATTTAATTTCGTTTTAAGATACTGGCACAATAAACTTATTAACATCAGAAACTTTTAACACGTCATATTTTTTTAAAAGTTTATAATCACTCGGTTCCTTTTTATTTGAATTGTTTTTTAATTGATTTTTATGTAAAATTAATTGATCAAATTTTAAGTTTGTAAAAAATAAAATATTTGAACCTTTTTTTTTTTAAAAAAATTTTTGTTTAAATCTTCATTAAAATTTTCCATATTCGAATAAGTATTTAGGTACGCACTGAATGAATTAACCTGCACTATACAAACGATTCACGGTTACTAAATAGTTAATTTTTAAGAATAGGTAAAAGGCCGACTGCACGATAATCACTACAACTTCATATAATATAACTTATAAATCAGTAAATATAGTAATAATATATTATGTCACGGACACGCGTATAATATGTGGACAAGCGGACATCCCCATTGTAAAAATACGATAAGAACAAAAAAACTAGTTACAGATAATAATTTTTAGATAATAATTTTACTTTATTTTAACTATGTTTTACGATTTATTATATTTCATTAAATCATATCATCCGTTATCTATAATACCCAAATTGTATTCTTTGCCCGTAATATCTATAGTCCTCTACAAGTTTATTTTAATGTATATCTTCCATCAAATATAAAATTGGATTTACTATTCCTGTATGACATATACAATGAAAGATGTGTATATATTTATTGAGAAAACATACTTATTTCATTTATATATTTTAACTAAGTAATTCATAGATTTTTCAATTATTTGAACTATAAAAACGCCTTTCAATAAATAAAAATAAAACCAGAAATCCGTCAATAGTCGTTATTTTATATTTTCAACAAAAAGCTTTTGAAACTACAATCATCAGATATAAAATACGGAACACAGATAGCAAAACAAAATTGATATACAAATTAATCTAAAACTTTTAACTCTCAAAGAATAATTATTTTTTTTATTAATATTTCTTGGTTATACTTCCATAAAATAAATATAAATAATTTTCTTACAAACCAAACAACTATTTTTTTTTTTTTTTTGTAATGTATACGACTCTTAAAAATAATGACATCTTTTCATTTTAGTTTGAATTACACTTAATTAAAATGTAAATGAAATCGTCATTTTAAGAGTAAGAATATAAATAAAAATAATGTTCGAGTGTTTATAGCAAAATGTGTGGACATAAATTATATACGAATAGATTTCTTCGAACATTAATTAAATTTCAAATAATATAAATAATTTATTAGTGTAACATTTATAACGTTATAAGTAAACAATTGTTCGAATGATAAATTTACAGTAAGTTGCACGTACAAGATTTTCTCAAAAATAAATCAAGTACAAAGCGTAAAAACGTTTAAAAATAATAAATAATTTTGTCCCTCAACGTGTATTAAAATAAATACAAGTATTAAGGGGCCCAAGTTGAATCTATGAATTATGTAATTATAATATATGAATTAAATAAGTATGTTTGCAATATAACTATAAATATATCTTATTTATTAGTATGTCATACAGCAACGGAAAATCCAATTTTATATTTGATGGAAGTTATACATTAAAGAGAACTATTAGCGGATTATATATACTCAAGTCATTTTTATACCATGATAGTGTTGTTTGGATAGAGTTTCTTTAAATTATAGTGTGTTCACTACGAACCGGCACGCTTGTCTTTTCTTTGCGTTCAGCTCGTGCTTCTTGTGATTGAGATTCACGTAATCGCGCCATTCGTACATTCGTATCATCGGATTGGATTTGTTCGTCTGTTCTCTGCTCTCTTATGTATATATATATTATGCATTTGTTCGAGGAATTAAATTGGCCACTTTGCATCTTGCTGGCATTGTTTAAATGGAATTTATTTTTATTTTTATTTAACTACTATATGTATATACTGTATAAATATACAGGGCCTTATTGATTAGACAAAGTTTTTAAGAAAGAAAATGGAAAACAAGCATATGAATTTTTCATTATTTAAGTGTAAATGTTTCTTATTTTATCCGATGTTTATGGTTCGCAGCTAACAAAATTAAAATTAATCTTCCCTGTTTTCATTTAGCTTAAGTAAATAAGTGATAAAACAAGGGCCCGAAAGTGTAACCACATGGTACCTAAGCATAATAGTAAACTCAGTTTGTCAAATAATAATTAATTTGAAATTGTTTAATTTGTAGTATATTTTTAAAGTTTAATAGTAAAAAAATCGTTTTCATTATTCAGAGGAATACTTATAGATTAAAATAATTCTTAATTTTTATAATTGTATTACTAATAAGGATCTAAGATGTAATGTTTATTATATATTTAAGAAATCTTATTAAAAACTAATAATATATATATATTATATATAATAAATATAAGCGTATTATCTATAATATATTTGACGATAAAACAAATAAATTGAAAAAATAAACTGAAATTTATTATTTAGAAATCATGACAAGGCATATATTACGATTAAAACATACTGTGTGTTGAACAACTGTGGGTACACAATGCAATGTCACTCATTGTCTATAATATGTTATATGTCACTCATTAAGAATAAAAATATATAACCACAATTTATTATCATTAATTTTATAACCGCTGTCTATTAGGACAAAACGATATTACACTGAAATCATGACAATTATAATGAATCTACTTTAAATTTTATATGATCATATCTGGATATTAAATTAGTTCATTATATAACAAAACCAGTGGCACCCACAGCTTTTTGAATTAATAAGACTTAAATATTTTTTATACACCACCCAACCACCATCAATCATTTTTAATCAGGTACGTGTTAAATATAATAAGTTATTAGCTCTTGAGTACTCGTACTCGTATGTCATACAATCAATTTAAATCATCAGTGTTCAAGACCATAATACTCAATGTTCCCCCAAACCTAAAAAAATAGTGTGACTTAACATAGTGTGTGGAAACCACTGACTAAAATAATGCCTTGAGATTGCATGTGTAACTTGAAATTTTAACTGTAATTCCAAAGACTGAAATCGTTCGGATATGATTTTATTTTTTCCGAAATAGATGATCAGAATTTGAAGTCTTGAGTTTGTCGTGAATAATAGATATTGTTCTGTCCCGTGGATTTTATGTTTAAGAACGTTTGGATTTTTCCATGAAAACTGGCTAATTAGTAATTAACGAGAAAACGTAAATTTTTAATGATACTCGTCAAATTTCCGGTGTGCATACAACTGTATGTGTTTAATAATTAGTGTGTCGCGTTATTGTTTCATGGAAAATCACTTAATAAAATAATCTAATAAACACTTAAAATGCGAGGACACGCGAAAAGTATCGTTTTCCAACAAGTAGTTTCCATGTTTTTGCACTGTAATGCAATAACGGTGCTCTGCGATTCTCGTAATCAGCGTTTCAGATTAATTTCACGAACGCGGTTTGTTCATGCAGCAATAATCAAAACAGAGTGACTGTAACGGACACAATTGGCCCACTCGTGGAAGCCTTTACATAACCGACATCGGTTGTCATTTGGCAACGTATTAAACGATGGGTCGACCGACGGATTATGTACATACCTACGTATATATGTACGTATTTATTCGCGAACCTACTAGTGTGCGTGTAATTAACGTACCCACTGAATAATCGGTCACCTATTGAAATTCGTCCAAAATATCATCTATATACTATAATACGCGCATGTTGTACAATTATTATCGAAACGAGCGAGTAAGCCGAATGAACGGCCGATTTACCCGTGTGATGTGCGTATCGATAACATAGTGATTGCGCTAAATATGCATCAATCAAATGGTTTGAAAACAATCGAAAAACACTAAATTCGTTTATAGTTTTCGACGTTATGAGCAAGGCAAAAGCGTCTACATTGTTATTTTATTTTCATTAATACGTATTCTATCCGGTGGCGAGTATGGCAAACTGTGCCTACGCCAGGGGCGCAAATATGTACATCAAACGTATTAACTTAATTTTTATTCATCCATACTACTAAAACTGATGGATTTATCAAAATTCGTCAGTAGCGTTATCGAAACTTCCTACGCCACTAATCATACCAAAATCGTTCCGATTTTCCCCAATGTCTAATAATGTGTTATAATTAATTTAATAAACTAATAATTATACAATGTATACCGATGTACAAAATGCACCATTCTAAAAGTAATATATAGTTCGTTTCAATTAGTTTAATTTGGTAGATATAGGTAGGTACTTAAAAAATATGACTATTAATAACGAACTTATGATCACGGTATACTTTTATTATTGCTTTTAATACATAAAAAGAATTTGATTAATCATATCTAAAAAAACTTGTACTAAAATAAATAAATAGAATGTAAACTTCAGTTTTTTATGTTCTGAGTAAATTTAGTAGTTTTACCATATTATATGTTTTTTGTTGTATCGTTTGTGTATACAGCTTTAACCAAAGGATTGCTTTGATCATCAACAAACAGCAAACAAAATATAGAAAATGGGTTGTACTTGTTATATTGACAAAGATCGTTTTATGTATTTCCTAGTATTTCCTAACAGTTTTCTTAATAATTTATTAAAAATCTAAGAACTAACAATTATAAAAAAAAAATTTAAAAAAAAATCTGTAACCTTTAAATTGTTTATTGCAAAATCAATTTTTTTACCTTAACTTAAAAATAATAACTGTGGAAGCTTTTGAATTTCATTAAATTCTTATATCACCTTTCACTTATACATGGTATAATTAACAAAAAAATTTTTTTTTAAACTAGGTATTAATACATAGTTGAAAATATGTAGAAAATCGAAACGCATGGAGATTAAGGCAAGTTAGGTCGACCTCAAATAGTTAGGAAGAAGAAAGTATTTGTATATAGTTGAACCTTCATATTTTTTTTTTTTTTGGTTTTTTATGTAAAAGTGGATAAAATAATGTTGGTCTTGTAGAAAGTAATGAAAATGTAATACAAAATTCCTCATACATATTAATCACTATTTAATGAAAAACTATTGAACTTAAATTAAAAAAAAAAAATTACTGCGTTTAAATATTACATTTTGATGGAACGATAGGAATCATAAATCATAATAGAAAATGAATACATTTTTGTTGTTAAACATTTTGAAAACTTTCAATTTTTATACTAAGGCTAGAAAATTGGATTTAAGATTTTTATACAATTTTTTTGTAGCTAGAAGGTTAGTTTGTTAAGTAAACCACAAGTTAGTTATTTGGTTGTTATCTTAAAAATATTAATCATAGATATTTGAAATATTTTACTGAGTATTTTATTAGAATTTTAATTACATTTTAAAGTTTTTCAATATTTTCAAGACATTAATATGACCATTGAAATTTGAAATTTTCACAAATTTTAAATGCGTTTTTTCTTTTTACATTAGTTGGAATATTAATAGTTAATAGTTCAACAAATCTTATTAAAAGAATTAGTTCTACTAATATATTAACCATCTCAAATATTTAATTTAGAGTAGTTTTTCAAGAGCATAGTACATTCGTATCAAATTCAAAAGACAGTAATATCATTCATCTTGATCTGTATCTCACCCGACTCGAAAGATTCGACCTTTTTGTCTTTTATATTGTTCACTAAAAAAATATTTACATCGATCTCTTACATTGTTAAAAATAATTAAGAATGGTAAAGAATTGATGTTGTATACACATTTTAAGTTAAAAATATTAATTTATAAAAGATAATGAAATTAATTTTATTAAAATCTTCAATTTCAAGCTAAAAAAAAAAAAAAAATACAGAACAATGACGTTGAGAAATAAACTCTATTAAATCATTTTAATTAAAATAACGTTGGTCATAACTTTGTTGGTCAAGATTTTTATTACATTTTAAATAGAGCTACAATATTATAGATAAAAATTGTTGTATAAAACTTTTTCAAGCATGAATATTTTTTATTTATTTAATTTTTTTTTTTTGATTATTTTTAACATTTAATCTCTGTAATTTTTATGAGAGTTATATGTGATGACGTCAATTTTTTTTTATTACTTATTAGAGTTTGCAATTTAACTTTTTCAACGATAAAAATGTCAACAATCTGGTTTTAATTCAATACAACCGAAACTACAACAAAATAATCTGGCCTTGACCCTAAAATAACGAGCAAAGTATAACTACTTCTCTTAAAGTGCCTACGTATGGATTCTATGGATGTGACGCGTGACGACTGAAGCATTTTCGCGAAGACCACCACATGAGAGAGGCAATCCCGAATAGTGCAAAATGTTATAAAAATAAAATAAAAAAATATGCGATATATTACCTAATCGTATTTAAGACCTACAATACCACGAATTCGTTTTCATCCTTTATTCACAGCATGGGAGTATTGATGTTTTCCCTGAATGACTGTATGAAAAACAACTGTACATCATAGAGGTGGAATTATTCTCTACAGTTCCGCAATTATAGTATGATTCAGAGTTCCATGATCACTGATATTAAACCAATAACGAAATGAAAAATTAAAAGTTATAAAAAAAAATAAAAAAAAATATGCTAGTAATAAAACGTACATTAGTTCAGTTTTAGAAAAGTTACAATTATATAATAATATTTTAAATGTTCAAACCTATTTTCAAAAAAATATCTTATATCAATACATTTTAGATAATAATAAATAATAATAACCAAAGTATTTATATTTCCTAATATATTTATGTCTAATAAGAATTCATTTTAAATAATCTCTCTAATTAAAATAAATTATCTCTATGTAAAACAATCAATTTTTCTCAATATACTACTCTCTTTATTTTTTATATACAAATTGCAATTTTATTGACTTGTATATACTTGACGATATATTTTTGATTTGAAATTAGTCGTATTTTACAAATATAATAATACTCCAGGCTAAACATTTATTTATTTATTTCTATATATAAACTATTTTTTTATTTATTTTTACATACATGATTCGTTAGAAATAAAATTAAAAGTAAAATAAGTTAGTAATTTTAATACTTTTAAACGGTTTAGTCATTTTTACGATTGTCTTAGACGAGCGTTTAGAGTAAGTTTTTAATACGACCACATAACATAACGTTTCTTTTTTTTTTCAACTAAAAACGGTCGAATTCATTGGGCGTCCGCTGAGTCTTTTGGTGGTCTTTGATTGGACATTAAACGTTAACAATAATATGGTATAATATCGCTTAGCAGTTAGGATGAAATTCATCCTATTCAATTATAAATAAAAGTAAAACAAGGATAATGCAGCAAGATTATGCGAAGGGAATAAAATAAATGGTTTTCAATAATTTTGTTATGTATTATTGCTAATACGAGATAAAAGTATGTATAACAGCTCTATTATTTATAAAATATTATGATACTTCACTGCACATTATTAGTTATTATTTAAATATTTTAAAATATGTACAAAATATTTGCATCTATTTCTCTATTAACATACATACTTAAACGGTATAAACAAATTCCGGGTATGTCTATGGGATATGCAGCGTGATTTAATATACGATACCATATGAATGTGTTCGACACAATTACGGGCATCAGAAAAAGGATAACGCAAATGTGAGTGGGTGTGAGAGAGAGAATAAAAATATAGGGAAAGACAACAACGTTATGTCACGTATTAGAATGCTTGAAACATTTCGGAATAATATTATACAAGGCGGCTGTATGTGTTATGTGTTCGTAAGTCCGGAAAATTTACCGAAGGTTCGAATCGATCGAGTCAGGAGTTGGATGAAATAAAATTTATAACTCTTCCATGGATCGACACGATCGACACCATCACTGGAGTTTACTTTTGCACACATAATCGAAACTGTATTGAAATTAATGCACAAAAAATATGTTTTAATTATACTAAATGTAGTTTTATTGTAATAGTTAATTTACTGAAAAAAAAAAATCATTAATTCATTATTTAAACCAAGAAATCTATTTATTTATATCCACTGTCGGTGTGTTCAATAACGTATATTTCAACAGTCAATTTTCAATACATAATAATAGATTTGTAAATAAGGATAAATTATTTTAGTTTCTTCCTATATTTCATAGTTTCATAAAAGTAATAACTACCATCTATACTTATGAACTTATAATTTTTTTTTTTAAATAAGACATATTCATTTCTAAGGCATTTATGTGTGAATTATGAGAAAAGGTCAGCTGTAAATCAAGAACAAAATGTTTAAATTTATCCAAACTTTCCTAAATTTCACGAATATTAATGGTAAATTATGGCTATATTTTTGACTATACTACACTTAAGCTGACGGCACTACACTTAAATTGTTTTGTATGTGTAATAATAATAAGGTCAGAGACGTAATTATATTCACATGAATATTATTTGTATAATTGTATATTCGGTTGTGTATTTGTTGAAATGTTTAATTTTATGAAATCAAGAAATTTTTCAAAAAATAATGCATATTCTTTTTTGAATTGTCAGTTTTTACAGTTCAAATACTTAAATAATGATTTTATTTTTAAATTTAAATGCATTTAATCATAACATTAATAAAAGTATACACAATTACATATTAGGGCGTAATAATTTTATCATGCACAGTAAAATTACTATTGATTTTGGTAAATATATAGAAATTAAATTATAGATTTTACATTTATGATAAAACAATATAGTTAAAATAAAATAAAAGTATAATCTGATGTCAATATTGAATTGTATTTTATAATTTTAATCATATTACTCGGAAACTTAGATAAGTTACATGAGTTTTGTTTTACAGAGATATTTCACAAGTTTTCGTTCTACTCTAAAATTATATCAAAATGTCAGATTAAGTTTGAGGTATATTACACATACTTAATTTAGTTTACATTATGCACAACCAATTTCATATGAGTTGGAAATCATGGTTATTGTTTTGTAAGTATGTTTACCAAATAAATCATGAGAATTTAAAAAAATGTAACCTTCATACCTTCAAAAAACATATATTTTATAATTAGATATATTTTTAAAATTAAAGCAAAAAAAAAAAAATCAATTTTATACTATTGAAAGTAAATGTATATTTACATATTTAAACAATATGGTCAAATTCAGAATATTTTAAGTTAGAATCAAACGAAAATTATGCCTGAGTTGTAGTTTTATTTTTTCATCATTTATTTTATTCTAAAGGAATAACACGAAAAAAATTTTTATTTGTTGTGTGTTTTTCATGTTTCATAATATTAATTTATTTAGTTTCATGTGACATGGAAATAATATTATAAAACATGAAAACACGTAACAAATAAGAATTTTTTTTCGTAATGAAACTAAATACATTTAAAAATATAATTTTAATCTTAGATACATATTTTTCGATTAAAAATTGACGTAAAATTACGGAGCTATGATTTTAATACACTCGTAATTATAATTTCTTAAAAAACTTATTGATAGTTTATTTCTATATCAAATCCTTTTTTAAGGAAAAGAAACTAATGGTAATGAAAGTTCAAGTAAATCAAATTTAAATCCGATAAAAACTATAAATCAAGTCTATTCATGGATTCGGTTATAGGATATCAAACAAAGATTTGTTATCTTTTTTATTTTACGCGTAAAAAAGCTATAAAGCATTCAATACATCTCGAAACAATGGGTCATCTGATGAATTGATTTACACAACATGTTATATTGACATTCAATCAGGGAAATATATATAATTATATTTAATGAAATACTACTTGTTAAATTATGCATGCTTTTATTTTGATGCAGGTCTCGGAACTTAATGCACTGAAAAATAATGAATTATTAGCAAACATATGCACTTAAAAAAGCCCAATTATACAGTATAATATGCAATAACTTTTTATAAAATATGTATTAATTATACATGCATAATTATATAAGAAAACATTTATTTTTTAACTACAATTTTTTATGTGTTTTTTCCTTTTATAGATTTTGAAACTGTTTCCTTAGTCCTAAATTAAAAAAAAAAAAAGAACTTATGAAATACAGCGATTAGTAAATAATGTTATTATATTAATCTAAATTACACTGAATTTGAGATGTTTTTTTAATGTTTTCGAGTGTTTAAAGTCTGTTGTGGTTAAAAAGGTTTTTGTAATCAAAAATTGATCTTTCGGCATCTACCTATGTAATCATGGGTAATTTGTAGAAAATGAAGTATCTTCATGTCTTCGGAAGAACCATTTTTAAAGGTATAATAAAAATTTCCATTTTTCCGTAAACTTTTTTTTTTAGTTTACCTTGAACAGATTTTAATTGTTCACGATACTCAATGATCCGATTAAAGTCTGTGACAACTCTTGGTAAGAGTATACGATAACGAATAAATATATTGTTGTTGAAAATATTTTAATTAAATAAGACAGTTTATAGGAAATTAACAATTAATATTTGGTATAGAATAATTCACAATATAAACATGACTACAGTGTGCAGCGGCTCTTTATTTTTAAATTTTTAAATTATTTAATTTACAATTTTCAATTTTGTTATAAAAAGATTTGTTTTTGATTTGTAATAAACTATAGACATAATATTTATTAATAAACTTAACATCATTAAATATGATAAATCGTTCGAATTTAGTAAAATGTGCAAAATTACACAATATACATTTTTGTATATCACTTTTATGGAACATGCAACGAATTTTTATCGAATCAGATTTTTAATATACAGCTTCCTAAGAAAAATTCAAATGCATAAAATTCCAAGCCTTGATAAAATGTAATAATATTAGAGTATTATTATGGAACACCGTTTTATTTGATGCAGTTTGAATTTTATGATCATGAGAAAAAACTCCGAAAAGACGATAGACAGCAAAATTGTTTTTTACCATGAAACTGCCTGCGTTCACTTACTTATTTTTTAATTTTATAGTCTATCAATAATTGACTTATTTACTTAGTAATACTTCATCAATACTTGTATAGAATCCGCGATTTTTTGATTACAAACTATAATTATACAAAGTTACACCAGTGAAAGAAAAATATATCAAAGTGTACTATTCTCCTTCTACAGCCATTAATTAAGATTGAATAAATTATGAATTATTCAACTAATTTTGTTAAAAGCGTATTGAATAATTTCCAACTCTGTAGCACTACATATAAATATTATTATCTATAATGTGCATACTCACATAATGTAATAGCAGCGTAGAGAACTTAAACATAAAAAACATATGTTTATACATTTATATTATAATCTTATGAAATAATTTATAAGCATAGATAAATTAATTAAAAATTATTGCAAATAATAATTAAAAATTAAATTAAATGAAATATCTACTACTGTTTTTTTTTGCTTTTCATCAGACATTATTTTCTTTTTCTAATAGTATAAATTATTTTTTATCTACAAAATTGAAATGCCAAAAGTTATTATAATGTTGTCTGGATCAATTGTTATACATACATAATTCTAGAATTAACGAAATAATTTAAATTTGGATTTTGTAAGCAAAAAATAGAGGGATTTTCAATTGTAACATTTTGTATTTACAAACATATGTTAAGAATCTTGTATTTTTATTAATTTATTTATTAATTATAGATTCTACATACATGATAAACTAACAAACCACAACGAACATATATTAAACCCAATAATATAAATTAATAATTATATTAAAGGTAAATAACTGTAGGTATAGTAAATAAATGTTTGTGAATATAATTTATAGTATATAAACTAAGAGTTGACAAATGCCATTATTTAAACATCTTATGGTCATATAGAAGAATTTTGAAGTCATTGGTTTTTTGCAAATACCACTCGAATAAGCTTTTTTAAAACGCGTTGGCTGTGAAATTAGATGTCAACGTTTTTCTCGTGCTAGCGCCGAATATCGTAAACGACCGTAAAAGTAAATTGCTTTCCATTGCATTTAGTGGAAAGGTTTCCGCCGACGAAGCAACGGCAAAACAAAACTAATGCACACCCGCTCACCGTTCAATGAATCAGCAGACAATTTAATTAGACACCGTGAAAGTAATCAAGGCCTTAAAGTAGTTTTTATGAAAACAATTTTCGATTAGTGTTATTTTCAGGATCGAAGACAGAGCAGTTTTCACGTTTTTGCAAGACCTACGTCCAATAAACTCAAACAGTGTAATATTCGTTCTCGTATATCTAAGAAACTGACACAGCATATATATTTGACTTATCATCAGGGTCGGACCTAGAATGGGAGGGGCAAGTCGGGGATTTAACCCCGGGCATAAAATTTTCCAAATTATCGGGGACTTAATACATTTTTTTAACTATCGATCTTATAGACAAAAAATGTAATTGATATGAAAAGTTTTACCACTAAAATATAATTATAAAAGTATAAAAAAATTTAAATACTTTCAAGTTGGTAAATTATTTACCATTGTTAATTTCAAAATAGTTTTGACAGTACACAATCTGTATATAGGTCATGTAATGGTATTCAATGATTTATTGGTTGAAATTGTGAAATAAAAATTTATACGCTAGCCAATGTTATGTCATTATTATATATTTGAAAATAAAGTATAATCAAAGAAAGCAATTTTTAAAAAAATTATTTATAAAAAAAGAATCCAAAAATAATATAACCTTTCATAAGTCCGAAGTAATATCTGTGTTAAATGTTCAATCTACAGTAGAGTTTATGAAAGTTTCAAAGCATCATTTGTATTTGAAAAAGTATTTACGAACAATGAGCATACGACGTATTAAAAAATGTCTTATCGTTGTCTAACAAATACATTTCTCGCTTCAACCAAAATCTGAAATTAATATTACATAGTAGTACCGTGATATTATTTTATCCGAGGACTAATTAGTAATTATTAGTATTATACAAATACTATATCCCACAGTAACTACGTTGTCCATTCAGTAACAAGTATATGAATATCTAATTTAGCATCATAATTTCATTGCGGCTCATGAATTATAAAATCAATTTTGAATAACAAAATAAATATTATACACCTGAATGTTTATAAAATTATAAAACAATTGTTTAGACACTACATTTGAAGCGCAGAATCATTTTTCGAGTGTTCTATTTTATTTTACTTTATAAGTTGAAATAATAATATTATAGAAGTATTACAGCATCGAATCACAACGGGTCTCTAAAATAATCTGTCCCTTGTCGGATTAAGCTGATTATTTGGCTTATAATCTCAATAGAATAAATAAATAAACATTTCAATACAATTTACCATCAATCTTTTATGAAGCAATTTAATAAGTGAATTATTATTATTCTATCATGCTGTTAATACACTTAATGCATGATATAAATTCCTAACACGAACAGCAGTTATCATGATTTTATGTATTTTCAAGTTGATAACAATATTTAGTATGAAATTCTTTAAGGTTTTCAACAAACACATTACTAGTTTTAAAGATAATTTATTTTCAACATACATTCCAATTAGTTTTAAAATTTAACTTAATTATTATATAACCCAATGTTTTAAGTAAAAAACTGACAAATATTAATAATTTTATGTCAAATTGAGAAATATGTTTAGAGTAAAGTGTTTCAATAATATTTTCATTTTTCATTTTAAATTCATGACTATGAAAAAATCAAAATTCTTTATAAATACTGTTCAAGCATATTATGAACATTTTACGCTACATTACAAGTCACACAGCAATTTTATAAGTACTGTTAGGAATATTAATAATACAGAAATTGTTATCTCCCATATTTATTATTAAAAATTGGTATCGTAATAGTATACAAGTATTTATTTATGTATAAGTAGAAATTTCTAAATTAATTAATTTTTTGCACTTCTAAATATGTACTTTGTATTACTCGTCGAATAAAGGTATATATAGAATGTCTATATATTTTTAAAATCTTTAAACTTCGTAAAATGTTATAGAACTCACTAAATTTAGTCACAGGCCATACTTTGTACATACAAATCAATTTAAGTTATATAGTCTATACATTATTATTGATTACAGCATCAAACCAGTAATTTTACAACATGCCTTAAATTTGTTGATTTCACGAGCACCTACAGATATTTTTTAATTATATTTTCACTAAAATGTAATAATAAATTAGCATAAATAAATGTTATAATGTATTTTATACACTATATACTCATGCAAATTTAACAATATAATAAATTATTATAAAAATAAAAAATATAAACTGATATTTTTACGTGTTTAATGAATCGTTAATCATTTCAAACTGATACAGTTCTTTAATTCCTTTTGACATTTTGCAAAGTGTTTGAGAATTTAGTATTGATGTTCCATTACTTTTCTTATAGAATATTAAATATATACATTACATAAACCGTAGTATGGTTTTTTTTTTATACATTTTTTCCATAATGTATTTCTATACATTTTTCATGCAACTAAAATATTTGTATTCCCACGTTAATTTATATAAACAGTGTCAACTTTATACAACAGCATATAATTTTAATTTCTTGAAAACTTTAGTTTTTTTTTTTCATTTTTATAATTAAATTTAACATTAGAGTAATATTTTTAATTACGAGTATAATGATTAAAAGTTTATACTAGTGATTAAGTTGATCATTTAATAGTTGAGTTGCTGTAAAATATTACTCTGGTTTACAATAAAAGAACAATTTTGTTATAAATATTTTAATATGCCACGATCAAAGTATAAACGCATATTTGTTTTGACTAATGATTTGTGATATTTTTTCTGAAATTGGACGCAGTAAATTCTAATTACTCAAAACAAAAACTATTCCAATAAAAATTGCGTTGTATACTGTGACACGAATTAAAAATGCCTGTATTTCGAAACTCAAACAGTATTACATCATTGGAACGTTTAAGGCGTTGTTTCACATGTTTTGGGTTGCACACACACGTGCATCCATGAACGAACCCTGTTCGCTATAAAAAAATTTTATTTCAAGGGGTGACCATAAAGAGGGTATTATCTCGAAAAAAAAATGTTTTTATATATTAATTATTTCCTCCCTTTTCATACCACATACACTTCTAAAAATTTACCATATCCCCTCCCCTCAAACGGGATAGAAAGTCTGAAATAAACACAGACTATAAAAAAGGTAAAACGTCCTGTATCCGACATAGTGACATTACGAATGAAGCACAGTGCATTCAACGTATTTCAACATTTTGTGTACCTACTAGTTCATGGATTTTTGACCTTTTGAAGTATATACCCTATTTTATACTATTTTATGATGTCATGTCCCTCCTCATCATAATAAGATTAAATTATGTTTAATATATATATATATTTATTAAATTTAAAATTTATTATTATTAAGTAGATACAAATTAATAATAGGGTTGGCGTCAATAACGAGAAGGGGGGATAGGTGGACCGCCCCCCCCCTTGATCCGTGTAAAAACTAATAATATGAATGAGCAAATAGTTTACTAAAAATCGTTTTATCGATCATTTTATGTCAAAACTGTTTTGCTCCTAGAGAGGGCTCGTTCTTTACTGGTTTACTCGTATATACCATGATATGGTATCAAGTGGTATGAGAAAACTAGTAAAAATTCAACAAACCGTTTGCTTTCGTTACCTCTAGGAAAACACGGATATGATTTTATCGTTTATCATTATTATTTATCATTATCTGTTAACATATATCAGTTATTGAGTTCACGACATTCACGTTTTTATAATATTGTTTTTGAAGTTCTGTCATTGGTAGCTCGTGCTCTCGTTTTTTTGTAAAAATGTCAAAAAAATAAAATAACGTCTTATTTTGAAACAAATGCGCCGAAAAAATATAAAACGAGTAACACTGATGATGATGCAAAAAAAAAAAAAAATCACTATGATTGAAATGCAACACAAATGTTGGATAGACAAATGCCAACGTTGTGAATCGTAAGTTTACTAGACAGTACGGGCATAACAAGTTTTATTAATGAAACTGCAGATGATTTTACTAAATCATTAATAGTTGAAAGAAGTATTATCCCTACATAAAATGTTATTTATCCTTTTTCAACCCACATAAAAAAAAGGGACAGTTGAAAAACGGTACATGCGTGTCAATCGTTTCGATAAATTCACGTGTTTACAATATTCAAAGGTTAAACATGTTTGTAAAACGTGTGTATTGTTTTTGACTTGGTGGTATGCATAAGACGCAACCATTAAAACCATTAGTTACCGAGCTCCTAAAAAAAATATGCTAAATTGCTAGTTGAAGATGGTGTAGCTTTAGGTGTGCACAATAATACCACTTATCGAAAAAATGCTGCACAACAAGCAATTGATTTTCTAATCACATACATAACGTTTTCTCGAATCGATATAATTAATAATAATGTTCACGGTTTCCTAATGGGATTTGGACTTGTGGAATTCAACTATTTGGACCCATGGAACTTTGCCGATGGTGACGTTTTGATCACGGTTAAGCTTGTGTAAAGCCCATGGCCATCAGAAATAACGGAATGTTTACGTCCGCGATATTCCTAAGCCGCCCGTCGCCTTTGATCGAGCTGCGACCACGTGACGGTGACCTCCGGACGCGACGCATAAAGGTCGTCTTCGTACTCGATTGGCGGCCGTTCGGGCCCGGAGCGAAACGTGCGCCCGTTACGTGTCACCCGAACATTTCGAAAAAGGTCACGCCGGCGGATGCAACCGCGCGGCTCCGACGGACGGCGACGGGCCGATCCGGACCAAGGGGGGGGGGGGGGGGACGTGGCATTTAGGTTTCGAAACGTTACGGGGGAGACGCACCGACGGCGCCGACGGCCGAAATGTCAGATCGCGGGGCGCGCGCTCGCGTTTCTCGGCGCGACGCCACTGCCGCCGTAACGCGCACGATCGGCACCGGATTATAGTTGACGACCTATTGCCATTCCTGCAGGTCGGCGAACACAACGTACGGCGCACCGCGAACCAGACGGTGCACGCACGTGATCCGGGCGCGCTTTCGAGTTTTCGTTTTATTCGATTCGATAATTTTTCATTTTTATTTATTTATTTTTTTTTTTTTTCTACTCCCCCATTCCCAAAAACGCGATAAACGAGAACGGAAAATAATAAAATAAAATAATAACGTTGAAATGTTCGAAGCGCAATAATCCCGTTCTGTTTGTTCGTTCCTGTGCACAATACCTGTACTCGTATCGTACTCGACGCGTTATTATTGCAGGCCGACGACGGAAAAAACCGCACCATGATTGGAACCGTTCTGATCAATTTCTTTCTGCTCGGATTGTCCAGTTCTGCGTTGGCCGGTAAGTCTAATATTTTTTTTCTTTTTTTTTTTTTTCTACCAACCTGTGCACCTACCGCTGCGGGAACAGCTGCATGGTCTTGTGCAGGTTAGTTGGTTACTTATAGGTTTATTGTACGAAATTCCGGTAAACGAACAACTTAAAACTATGGAACTGACTGGACAGATAAACATTTTTACAGCAATTGATACGAGACGATTTGTTTCGCATCAAGGATTGGGTTGGAAAACTATACGAGTACTTACTCAAACAATAATAAACCATGTTACCATATCAAACTGTTATAAGGAAAAAAAACATTTAATGTACTTACTTGATAAATTTATGTTTATCGAAATCGTCCATGTAAAAGTACCGAGAATGGTTATTTCCGCATATAGGTATGTTTAATGAACTACGTATTTTCAATATATTAGTCATTAATAATATGTTTATTTGACTTTATGGTTCGTAGTAAATCGATCCCGTGATGCAACGTTTATAATATGAAGGTATTCAAATTAATTTTAGCGCTGGGTAGAGTAATTTTCCAATTAGGGGTTTACGTTTAATTTCAACGGTTTAAGTCTTAGGTTAGACAAAAGGTATACGGGCAAAAATTTTAATTAAAAAAGTAATTCTAAATTTAATACAACTTATGTACAGTTGCCTTTTTTAAAACGAAGTGAGAAATGGTATTAAATTAAAATAATTTTTTTTTTAAATAAGTAGTCTTTGTTAAAAAAATCTCTTGCTCTTCAAGTACACATTATAATTAAATACACGTATTTATTATACACGTTACATTTTACCTCTAATTGGTTCTGATTTCTTGAGTTGAATTACATTTAGTGTACCAACATCAGTCCTCGTGTTTGTCAATTATTTATTGTATAAGCCACCATTGTCAAAATTGCAACCAACAAAATCCTTTAAACTGTAAATGTTGTAATTGGGTTTTTTTTAATAATGTCATTGTATTGATGCATATCTTGGCGATTAAGAGTTGTCGGTGAAGTATAATATATTATACTGTATTTAATGTAAATATTGTATGTGTAGGTTAAACCATTTTACGGTTAATAAATTAATAAATAAAAGTATTCTGCACAAGTGTGTTATATTAACCAAACTTATAAACTTATTTACATAATAATTTATTTAAAAAAAATTGACCTGACACAAGCATAAATGAGCATTTTATGAAAAAAATATTATTTAAATGACTTCTGACTTTTGTTGGTGAATTATTGTATTAATCTAATATCGATTACAATAGTTATTTTCTCAATGTAGGGGTTTATTTATAAATTGAGTTTAATAAATTTCGGAGGAAAAGACAATAACAGAGTAATTTTAATAATTCAATGTTATTGGATAATAGGATGAACAATTTTTTTTGTAATTCAATAGTTTCATAATTTTTATATTAGATTATTCAACTCGTTTTAATTCTACGTTTTTCGCTATCAATATTAAAAACTTCGTTATTTAATCAAATGCTAATACACATAAATACTTTTTTCTTCGGTAAAGACCATCCACTAATACCAACTAATCCCTACATACCTTGCCTCCAATTTTCTCTATCCATGTCTGAATCCTCCAGTCTACCCCTCCTCCTAACGCTTTCACATCATTCCTTACTACGTCCTCCCATATCAGATGTGGTCTTCCCAGCGGTCTTTAAAACTTTAAAACTCAAAAACTAATGGATCTAAAATTTTAAAATATGCATATACATTTATAATGTTTTGTTTAAACAATCTAAAACAAAACCATTAATTAATATAATATTCAGTAGATTAAAGGCTCTGCACAGCTATTTCTATTGTAGCAAATATATTTATAATTTATCTTATTCTATCTTTATAGACATTAATTACATTAATTTTATACTTATATTTCTCAATTTTACTACTGTCAACTTTTTAAAAATAGTTTAAAGTTAGTGATAATAGAATCAAAATGTTTATGACTTTTTCATTTTTTTTTTTTATCGTATTTTCTTAAAATCTACCTATAAATTCGTTTTGTTATATTTTTAGACAATAAGATGAAATTGAATTTTGTAAATTATTACATTTTGAAGAATAAATTAATTTTAGGGAAAAAAATGTATGGTTTTCATAATTCGACGACGAAAAAAAAATATTCAATACCATTTAAGACTAACAAATAAATAGACATATAAAAATGTAATCTTTCAGCCTATGACCATAAATCTTTATCATAATACTTATTGGCTTATAAATTATCATCTATAATTTATTGGAAATCGTACTTGATCGATTTTATGATCGAGAATCCTGATTGTGTGATAATATCAACAATACTCAATATATTACATGCTTTTAAAATCTTCAGTAAGTGTACTGCAAGTTTACTATATTCATATATTTAGTATTCGTGTTTTAAAAAGTTAACAAAAAGTCTAAAGTTCTAAACCATTTCAAAAGTCACTCGCTTACGAACATTTTTTGTTGAGTTCGAAGATGTGTTTTCAACCGAACTTAGTGCTTATGTGTGAACTATGAAAAGTAAAAAAATCAGAAAAAAAAATTAAATTTACAACAACCAAACATATAGCAAGTGCAAAACGTAAATAGGCATTCTAATGAAAAGATACGTCATATAAGCTACCGTTATTAATTATTTAAGGCAGGGACGAAAAAATATTATTAGGAAAGGATGTTTTTTACATTATTTTGAAAAAAATCTACCATCTACTTAATAGAAAATATGTGTTGAAAATATTACTGGAAATTTTAAATTTAAATTTCATAAACGATTTTCAAGTTCAATATTTTATTATAAGTTTTAATGTCGATACGTGTTATTCACAAACCTAGAGTTTATAACTAAGGACTACTAAAATTATCAAAATCTCAAAAACCTGTGAGACCATCATTTTAATTACATTTGAGTGAAAATTAGGACCACCGTATTATTTTAACTTTTCGAACTCATATTTCTCAAGTAAATAACTTTTTAATAGAATAATTTCCACTTTTAATAGCCTACTATAGTTATAACGAATCTTTTATTTATAATCCCTTAGTCAAAAAAAAAAAAAAATTAATTGGATTTGAGACTATTAAATTAAAAACTTTATATTTCTATTTATATTCATGTTTATAAATATAATCATTATGAAATTTTAAAAATTTTAAATAATTAAATAAGGAATGTCTAACGATTCTTATATCCCCTTATATGCATATACCAACTGTGTACAAACATAAGATGATAATTTCTTTTATGGTTGTAACAATTTATTTTAATTTCATAATTTTAATTTTATTTAATTTATCATATTTGTAATTTAAATAATTTTAACTGAACTTCAAATATACTTTAGGTAAATTATGCTAAACCATACACATATTTAAAGTTAATTATGACATTAAATTTAATTAAATTGTAAGCGGCACTTTATATAAAACATTTTAACTAATTCTTTAAAAAATAATTCTCAAAACATTATGAAAATATATATATATATATATATATATATAGTGGGATAATATTGTATTATTCATGATTTATATTATTTTGGTGCTATTATTTATATAATACCAATAATATTAAAAAATAATAAACTAAAAAAAAAATATTTTAAATGTTAAGTTCTTCGGGGAACAGATGATTGTAATAATATCTTGTTACATCTAAAAAATACATCTTGGATGGCACTATATCTTTTTTTATTGAAAATATTATGCATACACATAATACATTAACGGTCTATTTGCTAACGGGTATTACATAAATAACATTTAAAGTGTTTGATAACATTACTGATCCAAATTATCAGTGCACTTGTAAATTATTTAAAACAAGTTCAATATCAAAATATTATTCATCATCCTATACTCATATGTGGCGTTTAGATCCGGTAGATTATCTATATTGTTATTATTATTCTTATTAAGAATAAAAATTTGCATTTTTCGAGAAACAGCAAGTTAATATATTTCTTAATGTGAAAAAATCGATTATCGGAACACAACAAAGGATGAAAAGTATAAAAATAACAAGATTTATTTGAACAGTTTTAACAAAAACTGTCGTATTTATGTACACTGGAAAAAAACCTTTTCAATGAGCACGAATCGACAAGTCAACGTGTATAATGTACGCGTTAGTTGACACAAAAACTGTAAACAGGGCATTTCTTCGAATCAATGCTATGTACCTTTGAAAGCGCTTCTTCTTAAAATAAAATTGTGTCTAATAATTTAAATTTGTATAATTATACAGAGTAATAATAATATTTAATACAATTTATTAAAACAAAAATCTAACTACATATTTTTAATCACGTAATTTAACTGGTTAAATAAATTTAATAAAAAAATAATTACATTTTCATATAAAGTATAATATTTATAAAAATATTTACCACATATAAAGTAAAATGTATTTACGTTTAATTTTTTGAATACAATTTTTTAATTATTTAAATATTATAAGTACAAGAGCAGATGTCTTTATTTTAATTAACATCAAATTTTATTTGAAAATTAATATAAAAAAATTATTACATAATAATTCGAATTAAAATAGTATATTAATCAATAAACGAATATTAGGTATATCATTTGCATTACACACACACACACACACATATATATAATTTGAAAGAACATTGTGATTATTGTTAATAATAAATTGATTGAAATATTATTTTTGAACACTTATTGATACATTTAATATGAACACAGTAAACGTGAATAATAGTATGTTAAAATTAAAAAATGTTTAACATTTTAATTTTTAACATTAGTTTAAAAAGTTTAAGTAATCAGATTAACAAATATAATGTATTTATTTATTTTAAGTTAATATGAATTACACGACTAAAAGTAAATTGTTATAATGGATTAATCATAAATATTAAAATAATCTTATTAAATCATATTTATATTAATGAAACAATTTATAAATTTTTTTTGTATCTATCCAAAACTTATGTGTATTGTATTATTATCATTAATATCACGTAATCAATCTAATAATGATATTAATTTTCTACAAAAACCGTTATAATAAAAGCTTTAATCATGTTCATTTATATATCCTTTTGGATAATTTCTTCACAACATTAAAGACTTCACATTTTCAATTTCACTTCAAAATATATTATGCAAAATAATACCAATGTAAAAGTAATTTCTTATTATCATTATTTAAATATCAAGGAAATTCTGAGTGCTCATAATAAAGTGTTTTTAAACTTTTATTAAAATAGGTATTTAAGATAAGTATAAAATTAAAATAAAACTGAACCTTTGACGTTTAAGTTTCAAAATTACATTAATTCAATAATTTGAATCACACAAATAATTAAACTTTTAAGACACAATTTTCACTAAAGTACATTTTATATTTGAGAACTACTTTTTTATAACTACTGATTTTTTCAGTGTTATTATTAGACATTATAGATGAAAAAAAACCAATACAAAAATATCGATGATATATTTTTAAACAAATCGGATCTGATGTGAAATTCGAAAATCAGCTGAAATTCAATAAGAACAATATTACACTAGGGAACAATAACATTGCCATGTATTGTAAAAGTTTTCTTTTTATACCAATCGATTTAAGGATTTTTTTTTTTTTTTTTTTGACAAGAACGATAACCTCTGATAAACAACACTCTATGGATGGAGTATACTTTTCAAATAACTTAGAGGATTTAAATATTTAAAAACATAAAAGTCTAACTCCCATAAAAGCTATAATTTTTTATTAGTAAAATAATGTTTTTTTTCACCAACAAATAAATATAATGAAGAATAACTATTGTTTGTATTTCTGTTATTCTGACAAAATGTTTTTGAATACATTAGTTTGTTATGGCTGAGGTCGTAAACTAAATTATTAAAACATTAGTGAATACTGGAATTTGGTTGAGGGACTTGAAGTAAAATATTATCCCGAATAAATGATCACAATTTTAAAAACACAATTCTAAACTGTACTCGATTATTTATGGAAATAAAAATTGATGTTATAATTTACGAATCAGGTATTGTTGATCGGTATTAAAGAAAATTTAATAATTTAGTAAGTTTAAATCCTCAACATATTTTGAGTAATCCGTATCCGTATTGTATTGAGACTATAAAAAATGCATTCACAAAAATACAAACAACAAAGAAAAATAGACAGAAAGACTTTTATTTAACACTAATACTAAAACATATATACATATCAAAATTTCTATTGATAAACATTAATAATAAATGTTCACGCCCACCCACTATTACACATCCACTCATTCATCTATTGTTCGTATATTTCTGATTACTGAAGTAGTAATATTCAAAGATATTTAATAATTCACCAATTTAGCCGAGAGTCACATCAATGGCCATTTACAATAACTGAGAAACTTTTGTAACAAAAACATTATCTTTCATACCATGAAAATCATATTCTTCATCTTAAAACGATAGAACAAATATATATATTTTCTTTCTCGATATTTTGTAATCGAGACAATATTCATCACTAAGTTTTTAAAACTGTATAAACATTGTTTTTTTTTTTTTTAATTTTGTTTTTTATAATAGCATAAAAATAATTAAAATACTAATTTATAACATATCTGACACAGATATTTAATATACATTTGTTAGATTCGCAAAGAACATCAGATTTCCAATTATACACTACCATATTTTATAGCTAAAAAGTTTCTACCCAGTTATTATTTACCCTGGCTTATTACCAATAAAAATAAGAGAAGTATAGATGACTATAATTAAGAGGTTCTTTAAACTACCTAGATTGTAAAATTATAAATAATTAATAAACACTGCTTACAAAATATATTATGCAATTTACAATATTTTAAATTTAATTAGTATCATGTGTCTTACATAAATAACATTTAACACAAATATAACGTTCATGAAAATACATAAGCTTTTTAAAAAATGTTATGTTCCTTTGAATACAAAAAACTAGGTACACAATAATTTACAAGAAATTTATGTCATACAAAAAAAAAAATCTGCTACAAAAACTTATTCGCTGATGTTTATGTCACTATTCAATTTTTTATAATATTTAAAAAACCTTTTTTATTTTATTTTTATTCATATTTATTTCAGACAGTCAAATATTGTTCGTAATATATCTATTGAGATTAATGATTTAGTTGTTCTCAAAACAAATATAATAATTTTTTCAATCACCATACACTTAAATTAATTTCCATTCAAAGTGACTTAAATCTACATAAGTATATTTTTATTTATTGATATAAAATGTAATATAAACAGTGTCATAAATTTTGATAATAAGTAATTTTCAATAATGACTATACATTATAAACCAATTTAAAAAAAAAATCATGATATTTCCCCAGGAGTTATATTAGACAATTGAAGGTGGTAGTCGTATAAGTGTAGTAATATCAATATATATTTAAAATTTTTTTAATTTTCATGATTTACCTAGTAATCAAACACATACAATTGCGATAAAATAAAAATATTGTCATCTTATTGATTGAAATAAAAAGTAGTCTACAGCCTGTGACAAAGAAAATTGATAATTTAAAAGCAAATTATAAAATAACTTATTAAAGAAAAATTATAATTTAACATAGATGTAATACGAAACGAATTAAATTAAAAAGTTATTGAAAAATAATGATTTTCGTAAATTTAACGAAAATATTATTCTCATTATAACTATAGTTTTATTCATTTTTTTTTTTTTTTTGCTACTTTAAGTGAACAAACAGCTGTAACTGTATGACACTTTGTATTGGACTGTTTCTTTGTTGCTACTCGACATGCACAACAATTATTTAGGCGTTTAGTTTTGTATCATGACATCTTTGAAATTCTTGACTTAAAGCAATACTATTGTGTTATATTCTTTCCTTCGACCAAATGTATTGCGGTTTTTATGTCAAGTAGGATGTATTTTAAAGGGACCTATTCTTTTCTGATATACCAGAATATGTGCTCCACATCCCGTTTATTCTATCTACAATTTTTAATAAAAACTTAGTAAAATAATAAATTATGTGTAAATAATTTTCAAATACCATTCCGATCACAACGATTACGGTGTGCTTACCAGAGGTAGTGAGTACCAACAATAATAACCTCCGAATACGGGAAATTTTGATATGGTAAGACATCGACTGAATTTTCCTGTTAATTACAGAAATACCCTTCTTATACAGTTACCCGTAATGAATGACGTACAACATTATGGTTAAAATTATCTTTATAGTATATTATAATCTATACCACGGAATTTATCGATATTGAGAGTAACGTAAAAATTAAATATGTAAAGCTGTGGAATTACTTTACTATTTAGTATATATTGAAAAAAAATCAATAAATTTGAAACTATTTTCATTAAGTTTTCTAATAAGTATATAAAAATGTAAAATCAAAATCTTGTCCAACTGGAAATGTATACAAAACATTGTTGTAAGTCTAAAAAATAATATAATAGTGTGATACAATTAAATAGAATATAAATAGAAAGATGGATTAAACGTATATTTTTAAATGTAAACTATATATTATCAGTCATCAACCATTTTTATTGAGTAAATAAACTTGAAATCTAAGTGATCACAATTGTATATCTTTATATCACACTACGCTACCACTGCATAACCTAAAGATACTTCGATGAATAGTAAGTAAAATTTTTAGAAACAGTACTTAGAAATAACAAAATTCAATCTTTGTTTTCTATTTTTTAAATTGTAATTTCGAGTAAAAAACGTTGCATAATTCAAATCTTTACAACAAATAATTATAATTTAAATTTTATTATATTCTATAGTATGCTACTACGAATAGACAGAAACACTAATTTTACTTATTTTTAATGTCGAAGCTCTTAATTCTAAAGTTGTCTATACTGGAGTATACTCACGTAGATAATGTGAGTACTTTTTTTTAAAAAGACAGAACGATTCAGTAGTGCAGAAAAAAGTCTTAAAAGATAAAACTTCTTGCAAAAAAATAAAAATAAAAAAATGCTCACACTTATTGATTAAAGAGTTAGTGACTAGTTTCTACACAATTCTACGAAATTACCAATAAATTCTTTAATAAGGTTATCGGGTGACTAATAATAAATAAATATAATATTATTCCGTGACTATAGAGGATTTAGAATCGTATAACACACCGATTAGATTCATAGTGACGTATTAAACCGTCAGCCTCAAACGTTGCTCGTCGTCGAAAAATCTAGTTTGAACACCAATTTAAATGGGTCAACTATGCACATCTCGCATGCGTATTATTCTAACAATACTTAAAAATATTCGTCGGACCAAAAATACATTGTGAACCATGCACTTGTTTGAAAATAAATGTTTGTTTATCCATTTCGGCGCTTTGCAGTGTACGCAATATATCGAAAGCAGTACACTTATATTGAATTCGTTTCCCGTGCACGGCAGTAGGTACTATGTATGCACGTGTAGTGCACGTATGTATTTTATAACCTTACGTTCGAAAAATAACGTCATCACAATAAAAATCGTAAAAACAATAATATGAGAGATGCGGTGTATTATGGCGACGGCGTTTATTTATTGGCATATTTTATTTTTCCAAGCCCGAGCCACTGTTCATATACACGGCGACATTTTAAGGATACGGAGCGACGGGAAGGGATGATTGCGAGAGGTCGTGATCATGGCGAAAGTATGGTAATTTTTCTAAAATCGAATAAGAATCTACGTTACGGACACAAACCGTAAGATATTTGTTGTTTTTCGTTTCGACCGTTCTTCTATTTATAAATAAATACTACAGCACTATACCGCGGCAGAAAGCGATTTAAATATTAGTATTCGAGTAAAAACTAACTACGGACACACGAACAATGTACGTAACGGTTTACTTTCAAATCAACACAGTAACTCCGACGGATCGTTTCCAATTTATTCTGGTGCGTAACGTCGGGCGGTCTCGCATACGCGGCAATGGTTTCGCTAACTCGTATCGTTGCGCTCGACCCCGTCACCGGCCGGCGGTGCGTTCCGCGGCGGTGAACTCGGCCGAGACGTAGCGGTCGCACGTGAACGACGATCGCCACCGTCCGCGGCGGGTCCGTTCGCGCGCCTTCTCACGTAACCCTCGACGAACCGGCCGGTAATCCGGCCACAGTCGCCGCACCACGTGCCGTCGCCGACCTGTGCCGCGGCCACCGCTGTCGGACACCGCGACACTTGGACCGCGTCACCGGTTCGCCGTCGCTTCTTGCGTTCCGTTTCCTCGGCGAGCGCGTCCACGAACCGCGCGAACGGCACGTCAAGTACCACCGCGCCGTCGTCTTCGCGCCGCGCGCACATTCGCCCGGGACGCGCCGGCAAGACCATTTGTCCGGACGGCGCGATCGCCCGTCGAAAACCGGTGTCGGGCGCACAGCTGTTAGTACGTATATCGTCTTGCTCGGCTCCCGCGGACTGCTGCTGTTGCGAACCGCACGAAATGGCTCGTTCCGATGATTTTCTTAAATTCTATTTGAAATTCGAATTTCCAAACTCGTATCCCCGTCACGAACGGCGACGGGTAACGCCCACCGCAGCGTTACGCTAGTGTTTTTTTATTGTTCGACCTACGGTTGGCCGTCGGACCACGTTGTTATGATACGCGCGAGTGATTTTTTTTTTTTTTTTTTTTCGCGTAGAATGCCGACCGACGGTCGACTCGAATGGGCAGAGCTCAAACGGCCTCGGTTCGGTCCGATCACGGTCAAGTCGACATCGATAGTACGTAACCCAACGGCATCGTACACACTATCGATCACGGTCAAGTCTCGACCGGTCGATGCACGATCCAGACCGTCGCGAGCTTTTCGATCGAGACCGCCGCGCTAATCTCGGTCATATCCATTGTTTTGATTGGTTTTTGAACACTTGTGCGTACACTTTGTGGCAACGTGCAGATAGAACTTGACTGATTGTGACCGGTGGTGAGAACTGTACATCATAATCCTTGACCGTGACTTGACCGTGCCGAACCGATACCGCTAGTGTGAATCGAGCTTTAGACGATAAGTTTTCCACGAAATAATAACACAAAGTCGTAGTTGACGGGGTTTTTTTCCCTCGGAATCTTTGTTTTTTTTTTTCGTACGCATTGTGCGCACGAAAGTCATTACGATTTAATTACGCGCTGTGTAGTTATTATGCACTTCCGAAAATCAATCACCCGCGGTATAGGTGTGCACGCACTATAAGCATTGAATTATCATCGAACCGTTTGCACTAAAACCAAAAACCACATTATTCATACGTATATATCTAAAAATGGTTTGCCGTAAACTTTCATAATTATTAAATATTATTACCAATTGCGGTATTTTTCTTTTTATATCTACACCGCGATATTTTATTCGAGAACTCGCATAAATTCATAATTTTTTTGCCGTCGCCTAGACGCAGTAGGGACATCAATTATGCGGAAATGTATCATATTAAGCCAATTACCTGCATAACTACCTATATATTTTAACAACAGTGTGTTCGTTATGAAAAGACGTACAAACAGTATTTTCGATACCGAAAAGTTGAAACGTCAAAAATAGAACTAATGTTTCATTTTTTCTTTTATCGTTGGGTACAATTAATTTTACACATTTAATTAATTCTGAGCGCGCTAATTCGGAGTTTCAAAATACACAGTTCATTTAGTTTAATTAGTTGAAATATTTTGCTTTACGAGTTCTAAATGAAAAACTTTTATCTCTTTGCAAACAATGTGCCAAGTTTACATTATAATTATCACATCATTGACATTAATAACAAAACATATATTTAATTTTAGTTATTTATTTTCTGAGCTAATGAAACACATTTTATTTTGAATAGCATCATGAATTTTATGCGATGAATATAAGCGATACAACCCTCGATAAAAAATTGGTGTTAGAAATTAGATTTTAAGTCTTAGAATATTATACGGGTATATATAACGCGGTGTATGGCGCGGTGAACGGTAATGTATGAGTATGTTTTTATTCAGTGTTTGTATAAGATACTCGTAGGCTGCGGAAAATTACTACCCTGCAATCAGTCTTTGACTTGAAAAATTGCTACGAACGTGATTTCGCCGGATTTCACAACAAGCCGAAAGATTTAAATAAATAAGACGGTTGCCTCTCCAGAGATCCTTTTCGTCCTCGAGATCCCGCGATAAATCAGTATACTGTGTACATATTTACGTACGTCTTAACCTCAAACCGAGGATGTTAAACGTGTATAGCACCTTTACGCTACTTTAAATATATTTGCGTTATCACGTCCACGTCTGAGTGTACCCTTACATACCCCTGTAGGGCGGGGAGGAAAGAAATTTCGGTGTCGGGACGGTGAAGACGAGTCATCGATACAATACAATTATATTATTCACGTGTGTACTTAAGAACAACAGTGATCACGAATAAATTCGTGAAAACTATCATAACTATCATAACTAGTGATGGACAATTAGCATGTCGAGGAGTGATTATAGTTACATATAAAATGTATACGGTTATACGGACGCGTTCGTCAACGATAATGCTTATAAACGTGCGGAGTTTGCTGACTAACAAAGGATCAAATGATGGGTTTTTTTTCTTTTTACCGCGGTACGGCTTTATCGATTGTAAACCATGTAAATATTTGTACCCGACCGAACGGTCAGGTTCAGGATCAGAACTATACAAAATAACGTGTCCGCGGTGACACGTAAAGTCTCACAAAACCGTGTACGTCGCGCCACAGCCAACGGATCCTCCTGACGTGCACGTCTCGCACATACCTACCTAACCTAACGCTGTACACGAACTGCGCACGAACAGCGAACGCAGGATGCAGCGGCAGCAAATCACTTCTGGAATCGTGTACAGGATATGATAGTGCTTCGTCTGCTCGCCATAATGGTACGGCATACACATGTCGATAACCCAATCGAAATGCTTTGAATTCCGATCCCGGTCGTTGCAGCAGCGCCACGAAACAATAACACGGCCGAGAGTAATAGCACAACTGGGTCTTAATAATGTTATCCGAATTCTTTAAATTCGCCTCAGATGATGTTTATTCGGTTTCTCTTTCTTCTGGATTTTTTTTTTGAAGTGAAACTTTTTTAGACGCGGCAGCCGTAAGTCGGATTAATGGGCTCAGTCATTGCGACCAAAAAGCGTTACGGGCGTGGCTTATCGGAGCAGTCGCTGCCGCCGCCAATACCGCAACTACCACTACTAATACTTTGCAACAGCCAGCCGTAGACCGTAATACCGTAGTCTCGCGTAATCGTTGTATGTTGTATATTAAAAAAATGTACAAAAAATTATGTTTTAATGTGATTGGCCGTAGCTGCGCGATCCACGCATAGCTTTATCCCGATACACCTTGTGTTGCGCTATTCAGTTGATATGTATTGTGTGTTACGTTATTGTTTTGAAGTTTTTTGATTACTTTTAACCATTAACTATGGGAAAAAACAGATGTGCAACCAATTAAAGTGTAAGACGAAAAAGTGTAAAAACCAATAAAAATAGTAAAAAATCGAATGGAAATTTGTCGAAAATATAATTGACGGGGAAAAGTATTGCAAGCGTAGTCTATTGTCACCAAAAAAGTGTAAATCGATCAAATATTAACAATAGTTTCATTTATTTAGATTCATTATCAACTTTTGTTTTAGTAAACATAATTCCACGTACCGTACCTCAGCCGACACAAACCAATCATTTCATTAATTAATTGTTAATTTACAGAAATTTGTGAAAAACAAAGAATTCCGTTTAATGTATTTATTGTGTTTTGTACAATTTAACTTCCCAAATTTCTGTGATGTCTCAACACGAAACAAAAGTTTTTTTTACATTTTTAATATTTGCGATGGCGGTACGTCTAAAAAAATGTTAACGCTAGGTGATAGCATAGACTTTTTTGAAACGGGTGTAGGAGAAAACGTCACGCTGCACTGAAGCATTACGAAAAAAATTCTCTGTTTTTTATCTTCTATTCGTATTCTCGAACAGCTTGTAGAGGGACATTGTGAAATGGACATTATGCACGCATGTATACATACTTACATCCAGTATGCAGATATTTTGCAGAAATTCATTCATGCATGAGTGATATTATGTATATGCTGTATATACGTGTGGTCAATTAAAAATGTACGAGTATTTAAATTTATTTATATAAAATATTGGAGTGTACAAAAAATATCTTTTAATATGAGTCTCAAAACTCTTTACTATCCCCACGCCGGCGTTTATTTAAAAACAAAGCATCGTGTTACAGGTTTCAATTAATGTAATTAGACGAATCATAATACAAGTATCGAACTTATCGAACTCTTACGAACAGACAATACAATGAAATGAGTAATTTTATTTTATTTTGCAATGTAAACATACCATTCGCGTATACATAAAATCATCCTTGCCAAAGTGTCACTGCAGTAAATAAGCACTTGTCACGTGAATAATATATTACACACGTTGTATATTTGTATATTAATATGTTCATAAATAATAATTGGCTTAATATTTTTCCACAGAATAATAGAAGTTTAACTTCTACAGAGTGTAGTGGCTGATACACACTACCATTTTTTCATGTAAACACTAATTGTTTATGAAGAACATATTCAAATTATTTCATTTATGTTTTTGAAATATTGTTAGAATTCGCTCTTTTTGTTATTGTACTATAATTATTATTATCATTATTATTTCAGAATGGATTCGGAAAAAATGTTATATTCTTACAAAAACTTGCGGTACACTGAACAAGTAAATAAAAGTTGACTGCTAAAATTTGTATTGCGATACAGCAAATTACATAGTTTTGTAAAAATAACACCAAAACTTCTTATACTCCCTGTAGTTTTTTTCCGTAAAAATTAAATTATTTCTATAAAAAAAATAATAACTATAATTTTATTTTAAAAAGATGTTAAGTTAATCTTTTTTTAGTTTTATTGTGTTAAATATTTTAGTATCTAGGATAACATTTTTATAATATTTTAATTATCTTAAAAAAAAATTATGATAGAGTTAATTCAATGTATTTATTTTTTATTTTATGTCAAAATTAAAGTTATTTCCTAAAACAATTAAACTAACAAATTATTGTTCCTTGACAGTAAATAATATTATAATTATAATAATAAATATTACAAATAATTATTATAACAATTAAATATTAAATATTCTATGTAATTTTTGACGGAAATATTACAAAAACGAATTGCTTAAGCTTATAAATTTTTTTATTTATTTGAAGTAGCGTATACTAAAATAAATCATTATTTTTTAAATTTATTGCATAAAAATACTGTATATTAATCAATTTTTACGACAAAACAACATAGGGTTTTCTTATTTATAATTTAATATAGAAAGTTTAGAAAATAAACAAAGTTTAGGGTACTATCCACGGTTATCTATAGATAACCGTGACAAACTGTAAACATGATTTTTCCGGTCCAAAATCTTTGAAATCACATTTCGTCACGTTTTATTCAGTTTTATCAAATATTGGTATTATATGATGTAGGTACATTATAAGATTTTCAGAAAATTAATTATAGTTGTTTTTTTTTTTATAAATAACCGAGCTCGCCTATATCAACATCGTTTATTTATAACGCATTTAACATACCTAATTAATTTCTTCGATGTGTTACATTTAAATAAAATTTTAATACAAACGTGGACATATTTCAATCTATAAACGTATTCGTTGCACTTAGGCTCTTATGCACAATATCGAACAGGTTGCGTTTTCATCTGTGAAAAACCAAATTGACATTAACAGCACAGTGCTCAAAGAGTGAATTTCCTTTGACATTGTTCTTTCATCATATATGAGTTATATGATCCGGATAATAATATGTCGCTTAACTTTTTGGTATGCAAATTACAGAAAATAAGATACACCGAATGAATCTCGCAATCAAAATCACATATAATTCGAATAGGCTACATCAAAGCGATCAAAATGTACTTGGCAATAGGTATTTTCATCATGAGTATGCCAATACGTGTATAGGAAACATATACCATAAAGTATGTAATTTAGTTCAGAAGAATAATTTCGATATATATATATGTGTTACGGGTAAAGTATACAATTTGGGCAATATAGATAACGAATGATATGATTTAATGAAATATAATAAATCGTAAAACATAGTTAAAATAAAGTAATATTATTATCTAAAAATTATTATCTGTAACTAGTTTTTTTGTTCTTATCGTATTTTTACAATGGGGATGTCCGCTTGTCCACATATTATACGCGTGTCCGTGACATAATATATTATTACTATATTTACTGATTTATAAGTTATATTATATGAAGTTGTAGTGATTATCGTGCAGTCGGCCTTTTACCTATTCTTAAAAATTAACTATTTAGTAACCGTGAATCGTTTGTATAGTGCAGGTTAATTCATTCAGTGCGTACCTAACTACTTATTCGAATATGGAAAATTTTAATGAAGATTTAAACAAAAATTTTTTTAAAAAAAAAAAGGTTCAAATATTTTATTTTTTACAAACTTAAAATTTGATCAATTAATTTTACATAAAAATCAATTAAAAAACAATTCAAAGAAAAAGGAACCGAATGATTATAAACTTTTAAAAAAATATGACGTGTTAAAAGTTTCTGATGTTAATAAGTTAATTGTACCAGTATCTTAAAACAACGAAATTAAATATTATGTACATAATGAAGAGTTATTTGATGCTAGACATAAGGTTCATTTATCGATTGGACATGGTGGACGAAACAGGATGGAACACGAGATAAATACAAAATATAAAAATATCACCAGAGATATGATTATTCTATAATTAAATAGTTACGAATCATGTAAAAGAAAAGGAAGCACAGCCAAGAAAGGATTGGTGGTGCAATCAGTTATATCTACTGAGATGAATTAATCAATAATATAAATACATTATTCATTGATTTATCATATTTCATTAAATCATATCATCTGTTATCTATAATGCCCAATATACGAAGGGCATTTTATTTACTGTCCGGACAATGTATAAAATGTCCAAATTGTATACTTTGTCCGTAACATATATATATATATATGTGTGTGTGTGTGTGTGTGTGTGTGTGTGTATATAAATATATATTCGATATCGGACGATTTTCGTAGTGAACTTAATCGAACGCATAAGTCAACGTTCGTTTCCGTTTACATTTTCGACGGACGGTTAAAAGCGAATGAATAAAAATAAATAAAATAAAATAATAAAATAAAAATTATTATCACATCCATTCACGGATGGAAGAAAATTATAGAAATGAATTCATCGTCAGTCTTTCATAATAATTAAATGCGGTCGTGATTACATGTCAGCCGCACAAATGTTTAGATACATGCCGTCTCGATTCTTCGTTTCCGAAACAATCTACCCATCTTTCCATCACTTGTCTTGTGTAAACATAAAGCGAGTTCACTACACGATACATTCTAAAAATGAAAAAACTTTACCTTTCAGCCGTTTCATTTAATGGATTTTTAATTAAATTATGAATTTACGATGCACCGTTTAGTATCCCTAGTAGTGTAATCAATATCAAATTAATTCTGATGCGAGTTTACGGCGGAGTAGTTAAATGCAATCAAGTATGGTATTAACTAATTTTTTGAAGAAAACTATAAAAATAATAATAAATTAAATCAGTTTTTGTATTTAAACAATACCTATCCAGAAGATAACTGTAATATACGATCGATGCAGGTTAGCGTATATAGAGAACTCAACAGTTTTCTTTGGCATTCGGACGATTTATCGTAAGAGCCATTAACATTTCACCATTACTATCATGATTTATTTCATTGGATGGCAATCATTCATGGCAAAATAACTTAAATAACTAAACCTTTTGATATCTTTTTAATCTGGAAATAAGATAAATAGAGAAAATACTACTAAAAAAAAACGAATAGGTTTTATGGAAATATTTACAACCTATAAATATTGTTATTATTTCTGTCTTATTATACAGTTACGATTCTTTTTCTTTTTTTTTTTTTAATTACTAACACTTGTACTAACATTATAGATTAATTAAAAAATTATTTACACATTTTGATTAAATTGTTCATTGTATGATAAACACAGTTTTAAATAATTTTGAAAATTGTGTATAGGTAACTTCTTTCCAAATATTTGGTAACCAACAGTTATTATGAACATATTTTATATTAATATTGTTATACAATATAACCAATAAAAAATATTTTAGTGAAAATTCTATTAAATATTTTTGAACTGTATGCAATACAATTAGTTTTTAATATTTGGATTTGAGTGTTTATTTCATTATACTTGAGCCCTCGTAGGCCTTGATCCTAATAAATCAATAAATAAATTATGCACGTGTTCATTTTTTATAGTATTTATATAAATATATATTAAGATAAATTAATGTATTACGAAATTATACCCTTGATATAATATTATCAATTATTAGTTATAATTATTAAGCTTCTATAAAGTTCATACTGAAAACTTTTTCTCATAAGTCGTCATCAGCAATCATTGACAGCAACAACAAATAAAAAAAATAAATGAAACCACGTTTAAATAATATCATTTAGTTTTATTAAAACCTACTTGAACAAGAATAATTTTAAATGCAATAGAGGTTAAAATTTCATATTGTATTTCGTTTTTTTTCCTATAATATAAAACTTAAACAAGTACTTAAGTACTTGTAGACTACAAGTTGTAGCTATTAATATTTTTAACTTTGAGCCATCAACTCTACACTTTAATTTCATCAAAAACTTAATTTAATTTATAACCACCCCACCATGAAATATTTTAAAGTTTAATCTTTTTTAAAAAAAAAAATATTACGCTATCAACAATATTAAATTAGAACTAAACGATGAATATTATTGTCGATAAAATCGCTGAATTCGTATAATAATTTTTTTATTTATTTACACAAATTTATCGACTATTTAGTATAAATGGTCGATAGTTAAACTTTAGTTCATACTTTTTAGAACTCCGAGGTACCCTATAGTGATTGAACTTTAGTCCGAGTAATAGAATTTCAATGGTCGTTTGAAAAACTCCTGACTCCATGGGACTGCGCTTTTATATTTTAAAAAACATTAAATATACACATACATTGACTTACTCTAAACTACGTATTCAATGAATAATTTAAATCTGTCTATATAACATTATAATCAACTTTTATGTTCGTGTTGATCATTTTTAATCAATTAAATTACTGAATTGTTTGAAAAATATGTTTGCAAAGAACAATAATTATAAAAAGGAGTTAAATCGTCTAAAATGTTGACCGATATATAAATAATTCAATACATTAAATAATAAATAGTAATTATATTAATCATAAAAATAATTTTTGATAATTCAAAGAGTCGAAATATTATCAGACAACTAAAAAGTATAGACTAAAATGTAATGAAATTAGTCAACCCGTTAGTCAAAGGTCTACAATTTTAAAATGTAACGATTACAATAAATCACAAATTTGTGCATTTTTCTGGTTTATCTCACTGTACATTTTTAAATAACGTCAAATACACATCAGCTACACCATTTTAATAATAACGCAATATTAGCACTAAGAACGTATTTAAGATTATTCTTTTCAGGGGCAACAACATTTTGCCGCTCCTCTTCCCAAAAATGCGAAACTGAAAACAAATATCTTCAACTATTAACTATAAAGCTACTCTCTACAGTCGCAATTAATTTTCTTCATTCTGGTACCTATTATACAATATTTTTAATTATATAATATCCAAATTAATAACTGATTTATAATTACCTATATAAAGTTTTAGAAAATTGCCATTTATAAAACCCTTCGGTCTTAATGTCCCATCCCAAACTATACAAATCAAGATTAAACCAATACCAATATCACATTGAAATACCATGTATAATAAAATACTCTTAAATAGATATAAATTTCATATTACTTTTAAATTTTAATAAAAATAGTATTACATTTCAATGTCTAAAGGTTAAAAAATGAAATATTATTTTACTTTGATGTAGTTTCCCTTTGTAAAACTCATGATTAATATTGATTCCTATTATCCATAATTTATATATTATTATTCTCATATTATCAATATAATATTGTATTGCTTATTTGAATATAATTAATTATATTTAAAACGAATATGTTTATTTTTATACGCTACTAATTAATATGAATAATTTTACAGTATTACATTTATTTTTCATAAAATTTTATTTATTTGTTATTCATAAATAATTCTCCATTGAAAACGCGAAAAATTCATTTGTTTTTTTTAGAACCACCGTAAAAATGTTGCCGACATAAAATATTTCAAGGGGCTATTGACTTCCAAAACCGCTCCTTAAATATGACACTGATTAGCACAGACAACTTTAACACTTGCATGTATGCATATTTCATATTTTTTTTTTTTTCAACAAAAAATATGCAACTTTAAAATAAAAATTTTTCTGCATAAAATTATGATAAATTGTATATAATGATACGACTACTAAAATATGCCAAAGTTACTAAACCCGCCGTTGTCAAACATTAATTTTCTATGAAATCATCATCGCAGCAAGATAAATGTTCACACTTAATGGACGTAGCAATACGTGTATAATTTTTTCATTATACGTAAAGTAATGCCAACTGACGTAAAAAAGTAAAACGGGTAATTTATAAAACTTAACCTAGCTACGTAAAATGCCACACAGGAAACCAGTAGGTAAAATGTAAGTATTAATATGAATGGTTTTCCGTTATTATTAATATAATGGCAGATAGATAAGTTCATAAACTTATAATGTGTATCCGTCACTTTTCGCCAGTTATTAAAGTGTTATAACCTAATCAATTTTTACTTGTCCGACAAATGCGAACACGTTAAAGTCGTGATGGCTGATATATCCAATGACGAGGGTTGAAATTTCATTTCGTGGTATGGCGATTCGTTGTACAATTTTATAATATCCGTGGCCTTAATCAGGATACAAGATACATTTTTAATAAATCAATTCCAGTACTAGAACGATTGTTTTTTTTTAATTTCTAAAAGGACCTAGCCCAAGTAAATCTATGGTACCCCCGGTGGAATAAACCACTGTTAAGCTGATTTAAACAAAACACTCATTTCAGTTGTTTAAGCAACAAGCATTTACATTTAAACGTATAATAGGTTGTATACATAAGACAAGTTAATTATAGCTGTTAAGAAAACTAAATAATGTTGGTTGATTAAACTGTATTTTAAAAGATATATAAATATATTATAATACACATATATATACTATCTTTTTCGGTGGTGATAATTAATTGTATTTGGGGACTTACAGTCCAAAAAAAAAAAAAAAATAATAAAAATATTCTGAACAATTCAAATACACATATAAATAAAAAGTTTAAAAATATAAATAAATAAACAAACAAACTAATGTGTAGCCTGGAGTATTATTACATATATAATTATTTTATAATTCAAATACATTACTGTTGTATTTGGAACCAAAATCCTATTGGAAATTAATTTATAACGAGAGTATAATTATTAAATGAAATTTAAACGATGACCGATATTAAACAGATTTAATAAATCATGGTGTAAAAATGAAAACAGCAAATTATATTATAATATTCGTATCTATTTATTATGATAATTTTATTAAATATTTTTTCCCCATATAAAATACATTTTATTTTTTATTTTCATGTATAATACATAATTTTCACATCGACATTTTAAAAGTACAATAATTTTATACCAATAACAAATAAACAAATATTTTTTTTTCGTCAAAATGTTGATCAAATGTCTTTTTTCAAATCCAACCTAAATTCATACATGAATAAATCTCAATAGACTATATAGTTGAGTGTATATTCGTACTGTATATATACGTAATATATAATTAATATGGAAATGCATTCATGCGGTTAGATACTATATACGTAGTATGTTTTCACGTGGCCTGTTGGTGTATCTTTTGATTTGACCGTGTCAGTTTCGATTTTTCCATGCGTATTTATTCGTCGATTTCAAACTCCGGTATTAAACCAGCCAAGTAATTGATTTGGAAAATCCGCCGTTCAAATATAAATACTAAATTAATAAAATGGAATTAATTATCGATAATGATAACGACTTTAAAATATCTACCACCATTGAAGTATTGTACGCTTGAATTATGCTTTCAACAAGAAACTCAATACTCGTATTAAAACAGGCTTTTAAACAAACTATACGTATACAGTGTCCTAACTGAAAGCATATTGTAAAATAATAATTTTATCACGTGCCATTTATGCTGAGAGTACTCAAAATATTTCGTTTTAAGTAGAAATTATTTCGAAATACATTCCACTAAAAAGTTAGCAGCAGTATAATTCAATATTGAAGTAATTGTAAATATGTAAAAAAAAACTATAAATTCAAAATAAAAAATAATAAAAATAATAATTCAATGTTTAATATTTCGTATATTTATTATTACTAGTGCAGTTGGATTTAATGTTTATTGTATAGACCTTCAGACTTTGCATAAACGTAGCCGACAGTGATAAAGTCATTCGCAAATTAAAAAACAGTCAAAATACTTACGTAATTGTATACACGAAGGTTTTTAATTAAACCCGAAAAGTTGTTGTTAAATTTGATCACCCCCCGAAGGCGGAAAAACACTACAAACACGGATATATTAAGAAATATCTTAAATTTCACTGTGGCAGTTCCCGGTGCTAATAATTCGGAAATTAAATCCCGCGTAAACTGCTTACTCGTCGACATCAGTTGAAGGGTGGGCACGGCCGTAAATATATACAGCCGGAATAAGATCGTAAGATAGAAGTCCTGAGGTATGGTGGTTTTGCCGAGACATGCACATTATGTAGAAATTATAACAGTCTGTGCTTTGGATTATAATAATCATTATTATATTACATGATCCATGATAAAAAGGTCTCCAGAGGTAGTTATATATAAATGTTTTAACAGTAACCGAAATGGGTTCGCACTCGTGTCAGAGGCGTTCGCAAACAGGTAGGCAAAGTATCGTTTTAGAGCAAAATTCAGAGAAAAATATTTATCATGACAGTACAATACTAAAATACTTGTAAGAGGTGTGAATAACTAATCATTATAATAAACAGTGAACAATAATTTTCGCATCAACGTACATGATGTTGTGTGTAAGTTGTTATGTAAAAACTCAACTTAAGTTCAACTGAGATATCAATGTATCTAAATAAAGTTAGCGATAAGTTTTGTCTTTTGTTTAGTTTTCAAGTAAGAAACGATTTATTGTTTTCGTCGTTATGAACGCTCAAGAAAACACGTTAGTTTTCTTTGCAGTAGAAAAAGCGTTGAAATGGATTTGAAAAACAATGAGTCTTATTTTAATCATCGGCCGTGTGAAATTTTACTCAGTTTCTATCAAAACATTTTACGGTCATTTCTGATCCATGAAACTCATCTTTACAGCCGTAGTTCGCTCAGCTCATTTTATGATGTACTTACTCGATTTTTAATTAAATCACAGTAGATGTAATATGATACTGTTTAGGTGGATTATTCAAACTGCACACTTTAAAACTTATCACTTTCTAGGTTTCGACGGTTGAATATATATTTTTTTTCTGAAACCTTATCATCGTTGGGTATTTGTAAAATGAACTTTAATGAAAAATGCGAACCTATTGATTTTCAAATAAGAAAAACTTTTTGCTGGTATATAATAAGTATTGTAATAGTTTTCAAGAAAGTTTTTTTTTTTTTTTTTAATACGCTTGAATTTTCAAAGTATTTTCATTTACAAAATATGTGCCGTTTGATTATGTACACACAAATACATTTATGTATACACATCCAGTGTTGCATTTAGACAGTTACAACAATAATGTACTAACATAGGGAGATAGATCCCCATGAGCTCTTTAGATTTTGAATTAAGCAAAGAATGTATTGGTTATAGAATGATATGAGTTCCTTTATCAAAAATATATGTACAGTTTTATAATTTATAATGCTTATATATATTTATTTTATTATGTTATACCCATTATTCACCATAGAAGCTGTTTCATTTTGTTGTTGTTTTACATATTTTGGTAGTTCATGGATTATGTTATTATGATAAAAATATCGTAAACCAATTTTGATTTTAAACGTTTAATTAATTTATAATATAATATATACAAATACAAATATATTTCAGTGAATACATTTTCGACCACCTTAAAATTTGGCACCCCAAAATTTTGGTGTCCGGGGTGATTGTGACCATTGCCCCCTTAAATACGGCACTATACACATCACGATTTATCATTGCAGTGATATTGATATTGTAAGATACCACTTTACTGCCATCGTTTCGCATAAGATTGAAAATCTGATTTTTTCATCCTATTAACGTACAAATATCATTGTTATAATTTCATTTTCTTAGCTCCGGAGCAATTAACATTGCCGAAGTGTATTAATTTTAAAAACAATTTATATTGTTTTACCAGTTTCCAGGTGCTTAAGTATAAATTGATGGGAAGGGATTACGCAAAAAGTAATTTTTCATTGAAATAAGAACATCCGGCGTTTGGACTTTCTCTTCAATTAAATCCGAAATCCATTTAAGTCTCTTGTCTATCAAATACCGGACGATAGATATTAAAACATTAGTTGTTATTATACGAGACTGTTGAGTTATTAATATAATCCTTAATTCAAAGTATTAGAGCCAGTATACCTTTGATAAATTCCGAAAGTCAATATTTTACTCGGAAATTGAGTTTTTACGGAAAGTCGGCCGAAATAATAAAATAACAAGTTTTCTGTGATCATTGTTCTAGAGGTATGAATACCGAAATTCTACAAAAAAATCTTAAAATCAATTATATTAAATCGTATTAAATATTATATTATTAAATTTACAAAATTTCTGTGAAAACGGGGTACAATGGCCATTAGTTATAATAATTTTAAATTCATTTTTATTTTCTTAATAGTAAACAACAAAAATTGTCTTTTTCTTATTATATTTAGTTTCTTTGTAGCATTCAGTTTTTTTATGGTTTTCTATTATTTTTTTTTTTTTATTCTTAATACACTATATATTTAACGAATTTTCCACTACGCTACAACAGAGTAAAATTGAATTTTATTTTATGGTTTTGATAACTGCTCTAGAAATAATTTGTGTTACTAAATTCTAAAACAGCTATTTGTAATATTGTACAAGTATACTTGCCGCATGTATATAATTACTGAAAAAGATTATTACATTTGGAAAATTCTAAAATTACACAGTCGATTGCAATGTTATGAGTTTAAGAATACGTAAACTGAAAGTGATATTAATTTATATAAATAATACCTATTACTTTGATTATATTACATAATCGATATTTGCGAATATACCGGTAAAAAAAACTCAATTAGGTACGTACAAAATGCCAAGATGTTGTTCCGTTTATTTAATACAAAAGCATTTTATTGTATAAAATAAAAATAAATACACCCAAGTTAAAAAAAAACAAATTGTTATCGGTGTTGGTGCACATGTAAAACGACTCGCGTTTGACATGCATCTGCTCTATGAATTATAACATATGATAAAAATCATTTGTATAACCGAAACGTCCGATTTTTGTAAATTTTTTCTCACCAAGTAGAACTTATAATACTCGCTATCCCGTTACAGATACGTTTTTATACTGTCTATTTACTACGTTTTCGTCTATCACTCGGGATCCCTTTGGCCTTATATGCTAAACGTTGTTGACGTAGTAGGATCCTATTTACTGTACATCAAACTGGTAGAATTATGTAAACAGTATCAGCGATACGCGATCAGAGAGATGTTAGTTTTGATAGTCTATGTGTACTCACTCTTAGAGCATGTATTTCTAAGACTGTTGGTTTCAAGAAGCACTTTTCTTATAACATATTACCTCGTACATCGTTCTCAACAATTTCCACATGATTGTAATGGATGGTAATAGGTACTGAAGATACTAAAAACGCCATAGTTCTTGCCACCTGCACTCGCAGCCGTCCAAACACATTTTATATTTATTATATTTTATCGTATAAATTGTTTATAAAAATAAAAAATGAATTGATTATTTCCAGGTTTTCCCATAAAAATATTTTAAAAAAAAATACTCAACCTATGCATTAAATATATGCGAGTTAAGAAATATCTTACCTCTGCAAGATATTCTACGTTGTTATAATATTTTTAAAATCGTACGCACAAACGATTTTTATTGCACTTAAAAATAAAAAATGTTATACTTAAATATATTTGGTACTCTACAGTGTTTTATTATCGTTGAGGTTTTTTTTTTTTTTTTTTTTCAGCAATAAAATGTTCCTATCATTTTATCATTTGATTTATCTGCATGAGTTTGTTAAAACACGGTTTGTCATCTTCATTCAAGAATTTAAAGATTTTCCATGCACAGTGACAGATTCAAAAGTTCAATACTACTCAACAAATTTAAAACTTTAGCATTTATTTAATCTCTTTAGTCTTAAAATATTTGTACCCTTTAAAAAAGTATGAAACTTGAAAATGTTTTTTTACTTCAAATTATGTATTATTCGTATAACATTAACTAATATTGGTTTTTACTTTGTATTAAGTCAACTAAATTAAAAATGTAGACTATCATTAAGACTGGATATATACATAATTACATGATTAGTAAGTATACTAATATTTGTAGTAATTTATACAGTTTAAATATGAATTTTCTTTTTAACAAACTCTCAAAGTATGTGGATCTCAAATCTACTAACGGCATAATTTTGTGTACCGTATTTCTCTTAAATGTGTCATACATAAAATACAATAGTTGATTAAGCCATGAACTCTAAAAAATATGACAAATTTGTTTATATTAAACACTTCAAAAATCTAATTTAATTTAAAAGAAAAACAAACAAAAATTATAAAATACATTTTGCATTGAGGACTAAAAATGCATTTTGGATAATCTATAAAACAAAAATTTGAGTGTGAACTCGTTATTTTAAAAAAATTAAATTTTTAGGATTTTAAAAATATAATAATTGTATCTTTTTTTAATATTTTAGTCAATTTTATCATACTTATTCTTATTTTTTAAAAATGGAATTAAATACATACATTGAAATGGAAATAAAAGAAATTCAATAACAACTTTCAATCACATGAATATCAAATATTTCCGTTCAAGAGTTTTTCCCTTCAAAAATAATCAACTAGTAAATGAAAAAAATGTTCAAGTATAAACCTTGAACTTTGTATTTTTTCATGCAATTGTTACTACCTCGGCAACGTTTTATTCTATTACGACTATTACTTATTAAAATGTACAAGCAACGTAATTTGTATGGTGTAATATATAATAATATATATATATGCAAATAGGATGTATCATATAATTTGTCTGATAATAACACATTTTGTGTCACCGGGGATATTTTACCAGCTTTATATCTGTTTTCTTTAGATTTTCCGTTACACTGAAATCCGAATCGATATGCAATGCCTGTCAATCTCCACCATAAACAATAAATTGCCATTTCTTAAACAGCATGGTAATTTCTCATTTATATAATCTCTCACAATTCCTCAAGCAGCATGATAATCATTATGAATGTTATTATTTATTATATGATGTTTTTATGATATAAAACCAATATGTATTTTACAAAAAATCTTGTCAACTTTTAACAGATTAAAGAAAATCTCGATATTATTTATTATCGTTATCATCAAACTTATTTGAACTTATTTTCCTCGTAAATGCGTGTTGAATCCGCTACTATTTATATAAACATTATCTTACAATCCGGCTTAACCTTAAACGAATTTCAATGATGAGTTTCTTGGCCTTACTAAAATACCAGAATAATTTAGAACTATCTACCTGATTTATAAATCCAATCTTAAGACAATAATTAGTACACTGCAAAGTCACTTATTGTAGTAAATATTTTCATAATTATTTATTTTTTTATTTTATTCTTATTGATTCATTATTTCTATCTAGTATTTTACATATTTGTTCTTCCAATATTACTAAAAAAAGTAAAAAAAAAAAGAAATATTAAACAAGAAAATTATTAGAATACATAGAACAAAATCGATCAATTTATATTAATAAAAAGAAAATCTCAATTTATTCAATTGGTCTTAAAATCATTATTTCGTGTCCCAAAATGTAAATAAACTCACAAATATTTGATCTTAAAATGTATTATTTTGATTTATGCTTATAATTTTATAAAGCTTAGTTAAACAGAAATAGATAAACTAAATAGATATTACAATAATAAACTGTAAATTATTTCAATATTTAATTATTTACAATTTGAACTATAAACCACAGATATTTATTTAATTAATATATAAATTCTTATAATAATTGAAGAGCTATTATGTATTTATTTGACAATGACGCCAAAAAATGTATAATTTTATATAGTAAATAAAAAAATAAAAATAAATAAATAAAATAGTGTAAATACGAGTATATTGTTTAATATAATATATCTAATAATAATATTTATTTATTAGATTTTAAAACTTGGTACTTTAAAAAGGTTATACTTTCATTATTATAACTGTCAATTTAAATTTTTAGATTACTTTTTTTTTGTAGTTAGGTATAGACTAACTAATCATTAACAATTAAGGTAACATCAAAACTTTTCCGTTGATGTAAAATTGTCATAAAATTATAAAACATATTTAAATTACTCTTTGTTTCATAATTTTATTAAAATAATTATCGTCAGCAATTGGTTCGATATTTTCGATTGGACATTGATAAAATGATTAGGTGCTATGGAAAAATATTGTATCACATACTTTTGGAAACTTTAAATGTAAATCACAATTTTAACAGCTTAACAATTACATTAATTTATTTCTTAGCATTTATACACAGTTATTAATTATTTAATAAGAATTAATAGAGTACCTATAGTGTTATTTAAAATTTTGAACAAAAATTAACTTATCATAAATTTCAAGTTCTACTAGCACTGGCATTCTATATTATTATTATAATTATTATACAAGTGAATATTTACCTCTAAAATTACATTTTTCTTGTTCTTTATAGATTTACTGGATTTCGCTTCCGTGGCTTTTTATATTTTTTGTTTAATAATATATTTTTTATATTTACAACTTTTATTTAAATTATTATTTTGTATTCCTTCAATAACGTTGAATCCATTAGTATAAAAATACTGTATTAATTTTTTCGATATTTTAGTTCCGAAAATAAAATAAACGTTTTTGTTTAGAACTATATTAACGTACTTATAATCACTAGAACAAAACAATTCAACCTGAGATTGATAAATTTAGCAAATTTTTCGCACAAATGAAATTCAAATTATCACTGAAGACATTTCTCATTTTTTTTCCACGATTCGTGCAGCCACTGCTGACTGGAGAAAAGTCTACAACTCATGTAAATCAGCTCAAGGGAAAGTTCATGTATAATGCACAGGGAATTAGTATAATATATAAAAAAAAAAGGTTTACACCTCAAGCTCCAAAGTACTAAGTGTGTAAAAAATTTTGTAAGACAGTGTATTATTTCAACAATAGAAATCGTATGGGTAAAATGCAATTGGCGAAGAAATGAGACTGCGAGAAAAAAAACTACAATGAAAAAAATAAGAATATATTTACCTTATTCCGGAACTTCGGTTAAGTTAGTCCTAACTCGAACGCACATCCATATTAGCGAAGTACAAAATAATTGTATTCAATACGATCGTATTTTATGTTGTGCTTTAAGCTTAATGTTCCGGCGAACCAGCCGAACGGCGGATTAACGATTTATATACACATATATATATATATTAATATATTTATAGCTATCGTTCAAGAGATATTTAAATGAAAACTCAACGACCAGATTATCTCGATCGGGTATAATATATAAAACGAAAATTATTTTTGATATGTTGACGGTTTTAATACAAACATTTATGCCTGTGATCGATACCAATGTTTGATATCATTTTTTTTTTTTTTTGTGTTATGCATACATACGTTTTTGATTCCTACGCAAATAAACTGAAAATAACATCAGACTAAATGGAAAGAATTTACAGAAAATTGGATGGCCTGAAGGACTCTGTTTTTGGCAAATTGCATTTTCCAACTGACTTGGCTAGAACTGTTGGCGTTAACACTATCAAATATATTACGGTTGAACGAGTCAAATGTGACGGATGATCATGAGTCCGAAAACATGTAGTATAACCTTATCAATGTGCACAGAGCTGGAAAATGCGTCTTATTCATTTTGACGATTTTTTTTTTTTTTGTTTCTAGACCTTTCGTGTGTACCAGAGTCAAGTACTTTAAACACAAAAGAACCTTCTACAAATAAATCGCATTTTTACGACCCTTTCACCACCCAAAGTAATCATGAACGAGAAAAAAGTAATAAACATTTTTCTTGAAAATCCCAAAATCTTAAATATTTAGTATTAAGAAACTAATTCATTCAAAATAAATCTACATATTATTATATTGATATTTGTTTTATGCAACACTTGTGTTATCTTTATTTTGCAGTTCAAAACAATTCGACTTGTATTATATTTTCATCTAATTTATCAACTAGTTTAAACTAGAAAATATTCATTATTATAATTATTGTAATAATAAATATTTTCCAGTTGATAAAAGTCAAAAAGCAAAATGGAACGAAAAAATGCAATATATATTTTGTCTTAGGACAACATACAAGAAATTATCTATTAAAAACTATTTTAATATTAGGTTATTAATCTTACAAATTATACTTGTATATTAGAAATATTAAAAGTGTTTTTAAATTATTTTAAGTTCTACAATGAAGGAAAAAAGTATTTATTTTTTTTTTAAAAAAAAATTAAAAAGTTTTAAAAAATATAATTTTCAGAAAATATTGAATATAACTTCACAAGATAAAATTAAATTTAAATTTTACTATTTTAAACATAAGGGTAAATAATAATTTGATTTGTATATGTCTGTATAACCAGCAATGGTTGTATTATTATTCAATGATTTATTATTTACTCATTATTATATAGATCATCACTATAGTTCTATCCAACTCATCAATTTTAGTACTGATAAATATTCTATTAACTATTTTTAACTATGAAATATATGAGTCTCATCTGAATACTAAAAAAATAAAAAGAATAAAACTAATGAGCTGGTACCATTTTCTAAAAAAATCATTGAAAATTAAACATATAAACTAAATATATAACAGTGTACCACTAGAATTCAGTATTATTTTTTTTTATTTTCTATAATATCATAAATATGAACAAAAATATTACATTTTTTTTTTTTAATTAACACAAAATAATTATTCTAAAATTAATGAAATAATATCTAAGTATAAAAAGAAATAATAAAATTGAATATCTTTACTATCGTAAATATGACGTTACAAACAATGAACCCTTGCAGGAAACTTTATATTAAGTGCATATGGATAAATAATAAGAAATTTAAAAAAAAATTATTTTGTGATAAATGTTAAAATACAACGCAAATATAATGCAAAACCAATAACACATTTTTTATTAAAAAATTATGAAATACAATTTAACATAAAATAATCATAAATGTTTTGAAACAATACATTTTATCATATTTAAAATTTTAAAACTTATATAAAAAAATAATAACCGGCAAATCGGAAAATATTTTATCTTAAGTATACTACCTGTGTTCAATTTTCGATCTAACATTTGCTGTGTAATAATTGTGGGGAAGCGATCCGAAAAAGTGTTTACTAAGATAAAGAAAATTGAAAATCAATACATTCTCTTTCTTACTTGTTAACTATAACAGTTAACCATTTTATGAACAATTGTTACAGTGAACATTTTTTTTCTAAAATTGCTGTTAATTGAAAAATATCGAAGTTCTATAAAATAAACATATATACAAATGAAAGTAGTGGCCCAATCAGGATTTATTTTCGGGGTGTGGGGAGGGGTTATATATGAAAAAAATTTAATTTATGATATTGTTTGATGTAGAGAATGGGGTAAGGTTAAGTTAACTATATATTTCGAGGCCTCCAAATCTCTAGTTGCATCACTAAAGTATATACGATTATCAGTAAAAATATAAAATATTTTATGGTATTTAAAAAAATATTCCCTAAATTATCTATTTTTTCATAATACCGTTTCATAATATTTGTAACATTTATAATACATGCACACACTCAAATCAACTCAACAATATAAAAATTTAATTTAATAATTTTATAAGTACCTATTCTGATATGATAAATTGTTGACGTTTAAAGATTTGTATTCTACTCACGTATATTTTATCTAGCACAATATTCGCTAGGTTAAAATAAATAATACTTCCTACCTGATATTTTAAACTTAAAATATATCATATATAATAATACCCTTAAAAAGTATGTTCACACTAAAACCATAAAAATTATCATAGTTATTATACCATAATATATTTTACACTAAAAGCTAAACCAAAAACGACTTACAACCCTTTTTTCTTTGTTTAAATTTATGAAAACCTCAAGCATTGTTCTTGTTTTAGTAGCGTAATAATAATTCAGATTTTGTTCATAATTTCACTGAATTATTCCTTTATTTCACTGCTATGATTATTATTCCATCAGAAATAATACCATGAAATATATTTTATAAGCATATTTTGTTTTCTGTCTTAATACTCGAGGCAAATAACAAGAAAATAATTTGTGATTCCATAAAAACAAAACCAATTGTACATTTATTGTGAGTTATTGCCGTTTAAATTAACGATAATTAATCATTATTTTAAATAATAAATGCGCAGTTAAAATATAACCATTATTGTATTGGATTTAAAATTTAAATGGTATTTAAAAAAAAAAAAAAAAAATTTAAATCGCAGGATTTGGAATCTGAATCAAAAGTTCTATTGTTCACTAATTTCCATTTATATTATAAAACTTTTTACAATCCATCATTATTAGTATGTGTGTGTGAGTAATATAAATTAAGAAACACTCAAACTGTATTGCATATTATTTTTAAAACCCCCGATACCATTACGAATACTAATTACGTTTGTAAATATCAGGAAAATATTTGAAAAACAAAAGGAATTTAAACAAATTTATGTGGTACAGTCCACCTTCTGTACTTAACTATGGTATATATATAATAAATTATATACAAAAGGTATAATATTAATTAATTGTAATTATAATTAACAATTTCCTAACCAATTAAAAAAATCGATTCCGTGAAATTAATACGTAATCGTTATTGAACGTTTAAACACAGTAATATATAAAATATAAACTAATAAACATATATCCAATTTCAATTATTATTATCATTAATATTGAAAAATTCTATTTTATTAAATTTGTTGCCCAAATGTCTTCTGAGTAATTTTAAATACCTGCTAATTTTAAACATACGTTGAAATCCAATTTTACTGAAACATAATATTAATATTAAAACCTTATTTATCACAAATAATTTTTGTTTAAATAGTTGGATAGGCTACTGTGATCAATATTTTAAAATGTAAAATTATATCCCAAAGAATATTTAAAAACCTTTCTAAGTGCAAGTCAATTTACTGTTAAAAAAAAAAAAATTAACTGAAAATATTTTAATTAAAACTTCGAATATCAAAATAGTTTTAAAATATAGCTAAACATATCGATTAAAATAAAATAATATTATTTTATATTAAAAAAAAAAAAATTATATTCAAATAAATATTTGAATTGCCCTAATATGCTTAAATCACAAAAAAGTTAAACAATAAGGGTTAAAAATACCAAATACCTCGTTTGTTCCGATTTTTAATGATAGTTAGAATAAGTATATGATTAACAAATAAAATTAAAAACTTAAAATGTCTAAATAGAAAAATACTTCCTCCTATTTTATTCTTATATATCCTTGAAAGTTTTAAGAATCTAGGTTTATTATTTTCTGAATGAAAACAAAATAACCAAAAGTAGTTTTGCTGAAAACAGCTAGTTCTGTTTTATAAACTACAACAGTAGTTTTTTTATTATTTATTTTATTTTATTTTTTTTTTTTTAATAATGTTTCAATAGTTTTCGAATGTATTTTTTAAATGATTGTAAAATTCAATAAATTACTTCTTTTTTAAGTTGAAGATAAGATTTCCGATTAATTATTAGGTCATATAAAAACTCTTATAAGTTCTCCACTCTATCGATAACACGATCACGTATATACGAGTAACAGCCTCAAGAAACGTATATAAACACATTGTAAAGAACAGTTCACTATTTTATATTGCGCCCAGGTTCCAAAATGGTAATAAATTGTATAAAATATTTCGAACAAAAAAAAGTATACCTAAAAGAAATGCTGTTGTAAGTGCAATACTCATTAAATTTTGTATCAATTTTAGTTTACAATAAACCATACACTCATGTTTGGATAAAATCAATAATTTTCTTGTTTACTTAGAATATAAGTTATCTTGTGATCTACCGATCGAGAAAAAATAAACCCAATGAGAAATAGTATAAAGTTTACATAATGCAGGTACTTTAGCTTAACCTAGTTCACACAAATAGTTTAACCCACTTTTCATGTGAAAATATAAAAATATTTACAGAAACATTTTGTAATACAAGTGAAATTCATATTACTCTAGGGATGATTCGTGAAACAATAATCTCTTGGGTCCTATAATCATCTTATATTTATAAGATAAGTGCCAGAAAGTAAAATAGCTACCACTATTAACAATTCGAAAATATCTGTCTACTAAATTACGGAAATAATTTTTATTAAATAAGATCGCCGTGCAATGGTAATATACTCCTATGAAGTGTATTATTAATAATTATTATACTTACATTAATGTATGTAATTTTATGAAAATTTCATAATGATTTGTTTTTTGCTGTTCATAAGTATAAAAGTCCATTAGTTAAAGGAAATTGTCGATGTTTTTCAAAAAGTTGTGATTCTTAATATTTTGCATTTTTTTAGTAAATGATAAAAAAAATTCAAATTTGATTTCCAGTATGATATAATACAAACATTATTTACCAAGTTGGATGGACAATTTTGTTCAAATTGCACTGTACACTATTTGAATGTCACATTTATAAATTACGTAAGTAGGTTTTCTATACAGCTCTGCGATTTCAAACAAGAATCAACGATGAATGTACCTAAAAACCTGAAATGTAACAAGATTGTGATACAAGTGATTTAAGTAATATTATAAATACTTATTAACTTAAAAGTAAAAATTACACCCGTAAAACTTATAATTTATTTCGATTGTGAATTAATTCCAAAAATAAATATTTTAAGCTAATATATCAAGTATATAATGTTTAAGTATAACAGGTATATAATTTTAATTTTAATTATAAGCAAATAAATCACTGATTAAATTTAAACGTTCAACAATGCGATTCGACTAGCATGGTGATAAATTTTGCAATGAATACCTAAAATTTAATAAATTAATGACATTATATCAATGAAATTATATTCATCCGGTTCCTAATTCTTTAATTATAAATAAAACCATTTTTATAGCAATCGATCTACGTCAAAAAATAAAATAAAATAGATATATTTATATATTCCACACTTGGCATTATAAACTTGCTATAATCTCTTGGGGTAAAGGAAAATGCCAGCGGGGGATTTATTAATCAATTTTGACGCTAATACAGAGCACATCCCAACATGTACAACCTATATTACAACATTGTATAATTAGATACGATACGTGGAATATAGAACTTCAGGTTATAGCATATATATTATATATGAATTAACTATAAAAATATAATTCGAATATAAAGTTATATTGAATTATACTGAATTATTATTGAATTTATTTATTACTTTTATAAGCTATTTTTTTTTCTAATTGCTATACGTGTATTGATAAACTGTATAAAAGTATTCCGGGAGTAAAATAATGGTATAATTTATTATTCTTATATAGATAAACAAAATACAAATAAGTCGTGTGTTTAATTTGTAAAACTAAATTTGGATGTAAATGATATTACTTAATCCATTGTTTAACCCATTATTTGTTTCCGTGTTTTATATAACGTCAACTCTCTTTATCATCTCTCATCTTAAATGTGTTGTTATGGAATTATAATAAAAAATATAAATACTACAACCGAAGAGTTATAAAAACAATAATAAATAATGCTTGGTTCCGAAACAAAACTGGGCCACGATCATTATTCGATTCAATTCGACTCTTTATTTGATGCATTTTTAAAAAATAAACCCATCCCGTTTTATTTTAATATTTTTATTATATTGAGAAAAAGAAATAATAACTATTCCATTTAATTTCACCATAACGTATCTAATCCCCCATAGGCCATATGCGGTGCATCCGAGTTGGGTCCCGAGTACTAGGGACTAATCGCAGGTAGTGTACTAGTTGGGTCCCGAATTATTTTAGATACTACACCAGTTGGGTCCTGAATTATTTTAGGTATTACACTAGTTCCTAAATATTTTTTGGTAAGTACTACATTATACTAACATTTTCTTTCCCATTTTAACAGATTTAGGATTGTCTATGATCTATTTAGACCACAAGTATGGTTAAAAATGTTTTTTATAATTTTTTATGTTTTTTAGTTTCTTTTACATTAAAATATAAATTATTAAAAATATTAAAAATGTTAAAAATCAAGTATAAAAATACATATTATATAATATAATTATAGCCATATAGGTAAATTAAAAAATATTAAAAATTTTAAAATCATTATATAATATAAATAAAAATTAATGGAAAAAAAACTAAAAAACAAAAAAAAAACTATAAAAACATTTTTAACCATACCTGTGGTCTAAATAGATCATAGACAGTCATAAGTCTGTTAAAATGGGAAGGACTTAGTATAATGTAGTACTTACCAAAAAATATTCAGGAATTAGTATATACCTAAAATAATTCAGGACCCAACTAGTGTAGTACCTATAAAAATCCGGGACCCAACTAGTGTAGTACCTAAAATAATTCGGGACCCAACTAGTGTAGTAATTTTAAATTCGGGACCCAATTCGGAAGCAATCGCCATATGAACCCTGAATAAAATAAATATTAATGATTGGTACCGTATCAGGTGGTCATACTTTGTATTACTGGAACTGCTATTTGCCTTAAAATTTCTCGGGATTTCTACTCGCTAAATTAAAAAAAAAAAAGTTTTCGATTAAAATCAGTACTGTATGAAGTTAACATGTCAATAATATATATAATTTCCAATAGAATATACACGATTGGATTATAGGATTTTTACTCGGGTAATAATTTAGAAATTTAATGTTGTACTTACATTTACTCAGTGGTATCTACGTTGTAAATTTGAATATATTTTGAAACTATTGTGTTTTACAGTTCATTTGCTTATATATACATATTAAAATCATATTTTCAACTTATTCTGACAAACATTTTATTAAAATTTACAGCAAGCGGAGATTTATATAACTATTGATATTATAATGTTAATTTTTTTCTGTAAATTCTTTTTCCGTAATACACCAAGTCTCTATATGATAGAGAACTGTACCTAAGAGGTGTATTAAAAAGGTTTTTCGATTTTCTCAGCAATCTATCCAATTTTAAGGAAAAACTAAAAAAAAAAAAACTAGATTATGATATAATATGTTGTTGAATTTAAAATACAAGACTTATGTACAACATTGACTTACACCGAGTCGAAAAAAACAAAGCACATACAATTAATGTGTGAAAATAATTTCGATATCAATTTATATGGTTTAATTTTGACTTTCGACGATACTGTAAGTGAAGAAGACAAAATTGTATTAAACGTGAAAATCGTCTCACATCTACTTGGAAACTCATACGCATTGCCTCGCGTAATTTAGCTATAGGCAACCCCTGTGCCCGTTCCCCTAGACGAGATTGGAATCAACGTACGCTCGTGTGACGTGCATGAGTGTTTGTATGTGGTGTGAAATGGCAATATAAAAGAACTATAAATAATAGCAGATGATACATATAGAATATAAGCTCTTGACCGGTATACACTTAATTCCGGCGTAGACAACTGGCCGACAGTCAACGCGAGAAATTTGAGAAACCCAGCGAACTTCAAATATAATAGGTGAAACTGATGCTGAAATATAATCACCGGATAAATTATTATATTCACCTAGAAATTAATTCGAATTGAACGGTATTCTCTTGTACGTTTTATAATAGATTCCGGCCGCATAATACTCACTCTCGCGAGTGCCTACATTTTAATTCCGTGCTCATCGTGAATTTCCAGTTGGAAGTATTCAAATTATTGTTTTATAAGCTTCCTACTACGATGTCTTTGGCGTATTTTTAGCGGTTCCTGTTTACCCACCTCTAATTAACCCACCCGAATATAATATCTGTATATGTACCTGATAATTATGTTTATATATATTATGTCTTAAAATCTGCAAGGATTACAACCATATTTGACTAAATTCTTATTAAAATACTACCTAACTATTACTACTTGTTTAAAATAATCATTCGAGATCTTACCAGCCAATCGTGATTATTTTACTTCCATGTAAACATATATTTTTAAAATGAAATGCGAAATATCAAGAAGTCATGTTCCATTCATAAACATAATGCAAGACTTTGTAAAGTTGCAAATACTTCCAAAAATGTACTCACAAACGTAAACTACCTTAACTTTGAAAATTCCAAAAGTGATCACGGATAAGCGTCCAACTTAGCCAAACCACCATTGTTATGCTTGCCCTTCTGTACAGATATATGAAACGAAATTGTTTTTCAAGCTTCACATGTACTGACGGGTTTGTGAGTAATTATATAATGATCATCAACAGTTTCTTGTCATTAATAGAATTACAGAATGAAATGTTTACGCTTGTTTTGACGCTTTATTCTTTATGTCAATACTTAAAATATAAAAAATATTTTACGGTAAATATAAACTACGCGGCAGCTAAACATTTATGATGGGTTTTACGGTCCTCAAAAGTTCAAAAAATACAATGCTCAAAAACGTTCTCCGGTGCCTTACGGCATTTTAGCTTGTGCCATGTAGTGTACATGTATCATTTTCCGTTAGTCGTACGAGGTACGGCTGTATTATATACTATTAAAGTTAAGTAGTACAAAAACAATCTGAACTTAAAATACGAAATAAAATCCCCCGAAACCAATAAATAATTTGTGAAATAAGTTATGGTATACGGCTACAATAAAGTTTTAACTGCACGGAGTTACAAAACACAAAGTATCAGGAGTAATTTTGTTTACACCGCGTACGTAATAGACGGTGACACCAAATAATGGCGTTCCCTAAGTACGGTTTTAGTAAACTTTTGTCTCGCAATAAATTATTTTTGTCATTAATTGACTTTTTGTTATGCACATTATGGATAAAATATTATGACTATTTGTTGCGGAAATTATAACTTCATTGTACATGGTTTTTAATTAATGTAATAATCTGTTTTTCAGCACCTTATAACATACGAAACTTAAATGATGCAGTGTTCTCCAATCCTTTAGGAACGAAGCAATGTAAAGTTTCGGGAGTGCTTTACAACCACAGCCAAAAAGTATGTATACCGTAGATAATTTCATACTTTGTCACAAGTATATATATATATATATATATGAGTAAAATAGACAGTAAACTGTTTTCAAAAATATTGATTTGCGTTCAAAGTAAATAATTGTATAGTTAAATTACCAAACCCATTCAGTGTGGAACTATATACTATATTATTTCATTACTAAAACAAAGGTCTTATATAGTATTTAACAATACACTTTTATAGCTTCAGGTGCACCGCGATAGTAATAATATTATAGTAACATAATTTGGTAGCTAAAAAATACCAGCGATGCATGATGACTGTTAGATAATGTGCGTATCGATTAAATGATCCCTAGTAAAAATCAGAAGTATATTTATTTTTCATTAAAAAATAAATATTTTAAAATGATCATTAGTTAGCTAATATCAATAGTTGAACTTTATCAAAATGTACCAAACGTAATCCAAAAATTGATAAGCGTTATAGCAGAAAACATTTTATAAATAAACAAAATACGTATAGCACATATTAAGCTAAGTACACCCATTTATTACAAACAACAATATTGAATTCCGTATTTCAACAGATACTGTTTACTGACCACTGTAAGGCGTGTATTTGCATCGACGGTCAAATATTTTGTTACTGGCAGTGTGAAGAAACGGCTCATTACTCAACTGGTGAAGAAATTGAAGATTATACTCCATCTACGTCCACGGCAAACGGTAATAATTAATAAATGTGTAACAGATTAATGCTCAAACCGTCCATTAAGGTTATAAACTCATATTTTGTTAATCATTACAGAAGTAAAAATTAAATTAACAATCGTTAAAATAAAATAAAATACGTTTTTTATATAAATAAATTTATATAATTTGTTAAACTCAAATGAAATTCACTAACTTATGGTGTTCTAATAGTCATCTGAATCGATGTAATTTCAATGATAATAATAATTTCAAAAATAGTAGCATTTATTTACAGAAAAACATTCAACCGCGTACAATACACCAAGCAGGATTAAGATACTCACGAGTTATAATCTGATCTATGTATTTTAAAGTTCTATAACAACAACTGTAACAAAAACACAAAACAAATCTTAACTAACAGATCCCAAAACTCTAGATGCTTATTCACACATTTTATATCTGAACAGACCGCTTTATTTGATTTAAATTATTTTGTACTTACTTATTATTTTTCCCATTACACCAGTATTTTTAGAAGTTATATACAATCCCTCTTAAGAATTGAAAATAATTTTATTATATTTATATTATTATTATTTTTATTATTTTATTTTAATTATTATCATGGGTAGTTTTAGAATTTTTCAATAATTTTCTAGAATGCATCAGTAAAACTTTAAAAAATCCATAACAGATAGGATATCCGTGTTTAAGTAAAACTTATAACATTATTTTGCAACTTTTTAATAATTCTAGTAACTTATAATGTTCACAAATTCTTTATTTTAGTGTTATGTAGACCCAGTAGTTCAAAATTTAATCATTGAATTGACATATAATTTTTAAAATTGCTATTATTTAAATTTTACTATTTGAACATGTAGTAAAAAATCAAATTGTTTATTATTTTGAACTACTGTCAAAAACTGGAACTATTTTATCATTGTCTATACATTTTTATTTTATTATAAAAATTTAAGTTTTAATCTCGTCCAATCGTTCTGTTTTTACGAAATATGAAATATTCATACTACATTTTGGTTATTACTTGTCGTTTGTTACGTTTTGAGATTTAAATTAAAAAATTCCAGCCATGTTTTCACAAAATTTAAAATATCTATCATAAATTTAAACCAACTAAAATTATTTTTACATACGTTCATTAAAGTGTGAATGTATCGATGTAAAATGTATCGATTTTTTGTTTGTATAGATAACTACAACATAAACATTTTTAATCAAATAATTATTCAGTATAATATTTTGTAGTTATGTCTTTCGAGTGTCATCAATATGGTATGAAATTTTAATATATCCATATACAAGATTATACTGTACTCATAACATTTTGACAATCACTTCTAGTAAATTATATGTATGTGTGTATAGGTACTTGCTTAAAAGAGCGATTATTATTATTATAATATAATATTGTATGCATAGTAATCTATAAGCTTCAGTGGTCGACATCGTGATTCAAATACAGTGATTTATAATTACTATAATTTGATACATAATACACTTTCAAATTTTAAATGATAACACCACACAAGCCTATTCCGATATGTGAGCGGAGTGAGTGTCCGAATTTTGATCTCTATATTCTGTCGGTAATTTATTTTTATAAAACCCATTGTGTATAGGTAGATACGTATAACATTACTACTTGACACTTGCAATATTTACGAGTTAAAACAATTTTGCACACAATGAACCGTAAACCTGAAACAAGGCAATAAATAATCGGATAGTTATATAAGCCCGTAAAAAAAAAAAAAAGGGTTTTTACTATAAAAATATACATTGGGAATTAAATCTTAAAATCATAAATAGTATTATAGTTATAATTCATAATAATATACTAACATTATAATATTCGCGTGTGCGTTCATTATGATGTCAAAGAGGAACAATAATAATAACTCTTTCTGGGTTTTTTTTTATATATAGTATTACAGTGATTTTAACAGCAAGAAAAAGTGTTGACACCGTCGCCATTTTTATTATTGCATACGTTTACGATATTATAAACTGTTTCATCCTGATTCTCGGTATTCTAAAACTCTCCGTCTACTCCCCAGTGAATTTTTCTTTTAAAGGAAGCGCTCTTGCTCGCCTTTAGTAATTCATGTGTATTTAATGAAGTTCATAAAAGTTGTACATATTTATTTTGGTACTCCATAGTTATTATTTTAAACATAAATCCTACAGAACAAAATAAAATATATTTATAAAATATTCCATTTATGTTGAACTATAAGAAGACCAAACATATTGAATATTCATATAGTTTCTACAACCGTTTTTGAGTTAAATTTGTACAACCCCATGTCAATTATTAATACGGAGAATATTTGTTTATTATTTTTTCATCAAATATCATTTATATTTTTCACACGAAAGGTTGTATGTAACCAGTGTATAACATAATAAAATTTTATAATGTCAAATAATTATATATGTTGTCAATCTGTTTCAGTAATTTCAACTACCTTCGAAACTGAAGAAAGTTCAAAAGTGACAAACAGTATACCACATTCAAGCCCTTTAGATATTTTACAGTCAACCACGATTTCACCCAACGAAACAACTGAACCATTTTGTCTTGTTATGGGTAATTTTGTTGTTGTTTGACGATTAAAATTAAAATGATAATTTTAATAGAATATTAAATTTGTATAATAGGGGTTAGATACCAACCTGGTAGTGTTTTACCGAGAGACACGGGATCCTGTTTAGAATGCCAATGTGGCCGGAACTCGCAGATTACATGTAGCCCAAAGGACTGTATAACGTTAAATTCGTTAAGTGATGAAGATACCTCCGAACCAGAATTCTATGGTAACAATAACGGCGAACAGAACAATGGCAATTTCAATTTAGATATGTTTGCTGTTAATGTTGTTTAAAAAAAAAAAAATTCATTCAAAAATCTTTTACAATACAATTAACGACGTTTATTTAACAATAATAATTACTCGTAATGCCCATTAAACATTATAATCCACCCGTATGTTTTTGTTTTACTTTAACACAAATTTACCAGTGAATTTAGACACATTTTTTTCGACAGTGAATAATTAGTTTTTGTAACTACATCAATTAAGAACATTTATTATTTAATATTAAAATATAAGAAACGTTTAATCTAAAATACACTTATCGTCCGAATAAAAATAAATTCTTCGTTGGATGTCACGGTTTCATAATTACTATTTCTTATCAATTACAAAAATAAATTAGTGTTTGAAAATAAATTAATGTTTGTTTATTAAAATGTATGTTGTTTTGCTTCCTTGTTTAAGAAATATCCTGAGCAACATACATAGAACACTGAACAACTCGTTAACTATAATAATAAATATTATACCAATCAAGTATTTGATATTTGAACAATGCACACTTAATGCACCTATCATTAAAATTAAGTAACAAATGTAAACAATAAATTACCTTCACTTTATACAACAAAAATATTAATAAATAACTGAATCCTTAAACTTGTACTTGCACTAGATTTATATAAAAATTAAGTTAACTCTAAATAATTCCCTACTGTTATTCTTTATTTTCTGTCATGCATCGCTAGAAAGAAATTAACGACATTTTAATACCATAAAAATACTAAAATATTGAATCAAACTAACTTTAATTTAGAATAATATTATGATAAACTAACTATAATTATAAATTTATAAACAAATACACTATTTATGACTATTTAATACGCATGTATGTATATATTTTTTATTTTTACATAATATGTACATTTTCATATAAAATATGGTAATTAATTTACAACAAATATTAATTATGAATTATTTAATTATTTTTAATAATTTTGAAATTTATTTTGTTAGTAAGTATTTGATGTTTTACAATAACCTACTGTTTACTGTTCTTATTAGATTTCTTTCTTTACTAAATTTTATACTTACCACAATTGTATTTTGTTCATAATATCATAAGTATATTTGATTGAGCATTATGTACCAAGTGTGCCAAATAAAAAATAGAATTGTATAGTAATATGTTTGAACTTCTTAATTCATAGAAAAATATAGAAATATTTACTCGAGTAAAAATATTTTCGTATTAACTACTATAATAACAAACACTACATACCTACTTTTAAACAAATTAACTTTTTGTCATTAAATTTTTAGATAAATATAGCTACCATTCTAGATTTGTGTAACTTTTATTAATTATTGTTAAAAAAATTAAAAAATATAATTTAAGTAGTTAACCATATATAATTAGATTATATACTTAAAAATGTATATCAATTTTACAATACATATCTATATAAGTATCTAATTATAGAATATCTATTTCAAAAAAGTAATTAGATAGTTAACCTAATTTAATAATATAATAGTTATACTTAGCTTAAATATTTATAAGTAATAATAGTTTCATAGTATACAATGATTATTTTGTATTAAATGTTTTGAATAAATATTATACATCATGGTTAATATTTCATAAGCTAAAAACCGTTTTACATTAAAAAAATATGGTTCGTAAAAATTAAATGGACATCTAATTTATGGCTATTGTTATTTTTTTTCTGAAACATTTTATAATCGTCACCTGCCTTTTTTAATAAATTGAATAATAATTAAAATCAATAATTATAGGACTTGGATTTTGTAGCAAAATAAATCCTTAAAAAGCATTTACAAAATATAATAATATTCCATCTCTTACGATTTAAATTTTCAATTCAATCTCCGGCATTTTCACGATTAAATTGTATAGAACAATACACCTCACTGATTGCTATTTACCGATCAAGTAAAGTATTTGAACGAGCTATAAAAATACACAGATATAATTCAGAATATTTTCCTATTCTTTAAGTCATAAATATAAATTATAATTACAGTATTTTTGATAATGCTACAATTTTGGCACAATAACGATAATTATTTTATCAGTCATTAATTTATTACTGGTTTTATAATTTCAAGAAATAATAATATAATCAAATAATAATATATATAAAAATATCATAAATTTTTTTGAAAATTATGTAAAAATTGAGAAAAAAAATCAAATGGGGTAAGTAGAAAAAATACTCTTTTTATGGAAAAGAGCAAAAAAAAATACATAAGTTTAGTTTATTGAAAACAGAACGATTCAAAACGTATTCAAGTATAAGAATTATTTTTCTATCACAATCCCATCAAAAGAAGCATTTTCTACAGAATTCTAGTCCTAATACTTAAGAACTAGATTTGTCTATTACGTATTTTTACGTCTATTTACGCATATGAATAAATTGAAAACCCGGTATTTATAAATCAGTATAAAACCATGTTCAGTAATAGAGTATTTAAGAAAAATAAATTTTTAAAAATCAGCGACAAATTTAAATTGCTAGGAACTAACGGTACAGTAGAAGCATCAATACATACAGACAGAAATTGGGTGCACTTAGGAAGCTTAATGAAAAATTACGTTCTCTAAGTAAAAATGCATATCTCACAAAAAGTTTTTTTTGTCACGTAATGGATAAATTTAATAAAATATTAAAGTAATAAGTACACCAAATTAGCTAATTATAAAAAAAAGGTTTACAATATAAATTCAAAAATACGTCTACCTTATGCTATATTGTATTGTACAATTATTTCTCTTGTTGTATTTTGAAATTTATAATTTATTTAATTTTGAAATAAATAGAATGACCCTCAATCATAAAAGATATATTCGAGAACGATTAATCAGTAAGTGGTAATTATAACTCATTAATAATAACTAGATTCTGTATTTAAATGAATTTTATTCGTTACTAAATTTATAATTTACAAAACAAAACCTAAACATTTATGACAAAAAAAAAACTTCAATTATTTTCAAGTTTTTTTAGGAATATATAATTTTAATGAAAATAACTCAAAAATCTTTGTTTTATTTTATAAAAATTAAAAACTCAAGATGATGACATTGTGTAAAGACATGAAATAAAACAAATTACTCCAAGTCCATCTGTTATTTCTATGGTAATTGAACATATAAATATAGAATATTAAATAATCTTAATCATAAATTTGATATAGGAGGTTATGTTGATGCTGAATGTAAAAAAAATCTTAGTAAGAAGATAAAATTTATATTTTACAAAACATGTGGACATCTGATTTTAAATTTAATTATTTATATTTCAATAGCGGAAAATATAAACGTAAATTTCAAATGCAATGACTTGAAACATTCAAATGGTTTACTTATTCAAAATTGAAAGAGGGTTCGTTTTGTACGTTCTGTATGCTGTTTTTAAACACAAGTCTGGCTGGTAAGAGTTCACATAAGAAATTGGGCAAACTTGTTTCAAAACCCTTGAAAAAATTGAAAGATGCATTAGAAGAACCAAAAAATAACGATACTAATTTCTGTAGTTTGCTCCTATATCGCGCGAAAAATTGTGACAATGTATTAGTCAAATATTTTGAAACTAATGGTGGTAAATCTATATATACTAGCCCACTTATACAAAATGAAATCATAAATTTGTTTGAGAATTTGATTAAATAAAAAATACTTGAAAGAGTATAAAAATTAAAATGGTATACAATACTTGTAGACAAAACTGATATTTCTTAAACTGAACAATTTTCGTAATGAATTCATAATATTAACAAGGAATTTTTTTCAATTTGAGAAAATCTTTTTACATTTGTTTTCGTATATGAATTATCTAGTGAAGGATTGACCAATACGATCAAAGAAACTTAAAAAAAAAATGTTTTTGATTTTAACAAAATGCAAAATTACAAATTGAACAAATTACGAGACTGCAGCGATACGTGGTCGTTTTAGAAGTGTCTAGATAATTATTAAAGATATTTATTCAAAAGCTTTATATAAACACTGTGTATCACACTCTTTAAAACTTTGCTTATCAGTTGTAACAAAATCTCGAGATATTTGAAATACTTTTGATATAATAAGTGTTAGATTTTCCTTTTATAACTATTCGTCAAAACGAACAACTGTCCTTTTAAAGTAAAATAAAAGAAATTAAATCAAATTCACAATTCATAAAATTGAAATCCCTTTGTGAAACTCACTAGATGGTACACTATGAGGCAGTTAGGCTTTTTAAAAGAATGTTTTAACCCATCATTGCTGCGTTAGAAGAAGTGCAAGCAGGCCCGTACTGGCCCACCGAGAAACCGGGCAGATGGACGTCCATGAAAATTACGATACATGACGCACTCATAAAAATTACCGCTATATTAAGATTTTAGAAAGATATTCATTGATTCTCATTAACAAGTAATAACCCAATAGTCTTGAAAAACGTTTATATTTTTGTGAAGACAAGCGTGAAACCTAAATTATGATTCTTTAATCTGTAATCTATTGAGCCATAGGTGACCTGAAGGATTAAATAACAAAAATTAAGTCACCCTTAAATATTTTCATAACTGCCCCATAAGAATAGCCAGTACGGGCCTGAGTGCAAGATTAATGTTCTAGGACGAATTCTTCAAAAAGGGCTAATAATCATCTACATTGTACTTGTAATTTTAGATTTTTTATATCTATTTTTGTATTCAGTAAATTATTAAGTTATTTTTATAATTTATCTAAATATGTACAAAGCAAAAATATTGATTTATATAACACTTTTAAAAAAGTAATCTATGTAGTTTCTGTTCTTCCTAGAAAATGTTAATTTAAAATTGAATGATATTTATAAAGAAGCCAAAATAACTTGGAAAAATATTACAAAAAATGTATTTTTATACCATACCTGAATGATTCGATAATAGCTTTAAATTAAAAATTTAAACCTCACAATGAAACTATAATCTCATTACAATTAATCTTACCATGCATTATAATTGAAAAACCATTTTTTTGTTTAAAAAAAGCTGTTGACGTTTATGAAAATGATTTACCTGGTCTAAACCATATTATAAAAGCAGAGTATGTAATTTTGGCAGGTTAAATGGGAAAAATATCGAAGAAAACCCAAGGTCCGTAACTGCTACCTAAGCAGAGTTGCTGAGATCGTTTGATGTACGTGTCATAATGATTCCTATTTCCATCGCTACAGCTGAACGCAATTTTTGAACGTTGAGAAGACCTAAATTTAAAATAACCTAAATAACCTATTTGAAAAATGACTTCAGAATCGACTCAAGTTTCTGAAACCAACGTACCAGTTAAACAGCTAAATCCCACGGAATGTAAAAAAGTTATCAACAATTGCAAAATGAGTTTGAACTACGATACCAAAAATGTGAAAAACATGTGTCAATTGTAGTGGATCCAGTGGCGTACATTCAATCTTGCTCTGGGGGGGGGGGGGTTAACAAAAATAATCGTTATCTTTTTTTTTTCGTTGCACAGATAAATAAGATAAATAGATATTATTTTATACAACTTTTTCACCAATTTACAGTTTACTTTTAAATTACAGTAAATTAATAGCTATTGGAATATAAAAAGAGTGTAATTAAAAAAACTTTTCAAACACCTATCAATATAATTATTTAATTATCATAATATTTGTATAGTTGTATATTATAAGTTCAAAGCGTAATAATGAAACTACGAATATATTACACGTCATCAATAAAACAATTCTCTTTTTTTTTTGGCCCTGGGGGGGTTTGAACATAGGACACATGCACGCAACTGAATGAACCATTATGCGATGAACATTCAATCACAATTCATAAATTTGGTAACTGTAAACAGTTGTAATTATTATTTTTCGTTTATATTTTTGTTGTATTAAAATAAAGACTATATGATAGCATTTTTATAATAAAACTGTAATTCATTTTCAACAAAAAATAAAACCTAATTGATAAGTAAAAAATTTTCCAATTTATCTATAAATTCATAAAACTAACAGAAATATCTTCAATTACAACTCCATTTCAAAACAAATACTACAATGGTTTTATATATTTATGTTTTATTGACTGAACATTCATGATGAAAACTAAATATTTGAATGCTATGGGTACTCGGGGACCCGGTTGTTAACAGTAGGGTTAAATAGGTATACATTGTATACGCTAGTAAATTATATAAGTAATGTTATAATATTATGTTCATTTTTCACACAATTTTATTTATTTATCATTCATAGTGAATATTCTATTGGAAATGCGAAAAAATAAATTTGTTTTTATTTAGAATTACCTTAAAAATGTTGTCACCTCCTTAAATATTTCAGAAAGGTTATTGCTTCCCCTGGATGTAGCTGTAGTCGTGGTTTTAGATACATTTTGTCACTTGTGGTTCACTTCAATCCAACAGCATTACACAATTACGGCCATTCACGGGTACCTATGCTGTAGCCATATAAAAAGTAAATAAATATATGGAAACAATATTCAAGTATGTTATAAAAATACAATACAATACAATACAATATAATAAAAATAAAATACAATTTTAATGTTTATTTATTAACTTATAAATATAATAAGTAAAATTTTTAAGAAAATGTAATTTGATAAAAATCAAAATACATAATAAAACTTAATAGGATGATATTTAGTAAAATTAGATAACGATTATTTATCTTTAATAGTAGTGTTCACTCGGCGTGTTACCAAAAATATAATTTAAATATAAATGTTATTTATTTACAACAATTTATTTGATCAATACAAAACATCGACAGATATAATTAAACATGTAAAAATGTAAATAAAAAGGCATGGTTCAAATACATTATTTCTCATTTAAAATTGTATGTAAATCCTGATGATTCTTGTAATTTTACCTTGAAAATTGTCGTACAAAGTATTTAAGGGTTCTCTTTTTTTTTTGTATTTATGGTGAGCCTGCCGCGGTCGGATAGGATATGTTTCTCTTTTCCTTATTTTTCATACTATTTCTCCCTTTGATTTCTTTATGCGTTACTTATGACTAACTAGTTTTCAGGTTAAGTAATTAATTAATATCATTTAGTTTTAAATTGATTTAGAATCTGAATGGAATGATGAATATATTGATTGTACAATGGTGTACATTTGTTTGTGTCTGTGTACAAACTTTTGACCAGAAGAATCATTAATAAGGAAATAAGTTCAAGTTGGTATTCTGATTGGTACTCAATCTTTCTACAGGAAAAGTAATTAAAAATGTATTTAAGTTACAACAGTCTTCTGAATATTGCGAAAAACTGACAAATTATAAAAAAAATGCAAAATTTGCAGCATACTGGTTTTCGACTAAATCTAATTTTATTTTTCATGATAAATTAAAAATAATAACCGTAGAAACATAAAATTTTTATTAAAAGCTGACATTACCGTTCATTATAGATAGTATTAGATCTTGTAAAGATCTGTTTAGCTATTTAAAACCTAGCACACCAGAAAAAACATCCAAAATGACGCTCCTAAGAGAATAGCAATTATTATTACCTACCGATTTTACTCTTGTTATAATTTTAAATTTAATATACTCATAATTTCACTGCCATAATTTTACTTATTTTTATTAATTAATACATTTTTATGGTAAATGCATTTTATTTAAAAATTTGCAGAATTCTTAGGTCATTATTCCACTCTAGAGTCTAAAGAATAGATAACGACTCTTCAATATTAATTAAAATTACTATAATTGTAGATAAATATTGTTTCATAACCATGTAATATTAAAATTGAATAGTTACATTTTGCATATTGAAGTAAATTTCTAAAACAGCAACCATGATGGAGAAAAACGAATAATAAAATAGCATGTCTAATAATTGGACTGATTTATAAATCACGAGGTTTTAGACAAAATGAATATTATAATATATCTTCTTAATATCCTCAATCATAAAAGTTGAGTTAAGTATACTAGTATAACACATCTTAAATACTTGTATTACAAATATTAACATAGATTATATCATTATGAATTCATTAATACTTACACTTCAAACATATTTAACGCCAAAATGCCATTAACAATATAAACGATGACTTTCTAGTTCTATAACACATTTTATCCGAACAATTGAAATTATTTTGGTAACCTTTAAAATAAATCGAAGGCTGAAATTAAGAAACTACTATAGTAATTACTATCCAAATAGCTATTTATACGTATGTATACATATAACTACAATGTCCATTACATAAACCAGTAATTTGCATCAAGTTATTCGAAATGCCAAGGCAATAAATAAAGTGTCACAAATTTGAAAAAAATCCGTTTTGGTCGGTAAATATGTTTTATTACATTTTCCAGTATCCAAAACCAATAAATTATAAAGACCATAATGTAAACAAAAAAATAAAAATATAAATGGAATCGTAAAAATAAAGTTTCAATTATAGTCTATGTTAACAGGTCGTATGTACTAGTAGTAGGTACTACTTCGTACTAGGAATAATTTAGTCGGCGTAGGTAAGTTTGTCAAAATATGTAGCTTATAATTATAAACCAAAGATAAGTTAACGAACAGGCTGTTATATATTGATGTAAGATTCCGTTTCAGTTAACATTTGAAAACCCATAAGAAATTTCGTAATCAAAGAACGAAATTAAATGGCAAAACACGTACCATTCACGAAGAAAAAAATAATTACATAATACGGTAACAATAATAATATTCAGTAATATTATTTAACAATATTGAGTTTTTACGTTATTTACGGTAACGCGGTTCGAACCTCTTTGGCGGCGATCGACGATAATACGCTCTCCAATGGTGTGTTGTTTCCGTCGCGCGCGCGCGGTTCTTTGTTGTCGGCATGCGCGCTTTGGGATAACGCCATTGCAGTGTGACCAACGTGCGGCGCTTCCTGCGTCTTCACCGCGGCGGCGGGGGTCGCGGTGTCCACGCGTCCGGGAGAAGGGATACGCGGCGCTCGGGCACGACCGATGATGATAGCCCCCCCACCACCGACGATACAGGACCGCCATTTGCGTTTACAGAGATTAATAATCGTCCGTGTGTGATAGCGTCATTTCGTGTGTACACCATTCCGTACGTATTGTCCCCGACGTCGGCCGCCCGCCCGCGCACCGAGTGCCCGTTTTTATAATCGTGCCGCGACAGTGAATCACCCCTCTGTGATACAGTGACAAAACCACGCCAAGCCGACATCGTTACTATTATGTAGTGGACGCGATCGGTTGATACCACTAGTTAGTTTACGCGCGCGCTCGATAGAACAGCGAAACAGACCCGTACTCAACCATGGACAGCAACGGCGAGACGAAGCAGCAACAGCAGCCTCCGCCACCGCCGCCGCCGACGAGCGCAACGGATCTATATCAAATATGCCGTCTTTGTCTGAGTACATTGAACACGGACGAGGGTGAATCGGTATTCAACAACCAGGTGCCTTCGTTGCCGGAGAAAATTTACCGCGTTTTCGGGGTAAGTGGTTTGCGGTGGCGCGCGTGAATAATAAATACGGGCATTGTTTATGGCGGTTTTGTTAACAGGAGGAAAATATTGTTAACAGATAATACAGGAAAATACGAAAACGTGATAATGCGTCCGGCGGCGGCGACCGATAATGGCGTTGCGCGGTTTTATCATCGCCGCGACTATTTTCATTATCTCCCTATCTCTCTTTCTCTCTCTCTTGCACTCTGTGCGTGCGCTCGTCCAACGTGTTAACGCTCGCTTGTTGTTTCTTATAATAATAATTATTTCCATGGTTATTGCTATTATTACTATTATTATATGTAACCGTTCTGCGACAGGTATATGCGCACGCGGTTCGTACAATGTATGTAGCGTAATATTGCAAACAGCAATACGTTACTATCATTTACGTGCACGCTCGGAAAATCTGTATAGTCCGTGGTGAACGCGATCGCCACCCTCGTATCTCGGTCGGCCCCACCGAGTTTCGTAACGGCGGGCGCGCGCCTAATGAATATTATTGATAATGGCGACCGCCGCCTGATAGGCCATTGTTTGGCAACCCGTAATCACACGCACACAAATGCGCGCGTGCGTTTACACATTTATACAATGATGCGCGTGCGTGCGGTTTCATCAACGATTACAACTTACCGCCGTAACAACACTATTATCGTCGTCGTTTGTTAACAACCACAATAACACTACGATGAAAATATTATTATTATAATCATTCTCTTTCTAGCTCTACAATGATAACATTTTTGATTTCAAAAAAAACATCGGATTTTTATGGGATTTCGCTATCCCATCATCGGATCGACCACGGCGACATTTCATCGGTTTTTTTTTTTTTTTTATCATCACGCACATCGACATCATTGCATGTGTGTGTGTGTGTATTTTTTTCGTCTGTTCCTCGCGTATCCGTACTATACTCTCCCCACTCTGCGCAAACAGGTTTTATTTTTAGACGCCCCGGTATCTCATGTGTGCCCCTTTGGTTTTTTCTCTTTATCACGCAGCCCGTTTTATCGTCACTGTTCTTCAGTGTATTCTTCAACACAAACGTCCTTATTATTGTCATTATTTAGTTTACTGTACACACACACACACACACGCATTTAAATTAATTATATGAATATATTTTTATACATAAATTTAAAAAAAAAAAAAATCCCCGGTGATTGAAGTTCAAATCGCACATAATTCGGTGAAAACGGTCTACTGCTTCTGACGATAAAATATTATAGTTAACTGGCTATTTTAGTCGAATTTTAATACACATAACTAACCATTATTTTTCGTTCGTATTTAAGGTATAATGTACTATCTACCTATTGATAATAGTTATATTGTGATTTATATTTGGAATGATTATAGATTTTTACACTTATACGTTACACATTCTTGTCATTTAAAAACAAATTCATTTTTAACATTAATGTGTTAATCATCCTTGATACTTTTTTTCATAGCCCTTAAGCATCCAAACATTATAAATTATATTTTTGAAATACTAAATGTTTAAACAATGTATGTGTGTATTAAATTGTTGATTTTCAACTAATTTTAATGATATGAAATTAATAAGTAAAAATGTTATGTATGTTACATAAATAATCAGAAAATACATAATTTATTTAATAATTGATTTAAATTTGTTCAAGAACAAAAAATAATAATTTATTTATATTTACAAATCTTAATTTTTATTTGTACTCATATTCATTACTTTTTGTAAATTATTATTACTCTGGTATAACTAAATAGAGTCAGTAGATACTTATCAAATACTTTTTTTACATTTCTGAAAATATATTTTATGTTTACTTATACCTTAATATTTTTTATTTTTATTATAAGTTATATTTTTCATACAATTAATTTCATTTAAATAAGATATAAGATTGCTCATAAAAGTATTGAACTTACAATTTACTTGATATTTAAAACAATTTTATTTTAATGGAATTTATGCTTTCAATCTTAATTTCTTTATAATCAACATATCCAAGTATTTAATTACATATTTTCAAAGCATTAATTTATTACAAGTCACTATTGAAAAATAAACAACTTGCTACATAAGCTTGTATATATTAATTCTAAATGCATTTTCAATTATTTACATTTTTAGATACAAATCACTGATGCTAAAGATTTGCCAAATAAACTTTGCTCAAAATGTGTGCAAAATACTGAACAGTGTTATAGCCATAGAGAGACATATAAACGCCAAGAACGAGTTTTGTTTGATATGATTAAAAAACCAGCAGTTGTAAGAATATATTAAAATACTTAACTGCAAAAAGAGTTTAAAAATAATTTTTTATGATAAAAATAGGAGGAAGCTAAGAACTCACCAAATTCTGAGTACGTGTATAGTCCTGCAGATTCAAATCACTCATCATCGTCAGGTGTATCATCTGATCCTCGTTACATAAAGGCAAATAGTTCTACCAATAACATGAACAATAATTCAACTTCTCCACCGTATGAGACTAATGCATCTCTTGCTTCTCATGGTAGGTATAAAACATACACTCGAAATAGAGTGTATGGATTTTAATTACTTTTTATTCCTATAAAACATTTATTCATATATAGTTGAAGTTATTCAAGGGTGTGATGAAATGGCAGCTGAAGTGACAATTGCTCACGATTCAGAAGAAACTGTTTCTGGAGATGATACTATTTGTACTGACAATAATGCTGAGTATGGAACATACAATGATGATGAAAATATAATTGTGGTCAAAACTGAACCTGATGATGAATATGATGAAGAATAGTAAGTTATACTGTTCAATTATTTTTTTAATAAAATAAATGTATGATACTATTCACAATTAAACTAATATATTAAATTAATAGTTTCAATGGTTTGTATAGCGCTAAAAATGATGAAGGAAACGAAAATTATGACCAACAAGATGGACCTAAAGTAATTGCTAGTGTTCAGTTCCCAATTGTGAATGGTACAATTGTTAATGGTACCCATAAAATTGGCCAAAAGCAATTTTCTTTAGTAAACTGTATTCCAACATCTTGGGTGAGATATACTTAATAAAATGATTTAAAGTTGGTTCATAGTCATTAAATATTATGTATTTTTATTAGGCTTCTAGTACTAGTAAAGATCGTCGTAAACAAAGTTGTCCAACTAGGGCATTAGAGCTAAGTGGTTTCCGAACACAAGTTGCTGGTGATGATACTAATTCATCAGATGAAGGAAATGTTTCTAATTGGACAACCAAAAAAATTCGATCCAATTCCCCTGCTGTTATTGTAAAACCTGCATACGCATGGCCAAATTTACAAGGCACTGGCCAAACCCTAATATTTCAAACAAAAGTCAGTATTCAAAATCTTAACAATTAATTACAAATTAAAGTTTAATATATTATTTATAATGTTAAAGAATCCTGATGGTACAACATCTGAAATACGTCCACAAGTTATGCAAGTCGGTGAATGGGCCAATAATCAAGGTCAATCAAATGCCCCGACTGATCCATCTGATCGTATGGGTATGCTATTATTTGCTGCTACTCATATTCAAGAACTGTCTACTGAAAGTGATGATGGTCAATCTCCCGGCACTCCTAAGGGTGCAACTGTAGTACGTGGGAAATTAGTATCTTCTGACCAAAAGCGTAAATTATATCAGACACAAGCTACAATTAGACGGTATTCAGATGGTCATCAAGTACAACAACAGCAAGTTAAAGACATTAATGCTTCACCAAACATACCTAGAAAACGCACTGTAACTAAAAATTACATTTTTATCATTTATTATTATTAAATTTAATGTTTTTATTCAGGCAAGAGAATCATCAGTTCAAAGAATGTGTAGTAACTGTGGTACTACCTGTTCAACAATATGGCGACGCTTAAATGAAGACCCAGTATGTAACGCCTGTGGATTATACTATAAGCTACATGGAAAAATTAGACCACCAACAATGAGACGTGATACAATACATACAAGACAACGTAGAAAACGATCAGACAACGGTTAGCATTCTCGACTATTTTAATAAGCTAGAAAAATATCAATCTTCTTTATTGAAAAACCTAATATATTTCTGTTTTTAATCAAATTTCGGACGTCTCCTTTCTGTCTTTAAACTAACACCCTTCTAGTTACTTTTATTATTCACGTTGTGTAGTTTACTTTAGCTATGTGCCAAATGATTGTATTTCTTTCTTTTTTTTTTTTCTTTTTTCTTTTTTTTGGTACACTAATATATTTATGCAACCGCAGCACATTAAAAACTAAAATTAAGCGGTGGTCAGGACAGTTATACAAGATTTTACGCTTGCTTCAGGTAAGAATGCCAATGCGGTAAAAGTTCATGACATTAAGTCATAATTTCTTGTTTATTATTTTATTAATTTTTATATATACTTATAAATCTTATAACTATATATATTATAGAACAGCTTGTAATATGCTTAGATTAATTATATTTTTAAATTAGACTATTATTTATTTTTAATCAATTTACTCGCTCATATTTTACTAACTTTTCACTAAAATTATAATAAATGCATAATTTTTGTTAGCATGACCATAATCATTTTGTAATTGATACATGTTTCAATCCAACTGTGTAAAAATCAAATATGTTTGAAAATAGTTTAGTTTTAAGTACTTTTAAAAATATTAGTTGTCTAAAATAATAGTATTATGGAATATTAAAGTTGAAATTTAGTTTCTTAACAAAGCATTAAACTAATTATTAATTTATTAAGAAAAACATTTAAGTTCAATATATTCAGGATCTACTTTATGTATTATTTAAGGTTAAAAATAGTTATAAATAGCAATTAATTGACACAGGTTAAATTTTAATTTATGAAATATTTCTTTATAAAATTAATTTTATAATTAATATTTTTTATAAATAATTAATTTTCAATGTTTTTGTTTTTTTTTTTTTTTTTTTTTTTTTTTTTTAATATAATATATGTTATTTAAACTTCTGGATATATTATTAAAGTACAAAACGAAAATTGTTTTATGAAACTCATTTCTTATTGATATATTAGTCTTTCAGGACCATATTGAAACTATTGTATTAATATTTTGTGATAATTCTTGCCATTATTATGTTGCTGTTATAGTTATTTTATTTGAAGTATCATATTTAAATAAACAGTTAATAATATTTTCTGGTGGATAGTTTAGATTGCTTTTTCTTTTTAATATTAGCATATGGTGGTTGTTATTATCTGCTTAGTAAACATAATAAATATAATTGTTAAGAATTTAGTACTTACATTTCTTTGTACTCTTATTTGTTAGTTCTTTGGCGATGGGTTCTAAATTGTTTACTATGTATTTACATAAAAAAATTATTATAAATTACTATCAACGTTATTATTGTAATAAACATTTATTTTATCATTTAAAATGTAATCCAAAATATTATTATTTGTGAGATTCACGTGCCCACTTACAGCTCATTGTGGAGTCGTCCGATTATTCATCAGAACAGTTAAAAATACTTAAAAGTTTATTCTTGTGTAGGTATGGACATAAGCATGAATAAGAAAAAAATCAAAATAAAAAAAGCAGAAGATTGTAAAATAGAAGAACAAGAGTATGAAGTAGAACAACCTCCATCGCCTAATTCAGCGGCTGTACAAACTATAATTGAAGAACCTGTTCAAGATGAAACACCATTAAATCTTGTCAACAAATAAAGAGCATGTGTAATATGCAAGGTTCGTCATATTCCTCCTCTTAATTTTTTTTTTCTCCTAATATTGTATATGTGTAGTTAAAAAAATTACTGAATTAAGTATTGAACCTATATCTTGTTCTTTAAATAGTAATCATAGAATGTTTTGCATGCATGCATTATATCAACATATCTGAATTTCATATGAAATCAAATTGATTTTTTGACCTATGTTATTAAAAATAAAATCAAAACTGTATTCATAATTTTTTCTGTGGACAATTGTACAAATATTTTTATAAGTTAATATTCAATATCCCTCCCATTCCATTTTATAGTAAGATGCAAGACCAACAAATAACACTGTTGTGTTATATAACCTATGTATGTCATTACTGTTGCATATTTGTTTGGTCAGTTGATTAAATCTATAAATATATATATGTATCATTTTAATTTTAATTTATCATTGAAAAATGTTAAGAATTTTTATCAAAACAAACCTCAAAATAATGTATTTGATTTATATTTTGTTTGTTTCTGCCACACCAACATAATAGTAGGAGGTGTTCTTTATTTATTCATAAATATCCACATTTGTAGTTTCTCTTTATATCTTAAATGTCTACCTCTATCATGCACCAAACCCTCCTTACTTATTTTTTTTTTTTTCAACGTAAAACTAATTTTAATATTAATGAAAAAAAATTTAAAATTAGCATTTTAAGGTTTATATATTTACATTGGGTAGTCCATTAATGTGGTAAATACATTGAAAATGGAATCACTTAAGTAAGTGTGTGTATGTATAAATTATTGATATTTTTACAAATTTTCTATTAACTTTTGTGTCTGTAAAACTTAATGTTTACATTATAAATAAAATAATCTTATTTAGGACATTTTCATTCAAAGGGTAATCATGTTAAACTGAAGCAACAAATTGTTCAGAATATAATGTAAATTGAAAATAATTAGATTTCGAGCTTAAGTTTCTATGAGTATATGATTACTATATGATTTATTTGTTAAACAATTAAGTAACATACTTTTTTCTATTTTTAAAATTAAAAGGCGCTCGCTTAAAGTATATAGCTTTAATTAATAATGGCTACTAAATGTTCAGTCACTGAAATCTTGTAAATGCTTAAAAATATTTTTGACTTCACTAATATAATTTGAAAATTTTGTATTAAAATATAACTTTAGGACTTATATTCTTTAAAGTTTAGTATGAATGGATAAGGTTACATGATTAAAATTATAATGGTTCATGAGCTGAACAGTAAACATTTGTTTTCTTTGATACATATTGGTGACTGAGAGTTTTAGCTATACATATATATGTGGGCATACATATGTATATGTATTTATAATGAACATGTGTACATAATTTTGTGATTTATGAAATATAACCTAAATATTTCAAATAGTACTGTATAAATGCATCAATGATATTTGTCTATTGGTGAATATGACTATGAATTCTATTTGTCTAAAAAATAATTTTCTTAAATTAAGATAATATAAATTAACTCATAATTTATATGCTAAATAAAATTTCATTTTTATATTGCACTATATTAATGCAGAGAACAGTTTCTTATAAACTTGTTAAAGTATTTAATGTTTATTTATTTTACGTGTGCTTAATTAATAACATTTAATAGCAATAATTTTCTTTCAGTTAGTTGTTGTATAAAGATTATTTTTCAATTAGTATCATGTTAAGATATGTTTATTACTTTGTTTTGTAAACTTCTATCTGTACTTATATTAATTATTTTTTTTTTTCAAATCTGTTTTAGAATGCATTTATATTAAGTCTATAGAACTTAATATTTTTGTGTTATTTTCTAGTATAAAATAAATATCGTACACTATTATGTATTAATAAGTAATCTTTATAGATGATTATTATTTTCCAATTATTATTATTAATTTAGAGCGGTATGTTTTTATTATAGCTTTGAATGAGATTTTAAGTTTAGAATTATAAAAATTTAAACCATATATATTAATTGTAATTAAGAAGTAACAATAAAATTTTAAATATTATTTTATTAATTAAGTATACTTTTTTTATTTAATTAAATTAATACCCATTGTTTCCTTATACATTGTATTTCCAGCATCAATAATATATATACATTTTTCTTACTATTAATGAACTAATATTATTTTATTACTTTTCCCACTATTTTAGTTCCAAATAATATTTATAGCATATATTCAGGTAAACTAGTTAGTTAACTTCTCTAGATTTACTAAAACATTTAAAAAAAAAAAAATTATTCTTTACACATACTAAACCAAACTCATGAAGTTTATGGTTATTAAAAAAAAAAATAATTGCTCAAGGGTTGATTCAATTACTGCTAAACCTTATGTATTAATATAATTTTATAGTAATAAGGGATTCATCACAATCAGGCAAATCTTTGAAGAATACAGAAAAAATAGAATTTTTCAAATTAATCGAAGTAATAAACCTAATATAGCTAAAAATCATAGATTAACAATCAACTAAATAATTAAATTTATAGAGACAATATTTTCACAGTACTGCAGTGTTACTGAACATAATATTTTATATTAATCTTAATAGTTATTATTTTCTTGTATTATTTTTTTATTTACTTATGTACATACTTAAAACTAGTAAATTTAAATAACCATCAGCAATTGAGTCCCAAAAAATTTCAGATGTGAAGTTAAACTAAGCAATTTAATTTCATAATTTATTTCAATAGTTTATTATATTTAAAAAAAAATAATTTAAAACTAATTTGAATATCACAACAAGAAGGTCAGGTAACTTATTAATATACTAACATATTTAAAGAGTTTAATTAAATTATGATATTGATCAAAAATAATTTCTAACCATCCATATAACTTGATATAACTCAAAATATGAATTTATTAACCGTTTTGGAGTTTACTTTAAGAGTAACAAGGTGTATTAGATAGGCTAATGTAGTTGCCTATTTTCAAATTCAGGTAGGTGTTATATTAATACAATTTTAAAAATATTGTATATCGACAGCTACATGCCAAAACTTCGTAACTCCATTTATACAAATTGTTAATCTCGTAACTTGAGAGTATTTTTTTTTTCAACTTTTAAATACGAGGTTTTGAAAATACAGTTTAACCATTACACAATGTATTGTACAACAATCGTTTTTACAACTTACACAACTTACACTACCAATGCTATTTTTAGCAGAAAGTGAAATTTACAAAATGTCAAGTTACGAGGTTTTGGCACGTAGCTATCGATATCATACAATTAGGTATATCTAATTAGTCCAATTAGTATATTACAACTTTTAAATTAAAGTAAAGACTTGTGGTTAGATTATAAGGATTAAATATAGTTTATTTTAATACCTTATTTTTATTCTTTGCGCCTATAATTCAGGAATTAATAGATTTGAATAAAATCCCTAACAATTGTTGTTATTTATAAAATATGTGTTAATGCGTGTTACCCAAACAAGATTTCATTAATTTCAATTATATCATTCTATTTCATTATTAATCAAATTAAATTAGTAGTATGGTTCATGCAATATTTAATTATACAGTTTATTCATATTTCAATTTTTTTCATTTACAGTAAGAAAATTTTTCACAAAACTACTTTTTATTAGCTCTTAAAAAAATATTATTATTAAGTATTAACAAGTACCCACTTATTTCATTATGTTGATTGATGAATGAAGCTCCCCTTCTTTTTTACTCTTGGACACATTTATTTAAAATCAGTCCTCGATTAAGTGAACACATTTAACGTATTTTTTTCCATTTACTTTCTAATGCCCTACTAATAATAAGCGAATAATTTAGTATTAGTGAATGGACAGATATATATATTTAAATCGAAATATTCTCTTAAAATCAATCGAGTATTTGAATATATACAAAAAAAATACAATATCATTACGTACACTTAAATGTGCATTAAATTAAATTTAATATGTATATCGATTCTCTAGGTTATTTTTTCAAAAATTACGAAAAACAATTAGTTTTCAAGTAGAGGGCTTTGATTCATTTCGTTCTAAATATAATATGCCTATCCTATTAACATAATTTTAATCAGATTGTAAATTTTATCGGATCTTATATAGTTATATAACTATATTTTATACATGCAAATATCTAAATTATATATGCACTCATTTATTATTAAGCAACGTTATACTTAAATACTTTTGCTCATGTTAAAACTAGTTTTCACATAACATTTAATAATAACAGTAGTTTTCTTAACAACAACAAATTTTCAATGTCAACCTTGTTTAGCAATTGCATACTTAAAAATTTGTTTCTTTTTAGAAGTTGTATAAATTTTAAAACTTTTAATTGTAAGTTAAATATCAAAGATAAAATTTAATTTCATTAAATGAATAAATAACAGTGTTTGGTCGTTCATTTAATTTGTTTTACTTTGTATTTATGAATCACCAACCAGCATTGTATATAATTGGGACCATTACAAAATATGTTAGATATATTTTACTTTTTGTTTAAAACTTATACTTAAATATATTATAATCAACATTTATTATTTAAACATATATTTTTAAAATAGTAAATAAATATAAACATTCCTATTCTATTTGAAAAAAAGCGAGTGACGTTCGCGTCTTGTTCACAAAATATGAACATATATATGATAATTAAGAACTTTAAATTAATTAAACATAACTAAATTCTTGATGAAAAACGTATTAGACAAAAGAGATACTTGGTTGGAAATGATATTCATATCTGTTATCTTTTATTTTATAATTTAAATGTTTAAATTTAATTAAAAACTTCAAGGTATTACGTTAATAATAAAGTGCTTCATAATATAATTGTAATTTGTAATTAAACGACGTTTAGATAATTTTTCTAAATAAAATTAATGAACCATTGTAAACTTCTCCGAGTTAAAAACATGCAAAAGAAGTAACAGTTATTTACTAGTTAATTTGATTAGCGATTTTATTATTAATTATACTTCTGTATCCTAACTATTTCACCCACACATTAGGTACTTGTTACTCTTGATATTATTATTAAAATTAATTATCTATAATATTATGTAACTGGTATACTTTATCTTTTCATTCGTTTATATTAGGTATTATAAAAAATTGAAATAATATTATACACATTTATTGCAGGATATTTTGTTATTAAAATTTTAGTCAATCATTTTTGAAAAACTATCACTTATCAAATATTTCATTTAATACGTGATTTATTTACCAATAACTGATCTCAACTTAAAGTTGTGTTTTTTCCTAATTTTTTTTCTGGTTCAACCAAAAGAATAAATATAATTAGAATAGAATAAATAAATTCAATAAATATAAATAGAATAAATACAATTCAAAAATATATTAACAAAAAGATTATTTTAATGGTTGTTCGTCAGTACCCATCTATATACAAACAAAGGGTTTGCATAATCGTATATCTATAAATAACTGTTTTATTTTTTGAGTACAGTTATAACCAGGGCTCATAACTTATAGCATTTACATATTTTTTTTGAGAGGTCCTAGAAATATCTATGTAAGCTATACATTTGTTTTAGATAACTAAGAAGTTAAATACAAAATTTTATGTTGCATATTTTTGCATATTTCAAAGTATAAGTGCTATTTTGCAAACTTATTCTTGCATATTTAGAAAATTGTTATTTGCTATTTTGCTTTTTTAAATCTTTCAGTTCTGTAGCGTTTAAAACATTTTTTTTTTAATAATAACAAGTAATTATGGTAATATTAATTTTTATATTTTTAATTATTTCATGTTAATTAACTAATTCTTCTTCTTTCGGTTTAAATTATATATTTATTTGTATCATATAGCGACGCAATCAGAATTTTAATAATAAAAGTTTAATTTTTTTTTAATTATAAGTGAAAATTGTTTTTTTTATACATATGGTTTTTTAAATAATAAATGAAAATTATTTATTTTTCATGTTATATTTATTTTTGCATATTTTTGTATTTTTAGTGCATATTTAAGCGCTTATATGAATATTTTTAAGAGCATATTATAGAGCTTATAATTACTTTTTTTAGAGCTATAAGTTATGAGCCCTGATTATAACATTATTACTTATGATTAAAAGTAGTATGGCGTATTTGGAGGGATCTCGATCCCCACTCAGAAAAAATAATTCAAAAGTCATAAATTACTTATTACGAAGGTATAGGAAAAGAGAATAATAATGTATTAATATAAATGATATAACCACTTGATTGTATATTTATTATTATATGTATTATACTGTATTATTATTGTATTATATGTATTTTTTATAGTATTATAAAATCACTTATTTTTTAAAAACATTTTAAACCCGTCCATAAAAAAGGTGTAAATACGTTACTGATAAAAAGTATGTAAAACTAGTGTAAAACTCTATAGAAATATACGTACAGATACCTAATGAATTAACGGTCAACAAATTAAAATCGTACATCCGTGTATACTTTGTACCCCAACATTTAAAAATAATATTTCAAATCTGGACGATATTACGTGTTTTAATTATCCAGGTTACACTTAGTGGTCAAACGCTATTGCTGATTCCAACAAACAAATAACAATTATTAAATACCTATGACCCGCATTACATTATACAAAATAACTACCAAATATTTTATAACATATTATTATTTCGTGTTACAGTAATTTCAAATAGGAAATGACATGAATATTAGAAAGACAGATGTAATTAGCAGTAGTAAATTGTGGGTTGTAACGCCTAAGGCACAATTCGACGGTTTGGCAGATCGTTCTATAAACAATAGGTACAAGCGTCAAATATTATGATAATTATTAACTACTATCTTTTTTATGTGATTTATACTAATAGAAAAAGTCATTTTTAATTACATTGCTATTGTGATCGGTTATGAGTTAAATAGGTTTCATATATTCTTATTAAATTGTATTCTATTATTTGTGTTAATCAATATACATTAAAACATAAGCTTGCACAGGGGGAACAGCTATTCCTCCTGCGAGTTGAATTTTTCTCCCATAGTTTTAAAATAATACCATATTATAATTTTATATTATAAATAATGTGTAAATATTGCGTGTACCGTGTCCCGTTTACGATGTTTTTGTGTTGTCCAGCTTCACACATCCCGCGCCCCGCAAGATACCGTAGTGACAACAAGTCTTCATAAATTCACGGTGGTTTATTAACAGTAAGTATTTTTATTTACTCCCTCTGAAAGAAGAATGGTAGGTACTAAATTAAGGCTAAATGATCAATCTCTGACTAACAACTATAAAACAATGTATTTTATTATCTTTTATACAAGTATTATATTATAAAAATACAAATACACTGTGAAATTTCAATTATTATTTGTATTTGATCTAATGATATAGGTACCTATATAAAATAAAAATAACATCATCGTTAAAATTAATTGATCTCACTAAAAACCAAAATTATATTTATTTATGTAATTAATATATATGAATTGTGATATGACCAGCATATATATATATATATCAGTGGCGGATCTTGGGGGGGGGGGAGATCGCCTTCCTTGAGCTTTTTTTTTTTCTACAGATTTATTTAATATTTTTTACATTGGTATATATAATAATTTTATAAATACCTATAAATTATGTATTATATTATATATTTGTATAAGTAGGATGTTTCATGATAATAAATAATAGTTGTGATCACGGTTCTATATACGACCGAGATTGTCACCGAGCAACCGAGCTATAACCATTGATTTTATAATATACAGATAAGGCGAGGTGTAGGAATATTTGAAACCCGTATTTTTAAGAAGTCATTAATAGGTTTGCAAATGAAAAAAATTAATAAATGTTATATTATTATTGTAATTAATATTTTTGAATAGTGAATTTTTATAGGTACTTAAATAAAGATACCTAATTAGTTATTTGTATTAAGCGTTGTACTTATTTTTCAATAAATTGGTTTAATAACGGTTAAGTATTCATTTTACTCTATATATCACTCATAAATATTCCTATTAGCCCCCCCCCCTTTTAACTAGGCTTCATATCCACCCCTGATATATATTCTGCCCCCTGCCTGCTAGGTCTGTGCACGTCTATGACTATAAGTCAATAGTAATTTATACTAAAATTATTATTTATAGTTGGGTATAATTTTATGGCTATAATTTTATACTTACACTAGTACCTACTCTAAATTTCCTTGATTAATATTTACAGTTTTGACGCGGACTCCCAGGGCTCGATAATCTCATGAAATATATATTTATCAAATTAACAACACAATGAAGTCAATTCAGGTATAAATTACAATCCTCAAATGTATATCCTTATCATTAGACCACGATTTGAACAATTATGATCCGAATAACAGGTACTCGATATTAATCAGATGATCTTGAAGATGATCAAAATTGGTACATTAAAATGTCAACTGTCTTACGTGCATTATGATTGACCGTTTGCGTCATGATGTGCCTCACCATCATGACATATAATATTGTATTTGATATTTAAGCTGATACAGCTAATATTTTAACAGTGTTGGGCTTGCATAATGTATTCGTACTTGACAATATTATTTCAATAATACCTATATATTTTTAATAATACTTATAGAAACATAAACGTAATATTAAAGTCTACAAAGTCTACACATACACAACACCATGTATTTCACCGTCGCAGGTCGTAGTACCTAATAAGTTAGCTAATGAGAAACGCTCTATTTCTCTTGAGTCTAGATTATGGATACCAGTAGCGGTTCATACCAAAAATGGCTCCGTGTGGAAAGTGAAAAATGAGCTCTTTCACTTATTAATTATTAATAATATAAATATAAAAATATAGATTCAAATTTATAGTAAGTATTTTTATTCCAAAATAATAAAATTTTATACAAATCAATAATAACCATGCATATTTATTGAAATTGAAATTTCATACAAAATAAGATAAAATTATGAGTATCTAAATATAAATAACATAATTAAAATTTTGTTTGCATGTTTTTTTCTACACAATTCTTAAATTAGTTTTGTTAAATTTAACTGATGTGCTCGATCGTTTTCAATAGTTAGAATTCCAAGTCCATTTAATCTTTCTTCACACACTGTATTTCGTAAATAATTTTTTATTAGTTTTAATTTGTAAAATTAACGTTTCGTTGTAGAAACTATTACAGAGAGTGCCAAGAATAACATACACGCTGTACAAATTTCAGAAAATATTGTTAATGTGATGTTCTTTGTAACAAATGATGCAATAATTGCTTTTACCGATGTTAGTTTTGAATTTTTTTCTTTGAAACAAGATCTGAAAAATAAAATTTGACCAGCTAGAGCAGCGATACTCAACCTGCGGCCCTCCAAAGATTTATATGTGACTCAAAAATAACTCATTGAATTGATAATAAAATATAAATTTCAAAACTTATAAATATAAAATAGGTATAACAAAACAATCAAAGTGTGTCGCAAATTCAAAAATGAAATATGCAAAGAATGTGTACAGAAATCAGCTTTAATTTTTCGATTCATATCTTAACGACTTAAGAGTACCATGCAGCAACTACAAACCAAATATATCCAAAATAGTGAAAACATTTTCTACTATATAATACAGGAATAATGTTATGTCTTTAATTCTTTATTTATAAAAAATAATACTTTTCTTTATGCTTTATTTCTCTGACTTGTTAACCGGATTTTATTTTTTCCTTGAATTACCGGTTAGCAAGTGCCAAAAAAAAATTCCCAAAACGTAATGTAATTAAAAATGATCTAAGACACATCATGTCCTGAACGCGGCTCAGTGGAGTGGTCTTGAGATGATTTCGATGGAAAATTAATATGCTAAAAAATAGAATTTATCGTTGTTGATGAAGTCATTTGCTGAAGAACGTAGCAAAAAAAAAAATCATTTTCGTTTTCATTTGTCGTAAAACAAAAAAATTATTATTGTTGTTGTTGTTGTTATAATAATTCTATTAATTATTAATTTTCTATAAATATTTATTAATTTTTTTCTACAATTAAATACAATTATTAATAATTTTTATACAAATAAACAGCCCAATGTTTGGAGAGTTGGATTACAGTTATAGTAGGGCCTCCGAAAAAATCGTATCCACGGGCCTCTTTGATAGTAGTTCTGCCACTGAGTGGTGTTATATTGACGTGAGGTCGGATGTGGCAAGTATTATTACTGGAGACCATAAATTCAATTTGTAAAATCAGAATCCTGGAAATTAAAAACTCAAAATCTGTATTGGAATACATTTACCCTCATTTTCTTGTCTCACATTTCAGATATATTGATTAGTGACCACAGTCATGCAAATATTTGTATTTCTATGCCTGCAGTGGCGCGAACACGATATCATATCCCCCGCTGTATTTTCCCGCCAATTCACTAGCACGTTTTTTTTTCAATGATCATTGTTCATAATACTGACATACCACGTGCATATAAGGCGCACTTGTACGTTATCAGGGTTAAGCATAATTACACTACTTGTTAATAAAACGCTAATGTTATGCTACAACGATTTTCAGGTTGAGACGACAGTGTTACAAAAGGTACAAAATTGTAGTAATTTATAGTAATCATAACATTTGTTTTAAATAAAAAAATTACTCATTTTTACCGGTTTGGGACGTTTGGGTTACTGCACGTGCTTATGCGTGTGGGGGTGGTTGGTAAACGATAAGAATGGAATGCACCAAAACCCACTATACATGATTTCCGATGAACGTCTGTGGTCTGCGCACGCCTTACCACGTGTAAACGGCACACGAAGCTACATTCGATTTAAATGTCCCTAAAAATACAAAATTGAAAAATGTATTTTCGTATCCACAGTATTGAAATAACTAAAATTTATAAACTATAATATAGTTAATTTAGTTTATTTTAGTTATTAACTAAAATAAGTTAACTCAATTATGTGTATTAGATATTTTGAAAATACATATAAAAATAAAAATAAAAAAAGATGTAAAGGATGCTGCTTATTTTTTGGAATACAAAAAACTTATTTGTAAATTTGATTATAACTTTTTAGAATGTATTTTTTCTTGCATACACACATATTGCATTTATAACTGCATTTATTTAGTTAATAATCTTTCAAACTATTCATAAACGGTATTAACACACGATCATAAGTCAAAAAAAAATTTATTTATTTATTATTGTAATTAAAATTCTACTTTATATATTAAATATATTTTTTCCCTACTCTCCAATAAAAAAATAAAAGAACAATTTTACTAATGTGGTAAAAATTGTGTTTAACCAGGACTTATGGTATACAAATACTCAATCGTATGCTAGATTAATTTCAAATAATTTAAAGGGTTATGGTAATGTTCAAAATTACTTTAACATTTTGATGATTCGATAAAAAAAATAGATAAATATTTTTTAGAATATAAATATATGCAATTATACATATATTAATTTATAGAAGCATATCCATGATAAATGCAGACTGATTCTATTGAATATTTTGATAGTTATTATTGTAGAAAGTATAAATGGTACTAATATACAGATATGATGTTTAGGATGAAGCTTATTACTATTTATAAAATGTATAGTAACTAAATTCCTATGCAAGTTAGTTGTATAAATTATTCTATTAGTGGCTGATTAAAAACAATATTTTTAATACAGCAATGAAATAGTTCTAAATTAAGTTAGTGTTCCAGAATACAATGTTCAATTTAATTTTTAAGCTATCATATTTTTAAATTATGTCAAATAAAAGTTTATTGAATATTCTCATTTCCTGGTCACTAACCAGAATACATTTTTATAAAAGGATTTGATGTTTATATTGTAATCACATTTAAAATGGTAAATAAATAAATGTATATGTATTATAGTGTCAAGGCCTGGAGAATAATAGACGTCACTATAATGTTGTAATAGACAAAATTAAATTAACGTGTAATTAATGGTATAGGTATTAATATTTTTTTGTCATATTTTTTTTTTTATTAAAATACAATTTATAAATCAATACTTAGTCAATATCATAATACCAATTTTAATCACATATTCAACGACAAACTACGTAAACTATAACTATTGTTTATTACAATATTCTTTTCCTTGTAAATAAATAATATTTACAAATAGTATTACAGTAGTTGATATAGTTACTAAATAAATTAGTAAATATAATATACGTTTTTATTCTCGTATTTGAAACCATTTAATTGAATTACCGTAGCAAGTCAATAAAAATAATACGAAACTTTTTTTATATACAATATAATTTCTATATTAAATCCATTCCTTCAAAATCAAATTCTACTATTATCCCAGTATATATAAAACTCAAAATCATACGTGAACCATCAAAAATTGTCATTCTCTTATAATTAACATAACTTTTATAGTTATATGTATACAACAATTTTAACTATACGTATTTACTATAACCATATATGGTATGGTAGGCTTAGGAAGAACTCCAATGTTGATTTTTCATATATTTTATATTTAATTCATCTCGTTTTTGTAAATCGATGTAACCGTAGCATAGGTATTTAAATTAAATACATGCAGGTACATATTGGTACATGCCTATTGCCTATTAATATTATGTTCTACTGACATATTTTTCAAAACTGTATTGTTCTCATATCAAATCAATATAATAATTTGTCTGTTGAGTTATACGATAGCGACAGGTGTCAGCAATTGCTATTCAGAGTATAGATACTTTATCACATAATATTCAACGACAATGATCGTGGTGAGAGAGTAGTGGTGTTTCCGGTGTGAGGAACAATTTAGCTTTCATATAACATGTATAATATGAATATAGTTGAAAAGAAAAAGAGCAGTTCAGACAGAACCAAATTTCTGCAAGGACGAATAGGATATTTACATTAGGCCATTCGAAATAGGTGCCCCCCGAAAATAATCAAACAAAATTAGTTGTTTATATTTTCATCATAAATTTAGAAAATTAAAATAATGTCTAATTAACAATAATGGGATTAAAATAGTTATAATAAACATTAAATTTTTATTTTCAACTATATTGTATGTAACCATATTGTAGTGTGAATGCCTATATTATGCACGATAGATCTCGTACAATCATACAATGCAAATTGGTTTAATGAATACATCAAAAATTGTTATTACAATAATCACTGCTAAAAGTTCAACAAAAAACTAATATTCAATAGAATCCTTGTACTAGTAGCGTATATAGGTTTTCATTTCGGAGAGGGCCGATTATGTATTTGATTTTTGAGTGGAAGAGAAGGAGGAAGCACACTATTACGAAAAAAATTACTTTAACACTAAAAGACTTCTCGACTGTCTTTACACCATCAGAGAAATAAGAAACTCAATTTTTATAATGACTTATTATTTTTTAAAAATATAAAAACTACATTGTAATAAACAAATTTTTTATTAGAGTCACTAAAAATCACCATTTATTTTCTTAAAAGAATAAACATATTTTATAATTATAAAATTTTAAATTATCGCATAACCAACATTCTCAGTGTCGAGACAAATTTTCGGAAACCCCCAGCATTAAGACATATTCATATAAAAAAATAACAATCTTTAACAATGGTGTTTTTCATTTCAGAGGGGGCCCGGGCCCCCTCGCCACCCATAAATACGCTCCTGCCTTGTACATTTCCTTAATAGATTTCGTATAGTAAGTTCGAGATAATTTTGATGATTATGAAAACAAATCTAAGACTTTTAACAAGGATATCGAGTATCAGAGTTCAAGAAAAAAAATTCAACGAAGTAGACCATTAGATGATATTGATTCATAAGAATGACAATTGCATTCAAGAGTGAAGTTTATTAGTGGTATTAATTTTGTAATTTGTGATAGATTTCTATCGGAGTTCAATAAAAACAAAGTGGCATATATTGAAACAGAGGAAATATTGAATTTTTATTGATTTTATGCCGATAGAAATTAAATAAAAAAATAAAAATAAAAATGTAGTCAATGTATGTAAACAAATTAGATTTGGATCCCGATAGTTATTTAGAAAAATGGTTTCAATTTCATAGTTTATTATGAACTTAAAGATGGAAAAAATTAGGTAATAATCTTTTTTTTGAGTCAATAAACATTAGTTTTTGAAACGAAAAAGACTTAAGTTTTCCAATAAATTATTGTTGTTACTTTCACAATTTAATTGAATTGCACCAATTGTGGATAATTTTTTCTAAAATGTCGGATGAAAACATTTATAAATTTATGTGTGTGTACATTTATTTTTTACTATATTATAAATGCAGATTAAGTATAATACCATATCCAATGTATTATCTGTGTTATATTAAGCGAGAATGTTTATTTTGAGATCTTCCGTAGAGTTAAATATCAAGTTTAATGCACCTCTTAAAATAATTTTAAGTGTAAATTTAGATACGTCAAATAGTTATAACATACCTACTATATAGTCCAGTGCTATTTTGTACTAGTTTAATTTTTTTTTTATGCATGTATAAATGTTAATTCATATTGTTTCTTATTTTAACTAATACCTATTGACAAATGTTTTATATTTAATAGAACCATCGGTAATTTTATATTAGGGACTAAAATCCTAAGGACACGCTATGCAATTAATCATCGAAAAAATTTAATGCATACATTTTTATCGCAATGTAGAAATGTAAATATGTATATTTTATCATTGGTATATCATACGAAGACAAATGTGAATAATTGTAGTCTACAGTTGTTCAAAATAGTTTGGAAATATCGTATACTAACTAATCGTTTTAGAATTTTAATAATGTGGCATTCATAAATATAGTGTAGACAATAATTATTATTTTATTTTCTGTGTGTTACGGTAATGTTTCAACTATATTATTTTATTTATATTTTAAGAATTTGTCAAGTTGCCCATTTATACAGTGGGGGTATAATGTGTATATATATATTATGTGTTTGTATATATATTTAGTTAAAAATTTATTCAGTAGGTATACTTTTTATAACGATAATTTTATTATTTAAGTGTCTTTAAAAAATGTGTAAAATTAAACAGTACCATCATTAATATAATTTGTTGATACTTGTTATAAGCAAAATATTCGTGCCAGACATGAATATATTTTCTCTTATAATTGTAAGTACTAACCATAGTTAGAGATTTATAAAATAATTGAGGGTCATCTAAATTATTAGAAGACTATAGCAAATATTTTAATAAAAAGTGAAAAAAATATATTTGGGTACTTCGACAAATTTTTATCGTTTTTGAAGTTAATTTAAATGTATTGCCAAAAAACGACAGCTATCAGGACTGTGAAAATTAAAAAATTATTTAGTTAATTGTACAAAAAATGAGCCGCTATAGAATATTAAAATTTTATAACACCTTATGTTCTGCGTATTATATAGCATGTTTTATTCATTCTTATATAATATTATACAATTGTATAATTTTTAAATAGGTCATTAACAAATGATCTAGTGGTTGTATGTAATATTTTGATAAATTATTTGAAAATATTTTTTGGAACACAAAACAAATATGTCATTATAAATAAAACCACATCAACAGAAATTTGCCATCAAAGCTTTATTATTTTCCTCGAATCGCTAGAATCTAGTACACAAGTTTTGGGAATGATTAACTATTGTTAATTTAATATTTTAATAAATCGTTTATAATATTGAGATAAGCTAATAACGTATACTGCGTACACAATCATACTAAGTACAATCTAATCTATTCTACAATCATGTATGCTATATTACATTAATGGCAATGATACGAACTTTATAGTAATAGAACTAATAAATAATGATACATTAATACGGGTGACTAATTCACGGGATTCGGTTTTATGTGACGGGCATTTTAACACGAATAGTTAAATAAACACGAATTAATAGTCATTTATTAATAATTTTTATCGCAGATAAAACGAAACCAACTGAAACAGGATGAAGTAATTCTGTAGTAATATTATGTACATAATTACTTTGGCAAATCAACATTTATTATCGTGAAACACATCTATTATAACATATTACGTTTATTAAGGTCTAAGATTATCGATTATTGACTTATCTACGTTTATGATTATATATTGTAAGTATATGTTAACTTTAAATACGACGTATGGTAGGTAGTATGTTCTGTAAAAAAAAAAAAAAAATGCTTTGATATTTATAAGAAGTCTTTATTTTTTCCATGGTTCAAATTTGGATATTTTTAGAACAGTGATTGGGACGTGCGACCGTACATTTAATATTAACATACATTGCAACACAATTATACGTACAGAAAATCAGTGTATCACATATTAAGTTTACTAAAGTAAATATAGAATAACACGATGATGATCCAATTTGTTATAATAATAAAATATTTACAATGCAAGTATAGAACTACACACATACGTAGAGTGTATTTTGATTTTTGTTGCAGAGTACAAATACCAACGGTTATTATTGATTAATTTTAACAATTAATTAATAACAAGTTGTATTCAGTAGGTGGCTAAGCCGTTGAAATATGATTTTAATCTTGCCCAGAACTTTTGTTATTTTCAATTAAATTATTAATGTCTCTTATGTATTAACTTGTGTCTGTAGTACGTAAATAATTTTTTCATATACACTTTTCATAATTTTTGATAATGTAACGCTTTTACCATTTAATAATATGATGAGTTGATTATAACCAGGGCTCATAACTTATAGCTCTAAAAAAAGTAGTTACAAGCTCTAGAATATGCTCTTAAAAATATTCATATAAGCGATTAAATATGCACTAAAAATACAAAAATATGCAAAAATAAATATAAATATAAACAATTTTCGCTTATTATTAAAAAAAAAAAATGTATCATGTATAGTAAAAAAAATTTAAACTTTTATTATTAAAATTCTGATTGCGTCGCTATATGATACAAATAAATATATAATTTAAACCAAAAGAAGAAGAATTAGTTAATTAACATGAATTAATTACAAATATAAAAATTAATACTACCATAATGACTTGTTATTATTAAAAAAAATGTTTTAAACGTTACAGAATTGAAAAAGATTTAAAAAAGCAAAATAGCAAATAACGATTTTCTAAATATACAGGAATAAGTCTGCAAAATAAAAAAAAGCAAAATAGCACTTATACTTTGAAGTATGTAAAAATATGCAACATAAAATTTTGTATTTAACTTCTTAGTTATCTAAAATAATATAGCTTACATAGGTATTTCTAGGACCTTTCAAAAAAAATATGTAAATGCTATAAGTTATGAGCCCTAATAATAATATTTAATATAATTTTATAATTTATGGGCATGTGGCCATGTGGGCCACCGATTTTTTTTCGTTAAATGTATTAATTCGAGACAAATACAGAACAAATAACGAAAACTTTTATTTACACATTTTGTTCTGTAATTCATTACAGTGCATCCTATATCTGCAATTATATCTGCTATATGTTATATTATTTATTATTTATGATAAAATTATACAATAATATGTATCAATTGTAATATTGTATAACATATAATACTACACAATATCATGTACATATTCTGTAATCTCACTCGTAAATATTATCAATGTACCTATATAATAAATATTTTAGTTTGTAGATGGAATTATAATACTTTAATGCTCCGCATTCTATTTGCAAATAATTATTAAAACAATCACGAAAAGAGTTTTTTTTATCAATTATGAAATATCTCCTATTTGAATTTAATTAGGTATCAAGAATCGGTGCATTCGTGACTTCACAGGAAACGCTTAGCTACCGGTTCCGAAATCGTAATGTACAGTATAAGTACGCGTTACAAGTTGCGTCGAAGTCCTAAAAATTTAGCCGGCCGAAAGATATTAAAAATTATTACAATATCTAAATATCGGCCCCGACGGTCAGGGGCGTATTTAAGGGGTGAACCCATGAGGCCTCCCCCCCATTCACCGTATTTTATACTTTATTTATTATTGTAGGCCCTCTTTTTTTTCACGCACGGGCAGACAGTGAAATACTGGAATATCAATATGTCATGATAATATGATACCATCGATTAAACGGATTAGCATTGCTTAATATACACCCTAAAAGAATTATAAAACGTGAAGTAGTTGATGCATATGCTAATAAACACCCTAAACGTATTCAGTTATTGTAATTACAAAAATGATATTTAAAAATATGTTTAATTATAAATTTGTGTAGTAAAATGTTATGTTTCTATCAAACACTTGTATTTTGATTATTTGGTTATGAATAAAAATTGGATTTATATGCACAAAAAATCCTCAAAATATGCTTCTAAAAATGCTGTAATATGCTATAAAATATGTATTTATTTTTAAATATGTACTTAAATATTCACTTTAAATGTTGTTTAAAATTATGTACAAATATGTGAAATGTATTATAAATATAAAAATAATCATTAATTAATACGGTATTAAAAAAAGTATAAAAAAGCTTTTAAAATATTTTGTCGTCTTTGTAGCCATTTAACATTCTTTATCTTCAATCTATAAAGTATAAATACTCACATTAATAAAAAGTGAAAACAAAAATTGAATTCATATTTTACCTTATTGCATTGGATGATTTCAGTATGTAATCTTATCTTTGGAAATAAACACTGGTGGCAGTGATCGTGAAAATACGACGAAAACGAATAAATGTGCTTTAAATAATTATATGTATTATAAAACTATAAATATGCATTGAATATGCATTTAATAGGTAAAAACGTTGAAATATGCAAAATATGCTAAATAAAATTAGTTTTATTTTAATAAGAAAGATCTAAATCGGGGACAATGCTCATCAGATTTCAAAAAGCTTATTCCAATACATATATGCATTTGCATATATGTCCGGTCTCTAGTTATGAATAAGGACAGTTTTTTGAGATGGAAAAGTTATAACTATGTATACTTTGAACTTTTTGTTTGTGCCCCCCCCCCCCCGGCCAATAAGACATTTCTAAATACGCCCCTGTCGACGACGTATTGAGTAGTGGCTTTTACCCAAAAAGTATTGATGTTAAGTTTTAATTTTGTATTTAAACCATGTATACATATGTAAACTGAACCTATCGCGAAAGGTAGCTATCAGTTCGTAGTAGGTTTGGTTCGCACATGTATACGTGATTTAAGCTTATACGCAGTTTGATAGCCAAACTTCGGCTCTATTTGAAACAGTCCATCCTAAATTTTCTAGGGCACGCATATAATCAATATTCAAACTTACCTCAAGTGTCAGACGAGTTTTTTATGGCTTTCAGTGTAATAGTTAGTGTATTATGAGAAATATTTTCTCCCTACCCCAATTTAATTTTAGTTCGGGGTCACTGGGCGTACAAATTTATTGTATTTTAACATAAATTATTGTAACGTATTGTGAAGTTAAAAAAGTTACAACCACTAAGTATATTTCAATATTCGCAAACGACAATTTGTTATGTCTAAGTGCAAAATACTTTTTTAGGGTGGTATGTATTTGGACGAAATACCTTTTTACCCGCATAATAAAAGTAATGCGTTTGGGCGAGTTTTTTATGTCTGAGCGAGATAAAGATAAAATTGTAAAGGTTAAGATAAAAATATTATTATATAGGGAATTTTATATCAACTTAAATATGGTACAGTCTTATACTAGTATAGGTAACTCTATAATATTTTCAAATATCAGTTTGTTTGATTATTGAAAACGTGAAGTTGTATTATAGCAGAAGCGTACCCAGGAATTTTTTACGGGGGGGGGGGTCCAACATTTTAATTTTATCTGTTCACTAATTATAATTATAGTTTAACTCAATACCAAAAAATTACTGTTAATATAGTATTGTTTATACCAGGGGCGGCCAAACAGTCAATCGCAGATGATTTCTGAGTCGATCATGTTAGAATTTATTTTTAGGCCTCGTGCACGAAAATTAATCGTGGTGGTTATAAACAAATTGTCGATAAGTTTTATCTTTTATTCTGGTTTATAAAAAAATTTTCCAAGAAAGTCGATCTTCAAAGGTGAAGTATATTTTTAGTAGATCGTGGCTGAAAAAAGTTTGGCCGCCTCTGGTTTATACATTGTAGGTATATTATATAATCTATAAACTTTGTATATTGAAGATAATAGGAAATTAAAATACACTATATATTATTATTATACTATTTACTATTAAATCGTTGAGTATGTAGAAATTTCAATGGGGGTCTGGACCCCTCTCCCCTTGGGTACGCCCTTGTATTATAGTGTTAGTTAATATTATGGATTTGAAAATTGATTATATTTTTAATACAAAACAAAATAAATGATGCATTTCAATTGAAAATTATATTTTTAGTGAATCTAAACACTTGAAAAACGGGTATTTTCGTTTTCGGTGTACTAAGTGTTTTAGTGAATTTTAACATTGAAAATAGATTAATAAGTATTTTAGCATCCCAGGATATTAAAAAAAGGTCTCCCAAACACATTGCAATTTTTAAAAATTCGGCCAAATGTATTACGCCCAGATCTTAATACCTGTAAACTACAAGTGAAATGAATCAATAAAATATTGATAAAGCGGCGAGCTGTGATCCATAACTAAAATCAAATACATTTTTTTTTTAATTTAAATATCTATCACATTATTCAAATTGTATATATGATAAAAGGATTAATATCAAACCTGAGAAAATTGGTGGGATGGGGCTGACCATCCATTTGTAAGCCCCCCGTGTGTTTCGCTACACGGACTTAATTGTTAAAATATATTTACTACGATGCAGTCGATTTTTATGTATTTGTGAACTAGAAGAAACATGAGGGAAAATATAACACCAGCGCTACGTAGCTGTAATGTATTTAATAGTATCATTAAATAATTTGGAATGTCAAAAGCATGGATATAACAGCATCAACGGTCAACAATTAGTCAACAACACATGTCGTGATAGAGTAATTTTAAAGTGTCATGTGTACTTACATACATGGGCGACGGGAGGGGAGGCAAGACGGGGCATTTGCCCCTCTGGAAAAAATTAATCGAACGGTTAATAACAAGGTTTGCAATTGAACAACTGCCAAGACTTCAGTTTTTATTTTATAACGATTAAAGTGTGTACAATTCTGACATATTTTATTGTTTGCTAAGAATACATTTTTTTTTTAATATACTTTTTGGTGTTTGATTTAGTTATGTCCATTGGCGCAACTAGGTCTAAAATATTGGGGGGGCTGAAGCCCTATAAATACATATAGTCAATGTGAGCTATGAGGGGCTTCGCCCCCCATATCCCCCATTGCCGCAGACACAGAACAATAATTATTAATTGAAATAAAAACAATTATAAAATATTATTATCATACTATATTATTAAAAATCATGTACCTATTTCTATGTGATATGTTTTACACAAAATATGACATAACACCACCACAATATTCCACCGTCGTCTGTCACATTTATTAGATAACAATATTATTATTAATTATGTAAGATTGTAGGAATTACAAAATAAACTACAATAATAATATTTTATATTTATACAATTTACTTTTGAATAATGCTCTGCGCCATATATTCATATTATTTAGTATGTATCTCACTATCCCATGCTTAAATTATCATTAAATTTTAAATAATCAAAAAATTTGAGGGGGCTCTAATACATTGGGGGGGGGCTAAGCCCCCTAAGTCTCCCCCTAGTTTCGCCAATGATTATGCCTCCCCTGATAAATTTCCTGCGGTCGTCCATGCGTACATATTATATATTTACTACCTATAAAAATGTACATGTTAATGGTTACGACAATTAGTGTAGAGTAACATTTCGTGTATGAAAATAATAACAGGGAGATTAATAAAATTCATAAAAAGTATGATGATAATAATAATTAATAACAATGTAAAAATCTGACGAGAACCGTGTCACGGACGAAACGGCGCGCAGCACGGTTTTTTTCTTCCATGCGCGTCGTTTTGCGCACTCGCGAGCGGTCGCCGAGACCCGACTGGACGGATGAGCGCGCGCGGTACCACCGCATATTTTCGTTGTCTTGTCCCGTTTCTAATCATAAACAAAAATGGCGTCTACTCTGTTTCGTTTGGATGTGTTTCGCGATTGATGGTGTTTTTGCGTTGAACTGCCGTGCGAAAAATACGGTCGCTGCATCGACGTTTCACAATACCATAAAGCTACCAATTCCTGTGATAAAATATCGGATCATATTTGCACACAAGGTACGTGGATGGGTTTTTTAATGTTGTTTTACAATCTTTTTTTAATTTTTTCCTCCATCGAAACTTTTTCGACCAGCGTTAGGCTTATTACTTTTCATCGGTGTCGTTGTGAAATATATATTTCTCACGATTTTGTTAGGCATATTAGACATAGATTGTTGGGTGTCAACAATATTTTAGTCATGTTCGTTTAATTATTATTGCGTTGTTTTTTTATATTATTTTTATTTTTAATAATATCGCTGTAAACGAGTTAACTGTAGTTTTCAATATGCTGCATATGTATGCGTCTATACATGATGCCTACTGTATGAGGTATAATGGCTCATTCTGGACTCATCCGAATTAAAGTTGTTGTCGTTTGCGCGTTCGTGGGGATAATCGTTATCAGCAGCAGTGTACTATTTTATTATTATTGTTATTTTTATTATTATTATTATTATTAATAATAATAATAATAATAATATTATTATTATTATTATTATTCTGTGTACCTTTATTTGTCATTAAAGGTCAAACTCAGTCGATTTTACTATTACCCTTTATTTCTTTGTCCCTCGCCACGGTTCGAATGCGCGCGTGTTTTGGGTATAATAAATATTCTGTCGCTTGTCGATTTCCGCTATTGGGAATAACTCATACCGTGGAAACGTTTGGAGAAGATTTATCGCCGGACGTTTTATCAATTGTGTTTTTTCGTAAACGTAAATGTTACGACTTCGCATTTTCTAGGTTTACCCCTTTCGGCGCACGCGGATGCTCTTTTCCATTAAAGGATCGTCGTCACCACCACGCTTTTTTAACGGTCGACCAATCAGCGTCAAATTTTTGAGGTAATGATGTGATTTAGCCGTAGGAAGAAGGTTCTCTGTGATATCGTCATGAGATACCACTATTTATTTCATATTCGAATGGTCGTCGCTTTTTTTTTTTTTTGCTTTTCCTGACGGTTTTTAAAGTCGCATAAACGTTGTGTCATTATGCAACAAAAATAAATCTATTAGTTGCTACTTCCATCCTTAATAAACGATATGTAATGAACATACTATTATATATATCATTAAAATATATTTAAACTGACCGTTTTAATATTATTCCTGTAGGTTGTATACATTTGTATCATATTTTATATTGTTTTATTTTATTTGTGCACCTTGATTGTTATAATTATTTCTTTAAATATAATTATTTTAACAACGATTACAGAAATAAAACCTTCGAATATTGCTTATCTTTTTTCTTTATCAGAGCTACAGACTTTGGGCGAGAGGTACACGATGGTCTAGTAGTCTAGTCGGTGAATTGTTTTAATCTCTTGTTTTTCATTTCCAATCGTTCGAGGTCGTAAATAGTATTGACAGTTTACTTAATTATTAACAGTTCAATTAATTTAGCTGTTGGTAAAATTATTTAACAGTCGTCGATTTTAAAAGAATATACAATTTCTCTTAAATAGGGTGCACTGATCAATGGTTATTATTTTGATCAAATTAATTTCTTAAAGAAAATAATTTATATTTGATTAAATCGTTTTTAATAAAACTAAATTGTTGATGCTTCATATTACAATTGAGCTATTTTTGATTTGTTTCAAATATTTTAAGATTATTAGGTAGACATGTAAAGAATACTAAATTATATGGAATAAATTCACAATTGTTAATTCCGTATAATATTTAAATTTATCTTTAAATATAGTATGATTTATCGACCTTTAGACAGCTTTAGTTAAGTACATTTTTAAAAACCATTATATATATATATCAGAATTTCATTATTTACATAATAGATTTAGCGATTACAACTAATATTTGTAATTGGTACTAATTGAAAAGTGCTTAGTGGTTTCACACTATTTTACTATTTTTATAATGTATGTATATATGTTTATAATATATAAATTACAGTTAATGTTTAATCGGAAAATAATTTCTTCTATATAGACGTCGGTACAAATTGATATGCAATTATTTTTTAATTATACTTTACTGAAGTAGTTATTTATACATTATTTACATTAAAAATTTGGTTAATTACGTGTATTAAGTATTATAGTAAGATAAGCTTCTGTTTTCTATCTTTAATTTTGTTTTTCGGTCAATAATTTCTAAATTGAATATTTGTCTTTTTTCGCTCGCCTTGTAGTGCATTAAAATATTATTAATTAAAATTTGATAAAAAATATTTTAAGCGAAGTTTATGTGTATAAGGTGCTCTTGCTTATATTACTCTCATTGGTGTTTCACAATTGTTTAGTGATTATCTCTTAAATTACCTAAGTATAGAGGAAATATAAATGAGTTAAGAAATTTATTAGGAATAATCAAATACTGTTGTTTACTGTCAAAAACTAAATGAATGGCATTTTGGGAGGATTTTTTTTTTATGTATTATTATTTCAATACATAGACGACAAACCTAGTTTGATTTTTTTATATGAATTGAATGATTTTTGTTTGCCCTCGAAAAATAAAAATAATATATATTATATGCAAATGAAATCACTATTAGGTCTTCGTAAATAATTACATGCGCTGAACCATAAACATTAATTTCCTATTGATGTTTTTAATTTGCTACTTCGATTTGTACCTTAACTTCCTTCTTTCTTTTTTGTATATTACGAAAAAGTATAGTCAAGTAAAGTAACAATTATTCGTCTGATTAAAAATATAATAACAATTTTAATCATTTATATTCCTATGTAGATTATAGATAGGCATTTAATTTTATATTATCAAGTTATTAATGATTATCTGAAAAATTAAATGTATTCATTTTGCGTATTGTTGAAGTATAAAAATATAACTGATGCCATAATTTTTAAAATTATTTTATTTTTTTCTTCAAATATCTCAAGTTATTTTACGATATGTCATTTAAACATTAAATAATTATTTATAATATATTATAATGATAATTAAATAAACATTACAAATTTTGTACAGCATTTATTTAATTATATCCATAATACATAAGTTATCTGATAAAGCAAAAATTCCTTATAAAAATAAATAAATATTAAAATATGTCTTTTAAACTTACCTAAATTTAAAAATCCGTAAAAAAATAAATATTTTAAAGTATATATTTAGGATTTTTCTAAAGTAAAAAATTATATTTTAACTATCAATTTTTTATGTATGGAGGTTTGGAGTGATACTACTGTCGGTTACTACTAAATACAATATAAAAAACAATAATCGTCTTATTTTAATAATTTCAATAATTTTTATAAGCTTTTGAAAAATTTTTTATTACTTCGGTATTTTGCGAGACAATGTTAACTTCTGAAAAAGTATTATTGTAAGATTGAAATAAAATAATAATACCTACCATGTATTAGTTTTTAAGTAATAAATTAAATAATATAGTTTAAACATTAGCTGTAGTGTTTATTTAATTATTTGATCAGTTTAATGGAATATAGTATTACATTTCTTATTAAATTATTAGTTTATGTTGTTAATTATGATTAATATATTGTTTTATACCAAATATTATTTAATCGTAATACTAATTTTCTACAGTTGCACCAACTCGACAAAATATTATTAAGTGCTTACATATTTACAAAAGACACAAAAGAAATTAAATATTATAGCATGAATAAAAGGTGATTTTAATGTAGGGTATATATTTGTAGTACTTATTATTTGTTATTGCACATAAATCTAATGTGATAATTATAGAATTTCTTAATTGAAAATTAGATAATTATTTTATTTGAATGAGTTCAAATTAATATCATAATTTACGAATAAAGATATTTTAAAACATTAGCCTCGGAGCAACTTATACATTTCTTAATTTTAAATTTTAGTCATATGTACTTATTAGTATTATTATTCAAATTACTAGATATTCTTGTATTGCATTGATGTATTTAATATTTTCAGTTTGTTATATTTAAAATAGATTCTATTTATCAAGTTTTTATTAGATCAACTATTCTTTACATTTTGCTAGTTGTTTTCTCTTAGCGATCTACCATTGTTTTTCAATTCAACAATTCACACTTGTCGTATTAGGTGACTACACGGTGTTGAGTAATACTATTATATATTGTTATATATTTATTAGTTTGTTCCAAATATTTTTTTCTTAAGACTGGAGAGAAGGGAAATATAATAACAACGTATTTATGGAAGGAGTGAAAAAAAACCTATTGACAAAAATTACGTAGTTAACGTTGGCTATCCATCCAGACCAGGCCCTAAGAACGACGGTGGCGACTGCGTCTGCGTCTGTTTTACATGGAAATAACCTTGGTCGTGCCCGAAGCGTAGTCGTTTTAGTGTTCGCTGCTGGTGCGGCAGTGGTTGGAAGCTGTGCACCGTATTTTACCAGATACGTTTTGCCATACAGTGTGACCAATTGTCGACACGCCACGCAATGGTGCGCATTATAATTTTTTTTTTCACGATCCATTGGCCGCACACGAAAACAGCTCCCCACCCATCGTGACCCCTCGGCCGACTTGAGCAGCTGGCTCCGACCGTCTTGCGTGTGTTTATTTTTATATTATAATTATGTAGTGTATAATGTACTCGCCGCCGCTGCTGTTTAGAATATGCGTATCAGTGTTTCATACGTTTTGAAATTTATAATAATAATGATATGTTTTTATACATTTTATTTGTACTTATGTAAATGTATCGATAAAGGTTAAAGGGGGTTCGATTGGCCTAAATGGTTGCAATATTGCTTGTTTCCTGGCCGACAACGACTTTCACGTTGCACGTAGCGGTCAAATGTCATCGACCCCGCTGCGCTGCGTAACCATTTTCTGCATTATTTTTTTTTTCGGATTGTTGTTTTCCGTCTCTTCACAACAAAGCCATAATATTAAGTAAAATCAGTAGTAATTATGATAACGAAATTAATTCGTGTAACGCACTGTGTAACTAGATCGGTCGTCCGTTGGAGAGAGGGAAGTGCCTTGATTGAAGCGATTTCTATCGGTTATTATCTTTTTTTTTTTGGATGTCCTGCTTAGCGAAAAAAAACAACTGTTACGGTGGGCGGTATTGTCGGAGGGGAAAGTCCCGTTGTTCGCGCGACACGGCGGTTCGTCGTGCGCTGAGAGTTATAGTGTAGCGAAAAAAAAAAAAAAAAAGGATAACATAATTATTGTATCCGTTGGCTACAATGTGACCGTTGACGTAGGTTTACATTCCGCCATCGTATAATAACTATATTGATGATGGTTTATATTTTGTACTTTCTAATATTTCGCACACTTCATACACGGGCCGCGTCGTCACAACTTAATTTTCAAATGCGCTGGATTACACTTGAAACAACAACAGTACTGATGTAGTTATATTTTTTCATTGGAAGTAAAAAAAAAAAAACTATACTTTTATCGTAAACGGCACGTAATTATTTTAGTGGGGCAGCCGTGATATAGCAACGCGAACATGTACGGCAGTCTGTAATACCCACACTGGGGTTATCGAGCCATACTTGCTTTCGCCGCCGCTTTTATACGGCTCTTATTGTGCAGTGTTTGCTCGAGCGAGGGATTGGGGTTGTGTGTGTGTCGGAGACAGAGAGGGAGAGATTGTTTTTGGGGGTGTGTGTGTGTGTATTTGGGTCTACGCGCGCACTCGTGTGTGCGTGTGTTAGTGTTTTCTCGCGCGCGTTGTGTACTTGTGTGTCCCGGATCAATTTTTATTGTCGCGCGGCGGCGGCGGCGGCGGCAATAGTAGTAGCGACGATTGCGGCTTTAGTGGAGGTGGTAGTGACAGCAGCAGCAGCAGTAGCAGCACCAGTAGAAGTGACGGTGGTGGGGTCGAGGTGATAGCGGCAGCGGCGGTGGCTGAGGGAGAGAAGATTGGCCGAACGGAATAGGTGAACCGGATCGGCGGCGATTGGCCGACACTAGAACGATGCCCTCTCGCGCTCCGCACGGTCGTGCCACTGTATTTTTCGGCATCGTTCGCGTTTTCCTTCGCCCGTCGTTGTGTTTCCATTCGTCCCGCAACAAAACGCGAACGCTCTGACGATAATATATTAATAGTCATTTGTTTTATAATATTGTTTCCAACGAAAATCACGCATAAATCGTTCGATAATACTATTTAAGTTATATTAATATAAACACACATTGTTATAAAATTGTTAGTGTTAAGTAAAATCTCTAATAAAATCGTGTCTGTGTTACTAGTGTTAGTTTGACAAATATCTTTCAACTCTGTGGAATATCGGATAAACTCGTATAAAGGTAATTAATATTAATAACGTCTCTTCCCACCTTTGTCATATTCTGTAGCAGTTTTTCTATCGCCTGTTAGCTTATTTTTGCACATTTAAACTATGACTGAATATTTTATTGAATAAGAATATTAATTTGATCTATTTGATGAATTTCGATCTTGTTTATGAATCGCATCGAAATATTCCTTACGCTTCAATTCTGATCAATATTAATATCGGGTTGTTTAGTTTGTGACTAAGTATTCAATCAGTTTAATTTATCAGTTGCAACTTTTGAAGTGATACAGGTTTTTTTTTCGAGGGAAATAAATTAAAACTATAGGTATTTTTGAAAGAAATCGACCCCACGGATTGATTTTTGTAAGTAAATGACATTTTGCAGTGATGACGTCGCGTACTATTGCGAATTTCCCAAAGAAACTCCATCGTGTTGGCACCACTGTGTTCATTTGTGATATTTGATAATGTTTAACACTACAGTTACTGAGATATTTGCAAGTTACTATTATGATGACATTCAGGTTTCATTTTTCGGGCGTTATTTAAATTGTGTTGATTTTTCAAATATTGAGGATAAATATTAAGTATATTATAATCTTATAATAATATAAAGATAACATTATTTTTGAATTACCATTGAGTGATTGATAATTTATTGTTACTAAGTAAATACTTTGTTACTAATATTAACGACAAAAATATAATTTAGTTTTTATGTCTTGTACCACTATTTTAATGTTTAATTATATTTTATAATAATCATTATTTCTTATATAAATTAACAAATAAATAATGCTTTGTCTTTTTATATTTGTAAAGTATGATTGGTTTCAAATGAAAAGTTACAATTTTATTGACTTAGTATATACTTAATGATGAATTTTAAGTTCAAAATTGGTTGTACTTCATAAATATAATAATACTCCAAACCAAGCATTTATTTATATCTATATATAATCTATTTGTTTATTTATATATTAATTTATAAATATTCACCATTTACTGATTTTTAATTTAAATTATTTATAAGTCATGTTATTGTCCTTCTACTGCGATGGCTACACTCAGTCATTTTTATCTTGTACCTTGTAACTGTTGGTTGATAAAAATATTGACCAATAATTATAAGTTAAGAAGTTCCATGTATAAAATATTATTAAAAATAAAAAAGTTCTTTTATAATCAATGAAGATACAATTTGCTCATTAAGGTTCAATTTAAGCTTTCTTAATTTCAAATTTCTATGTTATCTTTATTATTTGTTGAATATTTGTTCCATTTTAGATATCAGTTAAGTATTATTTATATTTTATCTCTTTTGTTCTTTATTTTCTTAAATATAGTTGTACAAAAATTGAAACAACTATCATTACTCAGGAGGAAGGTACTCATTTTAAAAGTTTATTACTTGTTTAATAATTTATACTTATTTATAAATAGTTATAGTATTTTTTTAATTTTACTTCTCAATAATAAGTTATTATTTCAAAATGAATAATAAATATTTCTAAATAAATAATATGGTTCATTTAGTTTTTTTTTAATTTATTTGGTCAATTAAACTTTTAATTTAATCAAAATTTTAATATAAATGTTAAAATAAATGAAATTGACTTGTGATATTTTCAAAATCTGAGAAGCCATAAAAATTATTTGTGGTTCTATTAGTTATTAAAATTTGTGTAAAGATGTATTATTAGCTTGATAATTATTTATTATTATATGATGTGTTTGTTAATTCATATATTTTTCAAGTTAATATATAATAGTTATTCCGTTTAGTATAATTATAGATATATTTAAGTATGAGTTTTTTATTAATTACATTTTGAATTCTCTTACTGAATTTTAAATATTATAATCATTATTATGCTATATTACTTATAATCTTGTGTATTATGATGAGAAATTAACTAATTTATTTGTTATCATTATAATTATGAATTCTCAATGAGTTACTGAATATTTTTCAAACCTTTTATAATAATTAGAGCGCAGATTTGATGCATTTGCATATTTATTCTGGTTGATCATATGATATGCCAAGTGAGCACAACATTTGTTTCATAATATACCAATTTAAAAAAATGAAACTTTTAGCGCATATTTTGACATTTTTCTATTTTAAGGGCTTATTTTACAATTTTAATAGTATATTTCATTTTTTAGCGCATATTTCGATGTTTTTTTTTTTTTGTTTTTTTTTTTTTTTAGACATTTTTAAAATGTGTAGTATTATAATATAAGAAAAAAATATTATATTTTTATGGTTTCCATTAATATCAAAATAAATTAATAGGTATACTTGTAGGTATAAACGGTTTTCCCAAATATAACCTTAGATCAATAATCGGGGGAAATTAAATACATATACTAAGATAAGTTATAAGATTTTTTTTGCTTAGTTTTTTTACGCTAATTTTTTTATTTTTCGTGCAAATTTTAGAATTTTAGTGCATATATTTATGCATATAAATCTGTGCTCTAGTAATAATCAGGGATGGCCAACCCGCGACCCACTTGGGGAATTTTGTGGCTTGTGAGATTTATCAAACATTTACGAAAAAAATTTATTTTTGTCCCAATATAATATTCTGGAATATCCATAAAACTTGGAATCTGTATTATTAACTACTTAATCTTTTCAAACTGTTTGATTCTTCAAAAAAAATCTGTTCCCAAGTAATGTCAATGAACCATGTTATGCAAGTAGTTATAAAAACAGTGAATTACATTCCATCACATGCGTTTCTGTACCGAAAATTTGAAGACTTTTTGAAAGAATTAGATTCAGAATATGGCGATAAAAACAATAATAATTCATTCTGTTTATTTTAAATAATTAATTCTGTTTAAAATGTTATCTCCAAATTTTTTTTTACTAAGGGTAAATACTAATTTAATTTTATATGTGTCCTGCGGGATCGTAATTTATTTCCAAAGTGGCCCGCAAAATCATTTGGGTTGGCCACCCCTGTAATATATTATAAAATGTATGTACTAAATGTTATGATCTGTAAACCTTAAGCTTTTTTAAGTTGTTTTTGATCCATATTTTATAATAATGAGAAATACTTTTAGTGATTTAATAATCATCATATTTTGAACTCTTTTTCAGAATATCTTACTTTTTTATGCTACTATTGTTTATAATTTTGTGTTACGATGAGAAATTGTTTTATGATAAATTATGATTATAGTTTTGAACTCTAATATTTTTATTTGTATTATAAAAGGTTGTACAAGTTTTATAATTAGAATATTTAAATATTTATCAAAGTATAAGCTGATATTGATTCCTTATTTAACAATGATGAGAAATGTATTTGATGATTTAATTATGATCATAATATTTTGAACTCTCTCACTGAATGTTAAATATCATATATTTGTATGCTATAATTATTTATATTTTGTGTGTTATGATGAGAAATTAGTTTTTTGATAAATTATGACTATAGTTTTGAACTCTCTCACTGAACTCCTATATTTTTCATTTATATTATAAAAGTTTTTATTAGTTATTATGGCTACTATATTTAAAGATTTATCTAAGCTTAAGTTGATATTGTTTACTTATTTAATAATGATGAGAAATGTATTTGATGATATAATTATGATCACACTATTTTGAACTCTCTCACTGAATGTTGAATTTATTTTTTGTATGCTTTTGTCTTTAAGTAATTCTCTGTATTATGATGAAAAACTTAATTTAAATTAATACAAAGATTTAGATTAATTATAATAATTATTTAATTTTCTAACCGAATAATTTTTTAATAAAGTAAATACATATAAACGTTTATAATTCCTAAATGTATATAATTTAAGGTTAGGTTAATAAATTTTAATCAATTGTAGTACTATATTTCTATATATTAGGTAATATAATTCACAATAAGGTTGGATTAAAGTTTCACTATCATACTTTAAACCAATTAATGTAGTCTGATGGATTTTTGTTAAACTTGTTATTAATTGTAATTCAATTATATTTACTTAATAATTAAATCTAAGTATCTATTATACAAAAATATAAATAATTTTTTGTAAGTAATGTAATAGCAATGGGATCATCAACAAGTAAAATTGATTTTTAACAATTTAGTATCATATAAAGCGTTTGCTATTTGTCAGACTATATATTATGAAAAAAAATTGACAATTTACCTATTATTGAAATATTTTAGTTTTTTAGACCACTATGTATAAACAGATGTCTGTTTTTAAACTGATATATTAAATTGTTCCCTTTAATGTAATTTAGTGAACACCTGTGGAAATTATTCAAATACCTATTTATTATATTTTTTTTTAAATGTTGTAGACTTGGTATATGCATCGATTTGCCAAAGAATAACGGTTATAAGCCTAATGGTTATAATATGTGTATCTAATACAAATGGTTCAAGCACTATACAAGAAAAGGTTTGTTTAATTTACATTTTATATATGTTGAAGTTAAATATTTTTATATTCTATTTGGATAACAAAAAAATTTTTAATGTCTTATTTAAACATAATGAAAAAATCAAAGTGTTGGAAATCATATTTAAAATTCTCAAAAATTTTCCAAATAATTGAGAAAAGATTTAATTTATTTAATTTAATTTAATTAAATTTAATTTTTAACCATTAATAATCACCTTGATTTCATCTTGCACTACTTTTTAATGTATCTAAACTGGATTTTAACTAGAAGAAATTCTCTGATCTTAAAACCATAAAAAATGTCTAATAGAAAGTATTGTTTAGTTAGTATTATGAGCAGGGCTCGGAAGTTCTAGCAAATGCATATTTTTCTTGGTTCATCTTAGAACATCCAAAGTAAGATACAAATATGTTTCTCACTACTAAATTATCATACACAATATTTAATTTTGCTATATATGCATATTTACAGGTTTTATTGCTATTTTGATAATTTAGGGTTTATAATGATATTTTCGGGTATATTTTCACATAATGTAGAAAATAATCACATTTTGTTAATAATAATTGTATTTATTTGGTTTTAGAAATGTTACTAAAAATTATTTTAATTACTGGAAATAAATAGACCTCATCAAATATTATTTTATGTTTTCATCGACAATTTGATGTATTAATAGTTAGTGATGTCATTGTTATTCCCTTATTATATCATTGCATTAGATTATCAAACATTTTAATAATTTAGGACAATTTCCAAGGTAAATATATAAAATAATTTAATAATTAGTACATTTTTACAAGTATATTTAAGTAATTTTTTGTTAACAGTTTATAATTCAATCAGTCCTGACTGTATCTAATGAGCCCAACAATTTGTAAAATTACATTTTTTTCAAGTTAAATGCATATTTTTTGATTTGTCGTGCTATTTATAGCACATATTTTAGAGTTTTTAAGTGCATATTTAAGATCTAAAAAGTAACATTTTTAGTGCTACAACTTTTGAGCCCTGATTATGAAGTTGGATTATTTTATAAATTTCCCAACATTTTTCTTAATTATTGCAAAAAAAAAAAAACTAATAATAAGATAAAAAAAAATGGTAAAATTTATGGCGTGCCAGTTTTTAACTAAATATATTGCTATTCAAAAAATAATAAAGTTTGCACTGGAAGTTTATATATCAATATATATGCTTAATATAATGCTTAAATCATCCTTTGTTGTTGAAGGTATAATTTTAGAAAGATTTATTTAAGCTCTTAATAGAAAATTTAAATATTTGTAGACATTTTTTTAAAATTAAAATAATTTTGGTTTGATAAAAATTTCTTAAAATGTTATACAAAGTTCTTCACACATATTTATTTTTGAGTAATAAAAAATTCAAGCTTAATTTCAAAAAAATATTTATGAACATATGAATTTTTAATTTTGAGAAAATAATGAAGATCATGAATATTCTCTACATTCTAAAATTCTAAAATTCATGAAATGTTCAACTTATTCTATAATGTTGATTTTAAAAGTGTATATGATGGAATATTTTGTTCAATGGTATTTATTCAGTTTAGTTCACTATTTTTTATCATTTGTATTTTGATGTTATTGTTTTAGGATGAAATAAAGACGAATAAAAGTAGCAGCTTAATGGTGAGTTTGAAAATCATTCTCTATACATGTTACAGATTATTTCAATATTCCACTAGTAATGAAATGTATATTTTTTAGATGTTGAATGTTTCATATTTTTGTTAGAATTGTATATAGTAAAGAAATAATTTGACTAGGTTTAGATTAATCAAATAAATTGTCTTTTTATTGTTTTACTTAATTTTTCAATAGAATATTGTTCTTTTTAATGTTGTATGATATATTTATTGTTTTATAAAAATTAAATTTATAGTTTATAATTTGTTTAGGATGATATTGTGTGTGCCACAAAAGTTACCTTACCACACAAGTTTAGTTGTGGTGAAGCCTTGTCTATAAATGCAGGTAATTAATATGTTTAGTTAACCATGTTAAGCTATTGAACATTTAGAAAAATAATTAATACATAATTAAATGCAATTTGTAATAATTATAACATTACAATCAATTTTGTTTTTATTAGAATCGTGTAATGTCATTGATAAGGCTGATCATTCTGCTGTAACAGCAAGAAATAAGATTACCGGGGTGGTAGTTGGAGGAGGAGCTGGCTCCCTCTGCCATTCCCGAAAATCATCACCATCATTTGGATTGCATTTGCCCACCATCCCCCTAAATTGGTCTGTGATATCCAGCTCAACATTTAGATTTACTAGAGATCCTCCGTCCCATCAACAAACACAGGTAAATAATTGAACTTTAAGTTTTGCTACTATAGTATATTGATATTAAACTAAGTTTATAATTAATGCTAGCATTTGAAATCATAATATTATTATTTCAAATTTTATACTAGTGCGTTATGGTTTTATATATTGAAAAACTGTAATAATGGTAATAATTAACCAATATATTGTAACTAAGACTATAGATATATGTTACAGATAATAGTATAATATTGTTCGGCATATATTTGTTTATAGTAGATTGTTTAAGATTTTAAACTTGACAACAAAGTAATTTTTGGATAATCACTGGTTAAATATGTTAAAAAATAATATTACAATCAAATTTTGTCAAAGTAGTGAAACCTTTTTTTAATAATTTTTTTGGCATGATTTAATAAAATAATTGTTTATAAAATATAATAATAATAGCTATATAATTGTAATTATTAAAAACTGTTATTTGATAAAAATTGTATTACTAATAAAATGTAAATTAATTAAATTAAATTTTATTTTAGGATTTGTATGGTACGATGGTAACTGCCAGTGATGTTGATAGTTCTACATGGGGGGGAACTGGAAGACAATGCTTACTGGCTTGCTACTCTGGTGCTCACATTAAAGATGTTACTACTACTATTAGTTTTAGGGTTAAGTCTAATTGTTCAACAAGTGATAATGACAGTGATGATCAAAGCGCAATGTACAAAACCATTCCATTAAACAAACTTTATGTTGATCCAATCGCACAGTACAAACGAAATTGGGGTATTTCTACCGTATGTCGTTTGTTAGGAGGTGGGGAAACTACTCTGGCATCTGGTAACGGTACAGCTACAGCTGGGTGGGGAAATCCTGGTACAACACCAGTTCCTGCATCTGTTACTGGTACTTCAAATTGGAATACAAGTCCTCTTGTTGATGGTCAATCTCCACCAAATGCTGTCTCTAATGGTCCTTGGCAACAAAGTCCACAGTCCTCTAGTACCAGCTCAAATAATACTAGTCAAACATCTAACATAGGTAAATATTTTTATTTAGTAATTATGTGTACTCTTTAATGAATTTAATATTTGGTAACAGGTAATAAGGGACAAAATTCAAACTCTGGATCATCTAGCGGTAATGGTACTATATCTACATCACAGGCAACTAATCAACAAAATACTACATCATGGGCTCAGGCTGCTGGAAAAAATTTACCAGCCTCTTCAGGGCCTCAAGTTTCTGGTAATTCGTCAATAACAACTACAACAGCTAGCACTACTTCTGGTGGAGTTTCTAATCCTCAATCAAGTAACTCACCTCCAACTAATAGTGGAAATGGAGCTGTAAACTCTTCAACTAAACAACAACTGGAACAAATTAATACAATGCGAGAAGCTTTATACGCTCAAGATGGATGGGGTGGTCAACATGTTAATCAAGATAGTCAATGGGAAGTTCCACATAGTCCAGAACCTAATACTAAAGATGGACCATTAACTGGATTAACTGGTGGTCCTGGTTGGAGTAAAGTTAATAATGGTACTGATTTATGGGAAGCAACTTTACGAAATGGTGGTCAACCTCCTTTACAAGTAATAATAATCTAATGAGAAAATAATTAAATTTGTTTTTTATCTTCTAATTATATATATTTCATAGATACCTGTTCAAAATACATCCAAAACTCCTTGGGGACATACTCCAGCTTCCAATATTGGAGGTACTTGGGGCGAAGATGATGATGTTAGTAGTGTAAGTGGAGTAGAAGGAAATACAGGCAACTGGGGCATAAATCCTACTACAACTATGGGCAATCAATGGGGTCAAGGACAACCTCCTCCACAAGGGCCAGGTGCTCCAATGTGGGGTGGTCCACCTAAGAAAGATATTGGACCTGAAGGTCAATCCTGGAATTCTGGTAATACTGCATGGAATGATCTCAATCGACCTCCAGGATCTATAGATCAGGGTCCTCATCGTCGAGATATTTTACCAAATGGAATTGTTGACCATAGGTAATTTGTATATATTGAGTTTATAACTGAAAGCATTGAAACATTAATTTTCTTATGTATTCTTCTTATTATTATTTTGTAATTTTATTTTTAATATCTATTATGTATCTATTAAAGCAGAGGAATTGGTAGTGATGCTCGTGGTGGTATAAGTGGTCGTTTAAATGGTACATTGTCTGGCGGTGGTGCTGGTATGGAACCTATGTGGGGTGGACCACCACCGCATCACATGCAACATCATGTTCAACCTCCTTCAGTTGGTCCACCACCTTCAGTCATTGCTACACCAGGTGCCAAACTTGGTCAAGGACCTGTACCAGGTAGTGATAATTTTAAATAGTTCATTCATTAAAAGCATCTGGATATAAAAGATATAAGACTTACAAACATTATATTAAATATTTATTGTATGAATCAATTCAACTGAATATGAATAGGTTTTATTCATGTTAGTTTTTAAGTATGTTTTATACATGTACATGTATAAATTAATTTTTTGTCTGTAACTTAATAATGTTTATTTAAAACCATTGTTTATTAAATAGACTCAAATACACTATATCAACTAGTAACATTTTAATTTAATTTACTAATATAAAATTATATGAAATCTAATTTAAATATGGATTCACTCAATATTTTATTTCTGAATATTGTGTTAAAAAAATAATTATGGTCTAGCTAAATTATATAAAAAATAATGAACAATTAAAAATTATAATTTTATGACAGTAAGACCAACATTTTACGAAACCGTAATTTAATTTGAGAGATTTTTTTTTCTCAAAATATATTTTAATTTACATTTTATGTTACATTTAACATTTGTAAAATCATCTATCTATTATTTGATCTAAATAATTCAGTAATTTGATAGAAAAAAATTTTCAGTTTGATTTTTGTTCAATATTAGTACTGCAAAAAGTGTTAATTAAGTTCATATTTTATTAATATTCAATATACTTACTCATTTTAGTTTTATAAACCTTAATACATGTTTAAGTCATTATCATTTAATCATTCAGCTGAGAGTAATAAATCTTCAAGCCTTGCTTCTGACATGCAATTTAGGTTTTATATATTTCAGACAAAGAATTCCTTTTTTAGGTTATTTTAAATTTAAAGTATATTTAGAGTTAATAAACATTCTCTAATATAGTTGAATAATATTAATATCAAAACTATTATTAAATTGTACTTAAGTGTACATTAATATTTTATTTTATTAATGGTGGTAAAATAGAATAATTATAAACATTAATGATATATTTTATTGAGAAGTCTTAAATTATTTTACCAAAGAGATTTTATTTCAAATAAAAATTGTTTCAAAGATCTGAATCAGTTACAGATCTCTATAATTAACATAAATTAATCTTAAATTTTCATCCTTCAGTTAACTGTTTTATTTTGCCTTTATTTTAATAAAATATTTTAAACTTATTAATTTTTCATTAAAATTAATATTTTTTATATAAGTACAAACATTTTTAAATTCATTTAAAATCGGTTGTATTTATAATTATTAATAATTATGTTAATTTTGTAAATTGTTTTAAAATATTATTCTTTATTAATAAGGTATATTTTCTAAAATGTATATTAAAATAAAATATCAAAATATTCTATTTATTTTTAAAGCTCAATTAGTATACATTTTCTAACTTAAAGCTTACAAGTATGATAAATGTCACTGGTGGATATTTAATTTAAATATTGCTTCATAAACGTGGTTGTATTTAAATCGTTTATGGATTGAAGCAAAAAGTTCTTTATGCTGTTTTCAGTAATTAATCAGTGGTCAGGACCACCACCACACAAAGATTTAAATCCTATGAATAACAACAACAAAGGCAATGGATGGGAAGAACCATCACCCACAGATCACAGGCGCAATTTATTAAATTACGATGATGGCACATCTTTGTGGGGAAATACTCAAACTAGGCCCAATGTGCCTGGCGGTAAGACAACCAAACCTTTTAGTGATTAATTTGTAATATGTTAGTCTATCTAATTTGTTTTTTTTAAAAAAACATTAAGGTTAATCCCTAAATTGTACAAAGCATAATCATGTATAGTTTAATGTTAGGTAATTTGTATGAAACAATAAAAAAGGTTTGAAGATTTATTTGTATCAAAAGCTCTTATAATCATTAACTATTCAGATTTGTTAATTCTATTTTCTTTAATTTGTTTTTTTTTTTTTTTTTTTTGAGTTCATTAATAATTATATTTTATTATGTGTTAAATTTTATTCATACCACAAAAAAAAAAAAATTGTTAAAAAAAATCTAAAATTATTATTAATTATTAACAAACTATTGTGTTGAAAATGTAAGATAAGATATTCATAGCACATGAAAAATAATCTTTGATATTGTGAAAATTGAGTAAATTAGTTTTTATTGAGTTTAGAATTATGATTGAAACATATCTTCATAGTTTTTTTTTTTTTTTTTTAATTCTGTAATTTTAAAGATATACAATTTAGCTTACAATTTTTTTCTTTTTTTTTTTTAGGTGGTTTATTGGGTACTCAGCATAATATGAATAACAAACATTGGGGCAAAGCAGATATGGCTGCTGCAGTTGCAGCAGCTGCAGCTGGTAGAAACAATAATGGTTCTGGTAATATGGGTAACCAATGTCCTCCAGGTGTTCCACCAAATAGAGCTGGTATGCCACCTACTAAAATGGTGGATCAACAGTTATGGCCTGGAAATCCAAGGTAGTTATTATTTTTTTAAATATCATTTAAAATAAACATTCTAAAATATATTTATTTTTAGAAATGGAACATGGGGTGATGTTAGTGGAGGAAGTCAACATGATTTAAATGTTACTGGTCCTTGGGGTGAAGATAAAATGGGCTTAAGCGGCAATGCTGGTGGTCCTTGGCCCAATTCTGAATGGGGACCAGGTCCTAAGTCTAAGAACTCTTGGGGTGATTGTAGTAACAATGACATGGATCCAAGTTCTTGGGGACAGAAGAATATTGTATGTGAATTAAACTGTTTTAAACTTAATGGTTATAAATCAATTTTTGTATGATTTTTATTTAGGGTCAAAAGAATCAAAATAATAAAGATTACATATGGCAAAGTAAATCATATAGAATCCTTGCTGAAATGGGAGTCAAGGTATATTTCATATTCATATATATATATATATTTTATTCCATGATACATTATAAATAAAAATAAATTTTAGAAAGAAGATGTAGAATCCGTTACACGATCTTATAATATTAGCATGGAAGAAGCATTAGAGTTTTTGTTGTCAACTAGAGGTCCTGGTGGAGGAGGTTTAGATTCTTGGAATTCACATGCACGTGGTCAACATCCTGATGATCAAAATCCATTTGATCGATCTAATATCAATCAACAACGATTCAATTCACAACAATTGCCTTTTGCTGTGCCATCTGTAAGTTTAATATTTAATAATTAAAAAATTGTATTAATAATAATTGAATTGTATACCATTTTTTATTAGATTGGAAATAATTCTAATCAACAAGCCATGCTTCAAAAGATATTAGCTCAACAGCCACCTGCACAACAAAATTCTATGCAACAACAATACTCTCAAGTATTTATAATATTCAAAATTTTGTTAGTTTTTTGACTAACAATTTTTTTTTCTTAATAGGGTGGTTCTAGGCAAATGCAAAATCAACCAACTGCACAACAATTGCGAATGTTAGTGCAACAAATTCAAATGGCTGTCCAAGCTGGATATTTAAATCATCAAATACTTAATCAACCATTGGCACCACAGACATTAATTATGTTAAATCAGTTATTGCAACAGATCAAAATTTTGCAACAAAATGTTCAAATTCAAGCAGCTGTTGCTAATAATCCCAAATCTGGTCCTGCTATGGTAACAGCTGCAATTGCCATTAATAAAGCCCGGCAACAAATAGCATCGCTTCAAGTAAGATTTTCAATTTATTACTCATTGATTAATTAATTTTATAAATATTATTTATTCATAGAATCAAATTGCTAACAATCAAGCCATGCATATGAAAGCCCAAGCACACCAAAATCAATCTAATTTTGGTGGTTTATCTGGTTTAATTGGAGGACAAGTAGGTGATTTTTTCAAAAATGATCCATTAACACTTCTTCAGTCTGGTTTTTCTGATATGGCAATGAATAATAAAGATTCTCAAATAGTAAGATTTTATTTTAATTTATAACTTCAAAAAATGTTTTTATTTTGTAATTTAATGTATTATGACTATATTTTAGAGTGGACAAGGATTTCAAACTAGTCAGCAGTCTCGATTGAATCAGTGGAAGTTACCTAATTTAGATAAAGAAGATTTAGGAATGGGTAATGATTTTAGTCGAGCACCTGGAGCTAATTCAAAGTCTACGCCTGGCAATACTTCCCCCACTTACAATTCATTACTCAGTCAAAATGATGGGTAAATTTTTCATTTTGTTTATAACTTATTTCCTTAATACTTAGAATGTCATCATATTATGGTATAAAATGTTTTGATGTAACTTAATCTTGGTACTGCTGTGTTAATTCAAATATCAGAATTGTGTGAGCATCATTCACTGATTTTTTATTATTTGTTTCTACTTTATGTGTGTGTATATATTTATAAATGTTGATATATTTGAGGTTAAGTGACTCAAGAACTACTGGATTAATTTTTTCTAGTTTTTTGTTAAATGATTCTCATTGATCGGAAAAGCCATTTAAAGCTATTGAGATCCTTCAATTCTCCTCCCCTCCCCCCACATACTAAGTAAAGATATTTTTATTTTATTTTATTTTTTTAAAAAAAAAACAGTTTATTATTATTATAATTATATTTTGTTGGCATGTATCAATTTTTGTCTGGTTGTATTTTTGTAACCAAAAACATGATAGTGCGTTAATCATCAAAATAAAAAATAAAAAAAGTTCTGTGATAGTTACAGGAAAAATTAATGTCCACATTATTTTTCTTTACATTTTTAATAAGGATAATTTACCATGAGTTCACAAACCTTTCTAAAATATACCAATTCCATCTGAGTGTTCACAAACCTATAGTAGGGTCAATAATCGTTAATATCAAGTAATGAGTTATTTAGTATATTGTCATAGATAAAATACATACTTAATAACTTAACCTATACTTATATGTGAATATTTGATATATATAAACTAAATTCTTATAATTTTCTACTCTTATTTGTCAGAAACATATTTTTGAAATAATACTTATTATATGTAAAATTCAAATATCAATCATTTACTTACTGTGCTCTAGGCTGGATGTACACAATTCTTCACTTTTTGGTTATCTAGAAAATATTTTATTTTTTTTTTAATATGTTAATTTTAATAATTGTTTTAGGTATATGTAAATTAATGTAGTATTAATAATTAATATCATTAGAATATTTGACAATGTAGGTTTTTTTGAAAACTAAAATTTATTTTTACATCAAAATATTTATTGCTCTAGTCTATATCTACCATGCAAGGCTGGTTAATTTAACTAACATATGAATAAAATAAATACAATTAAGGTTAGTTGTAATAAGTATAATATATTGAAACAAACATTAAAATATAAATTTTGTGTGATTTTCTTTCCTACTTTAAGTTGGCCAAAATGGTTAAACTAATATAACACTCTTTAAATTAATTTTAGTACTTGGACTAATGTTGGTGCCCGTTCTGATAGTGGATGGCCAGACAATGCTGAAGATAATAAAGAAGTTTGGCCTAATAATGGATCGAATTCTCAATCAAATTCTGCATCATCAGCATTTACTACTGATCTTGTGCCCGAATTTGAACCAGGAAAACCATGGAAGGTAAATTTTTTTTAATATTCTACATATTCCTCTAATAATAAACAATATATTTAATTGTAAAATTAAAAAATGAGTTCAGAATTATTTTTTAATTTATATATAATTAAAAAATAATAATTTTAGTATAAATAAATTATTAAAGATTAATTTTAATATTCATAATATTTAAAATATAATTAAAGTTTTAGGCGGCTTTATGGTATCCAATGATGTTTAAAATTATTTTTTCCGTTCATAGATTATAGTGATGTGTACTATATTAGTCTCATTTTGATAAGCAATGTATAAAAATAACAAAATATAATTTTCTTTCTCGGGGACTAGTTTTGACTAGGAACTAAGTTTAAATTGTATATCATTTTCATTAATAATTAATTAGCTGCTCGAGACTTATTGTTGTGAATAATGTACTTAAATTAGTCTAATTTAAAATTATATATGTGTATATTATTAGGATTCTTCAGCTAAATCTGCAGTATTCCAAAAATATAAATCCATTGCAATATATATTAAATAAAAGTTAATTAATTACAATGTAATAATTAAATTCACAAAATTGGCAAGAAAAAATTTTATTGCCCAATTAATTGATTATTAGAGTTGTTGTTAGTTTTACATTAATTGGCAGATCAAACAAGTGATTCAATTTAAATTTAAATTTAATTTAATACATATATTTATTTACCATAAATCCTGTAACATTAATTGATTGAAATTGAAATTTTAACCATTTTCTACTTAAATTCATATTTTAAAATTAGAGTATTTTTGTTGTATTTATTATATGTCTACGTTATGTTTTTAAAATTATACTGATCTTATCATTTTTGAATAAAAAAAATAGCTCTCCAAAATAGATATATAAAATTTTTTAAATATTGTATTCAAGTACAAAATAAATAAGAATATTTCTGTTTTGTGCTAATGAACATATTATAAACTAAAAAATGATTAACATTATACAACAAAAATAATTAACATTTTTAGGGTAATCAAATGAAAAATATAGAAGATGATCCTACTATAACTCCTGGATCAGTAGTGCGCAGTCCATTATCTTTAGCAGCCACTATTAAGGATTCAAATAATTCTGACTTGTTTAACAGTGGAGGAAAAACTTCTCCAACAAATTCCCAATCAACAGTTGATATGCCATTAACACCTTTATCACTTTCATCTTCAACATGGACTTTTAATCCACCTCCTTCGTCTACACAATCTTCATTTACTAGGTAAGTTGATATTTATTTTTTACAGTTAAATGAGTTATGTACTAATGCTAATAATTATTTTTGCAGTCCATTAGGTAAAGTGAGTGGACCAAAAAATAATTGGACTGATGGTAGTTCTGGAAATGAACTCTGGGGTGGAGTTTTAGGGTCAAGTGGTAAATCTCGTGGACCACCACCTGGTTTGACTGGTGGTTCTACCAAAACAGGGAGTGCACCTAATAATGGTTGGCCACGATGGCCTTCTAATAACTCATCATCATGGCAAGCTTCGTCCAACAATGTAACTAGTGCATGGCTCTTGCTAAGGAATTTAACTCAACAGGTAATTTAAGTATGAATAGTTAATATGTATTTTTTTTTCTGGTTTATTAATACTGGATCATTAATATGTGTAAATTTATATAATCAATACCAATCTTTTTTAATTTGAATGATTTCTAATTAATATTTGAAAATATTTAAGGTATAAATATGTAATAAAATAAAATAAATTAAAGCATTTGAATTTATTTTATGATTTTAGTTATATTCTACTGTGATGGAATATAAATATAAAGGACGTTGGCAATTTTATTTTATTATGTAAAATATTCTGTATTTTTTTTAGGAAATTAATTTTTCATTTACTGTTCAGATGATTTATTATAGTGCTTAAAGAGTTATTTTTGCCTTTAAAATGTTGTACTTTAAAAATTTAACAAAAAAATGTGTAAAACAGTGCTTTTCAACCTTTTTCAAACAGCTGTCCCCCCCCCCCCCCTCAATAAGAAACAAAATGTTTTTCAACGCTTCCCCCACTCCATCACTTCATTAAAATTAAAATAGTATACATGAAATGTTTATAATTGAATCATAAATAATATATATATATATATAAATGTTTATGTTTAAATATAATTTAAATGTTTCGAAATGAATTGATCAGTGAGATGGTTGTGCTTGATGATTCAAAGCTAATTTTTTTACGTTTGGTTCAAAGTTTGTGAGATGAAGGCATAAATCTCCTCTTTTTGACGATTTTGAGTCGATTTTTTTTTTCGTTATTAGATAATGCACTGCTTCTGGTATATTTAGTTTATATTTCATAATCACGAGTTTATTTAAAATCAATAAACGGGAAACAATTATAGATAAATCTTGGTGCTTTGCTTTGAACAGAAAAATTTCACCGCCCTCCTTATTGCTTAAAACGAGCTCATTGCCCCCAACAGTCCGAAATGAACTCACCACCCCTCGTTACATCTTCACCGCCCACTGAGGGACGATATCGCCCCCGTTGAGAAGCACTGATGTAAAATAATGTTTCCTACTAAATCTTGAAAAAAGGCTTATGAATACACATAAGGCCACAAGTGTGTGATTATTTTACTCAGCTGTTGTTATATATACATGAACAATCAATTTCAACCTACTTAAAAAGATTAAATTATTTTATTAACATATTAAAAAAGTTATTCTTACAAATAAACTATATTTGTAATTATTTAACAGATTGATGGATCAACACTCAAAACACTTTGCATTCAACATGGACCATTGGTGAATTTTCACATGTACCTAAATCATGGGATAGCATTAGCCAAGTATTCGACTAGAGAAGAAGCAAGCAAGGTAAGAGATTTTTATACATAATAGAAAAATAAATTTATAAAGAGTCCTTGGTCTCAATGAAATGTTTGAAGTAGTGTTGTAAAGGTAGTGGCAATATTTCTTGTGAGTGATATTGTTGTTTTAAATGTATATGGTACTATATTTATTAATATATATATAGTATTGAATTCACATTTTTAAAATAATAATTTTCACCATAAAAAATTGTGGTTTTTGGTAATTAATATATGATGATACATATTAATGTTAAGTTAATTAGAATAGATTATTTTAAATTCATTTTAAAATTTACAAAGTTCTAAAATATCCATGTTCTAAATTAACTAGTTTTCTATATACATTTTGTACTGGAATTTTTATTTTATTTTTTTTTTGCCGATTTCTAATATTTTGAGGAATTGTATTGTTGTATATTATACTGTTGTATAAAATATACCTAAATTAAATATCTCAATTTATCTTTGTATAATATATATAATTTTAAGTTATTAGTGAAACAATGTTCTATTTTCACATTTTAAATATGGAACTTGTTTAGTGTGTAATCATTATTCATTTATTTATTGTAAACATACATATGAATGATAAGAACATCTTAATGGAAGCATATCAATACAATCTTTTTTGGGGAAATGCTTTTTTTATTAGGCTCAAGGAGCGTTGAACAATTGTGTACTCGGAAATACAACAATATTTGCTGAATCACCAACTGATGCTGAGGTTCAAATGCTTCTTACACATTTAAGTGGTGGTGGTAGCAGTGCAAGTGGCAACAATTCTTCACAACAACCCAACTGGAATAATGGCCGTAATGGAAATGGTGGAAACTCACAGGGACAACAGGGTTCAGACACTTGGTCCAACAGTCAATTGTGGGGTGGTAACAACTCTGGACCTCCTGGTAATACATCTTCTCTTTGGGGGGCTGGAGCTGACCAAATCGATCCACACCGTTCTACACCATCATCTTTAAATTCTTTTATGCCAGGCGATCTTTTAGGTAGCGAATCAATGTAAAGAGAAATATATATATATATATATATATATGTATTTATACACACAATCCTGACTTACAAATGAGTCCAAATATAATGACATTTTTATTATAAGGTCTTAGAACACCATGAACACTTAATCGACTTATTTATTAAGCTTTTAACAAATCGAGCCAAGTTTATATTTTAGATATTATATAATTTTATTCTGCTTGCCATTCGACTCTGGGTAATCGTTTTGGCAGCACACCTATAACTTTTTTTAAGACTTAAATGTTTTTATTTTATTAATTTATAATGTGAGTTCTTCTTTTTATTTTTAATTGTATACTACCAAAGTAAATAAGGATTATAAATTAATTTTTAATATTAAGTAGTTTTGTGACTTTAGACATTAAGACGGTTACGGGGTGTTTTTAATTTATGAATGAGATTTTTTAGTGATTAATTTTATCATGTTCACCAGCTACAATATTATATATGAATTTCTTCCTATGTTTTTTTTTTTAATTATTAAAAAAAGAATTAAAAATTATGATTATAAATCGTTTTAGGAATAGTGTTAAACTTATAGGTCTAAAAAAATTATATATATATACATACATATATATATTTAAAGAAAAAGACAAAAAGAAAAAAAAAAGCATAAAGATTATTGTCCATGTTATTATTATTGTTGTGTTTTAAATTAGATGGTTAAGTACAAAAATATCTTCCCTATAAAATACGAAAAATTTAAGAAAAATGTATATGCGCATGTGTTTGTATATGGGCCTTCATGTATTTGAATAGATTGTTACTAGTACAAAAACAGTATTTCGTGTTAAAGACTTAAGCGATGACCAACCATAAAATTGTTGCCTAATTTTTTTTTAGATTTTAATTTCTTAGAGTATATAATGTTAGGAGATTTTACAATTTTACCTTTAGCATTTAATCAATTTTTGGGCATATCTTTAATTAAAAAAAATAATGTAGGAATGAAAGTGAGATAAAAAATTGATAAACACATAAATTCATTTTTAAATCATTTAAAATCAAATTTGGGGGAAACAGCTTTTTTTTTTGTTTTTTGTTTTTTATTTTTTATTTTTTTTTTTTTTTTTTTTTTTTGACTGCTTAAATATAAATCAAGACTGATTATTTTAAAAAGATATTCATATATACATACATACATACATACACACACACATACGCATACAAAATGTAGAAATACATTTTCGATGATCTTTGTAATTTTTGTTTTTGTTTTAGCAATGTATTTAATTCAGTTTATTCTAAATTCAAATTATGAAGACTTGAAATATAATTTATTGGAAAACTAAAAATTGTAAAAAATAAAATAAAATTAAAAAAATAAAATAAAAATATATATATTTATGTTATACATACAATAAATTCCAATAAATAATGTTTTTTTCATGCACAATTACATGATCTCTAAATACAATCAATTTTGTTGCAATATAATATGAAATTTGTTGAAACATTCACTTAGCAATATTTATAAAAATAATTGATTCAAAATATTTTATGTTGCAGAACAAAAAAAAAAAAAAAATGTCAATTAGTTCTATAAAATGTCCTCCCCATCCCCTTTTAAAAAAATCACCAGTAAAATTTAGTTTAGCCGTAGATCTCAATATCTGTTGGTTTATTATTAAATAGTTTTTTTTTAAGTATTATAAAGTATTGTGGGGTAAATGTCTTTGGAGAAGTGACTTCCCAAAAGTACCATTTTTAAAACATGTATGTTAATAATTTTAAGACGATCTAAAACCAATACGCTTCATGTGATAAATAAAATTGTTAAAAATGCTTATCCTTATACTGTGATCTATAAATATGAATTTTTTTTTTATTATTTTTATTATTATTATTATTATTATTTTTATTATTATTATTTTTATTTTTATTATACAATAAAAATTAATAAATTAATTTTCTTTCCGACTGACGAATTTCATCACCAGTTAAAAAAATTTTGTTCTGTACTTCCATATTTTTTTCAAACGTGCCATTAAACTACAAATAAATTATTTTTACTTAATTTTATTGTCTAACGTTAAATACTAATAAACATTTCTAAAATTGTTGTTACAATTTGTTTGATCTCCTTTTTAGTGTTCTATTCTCTTACACCTTCTGTATTCTTATTTTGTGGCACATCAATAATATATACATATTAAATATAATCAATTAATTTTCATTGACAAAAAAAAAAATAAAAAAAAAAATAAAAATTAAAAAAAATTAAAAAAAAAACATGCAAATAAATAAACAAAAATAAAAAACGGACAGTGATATTCTCCCAATTATTATTAAATTTAAGATTGATTGTGTTCAGAAGGCAAGTAGGTATGTCTTCCATAGTTATAAATTTAAATTTAATGGAAAATGTATAAGTATCATTTAATGTTTTTTTTTTTTGTGAGGGGGGGGTGATGTGATTGCACTCCGCACTAGAGTTAAGTTTTAGATAATTTTTAAACACAAAAAACATCCGTAGATAAATTGTCTTTGCCAAGTAAAACCAAAAAATATTATTAACTATTCATGTTTATTTTGTTATTATTATTTTTATTTTTATTATATTATTATTATTATATATTTATATATATATATATTATACATTATTATTATTATTATTTTTTTTTCTTTTGCTAAAAATTTAAAATATAACTAAATAACCAAAATGTAAAAAAAAATGTAAAAAAATTAATGTGTGGTTAATTTTTAGTCAATAGTTTTTTAAGCTAAATAACAATATTTTTAAGATAATTTGTCACACGTGTTAACTATATACAAATCGTCCTTCTATTTTATAGAATATTTATGATTAATAATAATTATTAAAAAAGTTATTTTACATAATGGAATCTTTTTTTAAGATTATATATAAGTTAAGGCATGTATGAGAGTTGGGGTTGTGTCAAGGGTTTATAGTTTTTATATATAATTATATTTATATATAATTATAATTTTGTGCTTTTGCCTGGGCGCATTGTGATCTTGTTTTACCACGAAAAGTCATAATCAAATAATTATTTATGCATTATATTAATTTATATACTTATATGTATATTAATATTTCACTGCTCATTTTTTTGTGATAAAAAAACTTCACACAAAAAAAAATTAACACTCCTGGCATTTTTTGTCTAAACTATTAAGCAATAACCACTTAATTTAAGTCGTATGTGTGTATGTAAACAAACTTTGTGTAACAAATATTACAAAATTAAAATGAATTGCGATAACTTCATCCCTTCTTGCCCTTAACCCTATTATCTAATAACTTTGGTGAATTAGATAAACTATTTTCATCAGAATTTAATGCATTAACCTATACATATTAAAATGTTGATCCCTTATGTGATTTTAACTTAAACATTCGTTTTGATTTCGATCATTTATTCGGGTATTATATTTCCTACCGAATTAGTTTGACCCGTTATCATTCGCATATTCTTAGCCATTCATGAGTGCATTCCTAATCATTATAGTCCTTTGATAGCAATACTCATTATGTCCATTTGTTTTCTTTAGTTTTAATTTTTTGTATAATATCATATAAATTTATATATAAATTTATAATTTATATATGATGTTATTGATTATTCTTTAGTTTTTTACTAAGTTCCTTGTGGGTGATTACCTCAGTAGAATTTAAAAATTCTCGATAAAACCTTTTTAATTCAATTTACCACGTGTGTGTTTATGTACATTGTACTGTATTTTTAAATACTACACTCTAAAGAAAATAGCACATTTTATAATCAAAAAATTAAAAAAAAAAAAAATGTTAAAGAAGTAAAAGGGGGTTATTATATTTCCTTATTTAAATTTTAATCAGATTGTGTTAACTTTTCTTTATCTATAATAATATATTCATCATTTTACCTATTTGTAATGTCGAATTCATATCGAAACACAGATTTGTGATTAAAAAGTGCCACGATGTTCAATTAGTTAAATATTTAAAGAATAAAACTGATAATAATGATTTTAAAAACGAGTGTAATATTTATGAAAAAGTTATTTTTAAGTAAAGCGTTATTTTATTTTTAATGTAATCCTTAAATTGCAGAGCCTATTGATTGATAATGATGTTTTTTATGAGACTGATATTGAATATGGGGAAGTGTCTCACATGCCCATGCGATTAGAAATGTTTGAGTATTTTTAGGCTCTGAGAAGTAATTTGCGATTTTTATGTATAAACAATAATGTAAACGATTTAGGGTTTGTACATTTGCTTATGGTATTTGTTCCCTAAGTCGTTAGTGTGTTTTTCCAATAATTATAAAATGTTCTAAACATAAAAATATAAATTAGGGATTAGATGTTGTTGCGTAATTTTGAGCTTGAAATTTTTTTAATTTTTTTAGATGACTGGGGGGCGGGGTATTAGTATTTTCATATAATTCATATTAGTTGTGTTTATAACTATGTGATTAATATCAACAATAAAATTTGTAAATGTTAAGTGTAGTGTACTGTTTAATTTTGTTTATTATTATAATAATAATTTTTTTTTTTGGGGAAATTGGTGAGTTAATTTATTCTTTTGTAATGCACAACGTAAATATGTTAGTCGGGTGTGTTCATGTGTTCAACTAAATATTTACGTAATGATTGTATGCCTTGAACAACACTTAACCACTGCCCCTTACACTGGTTACCTACCTGGTTTATTCTGCTTATACTTTAGCACTATAGTGTGTACTTATTCATGTTAAATTATTTTGTTGAAATATATAAGGTACGTTACCAAATTACTTATATGTTTTTTAAGGTTTTCATCCAAGTGATTTCTTTACCAATATATATTATTTTCAATTTCGTTAATGTTCCATAATAATATCGTAATTATATGTCCTATTAAAAACAAGTTTGTCTTTATGCTATTTGTAAAGTCAGAATTGTAGCGAACGTTCAAATTAAGTCTGTGAAAGTATGATCATTTTATATACCTTTATCCCGATAATATGTTCTCATGAACCAGCAGTCATTACAAGCAAAGAAAAGACTAAACAATATTAAGTATTTAATAATAAATATTCATTTATTAAAAAGTAAATTTATAAATATGCTAGTAATTATACTGTTAATGTCTAAATAAACTAGTCCAGTTCATTAACCGTTACCAACAGACAATCATAGTTTGTTGAGAGTTTGACAATAAAAAAATAAAAATAATTTCACAGGTGAGAACCTTTTTATTGACCAAAATACTTAAGGTTTAACATATCTGTTATTATAAATTTGATTAATATCTGTATGTTAAAATCTGTTGGTAACCATAATTTGTCCTTAATGTGATTTTGTCAGGTAGACTGAAAAAATTAAGTTTTTATTTTCTCGTCGGGTTTTTTACAAAACAATATTATGTGTGTGGTTACTAGATTTGTGCAAAGAGAAAAAAAATATTTTCCAATTAAAATCTCATATCTTGTAATTTTTTGTAATGTAATTAAAATAACAATTATTATCGGGACGTTTCTTATAAACAGTACATTTTTATGTGCAGGTGTAACTTTTTAAGTTTTCGTCTTGTTTTTGCTCAAAAGTAATAGTCTCTGCGCACTATGATTTCCATTTTAGTGATTTTTGCAAGTCTGTTATTAATCAATTTTACTGCGGATACGGTTTACCAAAAAATATGAATAATGATAAACAGGGTTAATATTATACCAATTAATTTAAATTTTCTTCTCGCTTTATTTTCCGTATTATTATTTTTATATATATTTTTTTGTGAGTGGATGTTGGCAAAACAAAAAATAAAAACTACTGTAAAATAACATTAAGAAGCTCAATTCGTAAAGGTACATATTTCTCTTACACCAATGTGAAGAAAGAAATTGTGATATCAATGTTATACATACATACATATATATCGATTAGTTTATGTTTCATTTATTTCTTTCTTTCTATTTTTATGAGTATAAAAATAATTGTGTGGCTTTTGTTGTGATATGTACAAGTGATAATTACCATTCACATGATATGAACCAAGAACAAGGGTCAGATATCAAATGAGGTGCTAAATATTTATGCACGTTATGTTGTTAATCTCCATCATCCCCGTCTTCCTTTAGTGTACTATATTTTGAACCTCAACCGTTAAAATATGTGCCTTAAAATGTATGTACCTTCTTTGTCATCTGAAATTTAGAATCTATGTAGGTATCAACCGTTTGTTTTGTAAGTTGTAATGGAAAAAAAAATAACGCTAACACGTGTTTTTGTATTTTTGCCTTTGCCAACATCAGATTTCATCAAAAATGTTTATAAATAGTAGATATATTTTATTTTTATTTTTCGTGTGTGCCGCTAGTTTTATTTTATGTAATTATTTAAATATCTCTAGTCATGTCTAGTGGTAAAAATACTCATATTTGGGAGTAAACGTCGTCGAACTATGTTTTTTTTTTTTAATCTTACGATAATAATTATGGTTAATGTATTATAAATTAGTTATTAATTTACTACTTTATTTGTATAATATCTAAATTGGTCACAGAACATACTTTAGAAATAAATAATAATAAAATGGAAATGTATTAACTTAAAATTTTATTAATAATATAAATGGTGACGGAAACTTATTGACCATTTTTATTTAATAGTTTTATTTCTGCTTGAGAGTATAAAAATCGTCTGTTTAAAACTTACTTGAACGTCTTTTTTTTTTATAAATATTAAAAAAAAGGAGTATTTGAGACTTAATTTTAACGAAATCTCAATGTTCACTGCTGATATTATCAATTGATTTGCCTTATATCGTGTTTTATATAAAAAATACATTTGATGGCATTTTGACCCATTTTTTTTTAAGTGACTAAGTGGCCTTTTAGTGGTATTTTTTGTTTTTATTAAGATGAGACGTATATATATATACATTTTAAATATTTAAATATTATAAATTTTAATTGTATTACCATGTAATCGAGTGATAATAATTGCAATTTTTTTTTAACCAACTAATAATTTTTGTACCTGGCTGTTAAAAGATTTCTGATCGAATTTTCATTTAAATATCTTATAGGCGCTAAATGGCCCTATAGCGACGAACACATTGTTTTCATTTCTATTTGTGGTTTTAAAATTAACTATGCAATTATTATGTAATGGTTTGTATCTTAGCTAAGACCAAAATTAGGATGGAAACATAAATTTACATATAAATATATGTACATATATGTATGTATGTTTATATATATTTATTACAACTTAATTATTATTAATGTATAAGGATTATATTTAATTATTAAAAATATGTATTTAATATTATTGAGAAAAATTAATTTTAGTAGCTGTTGTACGTGCAATATAGGTATATTGCTTTCTCTCTTGGTTATAATAAAATGATATTTATCTTAGCGAATATTATTAACCCATTTTGATTGTTTTGTAATTATTCGTAATTCAATAAAGGTTGTAATTAATTTTTGTTTTTTTTTCTACCTACAATACAAGCATTCAAATTCCTAATTTAAGCTGAAGATTCTCTAGTTTATCCTTCTATTTTTCCTTTAAAAATAAAATATTTTCACATTTAAATCTTAATATTTTTAACTGCAAAATTTGTTCTAAAATATGTTTTGTTTTTATTATCACTTTGAATCAATAACATTATGTATACTAAATAGTTACAAATGCTGTACTAATAAAAAATAAAAATAAGTAAAATTAGTGGTTTGACTAGTTTTATTTATATCAATATAATATTATAATATAAAACTTAAAAAATTATCAAATTGAGAAGAGTGTTATAATTTAAAATTCAGGCTGGTTCAATTACCTAAAGGCCTGCTATAGAGCTTCCTTTATTGTTTGTTTAAAATTAAGAAAAAAAAGTATCTTGGCTAGTTAACCATTGATTATAGTATAACAAAACTGAACTTTTTTTGTGAAATCACAAATAATAAATGTGATTTTTTTTTTAAAATTATTGTATGGAATGATTATTCATGTTATATGTAGGGACATGAACTTAAAATTTTAAGTCTTTGGTAATATCTTTGTATAATTCAAAATAAAATGGTTTGTTAACATTATAAATACAATAATACTTCAGGCAAAGCATTTATTTATTTATTTCTATGTATAAACTATTTATTTATATATTAATTTATGAGTATTAACCATTTACTAATTTTTATTTTATTTTTTATTATTTTATTAAAAATATGGATCAATAACATAGTTCGTAATAAATAAAACATGAAAATATATTTTTAATTATATAAAAATGATTTTTATTGAATTTATAAGAATATTTTTAGGTATAACATAAAGAAGTTTTGTACTTAAGACAATCACAAACATGTTGTCAATGGATAAGTTTTATGCAGTTAAATTGTATACAAACTAAATGCATATTTTTGCAAAGGTAAGAATTACTTATAAAGATTTGATTAAAAATTATAAATTTATAGGGAAATTTAAAATTCTTTTATTTAATGCATAGACATTAAAAAAACAATAGGGATAAACCAACTTCTTCCAACAATGCTTGTTATCTTAAAATAATTTTGGTATACGTACATGTTAGCTTCAAACAATTAATTAAAAACTCAAGAAAAAGTAATTGAAATTACACCACTAATTTAAATCAAAAATATATTTAGTTAATATTTATTACAAAATAATGAAAATCATCATTTATATCAGGAATGGGCAACTTTAAGTTACCAGAGAGGGCCAGAATTGTTGACACTTACAGTATTGTTATAAGAAAATAATTATTAGTTATAGACATGTCAGAGCATATTCTAACATACAAAGTACGTGGCACTAGTACCCCCCCCCCCCCCGTGATTGTGTCACATAGTCTCATAACGACTGTAATGACAGGAGTTGATTTCCCTGTACGTTTCTCTAGTAGACAATTTTATTAAAGTGCCACCCAGTGAAAATTACTCAAAATATGTTCTGGGACATGTCATATTTAGACTTATTTTAGCTATCAATATATTAATTAATGAGTTCAATAGTAGATGAGAATTAATAACAATATTTTACAAATGATATAATATACTATATTAACTATAGAAAACACTGATGAATATTTTCACAAAATGTTACCAAGTATTTTATCTTTTGACAATAGAATTCTTTTTAAAAGGGTCATCAACTGCCCATCCCTAATTTATTACATATATTATATAAATATATTACAGTGGATAAATTATTTGATAAAAATGGGTTAATAAGATAAACGAAATGTAACAAAACTAATATTTAAAAAATAAGTGTTTAAAGAATTTGAAAATATGTTGGTATAAATTTTGATTTTAAACGTATAAAAATATTATTTATTTATTTTTCAAGTTTACAATTTAAAATTATAAAATTATTTCATAATTACTAATTTTCTTTTTTTAAATGTGTTTGGATTATTTTTTTTATGTTTATTGAGAGTTCTTTCATCTAAATCTTCAATCACTCGATTATCCATTACTCCAACCGTAGGTAAGTCTTCAACTCGTTTACGTTTCTGCTTTTCTGGACAATCTTTGGCAAAATGAGTAACATCTCCACATGATCTATTTAATTTACACCACTGAATTATTTTTAACATTCTTATAAATAGAGAAATATTAAAATTTCAATGCTTTTTGTATAGCTAGAACCATTGATTTTACTGTAAATTATGAAATCATTAAATAAATATATTTATAAAATATCAAAATAATCAATACAATATATATATACACATATTTATGTGTTGATTTATCAGTAAATTTTTTTATTTTATAGTTTATAAAAGTATCAAGAATTAAATTTAGAAGTAAAATAAAGGTCCATAATTTATTTAATAATATTGGTGGTAAAAACAATAATAACTATTTAAGTAAATTACCTGCAAGCTCCTCCATTAGGATACAAACCCATTGGATTATCAGGGCACTGGCGTGAGAGATGGCCTTCTTCATTACAGATAAAACATTTGGCAAACTCAAGTTGGTTATTATTTCCTGCATTACGACATTCATGCAATTTGTGTTCAGTTGAACCACATCTGTAATGTTATATAATTAATAGATATACAGGTAATTAAATATACTTAGTTTAAATTTCATAGGCAGTTGTCAATCATTGAATTTTATAGTCCCATTAGAATAATACTCTTTGGGTTAAGATATATATTGAACTATAGTTGTAAAATATATAAATCTGTAATTTTTTATATACTATAATGACTTACTTAAAACATACTCCTAAGGCAGTATTAGTACCCAATTCTGGGCATTGGTTAAGCATATGACCAGGTTGTCGACAATGAAAACATGCTTTTTGCCTTAATCTAGCTAGTTTTTTTTCAGCTCTTCGACGCATTGGCATTAGATGAGCTTTCAACTGATGTCTGGGTATACCTTGTTTTATCAATTTAAATTTTTCCACTCGTAATTTGACAGCATCTTCTTTTAAAACACTAAATCCGTCAAACTTCTCTACGTTTGAGTACGAATCGTGCTTACGACTCTCTTTGAACACTTCAGTGTTCGATTCGTTCGCTTCCACATTTTGCGGCTTCTCTTTCATCTGCGACCATGGCGTCGCTTCTTCCGGTAGTTTTTCGTTTGACGACTTGGAGCCACGAGCTCTTGCAAATCTCGTCATCAGTTCGATAAGTTGTTTAACACTAAAACATGAAATTAAAAATATAACACTAAGTTAATTTTATTGACAAATAGTTAGGTGATAATGGGCCGCGTCATGCTGGATCATAAGGATTTTGATAAAAAGAAAAAAATGACAATTATTAATTAGTCGAAGAGAATTTCAAAATAATACGAACGTGGTTCTACGATTTTATTTGTATAAACAAACTCATGTGGTTTTGATAATATATCACAGTTTATATATATTATATATATATATATATTACAGTTTGACTACACACACACACACACACACATCATTATTGTTATCTTTGACTATACATGTATTATCACTAATTAAGATATACTCTGTATATGTACATCTTAATTCGTAATTATTGAATATCTGTGAGTCATGAATTTATGTTAATTAATACTAACTTAATTCATGTTATATGCTCTGTGGTATTTAACATCTCAATGTCGCAGAATAATCATTCTTTGATATCACTTTCGAAGAACTCACAGAGAATATAAACTTGACAACCACTCCTCGCTTTTTACATTCTCCTAGAGTTTCAATCACGTTTAATCTTTATTTATAATTCAAAAATACCGATAACGGAAAAACTTTAAAATACCCAACTTTGATAAGTATTACTACTAGTTCGTTTAGTCATCTACAATGGTATTTATAGTTTGACTTTTTAAATTCTGTACTTGTGAGTATTCGATTGAAATTTTAATTGACTTGTCTAATGTTAAGTGAATAGTTATCCTCTATAATTCCTTAATTACTTAGCGTAAATTTATTTTTCGTCATGAATGATCGTGTTAATTACAACATTTTATTATTACTATTGTTTTGATATTATTTCATATGTTTAATGCATTGTGAATTGATTTTTTAATATTAGTAAGTGATATAGTACTCTTTATTTTATTCCCAATTTATTACTCGATTTAAATTCATGAGCTTTGTTTTTAAAATCTTAATTTTAGATGATTATGAGTAGGGCTTGGAAGTTGATGCCTTTTGAATTTTTTTTTGAAACTTTTTACACAATCCTTCTCTGGCCACAAATGTGTTTCATTAGCTTGTGAATCCGAATAAATAATTTTTATTTTGCATTTTTTGGTGTTTATTACTTTTTAAATCATTTTTGACATTTGTAGTAATTTTTAATGATTTCACACTAGTTCATTTCTTATTGTTTTTTGTTCACCATTATGCTGATATCTTAAGACTTGTCTGATTTTATTTTAAATTAGAAATTAAAACTTTGTTTAGTGCTCCTCTGTGCCTCCCAATCACTTCAGTGGGCGTGGAGAGAAGTTTTTCCAAATATAAATATAAACAGATAATCGTAGTTTCATTTACTTTTAATAACATCAAATATGCTCTAATTGTACAATGCAATTATATTGATTTTTGAGTAATTTGTAAGCTTTGATAAATTTATATGGAATATTACAGTAAAATAAAGTAAAATATTAAAAAAAAATTTATTTTTATTAATTTAAAACAAATATTTGTAATTTTTAAGGTCATCAACTTCCGAGCCCTAATTATGAGTATTGTTATATATTTATTATTATTTTTAATTTTATTTATTTTATGATTTTTGTTAATAATTATAGTACAATGAGAAGATATGATTGTTCAATAGAAAGATACATTTAAAATACTATTTAATGGTATTTTACAGAAGAAATTAAGATATTTTTGGTATGAATTGGATAATGTAGATAAACCATCATAATAATCATTCAGAAAAACTATGTGTAAAAAAATGATTTGCATATAGAATTCAATTCAATTGTGCAAATTTTGGTGTTTTAATAGGAAATGTAGTCAAATTTACATATATACACAGTAGAAACTCAATTAACTATCACTTTTTGTTATCCACCATCGCTATTGTTTATTAGGTAATCGCAATAAATTTTTTGCAACGACTATCAAGCGTAATGTTTCTAATATTCAACATATGTAATAAATGTGACGTGAACGTACATATGAAATATTGCAGGCTAAAAAAGCTCGAGTGTTAAAAAAAAAAAAAAAAAAAAAAATTTCTGTTAACTCTATATACCATTAATCGTCATAGTCCTGGTCCTGAGAGTGAAGGTTGATTAAGTTTCTACTGTATGTATATATATATATAAGTATGTAAAAATACTTTTGCAATTTTTAACTATTGCATTTTTTTTCTAGTGAATTATTATAGTTTTATCCTATGAAATGGCATATAATTCAAATACTTCTCAAATTGTTAGAACTTATGGAAAGCCTAGGCGTACACAATTATTGGGACAAGATTCTGTGTGGCATAATGATTTAACCGATGATTTTGATAAATGTTTTGGTATAGAAGATGTTCAACAAACAATATTTATTTCACCTGAACCTGCTGGCTCAGTTACAATGTACAAGCCTGTAAAACATAAGAAGAAAACTGAAAATAATATAAATTCTATGAGTAAATGGTCTATGCAATTACATTCCTCTTTAAATAGACCTACAAATTATTCAACTGTAAGAATAAGGTAAATTATATACATAGAACTTTAAAGACTTATTGAAAATATCTTAACATTCTCTTACAATATTAATATATTGTAAGCATGATAATTCTACTGACTTGATTACATCTTTATTTAAATTTCATCAATCATTATTAAGTTCTTTATAAAATTATTTTGCTTAATTAATTATATTTGTTGAATTAAGTACTATTCACTATTTTAGTATGATTTTCTTATCATACTCGAAACAGTTTAATACAGTGGTTTTCAAACTATTTTGTTTGCGGATCTCTTACGTTTTCAAAAAAATTTACAGAGCCCCGAAAATCAGGAATTTATATTCTATACAATAATTATTAATATTTCATATTAAGTAAAACACACAGTTCAAAATTTCATTTTTTTTAAAGTTTGGGTTTTGTCATTTACTGTGAAAACTTTGGTCATGTTACGTTGTATTGATAAATTTACTTCATTTAATTTTGTGAAAATGTCAGCTAAGTTATGAAGTCAAAATAACCAAATTTTATCAGAAGTCTTACTTGTAAATAAAATTGATGTTACTTAAACGTATAACTCGTTGCGCAATTCAGGTAATCATACCAGTGTTTTTCCTCAATAACTAAGAAATATAATAATATTTAAATTTAGATAGTTAATATATGCCCACGGAGCCTCTAAACTTCTTACGCGGAACCCTAGGGCTCTGCAGAGCACAGTTTGAGAACCGCTGCCTTAATAGATATACTTAATGCTAGATTTAAGGGGATGGTTAATGGATATGCTTGCCCTAAGTGCTGTTGGTATAAGGGCATTCTTAAGCTTGTGAAAAATAAAAAAAGTCATGAAAATACTCCTTACTTCCATATCTAAAGGTGTTATATTTTAATTAGCTCCAAGTGTCAAATTTTCTGTGATTTGTATAATTAGTCTGACAATGATTATACTAACCACATTCCCACGTCTAATGTACTTGTCAAGTATACCAATAGTTTTACATTTAATCAGGAAATAATTATTTTGAATATACAACTTGACAATCTTGACTTGGCAATCTTGACAAGTGCACCAATATTCGAGTTTATGTACTAGTAGCCAAGTACACCGTTTCTACAGTTGTTTATCATTAAAGACCGGAAATAATTGCATTAAAAATATCTTAAAATTGCACTAAAAAAAAATGCCAAAATTGCAATGAAATACGTTAATATTACATAGTAAAATCATATCAAATATATAATCATTAATTACTTACTTAAATAATATTATGAACATGAATATAATATTTAAAAAATATATAATTTTTCTGAATTAAAATTTATAATTATATACATCTCTAAATTATGTTCTTGAAAATTATACATTTGTTTCTTAAAATATGTTTATGTAATAAAAAAGTACGTTCAACGTCGACACTTGTTATAGATGCACTTTTAAAATAGTTTAAAAAATTGGGTTTTATATCTAAATAAACATTTTGATTTTCTGTTATAGTCTCAGAGTAAGTTTTAATAGTTTTATATCCTTCATTTTTTTCTAAGATATATTTTAATTTATCTTTTACTATTTTCCCATTGGGACCGGGAATATTAATAGAAATATTTATACTTAATATTTTTATTTAGTTAGTATTTATTTATTTAGTATTTATACTAAATATGTATAAACTATTAAGTAATTGAATATCTGATTATTCTAAACTTATGAGTTATGTGGATAACTCAAATATAATTTTAAAAATTCTAAACTACATATAACTACATGTAAAAATGTACATTGTAGTTATATTTTTTTTGTAGAATCACTTTGGAAATAATAATTTGGATATTTTATCACGTGAAGTATACAAAAATTGCAATAATTGCAAAAAAATTGTATTATTAAATTAAATAGGAATTAATCTAATTCGTGTACATATTTGATCAAATTTGATTTACTGGGTATTAATAAAAAGTTGCAATATCAATTATATCCACTCTTTAGTTATCATAGTCAATATTGTTCATGGGGTATAATCTTAAATAATAACTTTATATGTTCCCATTTTTGTTTGTGTGAAACTTAAAATAAGAACTAATGTAGTCCTTACATTACTATTTATTATTATTATTACTTTTATTATATTATTACCTCATAGAATGTATATAGTGAATTGTCCTTTTAAAAGTAATAGTATATATATATATATATTTTAGAAATATGGATGATTATAGTTTGAACAGTAATACTTATAAGGATAACTCAAGGTTGCATAGTACAAAAAAGAAAAAAAAAAAATTGTTCTAGTTTTAAAGATACTTCTAAACTAAAAGGAAATAATTCTGATATCGCCAGCACATCAAAAGGTATGAATGTTATAATAAAGTAAATATTTAGGTTAGGAAAATAATATTCAAACTCAAAATTACCATAACTTATTTATTTCACTGCAAACTTAGGGAATGTTATATATTTATTAACTAAGTCATTTGGAAGGGGTAATTGAGTTGATATTTAATAGGAAATATGTATAGAGGAGTAAGATGAAGAAGAGAATTGAAAATGTATGAAAGTTGTATAAAATCTTCAGAGATAAAATCATTCTAAATAATATTTTGATAGTTATTATTTAATTGCTTACTAACTTACTATAATTTACTTAATTTTAGTTTTTTTTTTTTTCACACCAGATATTACAATAAATTGTTTTGATTTATTAAAATAATTATCCGTGTGTAAGCAACTAATATTTTTGATCTAATTACATTAAGAAAAAATTAATGTTTTAAAAATACTTCTTATTCTTATGTTATAAGATATATATTATACGAAAAAATTAAAATGTAATAACATTTAATTAAATATAATGTTTTCTGTAACAGATATGTTAAGATCAACCAAAAAATTAAAGAAAAAATTTAATCGGTCTAAAAGCCAATGTTCAACGCCATTACAGAGTTCTACATTCAATACACATCAAAATAAACTAAATAATAGAAAAAAAAGTAAAATTCAAAAAAAATTGGTAAATGTCTTTGATGCTCAATTATCTTCAAACAACTATAAAAAATCAAATTTACAATTAAATAGTTCTTCATCAATTGGAATAAACGATAGATGGAACCAATTTGAACAATCCATTCAAATAGCTGGTTCTCGTGGTTTACCATCATCAAACAAACAAAAAAGTAAAAAATACACTTATGCATTAAATTCAATTGTTAATAATGGTAAAAAAAATCGCAAAGTTGTTTTAAATAAATCAAAGAGACATTGTATAAAAAAAAAAAAGTCCAGTTCAAAAGAGAAACATTCAGATTGGTACCAGAAAGTAATGGATATTATTGGTATTAAAAAGAACTATTCTTTCAACAATTTACATAATAAAGATCATAAGAATGAAGAAATTAAAACTGATAAAAGTTTAGAAAATCACTGTTCTAAATCAGCTACACCTTTGAAAAGTATGAATAATAAGCCATTGGAACAACAAATATTATCAACATCATCATCTCCCAAACTAAATAATAAATCATTTCAACTTCTAAAACACATTGAAGATATTGAAGATATAAATGAAGTTATTAATAAGTCACAACAATCCTATGAGTTACATGATGATGATGATACATCTGATTCATACTGCAATTCTTTATATGACACATACTATGAAGTTAATGAAAATAAAATAATTGAAAGCATTAGATCTTCAAGTGATGTTTGTACAAGTGATAGTATTGTTAGTGATGAACCATTTTATGGTAAAATAAAAACTATAGATAATAAATCACCTCAACAAAATACATCTCCATTAAACAGCATAAATATTTCATGTAATTTAAACTTAAATTGTTCTATTGATTCTTGTGCAGATTCCCTTGATATTAAATTGGTAAACATCTTAGAACGATGTGAAGTTCCAAATGTTGATCATAAATTTAATAATCAACAATCTGTTTGTAGTGAATCTAATTCAAAATCTTTCATTTTACAAGATGTTATGAACAGATTTTCTGACATTTCAATAAAAAATGAAATCACAAACCATGATCATTCATTAGATAAATCTATACCCAATATTTTAAGTAATAGCTCTGCTTTACAAAGTTCATATTTTTCGGAACAAGATACTGTTATTTATAAACAAAATTGTACAAATGATCTTTCAATAGAAAATCCAAGTAACTCAAATTGGTTTTTTGATGAAAGTGTGCCCCTCATAACCCCCAGTAAACATTCTTCGAAAGAAAATAGTTTGAAAAATGATATTATGTATGATAGTATAAGTTTATCTAAAAGTAAAGATATCACTTCAGATTTCATATTAAACGATCATATCCAAAAAACTCAAATTCAAGAGAATTCTCTTATAGATATATCTCCTATTAAATATGAACAAAACACTACCATTGAAGATTGGACGAATACTTCTTGTAATTCATTTAATGACTTGAAAGAAATTAACACGATGAATGCATTTCGGCGAAAAAGATATGGCACCCGATTTCAGAATAATTTTAATGTAATTGAAGAGTCATTTGATGAAAATGAAATTGAGATTAAAAACTCCACTCAAAAATACATTGACTTATCACAATCCACACAATACCAGCAAAATATACAAGGTTTTCGATTAGAACCTGGTAAAAAGTGGCGTCGTTCTATAATAATTGTACGTAATTTTATTGATGGTAATTTGGATCAGACTGTGAACTTTTCTCAAAACATTACCAGAGGTCGAAAATGGATTTCTACAGTTGATGAAGTATTACGTCAACAAGCTATTGGTAATTTTAGACAAGCTTGATTGATGCCAATTTGATTGTAATTTATTTTATATTTTCATGTTTGCAGATACTACTATTCATCAAAGGTTAAATCAAAACAATAATTTCAGAAATTCAATAAATAATACCAGCCAACAATTTGCTAAGAGGAATTCTACTGGTAATTTAAATATATATTAATTTTTGATTTCTATAAATTATTTTTGATAGTGAATTATTTTTATTCAATTTATTCTAATAATATTTCTTGAAAAATGTAGAGTCTAGTGGGGGTGTTATGGCCGTATAAATAAGGCGGCTGTGTTTAAATCCATGATTTGCAGTTTGAACCTGACCATTGGCAGTTTCACTTTATGAGTGGGATGACTATTTCTATTGATGAAATCTCCCCCAAACAAAAAGGAGTTCACACATTCCATAGCCCGACTGTAAAAAACCTATCATATCAAAAATAAACTAATAACCATTGCAATTGATGCTTTAAACAATAATAAAAGCAAATAAATTTTAAAAAATTATTTTTTAATTAATATTTTGCAGTAATATTCAACAAACTCTAATTAAAAACTTACTTTGAAACATTCAGCTAACTATTATTTTCATAATTGCTTGGTCATATGTAAATTGTATTTAAAATGGTAACAATATTGTTTTAATTATTATAGATTTACAAAATGAAATAGCTAGAGAGTATATTTTCAACATATGTAATCAACAATATCCTATTTCATTTGAATCTTGGTTAAAACCAAAGTATGTATTACAATGCTTTATTATTTTTTTATTTATTTATTTTTGTTAATGTATTTTATTTATATTTTAAGGAAAAGAAAAAAATGGGGTAAAGTTGGAGAAGGTGTATTTGGAGAGGTATTTAGCTATTCAGATAAAAAAAGTAATACAGTAGTTAAAATTATCCCCATTGAAGGGAAAGATTATATTAACAGTGAAAAACAAAAAATGTTTTATGAAGTTTATACTGAAATTTTAATTGCATCCGAGTTAAATAAATTGTTTAACAAAAATGGCTGGAATCAATCTGATTCATTTTGTAGACTCAAAAATATTTCATGTGTTCAAGGAAAGTATCCAACACATTTGATTGACCTCTGGGAACAGTATAATAATGAAAAAGGTAAGTGTAATTAAAAATTATAGTTTGTTAATCTTAAATTTTAATGGCCCATGCATGTTTTACATTAATTAATCATTGTACATTTATAAATTAAGCAACTATACACACAATTTTTGTATACAAATAGGTTCAGATAATGATAATCCTCACATACTCCCTGATAACCAAGTATATATAGTATTAGAAATGGTAAACGGTGGCATTGATGTTGAAAGTTATATATTCAATTCAGCCTACCAATCGTTATTTGCATTTTTACAAGTAAGTTGCAAATAAATAATTTAGGAAGTTTATTTAATTTTTTTATTGGAGATTTTTATGTTTATTGATCTTAATCAAAATTATAGATATGTTAACATTTATAAATTAAAATATTTCAGATTGTGTTTGGATTAGCTGTAGCAGAGCAGCAATATAATTTTGAGCATAGAGATTTGCACATAGGTAATATTCTTGTTAAAAGAATTGCTGTTAGTCAACGAATTTCATTCAAATTGGATGGTGATATATTCACCATACCTTCTCATGGTGTTAAGGTATTTGTTAAATAAACAATAACGTATCTAAATTTTAAAATTCACAATTGTCTATTTTATTATTTTTAGTACTTAATATTAAATATTTTATAATCAATGATAATATTATATTTGTACTATAAATATATATGAAGTTAGTTTCATTCTAACATCTAACTATATTTTAATTTTATAAGTTTCTTATGTTTTTTTTATAATATCTTTAAACTATGAATTTTAACTTTTTTATTATCATCAGGATTTTATAGTCTTAATGAACTATTACCTACAAAGTAATTAGTATTTTGATTTACTCAAAGATATTTTATAACTATAATATTGAAATTATTGGTACTACTATTTTTAAAAATTTATAAATGTATTTGTTTATTATTCAAACACATGAATTATTGTAATTCATTTAAAATTATATCACTAGATTTTAGTATCATTTCCACATAAAAAAACTAAATGTCTTGATAATGTTCTTTTTTTTAAAGGTTACAATAATTGATTTTACTTTAAGTAGAATAACTCATTACAATAAATCTGTTTACAATGATCTCGCTGAAGATACTGAATTGTTTACTTCTGATGGTGACTATCAATTTGAAATATATCGTTTGATGCAAAAAGAAACTAAGTAAGTAACTATGAGCAGCAGCTGATTGGTTAAAAATTACTGTATGACCAGCCCACCATCCAATAATAATAATACTCCATAAAAGTCTCCTTTATTCATTGATTAAATGCTCATAACTGTTTACATCACATTTACACTAGATTTTTATCACAATCTTACAATTAAATACAATATACTTAAATACATTATTTATAAAAAATAATTTTTAATCCAAGTACATCGGCCCAGTGTTATAATACAACTACCGGCCCACCGGGAATTTTTCTGGTATCCCAGTGGGCCAATCTGCTGCTGGCTATAAGTATATGTTTAATAAGAGCAACCTATCGAATTTGTTATTAGTTTTTAATGTTAATTAAATTACTTTTGTTTAGTGATCAATGGGCATTATATAAACCAAAAACGAATATCTATTGGTTACATTACGTGTTGGATAAAATGCTAGAAACCGTGCATTATAAAAGAACAACAACAGCTGTACATAACTCTGGATTAAAACATTTGCAAAAATTGAAAAATTCAATATTATTGTATGATAGTGCAAAAACTTTTGCTAAAAGTGATTTGGTATCAGATTTAATTGCATAATAAATTTTTATTGTTACATCTTTTAAATATTTATTTAAACCAAGTTTTATGTTATAAATATGTTGGTAGATATGCCATAAATTTAAATAGATTAGTGTAAGAAATTTTTGTGCTTTTAATTTTATATTTTTTGCTTAAATTTGAATTGATATATTTTATTATATTTACTTACATACCTTTTTGAAGACTGAAAATTATAAATAATTATTTTATTAATATATTCAATTATTTTCTTGTAATTTTTTTGTCTTTGTGTACTTGTTTTTTTTTATTTCTTATTATTTATAGTGTGTAACAGGCGCAAATGTGGAGGTGGGGATTTAGGGGTGACTGATTACTAATGATCTGGAGTTTACAGACGTGTTTAAACATTGTATACTGATTTTGATCTAAAATGAAATCGTCCAGCAGTTCAGTTCAAACATGAAATACTGAACTATATGTCTTGGTGTCAATGCCTCAATGTTGCAAATCTGCAAAATTTTCAGAGGGGCTCAGAACATTTGGGTAAAATGCACATTGTTATCAATATATCTGATCAAGGAAGGTTTTATTTCCGTCATGGGCAGCTAAAATCAAGCCCTTCATCCTATTTTAACAAGGCGTCATTGCGCAACAGTGTTGAGCTATCTTGTCACCGTCGTGTGAGTATACGAATTTTAATAGTAACAACCAGGGCGTGATGATTGATTTCAATATAAAATGCATTTTCTTTTCTAAATCCTTACGCAATGCTCAGTTTGGCAAAAATATGTTTCAAGTGGTGTAGATTCATACAATTCAATTTTTATTTTGCATTTTTTTTTTTTTTTTACTTTATAGCGTTTAGAAACGATATAAAATAAAATTCGCATCGCCTTACCGACCTAGTGGACGTTAAACTTTAGGTTAGTCTAACGTGGCAGAGCTGCTGCGAATTTGACGATCACCTACAGCAGCGGTTCCAAGAACCTTCTTCGTGCGTTGACGAGACGTTATCCAAATTTTTCATGCGACTTTTTCGAAAACAACGTTCGGCGCGGGGGAACGAGCCACCGACTCGATTTTAGTCCACACGATGATAGAAAAACGCGATAGTTGCTATCGTGAAAGCTGCTATCATGTGAGTGTCATCTTGTAAACTGGTCGATAGTGACTATCGGACTATGGAGAAAGCTACTCTCGCACTATCATGCATGCATGATAGTTGAGAGTTACTATCATCGTGTGGACCCAGTTTAAGTTGTGTTGATTACATTTAATTTAATAATCAACCGTTTCTTTTTACCGTAACATCGTAGGCGCAACTAGGGTAAAAAATTTGGGGGGGGATGGTACAGCCCTCCTACCAAAACTTAAAATAACCTGTTGATTACTCCTACTCTTATATACCATGCTAATATATTTTAAATTCTGAGCCAAGTTGGATTTACTGCAATGTGTCTTTTTTTTTTTTTTTTGTAAGTGACACTATTGTATGCTGTATGCAGTTCGCCATGTATAACATGGAATAACTAGGGGGGGGGGGGGAGGCTGAATCTTGGTCCGGCGGAGGGGCCATAGTTGCGCCTATGCGTAACATCAATACAACCGTATTGAGCTGCAAAGTCGTGCGCAGTATTGACGGGGAAAATCCGCAAGTAGGTAATCCGCGTCGACTTTCTAAAACCTGTACCACGCGCGATAACCCCGACGTCAATCGAACGGCCTGCACGGTCGCAAAACATAGCAGCGCAGGTGATAATCTATCGGAGTACTAGATCGGTCTTTTCACTAGTCGTGTACAAGTTGATTCCGTTTGTCCGACTGCGGTGAATTATGATGCGTGAAATTACTTATATTATCACATTACCAGTGTGCTTTTTTATTATTATTATTTTTTTTTTTATATATGAATATTTTAATTTGATTAGGTATTGAAAACGTTTTGAACATTAACGTGCGATGATGTTTACAGACAAACTTTTATTCATGATCACTGGTACCTACACGGTTTGATCGTATAGTCGCGTTGACATAGGCGTAGGATGGTCAAATATATTGGGGGGGGGGACTGCAAAAACAACAATAATAATAATAATAAAAAAAAAAAAAAAACACTAAACTAAATGAAAATAAGGCTACTCGACGAAATGAGCAAAAATAATGTAAATAATTCTACGCCTATGCGCGTTGATAAATCCCATTTAGCCGTTGTTTTATCGGTTGCCGAAAGGCTGCATCCAATTTTACGAGATCAAAAAACGCGCGAATCCTTTACTATTTGAAATATTTTGTTCAGTAAATTATTAATATAAACTCTATTATATTTGATTTCAACCATATATAATATATAATTAAGGACGCCCATATGGTGGGGCATGGGAGGGACGTTGCCCCCCTTGGAAAATGTCAAAAATTTTGTAAAATTGTTAACTATGATAAGAATATATTTATTTAAATAGAATTTAAAAATTTAATTTAATATATGAAAATCTATAATTTGTTTATGAAAAATCTATTTATTTAGTTTGGAAAATCAGGTTATCAGCTATAAATAACAATACCCTTTTTCGTTTCTATTCTATGGATAATTATCAATTCTTAAAATATTGTGTATTTTCAGAAATACGATATGTATATATGCGTGCGTGCGTGTGTGTGTGTGTGTACACCACCTTAATATTTATATAATATTTGTAAATTAATATTTTAATAAATGTTTCAAGTGTCCAATTTACATTACTAATTAAATGAAAATGTCAATAAATCACTTTTATGGTAAATTGGTTTAATAATTATTATTTTATAGTCTTCCAGTTTGATATATATAATGTAATCGTATAATGTAAAATTGTAAGCCCCTTCCTATATCATAAGTCATTCTTATTTATGAATAGATTGATAAATTAAAATGTTGTTTCCCCTTGAGAATTTTCCTATGGGCGCCCTTGTATATAATATATTATATTATTGAATGAATATATATATATATATATGTAAGCCACAAAACAGTGCAGTTCATTATTCTTTCGTCGTGTGTTTACCCTGACACTTAAGTGTTGGTATGAACTATAAATACTTGATTATAATAACTCGATATTTTTGAGTCCCTACCACTGTACTCTATGGAAATGGTAACTTTAAAGACAGGATTGGTTTTGTAATTTTAAGACTCATTTTTCGGCGTAAAACATATTTATAAAAATATTATATAATGTGTAAAATTAAAAGAAATATACAACTCTGTAACCAGACTTGCATTCGAGGACGCTGCTCTAGTTCCTATCAAAAAATATTACAATTGTGCTTGTGTAATTTCACATGTTATTCGTATTCTTTATTATTTAGTTGAATTATATTCTATTTATTAATTATACTATTATTTTTTTTTAATTGTTAAAATAAGAATGCATGCAAATACCTGGACATGCACAATAGTCAAATGTGATGAAATGCAATGCAGGAAAAGCAACAAAATAACTGAGAAAGGATTCCATCAAGTGATGTAAACCTCTCATATAATTATTTTCCTGCATTTGATTATTCGATTATCAATAAAATTAATATGACGAACTACAGGAACAAAAATTATGATTAGAGATGTTATATTGCTGTGTAGAACAGAGATAATAAAATAAAAATTGCCCTGTACCTACGGATTAAAATAAGAGAATATTCTTATGACAATATGCATCAGGTCACGCAACCACGAGTGAAAATTCAAAATACCAGTCTAAAATTGGATCGAAATCAAAAAGGTTGATAAGGATGTGCGTCGCCGGCCGTCATCATTCGTAATTCGTATCGCAGTTACTACTTACTATTGTACCTACTTGGTACTTATGCGTTATGATCGTATTATTCGTCAATCGTATCTCGTTTTAGCTTCGTACTTGCTTTGTCGAAAATTAATCAATAAGAAACGCATAGTTTTTGATTTATAATTTGTTAATTACAAACATTGTGCGTATCATATTATTACACATTTACGTAGTGAAAATTATTGATCTATTAAAAAAAAAACATCTTTAGATCTCAAAAGTTCTTTAGAATGAATAAAGAAAACAGCCAAGGTGAGTTTATGATTTTTGATTTTCTAACGGTAATCCATAATTTGTTTATGTTGTTCGTTTTACTGCTAATTTTTCAACGAATTTTATTTACCATAATAATTATTTTTTTTAACACTTATTGTGTTAAATATTAACTCCGTAGTCCGAACACTAATAACTGAAATACTTGTGTTTTTTTTTTGAAATAATTTTTATTGTTTTATAGTAAAAATGTTAACGTATCCAATTTTTGATTATGTATCTAAATTTATTTGAATACTCAACCCCACATTAGTGTATAATATAATAATAATGCATAATAATATGTTCCATTGTTCAGAAAATAATGAGTTATGGTCGCGTAGGAAATTTCATATTTATGTTTCTTTTCGTGAAGAACTTATGGTATATTTCTGTTCGTGTATTTAGGTCATAAAAACGTACAATTTAGCAAATCTGCGTTCAGTAAAATCGATGTTGTGACATTAACTTTAATATCAGATTAAACCGACCAATCATCACATTTTAAGGAAATAATGGTATCTGTGCGATGATTTGGATTTCTTACGATATTTTACGCCGTGTCTTAAGGTGCGTTTACATTACGGCCGCGAACGCGAATGAACGCCAACGAATGCGAATGAACATGAACGAACGCGAATTCGGTAAAGATTCGGCCCCGCCGTGCAGACTATTCGTGAACGCGATTTTGCGAGCTTGCGCATTATTTCACGTGATCGGGGGGCATATTAGCATTCTGGGGTCGGTCTCGGTACCGGTTATCATTTTAGCTTTCTGATTGGTCGTTTGATTTTGCCACGCTTTTTAAAAACTGTTATCTGGTATTATGTGTTATTTAATATTATCACATTGCAATGCATATTTACTATTTTTTTTTTTTTTATAATGTGTGAATAAAATTAATCTTTAGTTTTTTAAGTAAAATATAATGAGTCGAAAAGTTTCTTAAAATGTTTAAATTAGTGGAATTTGATGATGATTCATTTCATTCTAAAATTTTTTCACACACCAGCTTGTAATAGTATTTTTACCATGAATACTAATCCAGTTACAAATATCTTGTTCGGAAAACATATTAGAATAAAATGAATTATTATCAAATTCCATTAATTTAAACATTTTAAAATACTTTTTGACTTTTAATATTTTATTTAAAAAGCTATCTAAAACAATTCAAAAGTAAAAACCCTTTTGAAGATTATTTATATTCATACTTTATAATAGTATCATAAATAATAAATAGGCATTGCAATTTGATAATATTAAATAACACATAATCCTAGATAACGAGGTTATAGGTAACAGTTTTTAAAAAGCGCGGCCAAACCAAACGACCAATCAGAAAGCTAAAATGATAACCGGTGCCGAGACCGACCCCAGAATGCTAATATGCGATCGGGAGGTGTCATGGTTGCTTGCGATAGGCAAACGTATTTCATCCTTTGAGGGCACCGTTTCCCACGCTTTACCTAATAAAAGTCGATTTCGATGATTTGAATGTTTCATGTTGTACATGGTGCAGCAGAAAAACCTCCCAGAACTGTGAAACTTATAAATACGAAACCAAGGTCAATTATAAAAAGTGTTGAAAACGATGTTAATACATCTGGCTTTTGAGGTAGCCTCAGAGGAATGAATCGCATGGGCTCAATTCTGGTGAACTCAATGTCACCACGTTAAAGAGACAATGCTGGTACGTCAATGTATTACAAATAAGGACTACCGCTTAAGTAACGTAATTTTTAAAAATAGTTAAAATAAAATGGTGTATGTGGAGTTCATAAACAAAACATTTCTTTTTATATTTGATTTGGTTTGGTATTTATAAGTTTCACAAATCGGGGAAGTTTTTCGGGGGCATTATGTACAACATGAAAGATTCAAATTATCGAAATTGACTTCTATTAGATAAAGTGTGAGAATCACCTTGGACACGGCATTAATTTCTAAGTGAATAATGAGCATTATTAAGTTGTAATATTATACATCATCGTAACTCGCTTAAAAATAAAAATATCGTAAAAGCTATGTCATCGCACTGATGATGTTTTCCCCATTAAGTTTACTCTAATAAAAAAGCTAACTATACAAAATTGGTACTACTGAATACAAATTTGCCATATTGTACATTTGCTACGGGGAAAACACATGCGGATGTCATCCGCTAATGATAAATCCATTGATATGATACATATGCAGTTAAAAAATGATTTAAAATAAAATAATAGTTAATACAATAGTAGACGCATAGGTATTATAGATTAGAATCATGTACCGTAGCCCTTACTAATCGGCGTTTGTGGATGAAAATGTTTCACGCGATCGGATGAAATGAATTGATAAAAAAGATGTGTACAAATGCGACATAGAGCTAATACCTTAGATCGGATAGATCTGTTGAAGTATTTAATACGTCGCATGCTGAAAGGGATTGTTTCTTTGACATATTCTATGAATGACATAAACGAATTAAACGTACTAAACCGATTAGCGAAGAATAGCGGCGGGACGAGTAAATATCTCATTTTTACACGGTTTCGGACTTTATGTGTCTGTTGACCTTCCGTTGGTCCTACCTAGCAAAAAGTCCTGTTGCGTCCTCCGCTTTATATTTCGTCCTTGTTGAATGCTTTCGTACAGCTTGCGCAGCGGGTCATCCTTTCCGTACATCTTTTCTGCCCCGCTTTTTTCAATCTGACTGTTGTGAACCCGCTGAAACAAACGGTCTCATTACTACTAGATACGGTGCGTGCCAGTGACGTAACTTGTAATAAATATTGTTGGGACGGTGGAGGAGGAGACATTGATTTTTATAAACCAAACATGTAAATTTACAGTACTCGAGATCCTGTGCTAAATAAGGTCTAAAACTGCCTGAATCATCTTTATTTTGCGAAACTGATAAATTTTCTTCTTTGTCTATTACAAATGCGACACGTGCGACTTACACTTGAAGAAAGATACTAAAAATATATGACCAGAAATTAAATGGTGAGGAGGAGCAGGAGACAAGGGAAATATGGCATGATTTATTGTTAGCAGTAATGTCTTAAATATTGAAACTGAGAAGAAAAATAAATTAATGAGTAATATGACTATAGTATAACACGTATTTTGGCAACACATTATTATTTTACCATTAGATCAGTGTTCAACATTTTAAATTATCGCTGATGTGATTTTTAAAAATATTTTAAAATTAAAAATTAAAATCAAAACTTATAACAGAGGGTTAATCTCCTATGAACATATTAAGAAAATAAAAAAAACGGGACAGTTGTTACTTTCCCAAAAAAAAAAACCCTCATCTATTTATATTCACACATATGGACACAAATCTCGAGAGTTAAAGTCCAAATTTCTATCATATAATAACTATTTGTTTTTGTTGTACCCTATTTAGTAAAATAATTTAAATAATAAAATACTTTCTTTTAATTATTCATCAAACAACACAACGTAGCATTTCAAAACTATTATAGTTTTTAAATAATACGGAAATAACGGGATTAAAACAGGATAAAAATCGTCTAATCCGAAGTTTGTCGGGACAACGGGACGTGATGATCAAAAATTTTAAATGGGACGTTTGATCACCCTGACAACCCCACATAGTTAACCTCGGATTATGAATACGGTGTACGAAGTAATAATATTATTAAAATCGCAATTTTCTCATACTTTGTTCGTGCATGTCGAGTGCACTGCATTCAGTGTCTCGATCTTATATTTTTGATTCTTCAATTGACACGAACTATATTTCGTTGTACTTTTCTTTAAAATCGGAGTTTTCGATTTTACTTCAATATCGGAGTAGATGACTGATTTCGATGTTTTCGTGAACTCCTTTGGTTTGTCGGTCTTTATCTGTTTCGCTTTGAGCTCTTGAATATAATTCGTCAATTCGTCCACCTTTTTACTTTGAATATCAATTTTTTCGCTGTAAAAAAACAATCCACTCGATATTACACCCGTGGGAAATAACCAAACGCATTTACAGTATTATCTAATCGTTAAAACTCACACTAGAATTTTTATTTGATCTTTATACTTCATCTGTTCGTCGCACGTGTTATGTTTTTGTAATTCCAACAACGCTTTTTGGTCGTCTAATTGTTTTTTAATTTCTATGCAATTGTTACGTTCGGAATTGATTATGTCGTTCTTCTGTCGTATCACGCTTTTAAACTCTTCCGACAAGTCCACGAACTGACGATCTACAACACGGTGCATACAAATTACGTTACAAGAATACTTTTACAATTTATCGGACGGATATTATTTCGACGCGCGTAAAACAATAATACAACACCTTTCATCTTGATGTTTAACTTGTATTCGTTCACTTTGTTTTTCTCGTGCGTTTTATTCTTGGCCATCTTCTTTTCCAGCGCCGCTATTATCTGTTGATAATCTTGTTCTTTGTCCCTGTAGCGCTCCTTCGTCTCATCCAATTCGCTTTGCAGTTCTTGTATTTTCTCTCTCTTCGAGTAGTTCAATATGCAGTCGTGATCCGTCGATCCCACCGAGCAAGAGCACACGGATACGTCGTCGGACGGACCCGCGTCAGCCTGACCTAAATGGAATTGCGTCGAAGTCAAGTCCGTCTGCAGTGCCACGTCGACCGATTCCGCTTTGCTCAATTTTTCCAAGCGCAAGTTCAACTCGGCGTTTTCGCTTTTCAAGCTTTTGAGTTTTTTCGCCACGTTGAACACGCAATTCGTAGTGTCCTGTTGCTGTTTTTCCACGCGTTGCTGCAGCTTTTTCCGTTCCGTCGACGACTGGTCCAGCTCGTGTTCGAGCCGGGCGACCGTGTACTTCAAATCTTCCATGACGATCTTGTCCTCGATGGACTTTTCCATGGATAGCTGATAGTCGCGTCGCAACAGCTCCAGCTGCCTGTTGGTGGCGTCCAAGTCGCACGTCAGACGGTCCCCGGCCTCGCTCCGAGCGTCCAGAAGTTCTCGCGACCGAACCAGCTCCGCCCTGGCGTGTTCCAGTTCGGCCGTCAAAGCGTTCGTCTGGTCGCTGGTCCGGCTCACCTTATCCTCCAGCTCACGTTTGTCTGCCGTGATCCGGCACAGCTGTCTCAGCGCGACCGTCAGGTCGTTCGTCCGCTTGCGGAGCTCCGCCGTGACGGCGTTCACTTTCGACTTCAGACCAACGATGCACCTCCGTTGGTTGTGCACCTCGTCCGTCTGGTAGGCTAGTTCGCTTTTCAGCGCAGACACCTGTGACGTGTGGTTCAGATACTTCTCCTTGTCGTCTTCGATTCGCGCACGGTACTCGTCCACTATCTGCCGACGACGGATCGCCGACGCGGTCCCGACCGAAAGCCTATCCTTCGGGCCGTCGTATTCGTCGTCGTACCCGTTCATGTCGGTTTCGTACCCGTGAAAATGTGTGCTGCTCGACACCGCTGCCGAGTCCATGCTCTCGGAATCGCTGCAGAACACATGTCCCCTTGCGCCGATCGGTCCGTCCTCCTGCATAACAAACACACGGTACACATCACAACATTACCGGTTTGAACGATATTTCGACGGAACGCGAACGGTTCACTCCTCATTTTTAAACGAATCACGTGTGCTCGGTGCAGTCAAATACGATGCTTTTGAAAATTGATTTGAACGTGAAATAGAAACGACATTCAACCTCCCCCCCGTTTTTTCCCTGAGCATGATCCTACGGTATTCGTTTGTGCGTTATTTAATTTTATTACAGACATTTTCGTAGTAAACACAATGATAAACCTCTTTATATATTATCTATAAGAACCTGAAATGTGCCGTCGTCGTACTCTTCGTTCCTTTTAGGCTCTTTGTCCATTTTAGATTCCTCGTCTAGTCCATTGTTGCAAACGTTTTCCGTCATTCTGTTCCCATTAGCGAACAATACATTTTTGATCAAATCCATTTTACTAATAGAAAAACAAGCGCATTAATTTATTATATTAATTTATTATGGTTCGTCATGTAAATTACCCGAATGTTATTGCTTTTGAAATTTTAATATTTAAAACTAGTTAATTTTTTTTAACGATATTTCGTTTCTAAATGAATTGAAAGATATTGTAAATGGTGGTATTGAAAACATAAATCGTTGCTATGTTATAACAATATTTGTTCACTTTATTTTATCAGTATTTTATTTAAGCCAGCATATGAACAAGGGATACAAGTCTATATTATAATTGGTAGATAATTTGGGTGTTTGAATACTATTTGCGCTGTACAATTTTACCATAAACTGTTGGATACGTAATAATACGTATTTTAGTGGAAATATTTCGATAATAATACGTATACGTAAAGCATATTCTTTCATAGGTGAATAAATAGTCAATTTATATTTATATAATTTATTAAATCGAGTAAGTCGTGATGGAGCAGAATAAAACGTACTGTTTGAATCCGATCACCTACTGTTTAGCTTACCGGACGGATGTCCGTCTCGAGAGAAGAAATCCCCTTTCCTCAACCAATCGTAAACATTTTCACATGCCTCACTACTCAACCGTTCCGAAAATAAGCTATGATTCATTGTAGTTGACGATAAAAAAAAAAATAATAAAAATATTTGTATAATTTCGATGTCGTTGTGGATGAACGGGAAAGGTGGCTGTGTTTCGCCGATTTTATTTTTCTAATGGAACGAAATTCTTTCAACTATTATACATAACATCCAAGAGTATAATATAAATTAATTGGTTTCAGTAATAAACCTTGTTCAGGTGATGCAAAAAAAAAAAAAAGAAATGTAAATAAAAAAACGCACTTGAAACAAATTTAAATATATAAAAACATGATATATATATATATATATATATATATATATATATATATATATATATAATTTTACCGCGTAAAACTGGGTCTCTTCTGATAATGATACTGGAATAATATATTACACGAAAATTATATGATGATCGTTATATATTTTTTACCATAGAATATCGATACCTGTATAATAGATATCGTGGGTCTAGAGCATTGGTTCCCAAACTGTGAGGCGTAAGGCAAATATTTATATCGTATATTACACTATCCTATATTTATTTTTAGATCGATAGTAATTTGCTTTTATTAAAATAATAAAAAAATTTGGTTTTATTTATTCATGAGATGCGCGATTACATTTTTGTATTTGATCCAAAAAAGTTTGGGAGCTGCTGGTCTAGAGGATTTACAATCGTTTATTCATTTCCAGGGATGCTGTGCCATGTTTTGTTTTCGATCGTCGTATGTTTTTGTTCGGCTGGAGAGCCAGTGGAGACAACTTATGAATACACCTTGCAGCGCGTGTACTGCCCAACGGTCGGTGTAGGTTGGTACCTCAGGTAGAAGGATGACGATGTCCTTTTCAGTACGGATCGCTCGGGAAGAAAAAGGCCAATGTTCAGACATCTCGAACACATGTGCTTGAAGACTAACCTAACCTTATCCGCTTGTGTCTTTTAGCTATTACTGTCCCGCTTACACGTAAAACGAATGACCGCTGTATTCCGTAATCTAACCACTAATATTCGTATTCAACTGTTATAGGGAAATGGAAGAAAAAACAGAAATTGAGAAAGAGTTCGCTCATTACGTTTCTGAATGTTTGAATCCGTTTGAAGAAATCGACGCGAAAAAAATTCTTAAAGAAAGATGCATGCAAAACCTGGAAAGCTCTGAACCACTTGATGGAGATGAAGATGTTGCTATTAAGACTGTTACTATGGACATAGCTAAACCAATTCCTTTGCTAGAGGATATAAATTATACCAAACCGGATTCTACGCGCAATACGGAGATGCTATGTGTTAAAGAATATTACAGAATTAGGAGAAACGAATATATTAGACTGCAATCGTTGTATTCATACGAATTCAGGTAAAAATTTATAAATTACAAATATTTAATCTCAAACCAAAAATAACGATAAAATAATTATTGTTTTTAGATATTTATTATGTTCGTATAAATTTCGTAAACGGGAATATTTATTAAATAAAAAGTCTGATCATGATTCGTATGGACCAATAAAAAATTCAAAATGGAAAAGTAAAGAAGAATATGAAAAATATCGTGAGCTCAAGCTATTAAACTACTATAATAAAGTTACTACAGGACAAGAGGCGGTGTTATTTAAAAACGCTATGGAAAAAAGACAAAAAGCAACTTTATTATTGAACAAAAAAAAAAAGTCGCGTTTTTCATCGCGTTGTAAATTTTCAGAAATGGGTGTAAGGTGCACAGAAAAACTTTTATCTCCTAGTAGATTCTGCTTCAAACATATACTCAGCGATACCGAACAATGTTTGTTCAGAGCTTGCAGTGTTGTTCAAAGCAATAATATTTGTCATGAGCCAATTGTTAATTTGGGTTCCAATTGTACATGTGTTTTACATGAAAAAATTCCGATGCTCCGAGACTAATAATACATTTATTTAAAATCATTAAGAAATAAGTTCTATTTCAGGTAATTTTACAATTTACATTTTTATTACATTTACATAATTTCTCTATTTAATATTATATTTTTAAAATGCTGATTTTCATTGTTCCAACTAAAATTTATAATTTTTATTCATATTTAAATAACAAATTGTTTAAAGGTTATGATACTTATATTAATTGACAGAGTTAATGTTTATTTATACTATATATTAAATTAGTTTATAATATTAATTATTTACTTATTATTTTTATTTACATTTTTAATAATTTAGAAATTTCGATTGTTCGATATGATACTAGTATCCATTGCATATTAAATAAATATTATTATAGTTTTATTCTCAAATAGATATTTCTGATTTGCTATAAAATAAAAATTTTAAAACAAATTTAACAAATATTAATAAACATACATTACTTAGTTTAGAATATAATATAATATAATAATTTTATTTAAAAAGAAAATCTGTTTTGCTTTAAATTATTATCAATATTTTAGTAATTAAAATTATAAAATTGATAACCATTTAATATCACTTAATAACAAATTGTTATTTATTTTAGATATCGGTAATATAAATTTTTTTAACTTAAATTTTAAACTTCAATCAAGTTTAAACTAGAATCCTACAGAAAATATTAAAATATGTATTCATATAAATCTTGAGCGGATATTAAATAGATGTAATTCATTGTATTTGAAATAGCATTAAGTATGATGCCTGTTCTGAGGGTTAGTTAAAAATTGTAATTAATGTTATATTATCTGTTCTATTTGTATGCAATGACTTATAATTAGATTTAAAGGAACATTTTTAGTGAACATTTGTTTATTTTATATATTATTACTTGTTGCATAATGTCAGAATATTAGTTCTAATTATCTTAAAATAAAATTCGACAAAGATAAAATAATAGTGACATAATTAAGATTAAAAAAAAAAAATTATTCATTGTAGATATTGGTTAAAATAATTAATGTTTCTACTTCTAAACTTCAATTATCTTTAACGTTAAATTTTGCAATTTTGTAAATCAATGAAAATGGAAACAATTTTATTTCAATTAACGTTGAGCTCAAATAATTTAATTTTAATTTTGTAGTTTTATTAAAAAAAAAGAATAATTGAAAACAATGGATACTTAAAGTATTTATATTAATAAATATTTTTATTTAATAATATTATATAAATTTACTATCAATATTATTATCAAATAAACCATATGACTACTCTTGTATTTTCGTGCTACCAATGTTATGACGCAGAACACAGAAGAGGATTGGCAATATTTTTCATACAGATTATATATTTAAGGAAAGGATTCTGTACTACAGTTTGTATCTACATTTCATGCAAGTATAAAATAATAAATTACATTTGTATTTGAAATATTGTAAAATATTGCGAATCATTAATAACAACATATTTAATGCAAATTAGTTTTTGTTTTTATTATGAAGCTAATACTTGTCTTAATATATATCTACCTACTATATAGTATAAATACCAAAAAATATATAATGCTAAAGGATTTTACCATTAATTACAATCTTGTATTATACAATTTTAAAAAATTAATAAGTCCCAATGAAAGTTATATAATAATTTATTTTCATTATTTATCTAATTAAACATTTTTGCAATTATTAAAAAAAAAAAGTCTAAATATTTGTATTAAATTGTTTTTATAAACATTAAGTTTATTTATTTTCCACACTAAACAAACAAAGTACATACAATTGAATCGCTTATTACAGAAACCCCTTAAGTCCAGAAATTTAAACTTTTGAGAAATTAATAAAAACTTCTCATTTCCATAAAAGCTGATAAATGTATATAAATTTGTCATTCCTGAAAGTAGAGGAAGGTTTTATATATAACCCTGAATTGTAATATACTCACCAAGGTTGAAGGTTAGAGTTAATATAATATATGGGATAATTTAAACCGTTAACTTCTGCAGTTATGGTGTTTCTGCAATAAAATATATTTACAACACTAGTTTTCTAGTTTTAGTTTCTGATTTTTTTCTATACAATCAATTATGATGATATATTTAGTTAATTTGTGTAAGGGTTTTCTGATATTTATGAAATTGTATTTTTTTTGCATTAATAATGTTAAAGCTAACCGAAATACAAATTTGATTCATGTCATATTATTAATTGATAACGGAATCCCTATTGTTTTTCGTTTGTAAAATTAAGCAGATTTCATCTTTAGACTTATATAAGTAATTGTGAAGTAAAAATAATAACAATTTACAAATTATTGCAAAAGAAACATTATTCTTCTGAAGATCCCTTATGATATAAAATGTATAATATATGACCATAAACAAATAATTTTAATTTCAAATGATTTTCAATGGCAATGGTTTATTTTAATAGTTTTAACTATAATAACTTATAGAGTTGTTTAATTAATTGTTACCTGTTCTTTTAAAATCGACCAAACGATAAATATTAGTTATAGGTGTCATAAATGTATTAAATGTTTTTTGTTTTTTTATCTGATTATTGCAATAATCATTATACAGTAAAACGCATGCAGATTAGAGGTTAATGCGTTCATGTATACACACGATCATACATATTTATGTAAGCTAGAATAGTGCCGGATTAATTCCTTCCCGGGCTTTAAGCATATAAGTGAGACAGGCCTAATTGGCCATAATGAGTTTTACTCTTTAAAAAGTATACGCCTTTCCTAACCGTGCTTCTGAACTCCAAATTGAATAATAATTTTTATTTTTCGTAATTTTATATTTGAATATAAATAATATTAAATACATAACCGTATCAAAAACATTTTTAAATCATGGGTTATTTGTATTTCAGCTAATACTCTTATTGTAAACACGAGGTACAGATTGTGTATACAAGGCCGTAACTGGAAAAAAATTTCGAGGGGGGGGGCGTCTAACATTATTATTTAATACAGTTTATAGTTAATAAACTATATTCACCCCTAAAATGTTTCTACTTTTGAAAATTTCGGGGGGTCCGGACCCCTGGACCCTCCCTCCAATTACGGTCTTGTGTGTATTAATAATAAAGGAAAAAAAATCATGGGTTAATACTAAAATATGTGTATACTCGTTATAAAATGAATCACTATCATAAAATCTGGATGTCGTCTGATCATTTTTGTCGGCCGAGTTTTGTTGCGATACACGGTCGAATCGGGTCTAGTCGGACCGTCGACTTGGTACGCCAATTAGCAAATTTTAAATTTTCTCAATAAAAAAAAAAAAAAAACATTTCTATGGACCGAATTTCGTTAATATTGGCTTATAGGACAACCGGCACTGCCGACGGGCTATAACACGCCGATTCGCATACAAGTAAAAACTTCACGATCGCATTCTAATCGGAAAAAACATTGAAAATAATACTGCTGATGATGGTTTTTCCGGTACTTATTTTATCCGAAACCGTTTGGCGGTTCAACGGGTACAGACGTTTACATAACGCTAATCATTAGTAACACTAACCACTTACCACTATACGTTAACGACCAGGTTAGTTGGTAGCCGGTCCGACGATTGCGAACACGGCGTTACGGGCAGGCAATTTAACCGTCGCACGCGGCCACGGGTTGTGCCAATGAGACTTGGATAAGTCGACGAACGATCGGTGTTCCGGCTTTTCTTTGGTTTTGAATTGGCCGCCCTCTACGACTGGGTGCGAAACTGATTAACCGACCGCCTGCACAGGTGAGGTTGGTCACACTAGCTGCTGCGTCGACGTCGCCTGCACACGCGATGTTGGTCACACTAGCTACAGCGTCGACGTCCGTTACCGGCAGCGGCACGCGGGCACCGTTCGCTCCCTTGCTCATCGTCTTCCCGACCGTACGTCCGTCGCGTCACGCACGTTCTTTGTGCTGTTATCCGCCATTGTTCGGCGTACGAAATCGCCGGATCCGACCAACGTCGTACACGTTGATTGTACGCGCCGATCCGCCGTACCCGTTCGACCAAACGAGGTGTACTCGGCCAACGCTCCGACCGATCCGTCGAACCACCAGGTCTGATCAGAACATATTTCAATTAATTTTTACTTGGTGGCACTGAAATAAAATTGTGCTACCCACCGTAGTTCGTAGACGTGGTGTCCTTCGGCAGAGGAACCGTACAGGGAAAATCAACTCGTGTCACTACGGTCGTTATGAGAATGTGTTGGTTAGATCACTCACCACTGGGTAGCTTTCGATTATAACTGTGGGGGGGGGGCGGCACTATTGCCACGTACTTATTACGTTAAAATACGCTTTGGGTCCGATCCAACCTCGACCGCGGCGAGCTACGATCGGTCACATTATTATTATAGTTTTGTATTTGAAACATACGTATTGTTCCGTAATGTTAAAGAGTTGTTGTTTTGTTTAGTATAAGCCCTGACCGGTAGCCGGAGTGCAGCGAGTCGAACGGCATTGACAAGAGCGTTGTTCGCCAACAATCGGTAACCGGTGTGTTTTTGTGAAATCCTATCGTTTGAATTTTTTTCGCTTTTTTATATTTTGTATTTGACGGTTTTCAATTGATTTAATTTCACGTTGCGCAGTGCCGATTAAAAGTTGCAAACGTTTCACCGGGTGGCACTTCACCAAAACTGTCTATCGGAGGAACGTATAGGGAAAAATCAACCGCTCGGTCGTCGCGAGAATGTGTTGGTTAAGCCTCGATTACACTGAGCGAGTTTACACGCTAGGCACCGGCGAATTAACTCGATGCGACCAAAGTCGCTTAATATAATCAGCTTAGTCGCTACTAAGCCGCTTACTAAGCAGCTTACTCGCCGCGTGTTGAATACTCGCTACTCGCTCGCGATTAATGTTAACGGCCGGGCTACTTTAGTCGCTAGTCACTGACGTTTTTACACTCCAACGAGTGAAATCGCTAGTGTGCCAGCGATTAGTGACTGGTTAAAATGTCGGAAGCTGTAGTTAGCGCGGGGTTTATTGTGATTTCTCATTTATTGCGACAGGAGTTGGAGAAGAAAAGGTTATGGATCAGAAGTTGGATTTCAAGGCGAGAGAAATATGGTGCATCCAATACATTATTAAAACAACTAAAACACGAAGACTGCAGCCTATCAAAATATTCTAAGGATGAACGGGGCCCAGTTAAATAAATAATACGATTTAAAATATAAACGAAAACGAATGAGTTATCTATATCAATGACAACTTTCTTTTACGTGTATATCACATGAATGCGTGTACGCGACTAGCGAACGAGCGAGTTTAATCGCTCAATATAATCGAGGCTTTAGTGGCACGATCACCCGCCACTGATTAACATTCGATTTTACACTGGGCGAGGGGGGGGGGTGCATTAGCGCCACTCACTTTGTACGTTAAAATACGTTCCCACGTGTTCCTACGCGGACGGTACGGGGCCAGATACGGTCCTGGCGCCGGGGGTCGTTGTCTCGGAACGTTAACGCGCGGAACGGAATTCCGCCGTTGCTGTTGTCATTTTTTATTGTTGTTGTAATCCGACCGGGTGCACAAAAGACGCGACACGCAGCGCACGTAAGTCGCGGTCGCGTTGCGCAAACGATTTATTACCGTGAAACGCGTCGCGGGTATAATATACGTGTACGTATATTTTATGTACAAGCGTCCGCGCGTGATGTATAATAATATCAGGTTGTGGCGGAGAAAGAAAAAATAAATAAATTATTATTAATAATCCCGGAGAGAAATTTCGTAAACCACTTTCACCGGAGTGGCGCGTGTTTTACGCGTACACGTGGTGCGCTTGTTGCGGCGCGACGGGTTAGGAAAGCGTGGGGACGTTTTACGGACGTTTTACGATTCCTCCGGTCGTATCAGGTTCAGTGCGCCTCTTCCGCCCACACCGAGAACCATGCAGATCGCAGACTTATCGGTGAGTACCACATTATTTCGGCTGTTCCGCGGATGTATGGTAATAAATGCTTTGCGCGGTAATAGTGGCCAGCGATGGGCGACAGAGTCGATCTATCTTCTTTGTCACGCGCGATGAGTCCATCTCCACGAACAGATGTTTTGAAAGATCGATTCGAACCATTTGTTCTTATCCAATAATTTTTCGTTTTCCCGTTTAAATCGATTCACTAGCAGGTAACAGAGCAATAGCTGTGTAACGGTCACGTATCGTTGTGTTTTTCTCAAACAGTAGCGCACGTTTATTAATCGATTTCTATCCCATCGCGATTCAGACGTTTAGAACATTAAAGAGATTTTCGTTTTATTTTCATCCGGCAGCTCAACAATCATTGCGCGTAGCTATACTTGCGTCTGCCCGGTATCATGTGAGTTTGTGTGTCAGGCATGGTGTTGATCTTTAACTTTGTTGCGCTTAGCGAAATAACCGCTCTACGGTTTGTATATCGCTTAGAATAGTTGCATTGAACCACATATTTCGCGACGAATGTTATTCGTAGTACGTTTTCTAGACGAAACAATCGCGAAAACGATTTACTTTAGCTATTTTGTCTAAACGTCGATAGATGAAAACAACAATTACGGGTGTTTTCAAATTATATATTTATAAACAGAGTATGATTATACGTAATCGAGGAAACGAAAAAAAAAGAAAAAAACGACGTAACGTAATAAGTAAAACATTACAGAAATCTATTAATGATAATTAAAATTTCATGGTATACTCGAGGGGGGGGGGATCTGTGAATTATGATCTTGATCGGAAACGAAAACTGCAAGAGTATGATATTATAGCAATGTAATATATATTAATGATTAGAATTGTTTCCAGACAATCAAGTGTTTAAAGCGACGCGACACTGAATTACTCAAATATACGCGTAATATATTTTAATTGCTTCGATAGAAATCTGATTTGAATGAAATCGGTTTATGTTTAACACGTATCCGCGATAACCGATCCATGCCCCAGAGAGAGAGAGAGAGCAGCTGTGCCGGACCGGACGTGATGTTGTAATAATACAAGAAAGACTAGCAGTACCTACCTAAAGCAATAGTTGTCGTGTATATAAACGACATGTATACGTAATGATAATACTCGTTTGAAAATCATTTTTGGTGTAACGGACTTGATCGTCAAAACGTAATACATAATAATATTATTCATTAAAGTATAAATGACTTCCGTATTTTCGGCAAGGATCGTAGTGCGTGTTGAGAGATGGAAGGATTGCGTATAACTCCGAAAATCCGCTTTTTCTAGTCATGACTCGTAAGAAAATGTATAAGCCTTGGAGTGTACGCCAGGATGTATCCGAGTGCACTGTCTGACTGCGACGGCAACTGATTTAAGGAATCACGTTCCCGAGAATTAGCGAAGTACTTATATACCAGACTTATAGTAATGTAACTAATGAAAATTATTCATTCGTCGAAATCGTTTTATTCTGAGGAGTCGGCTCCAGCCGTTTACTACTCCGTCGCGCGGTATATTTATTTATGTTCTTTTTTTTTTTCGAATTTGTTCGTTTTGTTTTTTTATGCCCGGGGAAAATGTAACAATTACGCCCTATCGTAGACCAATAATCTCTTTCAAATACAATACTCTTCTCGCGAATTTTTTTCTAATAATTAATATATAATCATACTTATTGAGTTTTAATCTAATAACAGTATTTAACAAAGTTAAAAATACCAAATTAGTTGCTAATAATTATAATGACTACACCCTCTAAAATTTTCCGCCCTGGGATGAATATCGGTCTTCCACTAGTTCCGCCCCTGGACAGGAATGACTAATTGTTAACGACTTAGTCGGTAGTATCGCGTGACGAATAATTATTTATTATATAATTAGTTACTCTGTTTCGAAATTATTGTTTGACTAATATTTACTATCAACTAACTCTATTCGAGATGGGTAGAAATGACTAATTATTACTGCACTGCAGATGCTGTCGGCCGTGGTGCTGGTCGTTCTCGCAGGACTGTCGCAGCCGCGGATCGGCACGGATGCGGCGCCGTCCGAAGGGCTGACCCCTTTCGGTTTCCTCATGGCCAGGGCGTACGGCGAACCGGCCGAGCACCAGGTTATGCGGTTCATCGCGTTCAAGCCCAGCGATGGAGCCAAGTTCCGGGAAACGTTCGAGAAGAAACACGGGCCCCGCGGACGCGATCTGATCGACAGCTTGGGACGGGGCTTGTACAGGACGCCGACGGACCAGGATCCGGGAGCCCCAGTGGTGAGTCGTTTACCGTTCGTTTTTGATAACGTTTCTTCACGGTTGACGGGCCAATATTGTTTGTATTCGAGTCGCATTCGGTCCGTTCGTGACGCGCGCAGACCGCCCTAGGGCTGGACAATTTTTTTACCATCGCCATGATCAATCACGATCATCTCGGGAAAATCGATTTTTATCCAAATGATTAAATGGATTAATCGTTTAATGATTAGATCAACTACAGATTTATATTTAATAACCTGTTAAATTAATGAGTAGACTCTTTAAGGAGTAAAAATTAATTTATTAATCGTATTATTTTGATTAACGATTTCAAGTTCCAACGATTATTATTTTTTGAATTAGAGCAAAATATGGAAGAAATAGGGCCCGGATTTAAACGCGCTTAAAATCATACAAATATGCTCTAAAAAATATCCAAAAATGTCCTTATAAAATGCATTATATTACAAAAATGACCTTAAAAATGAAAAATTACATAATTTTTTTTTATTTTGGGTATTATTTAACACACTATTTAATACATTAAAATCACATTCATACGTAATCCGAGCAATGTCTACGAAATAATAAGAACTAGCTGATTATTTGTTATTTTACCGAATACTGGTGACGTTCCATAGTAAATAATAAAGATAAGATAAAAACTGAATCGAAAAATAAAGATTGACAATGTCTATGGGAAAACCCGATAAACCTACTTAAATATCAAGAAAATAATTTGTCTTTTGATATTATTTTGAATAGGTTAAATTTGTTTAGTATATCGAACAAATATGCATTAAAAACCAACTAAATGATCCAATAATACTAAAAATGCTCTAAAAAATGAAAAAAATGTAAAATATAATTTGTAGTTTTGAAACCCTCGTTACATGAAACGAATTATGTTCTTAGAGAGCATTGTGTATGATCAACTAACTTTGCATTGAATTCCGGGCCCTAGTAATAACTAACAACGTTTTATTGAATAATCATTTTAATAAACCGATTAATCGATTTTTATAAAAAAAGTAAAAATGTTATGATGGTTTTACATAGAAGTATTACGCCGTTCAACATTTCAAATACGCCAGGAATGCTATTTATCCATATGTATTAAATATAATCCAACAGTCGAACATGCGATTTTCTAATAAAATTGATTACGATCACAAGGTACGACAATGCGGAAATCTATGTGTGGTGCGTTAGGGGTTTCGCCACACTTGTTCTCAAACACATCTTGAGTAAACAAGTGACGAAAAACGATACCTACTTGTGGAGTGTATCAACCACAGCCTGTTATATTTGTATGGAAAATGTTGAATGTGTATTATTAATTTTAATGATATTGGTAATATTTTCGTGCACTGTCAAATTATAATCGAACCACTCTCACGTTTTCAATTGGTCGGTAATTGTGATAACGAAAAACGAAATCGACTGCCTAGGACATCGATCACTGATGTTGTACTCGTAACTGTGAATTGTAGAAACATATTTATACATCCTCGTACATATGCATAATTATTATATATCGCACATGATCAGTATGAACTCGTATAAGTTTTACCGAGTATCAAAACTTTTATGCATTACAGTTTTCCACATAGAATGGTTTGGAACACTTCACCGGACAAACAATGAACATATCGGATCAACATATTGTCAGAACCGACGGTTTCGATACCTATTGATCGAAACCATTATACGAGTCGGGCTAGCCTAGCCTTCGTGCGACGACAGTACAATACAATACCGTTAACGTTTATAATGATTGAATATTTACCGAGCTCAAATGGTAGTTGTATATTTTATGTACATAACATCGCCGTCGGAACCTGTGCATAGTACGGTGCAGAATAGCCAAGTCAGCGATTACTGTGTAATATGCAACCAAATATTCAAATGCATAATTCTAGAGCACATAATTCATTAAAGAGGCGCTTAGCGCAATAGTTCTCTCCTTCCCCATCGACATTCGAATAATGAACTCGCCATACGTTGCTGTTGCAAAAATAATGCACGTATCAGTGGCGTAGACGTACACTCGAGATCGTGAAAAATAATTAATATTGCATTAACTAATACTATTTTTTATCGAATTAAATTATTTTATTACTTTATATTACGGCCTACGCTAGGCGTTTTCAATTCCAAAAATATTAATAACCATACTATTACTTTCACGATTTCCGATAGTCGCAATAGTGATGGGTTTTGAGTAATAGTTGTAGAAATGATTTTCAAGTCTTTTTACATATAATTTTATACATAAAATAAAAAATTAAAATTTTTTTTTTTGTAGATATGTCACATAAAAATAGGCAGAGGGGCTAAGTTAAAATAAGTGCTCAATATTTTTTTTAGAGGTGGCAAAGTTTGATTTTGCCTAGTGCACTATTTTTGCTTGAGTCGGCCCTGCTTAAATTCTATTTTCTTTCCATTTCTATTTCCTTCGTTCCGAGTCGTAGATGCCATCGTCGTCAGTGGGTCACCGCGCAGCTCGTTTGAGTATAGATTGCCTATCTCGTACAGAAACGAGGCGTTTTAAATGGTGGCCTATTCAGACAGATTTTGGGCGCAATTGTTAGTCTTATTATTTTCAGTCTAAATATCGTGTCACTCTTGTTCCTTTCTTTGTCCTCGTCGTACCCCCGTCAATAAAATTATTTGAAAAACTCTAAAGGTATTAAGTTTCGTTAAAATAATGTCTGGTAATTTAAACACACCATCTCTCTTAAATATTTAAGTCTTAAATCTTAAATTGTGCACTTGTGCGATCGATCGTTCAATATGGCTCACTCGAATGGGATCCTCAAACAGCTGATGCCTGTATACAACTCGGACGGGTCAGCGCAAATTCCTATGATTTATAAGACACGTCTTGAATTTAAACTGCGCTTCTCATAACTATACTCCCCTATACAATAAATAACAACATATTGTGTGTAATATGATTTCCGGCTGGATTCCGGAGGTACTTCCGTTTAGTTATCAGCGGCGGTTTGCAAAGCGTTTTTTATTTTCATATCCGGATCTCTCATTAAAGTATGCGATAAATAATTAATGTTTAGAAAACGCGAGTTAGTGACCACATATCTTTTCCCTTAAAATAAACTAAACTCTCTGGCCTTGTAGCCGACAGCTCAAATGTATCTGTTGAAACGGACGCGTTAAAAGCGTTTACTTATTTTGCAATATAGATCTCCTCGCGCAGTGCATTTGATATTGTCACAATTTTGTCATTATTTTTATTCGATATTTTTATAATAATAAATATAATATAATAACGCGTGTTTGTCTTTGGTACATACGCGTATTACTTCTACCGTGATGATCACTGTATCTTTTCTATGTAATCATGAAATATCTAACAACTCTTGTCTAACACTATCACTTTATGATCACTATAGTTTTAAAACCATTTTATGTCGTGCCGTTATATTATTATTATTATAAATTATATTCTTATAAATATTATAAAAACCTGAAATAAGTTTGTTAACCTAGTGGTGAGGGAGGAGTGAAGGATGAAACTTAAATCCTCTCATATCTAACCCGTACTAAAAATTGCTTAGCCCCTTCTATTTAACAATTTTGGCTACTCCAAGTTCGAACTCTTAAAAAGGATTGGATTTTTTTTTTCTTTTCATTTGAATCCATGAAACATTATTCTTATACAGCTTTGTATTCGTTTTATTATTCAAATGCAACTCAATTTCGGTTTTTTTTGAACTTCAAAGTGTATTAAAAAATTTCTTCTCATTTTACTATAAAAGTTTAAGTATTTGATGATGTAACAATTTTTTTTTCTTTCCGTTGACAAGTGCGGTAACATGAAAATATGATATTGATCGGTCGCAAAATGTATTTATGTACTCATGAACAACCAACTTGTGTGTGTGGGGTTTTTAAACGTAGGCATTGTCATTTTCCGCACAGTAGTTATCGACAAGAACTAACAAAATCATGATGTGATGGATTAATGATTTCTCAACGGACGATATCCTTAAACTTTTACAGAAGCTTTTTAGAACGGTTTTCATTTTCAACCGAGACGCGCACGTTTGTTCTCGGTGCCCAGACTTAAACTTATGACATTTAATTAATTTAATGTTCATGTACAGTTATGGTTACTACGAGTTGGGCGGCCGAAGAGCGCTCGACGACGGTTCACTTCGCGGCACATAACGTTTCGAGCGAAACATTACGACGATGAACGATGTTTAAAAACCGAAATAACGAAGAAAAATAATAATAATAAAAACGGGTGAACAGGTGGGATGCGTACGTGAATGGTGTGCGCAACAGGTGCGAAGGGTAGGTGCAGTAACAGCTCGTCACGAATATACCGTTATTATTACGATAAAACTTTGTTGGGATATTTCTTGTCGGCACGGTCGACGGGTACACGGTTTTGTACCAGCCAAAAATGCAGCGAAGTGCGCGCACGCGGTTCGCCATGCCACGCACGTTTCGGTGAAAATCGTTGCGCGCGAATTAGGCGTGGCTCCAAGGAGGGAGGCACTGAGGCCATGATCCTTCAGGTTTTTCAAAAATTTTAAATGTTTAATACATTTTTGTCCTTGTGAACTGTAAAATTCTGATTATTTCATTAGATACCTGCCCTATAATTTTATTTTGCCTATAAAAAGCCATATTATGACATTAATATGAGGTGTGTATCATAATATAGGAACGTAGTCGGACTCTGCGTCTCAGTACTAATTTGGGGGAAACAACTATTATCAGTTAGTACTCGAAACGCTCCCCTCCCCTTGGTAAGTATCCGAAGCCGCGCCTGATTGCGATACTGTACGAAAATAATAATAATAATAACAATAACAGTGCAACGGGACAGAATGCTTTTTTCGGGTGCGCGCGAAAAATGCGGTTTATAATGGGAGAGCCGTAGCAAACGCTTGACAGAAATCCAGTGACCGGTCCGCATTATTTCGAAAGCTCGGCATGGTCAAAAAACGATATCACTTGTAATAATGAAAATGTTTTGTCCGTTACAGATTGCTGATGGGGCATCAGGCAAAGCGTCGGTCAAGAATCCCGTTTCAGGTGCCGAACGAGCGAAGCAACAATAATTTTTTTTGTTGATTTTTCTCCGTTCGGCCAGCCGGATCGGTGTTACTGTCGACGTCCGCAAAAGCGTTCAACGTTGTTCACAAACGCAACGTGCGTACATCCAAATTTTCTACGTATAATACAACGACGCTGCCACTCGGGTCTCGTCGAAACATTAATTTTGCCAAAATCGTCAACGATGACCGGTGACTGTATGTAAATATTAGATTAAACTCACGCGATTGTATCGATATAAATATTATATACTTGTAAATAATTGTATTCGTGTTATATTGATTTAGAAAAACGTAAATACACGATTCGAAGGTATTATGTATTATAATTTACTTATACGTATTGTTGTGTAACACCGCAATGAAAAAAAAAAAAAAAAAAAAACATTCAATCGAAAAATAAAGTATAAACTGATGTATTTTATGTACAATACACCTATACGTCGTAAATGTCGTAACGTTTGAATGATTGCGCTGTATAATTGGAAACAACATTTTTTGACGAATTTCTATGAATTCCTTGTGATTCATTCGAAGAATATGTTCACGCTAATATAATCAGTATGTTTTGGAACTTTTACACGAGACGCATTTTGTAAAAATCTCATTTTAAGCTATAATTCTATACATTTAACTTAATATAGAAATAAAAAAATAAACGCTAGCCTAGAATGTTATTGTATTTGTAAAATACGACCGGTTTCGAATTGATAATGCAGGTACATACAAAGTTAATAAAATTACGATTGAATATGAAATAATAAAATCATAACTTAATCAACCAGGGGCGTTATTTCAACTTTTGAAAGGGCGGGGGAACTGATTAAATTTACCGACTTCATAATATTTAAAAAATTATGGTTACCTATATATTTAAATATTTAATACTTATTGGACGATAGACTATCAATAAAATATTTTTTCGGAATAAAACAGGTAAGAATTAGTAATGAATAATGATGTCATGATGATAAACGAAAAACATGAAACGTTTTAATTTACCCAATTAAATAATAACATTAAAGATAGTAATTTATTTATTTACTTATCCTATAGGCTATAAGTTACTTATCAATAGGTTTAATGGAATAATAATATAAATCTAACTAAATAAATACTAATAATTTTATTATTTGTACATTTGATACTTTACAGAACTTATTTATAAAAACATAAAATTGTATCTCAAATATAATGTACCGTAGTTTGGGGTGAAAAGGAAAGATTTTAACGGTTTTTTTATAGATTATGAGCTCAGGTGAATACTGGGTTCATTTTCGCCACCGGGAACTGGATATAATTAGGACCCACTTAATACAAATACCAATAAAAATGAGTCTATAACAATAGCCAGGTTAAATCTGATGCAACTCATTCAATTAATGCAAGTATGTGGTATAAATTTTAGTTTTATTTTATGATTTTATCACAAAGTAATTTAAAAACGGTTATAAATCCATGAATACTCATTTTCTTATTGCTAGTTGTAGTTTTTAATTACCTACTAGGTAGTAAAATATAGGTACAAAATTATCATTTATCCGTGAATTTCAAACCTTCTTAACGTCACTTTACATATAGTAATCATGATCATACATGGGGACTAGATATCCAGATATTTAATGTAATAATTATTTATGGAAAATAGAGTAGGTACCTACTACCTATATGCTAGGTATATATAGTAAGTATTTATTATTTACATTAATTATTTATCAACTCTTATTGTTTTTGAAACTTAACATAATGAAATTTCATAGTGTTAAATCTTACTGTATTTAAATCTTAACATGTAACTTTTTTGACAAACAAAATTTAAATAATAATAAACTTTAAAAATTAAAAATAAAACAAAATAAAATTAATTTAATGACGAATGGGTCTCATTAATTTGTTCTACATAAAAAAGGAGAAATATACATAAAAATTAAACATACATAAAAGAAAAACTATTTTATTTTTTAACACTGAAATATTTCATGCATTTTAAATATTTCATGAAATGTTCAAACACTAATTATATTACGTTTCAAATCAAAATCAATTAAAATCCTATGTGTTAAATGTTGACGACCATTGAAATGTAAATTTTTTCATATGCAAAAGCACTAATAATAAACTTAAAAGTCTTACTTTTAATAATAATTATGATACTCAAAATAATTTAGATGTATCAAAAACGATGACACAAGTTCAATTTATTTGTTTTCGTGATGGTGTGTTATTATGGTGATGGTACATAATTGTTATTTTAAGAAAGAACGGAAATGTTTGACGAGATCGGAAGAATCTTCCAAGATTATTATTTCAACTTATATATATGTATAATTTCCTTACAACTTTATTTTTGGGTGTTATTGTAGGCGTTGAAAACGTCTGCAGAGCATTCAATCTTCCACGAAATTCTTGAAAAATTCCAAAACCTTCTCCCTTCTTATAGGATCGTCCGCTGTTGAATTACTTTCATTCCAAAAGATGATTTCATCAGCCATTCAAAATTCTCGTTACACTTGTAAGTGTTATACAACAAAAAAAATCGAAATGATAAATACAAAGATAAACGGTAATCAAAATTAAAACATTGCTCTCTAGGTATAACAGTTTTGTCACACTTGTACCGAAAGTTTGGTTTGAGACCACGGTCAAAGCGTGGGAATGAACATTTATCCGTCCTGCGGGCGGTAAGATGGGAATTCCACAGGGACGGGCGGTGAAGTGGAAATCCCTGTAACACCGTGTAGTAAAGTGGAAATTTCCAAGAGCGCTGGCCACATATTATCAGCACAACCAGAAACTTAAATGTATACCACGGTCCGTACAAAACATAAACTATCGGTTAATTCTTGTACACATATCACAACCTCTTTGCACGACGCATAAACATTTATACGTATTTTGTTTTCACTGTTCCCACACAAGTGCGTTGGACGTTACGGATAGATTTGTTTTGCGCGATTTACATAATAATTCGAATTAGAAAATGAGATCGTTCGCGCAAGTGTCACGTCGCCGTTCAATTTATCGCATTTCGTGTTAACCGGAACACCCGATACCGGTGTCGGCGTGTGATGTTTGAGGATTTTCGATCGGCGTGTTATCGCGGTACGATTTTCACCGGTCCGTGGACGCCATTACTGCCGGGACTTTTTTTCGCCGACATTTTTTCTGCGAACGTCCTACTCGTCGTTTTTCCCGTGCCACCGGCCGTGTGCTTTTGTGGTTGCAGCATAGCGTAGTGGAGTCGCCATCTCCGGGGACAACTTTTATAAAAGTATTAAACGTGTAGTTTATGTATATATATATATTAATTTAGAGTAAACTATAAGCAATTTCCACCGGGTTATTTTCATGAAAACTAATTTAAACCAATGGCTACCTGGTATATTTTAACTGAAAAAATTAAATAGTTGAATGTTGCAGTGTATTCTATTCTTATGTACACATATACGATTCTAAATTGTGTAGGAACTAATTGCTCAGCTGTGAAACCTTCATTATTTAATCAAGTCACATTATATTCATGCGAGCATAATTTATACTTAATATGGATGACGTATATGGTAAATAATAAAAAATCAAAACTGGGAATTAGGTCACCGCAGTATATTTACGTAAAGATACGTAATGAATATATTATTTATGTCGTAGTCATGAACATAGTTAAGCTATTGACTAATCGACTATAGTACAATAATAATTGCCTTATACGGTTGGACTCATAATAAGAGTAACAATTAATTTTAGGCAAATGCTAAATTTATTGGGTTAGATAACAAGAGTTTTTTTTATTTTTTTTTTATCGTTCTTAAATACATCAGTATTATTTTTATATAACTTTGAATTATATTTGTATAAAAGTGTTATCGTTACACGCAGTAATCGAGTTATCATGTCGAGAGAGGTTATTTCACGATACCCCGGTGAATATAATAAAAACAATAATAAAAAAGAAGAATGATCGTTCATAAACAATTTTATAATATATGTGACATAGGGCGTAAAATCGAGCGGACTCCGAAAGGTTGCAAAGGACCCGAGTGTTTGCTCTAAAAACGGCATGGTGACTGCAGGTAGGATAGGTTTCCGTTTACATTACACTTGATTTTAATTAAAAACGTGAAATTAATATGTTTGAAAATTTAATATCGCTTAATACTCGACGAGAATAATTCGTACGAACATAAAGAATAAAAGTATAATATCTTTGTTAAATAGGTTTGGTGTTACATGATACTTTTTCCAAACGAACAGCGATGTGTTAAAGTCGAAATTTTAGTTACTCTATAATCGTACGAGCAGCTGCGTTTGCTTCAACAATCGATCGAACATTTTACTACTAAAACACATTCGACCCGAAAACTGTTCCAAAATATTTCTAGACCGATATGTTATGAATGTACTGTTATTGAGATTTTATACGTATCGTACAAAAATATATTTTAAAACAAAGATTTTCGAGAAAATAAACAATCATCATTTTTAAAAAATGTGCATACATTTAAAAAATCAGATGACTTTTGTATATATACGTACATCATAAAAAATAGTATCTCCTTATGATTGCACTCAAAATACTGTCAATCGATATGAAATAATAACACAAGTTCAAAAAAAAAAAGGCATTCGTGTAGCAGGTGATCTATCGAATTATACAAGGTGTAGTTGGTAATCTACAATTATTATTACCTATTATTATATTATACTATTATTATACGCACATTATCGTAGACGGCAGTGGGACAGTATTGCGATAACGATTATTGACATTTACAATACAACTACGAGTCATTAGCAATGTTGGTGGATAGGTTAGATTCATATAGTCTATGGTCGGAGTTTGTCTATAATGCGTGCGTCTGAATTTTATAAAATGTTTACTGTAATTGAAATTATAATTATATTTGTCTAATAATTTTTTATTTTTATATTTGACGAATATTTGTATGATACTCGTAGTAAAAAATATAATGTGTTTTTATACTATTAAAACGTAGATCTCTCGTCCTGAATTCGCAGATCACCCACCCCCCGGAATATCCCCTACAAGATGAATTCCAAAAAAAAAATAATATCTTATATCAATACATTTTAGATAATAATAAATAACAAAAACCAATTTATATTTCTTAACAAATCCATGACTAATAAGAATTCATTTTAAATAAGTAGGAATGTTTGTGGGCTTTTACAACTTCCGCCACCACCACGAAATCATCGTTGATCTAGGAGTCTTCAAATTTAAGTTTGCTTAAGTGTGATCAAACATTTGAGCCGGGCTCCTGTTAGTTTCTGTTCGTAGTTCGTACTTCTTTCACTTTTTGTACTCTTGTTCTGAAATCTGAAACAATCATCGTCGTTCAGCTTTATAGACTTGTGAATTTCACCGTGAACAAGTGTTAACATTCGAGTTCGTGTGCGGGATCAATTTTATACCTTTTTGTTGTATTCATTCTTAAGTAATTACGGCGTTCAATGTTTCGATTAAATATCGTAAAAAAAATGTCTAGATTAATTACGGTAAATAACTAAAGATTTCTGTGATAGCCTTAGGATTTTTATTTAAATAAAATAATAGATACTTATCTATTTTTAATTTTTATTATTTGTATCTGGTTAAATCTAAGCACTTTTAATAATAGTAAAAATTGTTAAACACCTGTGCGTCTGAGCTGTCTCGTTCGGGCGCCGTATAACATAGGTGACGTGTCGAATTAATAAGTTGGTGAAGTGTGTACAATGTACACTGTACATATTAAAATAACGCATGCATTAATTGAGGCCCCAGTAGTAAAGAATATGAAACTTCGAAAGGTTAGATAAGGAGTCATTTTTTTTTTTATTTTGGTTAAGGAGTCATCTTTTTTCTGTTTCACACAAGTATTCTTCAAAATAGTCTGTGATCGATTGAAATTCGAGAGAAGATTCGGTTCGATTCTCGGTCAGGTTTTTGTGATTTTTCTTATTTTTTTTTTTTTTTTTTGTCACACCCATTTATATTTATTTTTATTATAAATTATTATATACAATTTGGTATTATTATATACAATTATTTGGTCTCAGCGTAACGTTCAACCGCAACATTATCACCGTCCCGCGTTGTTTGACGTCCGATAAGGTTTGCAGTGAAACACAACGCGTTAACCATCCGATAATCTTTTGGAATAAAACAAATGCATATTTTATCTTCTTATTTTTACTAAGCCCATTTCGTTCTAATCGCAGCCAACTGATTTAAAACGTTGCTTTTGTACCCGACAGTGTATCTAGGATTTAATTACTGTGGGTCAGATTGTTTCAAAATGGCCATGTCGCGTAACGTTAACCACCTATATCTATGCATTACAAATTTACTCGCTTTGCTAGCAAGTAACGATTTACTTTATCTGTTTAATATATTCATACCTAAAATCATTTTTCGCAATAACATAAATGACTATTAACTATCTCATTACTAATTGTTGAATTTATTTATTGCATTTCGATTGCTCTTCGATTAACAATAATTTAGGTAGGTTTGTAAACGTTTGGACAAACTAATTGTATTATTTTTTTTTTTGTTTCAACAATTAAGATCGTTTAAATTGTGAACAGAGCATACATGATTACTATTAAAATTATAAATATTTTGATGAGTTTTAATATTTTCCACAAATGTGTTTGGTTTGTTTTTCGAACGAACACTTTCGTGTCCATAATAGATAATATAGGTATATATCAAATATTCTAATTCAAAAATAAACATTTATACAATTAATAATTTTACACCTTATATTTTTATTACTTCTTACATTATGAAATAATTATTATATATTTTATACAGATGGAAAAAATTATAAAATACAGTAATAAATAAATACCTATAGTTACAATAAGAGGTATTTCAATAATTTTCTTGAATTTTTCATTAGGGGAAAACGGACGGTTACAACCCTGTATAGGGCGTCAGTCGTTTTCGCCAAAAAAACTTGATTTTAGTTTCCGCCAAGTATCGTTTCTGCCAAAACGTAAATGTTCGATTTTCATTTCCGCCAAATCTATTTCTACACAACTGTCTAAAATATAGTTTGAGAACCGTTTAGAGTTACCCAGGGGCCACCACGGAAAGGCGGTTCTTATTGACCCTCCAAAAAATTGTTTGACTTAATTTTCAGATTCATATTTTTGAACTTCAATTGAATTTTATAATTAAATTTGTATATATATATATACATTTAAAGTCAAATATTTCTAATAATTCTATAATTCTATTAATTATTTATTATTTCAAATAATTGTTGCATACTTTTTTTTAAAAACGTCATTCTTAAAATTTTTTTATTCTTATATTCTTCTACTTCGTTTATTGTATTTATTAATTTTTTTTTTTTACATCTTACAGAATAATTTATAAAATATATACACATATATATATATATATATATATAAAAATTCTAATATACTCAATAAATACGTATATTATTCAGTGAAGTAACATTTACAAATAACTCGATTGATAATTATTAAAATCAGCTAATCATACGAAATAAAATATTTTCTAGGCAAACGAAAAGTTGATGAAATGTACACGTCGTGACCGGAGCTTAACGATTTTACGATTCTCAAAAGTTACGGTTTTCGAAAAATGTCCTCTTAGCGTACTGATACACAGTAGGTAATAAGTTACATTCCTTAAAAATGTCAAACGAAACGGTAACGATAGTTTTGGCTGTACGCCGATCAGTAAGTGATTGAGAGTGGTATTTGAATTTCAAATACATAGATTATTGTGTCAGCGACATGTTCTTAACGAAGTGGAAGGAAACGATATGGGTTTTTGTGCACGTATTATCGACATGTTTGGTTTTTGTCTTTTTTTTTTTTTCTTCAACAGTTTTCTTTAAACTAAAAGTATACGTTGAGACTAATAAACGCATTGAATTCCGAAAATGTTCTTAGATAGACAAAAAAAAAAAAAAGAAAAGAATCCACAATTTTGTCGTTTTCTACGCGAACCTTTTTGGGTGAATATACCTCTAACGATTTGAGATCAAATGATATTGACTTTGTTTTGGTTTTTACGACCGTTGTACTAATACGTGTTTTAAACAAAATGCGATATTAAGATTACCTACATATATACGTTACGGGCAATGTGGAATTGCATAACAATAATGTGTACGCATAGACACGGTATCCTGGGAAATGTAATGCTGACCGGACTTTACATATATTTTTCCTCACGAACGGTTAAACAAAAAAATAAAAATAAAAAAAAACACGTCAAGTTCCTATCTGTCTTTTTATGGTAAGGAATAAATATCATAAAAGTCACCTTTTTTTTCTTCTCATTATGCGTCATCATCGCGTTGTATATCTTTAAACGTATCACGACGTGTGCGTAGAAAAGTAATCGGTTATCTCGTAAGATTAGAAATGTTTACGCGGTTTATCGTTGGGCGCGTGCACGAAACGCAGGAACGTGTAAAAAAACTATATGCGGCGCTCAGCAGCTCGTAAACGATCGTTAGCGTAATATACATTTCAATTGATAAATTTTTATCGGACGCGTTGTTGACGCCCACTGTTTGTCTACGCGTGCCCGAGTCATACGTAAAACGGTGAAGGGTCGGCAGTGTTGGTTTCTGAGGAGGCGCGGAAGAAATGTCATCCATCGGTACTCGCGGTGGGAAGGGGAATGGTTAATGCTTTTGTTAATCATATTTGAAAAACGCAATTTAAACGTCGCAATTATTAGTGATGAACAACGATATCGATAATTCGATACGATATCGATATCGTGACACATTTTCGACACCGATATCGTTCTATAGTTGTACGATATATGGCAATATGAAATTTAATAATTTTTCTAAAAATACATTTTATTTTTAGATTCTAAGCTTAAGTAAATTTTATTGTGTGTGCTGTGTAATAAATTATTAACCAATAATTAATAAGTAATAATATTTATCTAATGATATAACTGATAAAGTTTGTACACGTGTCCTCGGGGAAATGTGAATTATTATATTATTTATATTTAATTTTACATTTCTACATTATTGTTACATTTGATATTACTCATACTGTTATCCATATCGATAAGCATTATGTACTAGATAAAAGTTAACGATTTTGGTGTACCAATAATAAATATCATATACTAAATTTTAGTATATTATTTTACTAAATTTATAAAAATATAATTCGATACGATATCAATATCGATCAAATTCCGATATCGCGATACAATATCGAGAAAATTAGAACGATATCGATACACAATAATATATCGTTGCCCAACACTAGCAATTATGTATAATTAAATGTCGGACGCAAATGTTTGTACGCTCAAAAAAAAAAAAAAAAAATACAAAAATACAAAAAATAAAAAAGTTTGTTCAATCGTTGTGTTGAAATCATGACGCTACAAGGGACCAATACACCTTTGTCCCTAGAATTTATCATTTTAGAATACAGGATATACGACCACAAAGCGGTAAATCACATTTATATCATATATTAATTTTGAACCACTGAAACATTAATGTAGGCTTAAATAATATTCGCGGTTCAAAAAGGAAAAGTGAACGTAAAATATTGTATAATTTTCTTATATCGGCCATTTGTTAAATAGTTAAATAAATGTCAGCTTGTTGAAACCACGAAAACGTATGTTTACTCTGATTGCCTATTGAATCTCGTTCGAAGATTTCTATGTTAATTGCACACGTGTTCACGGTTTAAAACGGTCGTCCTGAAATCGTTTGCTATTTTTGTTCATGATATACTCGAGACAACTATATTTTACTCCTACGATGGATATAAACAAGAAAATGGTCAAATGTATACCACATTATATTATATACGAAACACGATTCTTTAAACTAGATTTTGATTTTGGATATTTATAAGTAAAGCGAAAGCTATAATGCACCATAAAACAGGAGTTGTCAAACTTAAAGATTATTTTGCGTACTGAGATCGTTGACTAAATGATTAGATTTTATCTCAGTCTCAAGCACAACATACTGAAACTCATCATTTTTAATCTGGGAGGGCTACGAACATTTTTAGAGGGGCCAAGTTCCCTTTTAGTTTCGGCAGTGTAAATACGCCGAGTTCGTTATGTCACTGCTAGCGTAATGACACGTGATCGGTGTTCTATCATCGCGTCATCGTAACGGCGGACTGCGAAATATACAAAACGGTTGTGTGCTGTTCGCGAGAAGAAAATCGTTCACCCAAGTCGTACAGTCGAGTGAAATGCACAACGAGATTTTAATATTAACTAGTATTTACATTGCACTAGTTGAATTACCCTTCCTAACTTTGGCCGGCAGATATTTAACTACTATGAACAGTAACACAAATAATAAATACAAATTAATATAAATGTAAATATATACTCAAATATGTAAAAGAATATTTACGTTACGTTGAAGAGCACAATCATCATTTATATTCTAATAATTATTTTCTTATCATTATATTCATATGTATGCATATAAATTTGTTTTAATTTATTTACACTACAATAACATTTACATATAACTCGATTGTTTTTTTTTTCTTATACTAGAAACTAGTATAAAAACTATGATAGCTCAACAATTATTGTACATAATGTACGAGATATGATCATACAATTCGTGAATTAAAATATGTAGACAGATAAGACAGTTATAATCAGCGAAGGTCATAAAAACAATAATTACGAATATGTTATGATCCCGTGGCAATAATAATTATTAGTTTTAATTATTAAAACTTTATAATATCAATCGGTAATTATTAAAATCAACGAAATAAAATATTTCCTAGGCAATCAAAAAGTGAAAAAAACGTTCATTCAGCCGGGAGCTCGAAACGCGTTCGATCCTTGAAAATATGATTTTCCAAAAATAGGTACTTTATTAGTGCATCTATACGTAGTAACAAGTACATTTCTTCGAAATTTGAAATTATCGGTATTTGAATATAGATTTATATATACACATGAGTTTATAATTACTAATATATAATGATCAAAATCACGTAAGGCGTTATTGTCTTAAATGTACCCAAGTACATTCGTAATGATATTTGGCAGTGATTTAGAAAACATTTTTAAACAATTGAATAAACATTTAATTTAACAAACAATGCGGTCGGTTGCAACAGGCGCCAGTGTTATTTGAGTAAATTATATTTGTACGAGGGGATTTCAGCGCACTCGACACGTCACTTGATCTTGATAAATGTGCCGACATGAAAACATGGAAACATCGATATCGTTGTACGCGCAAGCGAATAACCGGCGAACGCGAAGATGTCCCATTTTACACGCGGAAAATTGTTTGCAAAGAGACATTCCGCCGGTTATACGTATAATTGGAATTACCGATAACGAAAGGATTTATCCATCCGTCCGCTATTTGCTCTTCGAATAAATATTTGAGTTTTTTGAAAATTATTTCTGTGCGCTCGTTAATTAAACTTGGCCTACGGAACAGTGCAAAGACGTTGTAAATTCGGGCAAGGCTTTTTGTTATAGTTACAAAACCGATACCTATCATATTTTTTTTTCTTTAAATATTTCTTAAATTTGAAATGTAATTCGTACAATGAGCTGGACACGTAATTTCCGTTTATTCACATTGTGCAATGTTACATTTTTTTTTTTTTTTTAATCAATTTTCATCAAGATTCCAACACATTTTCGAAATAAAATAAAAATCATGAGATTTTATTGTCATCATTTACCTACTCATAACTAGGGCACGGATTTATATGTAATAAAAATACAGAAATATGTACATATGTATGTAAGTATAATTTATAAAATATGTGCTAAAAAACATCCAAATATGTGGGGAAAAAAAATTTAAAAAAAAAGTGATTATTATTATTATTAAATTATCAAAAAGATTTGTTGCATTGAATTATTGCAATATCTTGTAAATTATCAAATGATAAATGTCGCCTATTAGGTATCAAAATATTTTTAAAGGGGCTAAATTATCGTTTCACATCAACCGATGTATTAAAAGCATATTTGAAGTGTATACTATCAGAAGGCGATAATTCCAATTTTTTAAAAGGTTGTCTGCCATTCATTATGTCATTGATTGTTTTAAAATCAATATTGCCTGGAATTTTTTTCTGTAACAGCATGAATTTTCTTTTTTACGACATCTATTGGTCCGCTTACGAGTTTTAATCGCTGATTTAACAATTTGCATACTATCATTTGAGGACATATTTTTTATTAATAATTTTGTTAAATTATTTTGAATTAAAATTAAATAATTTTCAATGTTTCATTTTGCATAATATTTTGAACTTTTCCAATAGCGATAAAAGTTTCTGGATCTAATTTTGAAATAATTTCTAGTATTTTCGTATAAAGAAGACGTATGAATGATGAAATGATAAAAATATGTTTAAAAATATTTAAAAATTAGTGAAATATGTAAAAATATGTAAAATAAAAGTATCATAATTTTAATAGGAATGATTTAAATCATAAACATTTCTTATCGAATCTTAAATATCTCGTTTTAATAAAAATATGCATTTACATACAAATCCGTTCCCTACTCATAACCAATCAATAATATATTTACGCGAACCGCAGCTCTGTCGGGAAAGACTCTATTACCTTTATTACTAGAGCTTCCTATTTCACGTGTACACGTTTTTACATATTCACGTCAAGTTAACATTCGAAAATATAAAAACGTGTACACATGTAATTATTCAAGTAGTCGTGTATTTACGTATTTTAGTGTTGATATTTTTTTTTAAATCCGTGATATTGTTAAACCGATAAGTAACGTTCGTTACAGGGATCGCGCATAGACGTGCACAGGGATGGGGTGCCGGATATGTCTGGGTACCCTTCGTAATATTATGAACGAAGCCCAACAATTCGAGTCTAAGAATAAGGAGCCCGTACTTTAAACTGATGTTGCTCAAATCGAGTGTAATTTAGGGTGACCATACGTCCTGTTTTTTACAGGATTGTCCTTTATTTCAGTATTGTGTCCTATTGTCCTGACAAACTTCTTTCAGGACACTTTTTGTCCTGTTTTTTTGATCAAACGAAATTAATTTGAAAACGAAACTTACGAAAGTAATGAATAATGATTATAATTATAATCTTGTGATTGTTTGAATTTATCAGTACGAGAAGAATGTTTACGAGTTATCGGAACTTATCTGAGTTATCGAAATGACCATTTTGGAAAAATGGGGATATCAATTTGAACCACTAAAAGTTTTTCGTTGGATTCAAGTACTAGATTTTCCAATTTGGATTGACATTTAAGAGAGTTTGAAATATATTATTAAGAATAATCCAACATTGAAATTCGATGAAGATAAACTTTTTGACGAATTTAATCATGTGATAAATGTAATGAAGGTTAATTTTAAAAACTAGTAATGGTTTAAAAGCCGAAGATAGGTGTTGTGAAATATTTAAAATTCTAGAAAAAAATTACATTCCAATTAAATATTTTACGGTTATTTTAGAGCATTCAATGGCTATTCCCGGAACTAACGCGTCGGTAGAAAGAGTATTTTAAATTACAAATGTTTTATGGACAGATGAGAAAAGTCGATTTCTCGTGGACACAATTAGATCGATAATGATCGTAAAACAACATTTTAAAAAATGTTTCTTGTACAGAATTTCATATATTTCTTTAAGAAAATCCACAATTATTAAAGCTAATTACTTCTTCAGAAAAATATGAAAGATCAAATAGTGAAAACATGTCTGAACAATCGTCATCAAAATGAATTAAGAAGTTTTATAAAAAAGTAAAGTACATGAATTTAATGTTATACAGTGTTATTAAAAATTGTGTTTTTTCACAATTAAAAATTAATAAATATATATATATATATATATATATATATATGTCCTGTATTTTTTTTTTTTACATATGGTCACCCTAGTGTAATTTATTCTAAAATATTTGGTAAAGAATAAACGATGTTTCGTAATAGGAAAAATAAAAACTAAATTCTGTATATGTGCGCGCAAAAACCCATCACGATAATATAATAGCAGCAGACGACCGCAAAAGTACAAATCATATATATTATCGTGTATAATAATTGAAGCTGTCCGAGAAAAACGTACGAGATTCAAGGAAAACATATTCATCGTGATTAACATACTACGATGTTAAATAAAAAATGTAAATTATGTTTATTTTTAATCATTAATACATTATGATTCTACGACGAAACACGTTTTGTCGAGATAAATCCAAAATCGCATAAAACGGAATCGTTACGTACGAACGGTTACTAGTTTTCTACCGCATGTCATTACCATAAAATTCGCGGCGTGCGCGCGCAACAGTGCTCCGCGCTTGTACTGCACGAGCGTTTCGGCCGTAATTGTTATGTAATATCTTTTGAAAAGCATACGCTCGAGTCGCTTTCGTCGAACAATAGGTGAAACAACGCGGAAAATATATTTACAACGAACGACGGGCGGGCGGTAACGTAACAGTGCCGATGATAACAATAAACGATGTACATCAGCAGTTCTTAACCTGTGGTCCGCGACCCTTTAGGAGGGGTCCACGATACTCATTTCGGTGGTCTGCGACAACCCTAACATATAAAATACGTCAATACGTGACATGAGTGCATTATTATAATATTGTTGAATTATTGTTATTATTAACTTTTTTTTCGTATACTTTTTATTATACAATAGACAGATCTTATTATCTTCATACGATTTTCAAAAACTTGTATCTTAAGTATAACATCAAACATCACATTAATTTAATAAAAATTAAATTTTAAGAATACTAAAAAAAAAAAAAAAAAAAAAAAATAAAATGAAAATAATTAAATTTGAATTAACTGAAAAATTAAGTGTAATAAAAATAATTATAAATATATATGTTCTGTTATGTCTAATAATATCATTTGTTATAATTTTGGTTTTAATAACATGAGATGTTTTGTAAAAAAAAAAAAAATGCATTCGAAAAAGAAATTGGTAAGGAGGTCTGCAATTTCTAAAAATCTTCCATCAGGGGTCCGTGATCAACAAAATATAAAGAACCGCTGATGTTCACAGTTCGTATACGACGACATAACGCAGAAACCACGGTGACGTAGCTAAGGGGTTCGGAGGAAAGGACCCCACAACTGTCGTCCCCGGTTGACCGTACGTTTCTCTTCACTCTGCTGCAAATGACGTTTGTAAACGCGTGGATGTTTAAAAACGTAACGTTACTTCTGAACGGTAAAACTTTGATGCGCCGCCTGTGTTGTGCGAAGACGACTTATATATCATAATAAAAACGATATGGTTATAGGTTTATATCTATACTGCGGTCGGCGTGAGTACTTGGAATTTGAATAGAAACAATTTAATAAACGAACATTAATAAAGATAAATATGCGATTTTGATGGTAACGTGTTCGTTATTTATCGCTTTACTCCTTCGTACCTTTTAGAAATCCTGTAGGCACGTAATTGCGTAGGCAGGTTTTCGTCAAATCCGTGAAGCAATTGGGTTAGGTTAGTGAAACATTGGATTTTATGATTTCGGTTTAAACCAGAATAGTAGGTACATCATATTTTTAACCGTAAGGTTTTACATATACCTATTCATTAGTCTTATCTGTTTTTCAAACACAAGAAAAAACACCATCGAGTTTGACAATTACTTTATTTCCATTGCTGTTAGGTATACATGCATATATTTATATATATAATATGTATTACATATCGCATACACACGTAGCAATCAATTTAAATAAACAATCCTCTTTTTCTTTTATAAATTGCAACACTTTTTATTATATATATTATTATTATAATAATAATATGTATATATTAATATATTATAGATTATTTTTACATAAAATAATTCTGTGATAGTTTCAATAACACCAAATGCAATATTGTAGTATATTCGTAGAATAAGTTGATAATAATAATTTATGTTTATAACAAAAAATATTTTATTCCGTTTGATCACGAGAAAACAGAAAAAATTGAACAAAAAAAAAAACAATTTTTCAATTTTATACATAATATTTAACAATTGACATTTTACCACGTACATACAGATAATATTATAGTTATTTATGTTATATCATTGTAGTTATATATTTATAGGATAATATGTATATTATATTTGTGTGTGTGAGGCGGTTTTTTTTATTTCAAAGCCGTTAAGACGTCTCTTAGTGTATACTAATACGATTTTTTATTGCTATATACCTAAATAATATAGGTATTGAATACCACTTAAACTAATTCATCGACATTATAATTTTTAAAATACTTATAGACGCGTAATATAATATAATATAATCGTGTTTAATTTATAAAACGTTTTAAACAAACAAAACAAAAAAAAATTTACAATTAAGTTTAAAAATTATACGTATTACATAGAGAGTTCATAGAAAACGACAATAAACGATCATTTATAGACCGAGTCGTCGTTTTTTCTATCAATTTTGCTTAAAATTTAACATACGATTCTACTTATTAAGATATAACCGGACAGCAGACCGTTATTTTTTCATTAGGCTATTCCTTTACGAATTTGGAAATCGATGTCGGCGGTTTTTTTTTTAGGCCCATCGTATTTCAGTTTGTACAATTTTTTTACAACTCGTAAAGGAATGCAAACGCGTCCGCTGCCAGTTTTTGGTAACATTCGAACCACCAACGACCCTCAACGGAGGATTTCTCTTAGTTATTATAATATTCTAATTTTATATAAACCATTATCATTATATTATATTTAGAAGGGGGGTTTTTTTTTTTCAAACAAATTTTCAAGAAAACTCGCACTATAGTATTTATACATAGTCTAGGTATACATATATTTTAAAACAGTGTAATAATAGTTATGTTAAAACCGTCGAAAACACTACTGGGATACGTCTGAACGGCGGGAGAAACGAAAAGACCGCCATCACGGAGCCAAGGCGGTTCGGTGACGGTTACGGAGTTTTGGTGTGGCGGTTGTTGTCGTAATCAATGGATGCCCTCCAAGGGTGAGTACGACTTGTACTGGTACAAGTCCGGACCACCGTAGCCGTACAAAAGTCGACCGCGCCCTTGTTCATCGTAATACGGGTACCTGTACTTGGGCCTGAAAAAATAAACAGATGTTAACATCACGTACGGCCACAAGCAGGTGGCTCGTGTTCAACACCACTCGCTGTGTGCTGGATCGACGACAACGTTTTGACGGACAACGAAGAATATATGTACCTATGTAATACAAATATGTTTAATAAAGTCGTACCTTTCAAAGTATTGGAAGTTCGGCGCTCTGGGCGTCAACGTCGCGCTGACCATGAATACGACCAACGTTAACGTTATGAACGCCAAGAAAATCTGCAAGAGAAATAAAACATATAAATATCGAATGCGCGTGTACGTTGTTTCGCGATGTTATTATTATTGCGATTAGTCCGCGTGTAAGAGTTTTGCAACGAGAACGGTTTAGGACGTACGGCACGGAAGAAACATTCGGTTTTGGATGGTTAAATAATATTATTCGAAATGAAATATTATTCGGGTACCCGTGCAGAACGCCGGATCTCAACGGTGGAAAAATAATGTTGCGCACCGACATAGAAGTGCACGACGAATTACGTTACTGTCGCGGCGAGAATCGGGATTTTCGTTGAACAATTACAGCAATACGCCATCGAGTCCACGCGCGACTTTTATTATTGTTATGCATTATGTACGCACACGTTGAATTATTCACGCGGAAACGTTATAACGTCGATTAACCATGCACAAGCGTTGACGACCAATATTGAATTTAATCGATAATATTATTAACATTTCGTGCGCATAAGGTCATGTAATATTTGTAACATCGATCGGTGGAAACGGCAAATCGCGGTGTGTTCCTTTCCGTGAACAGGTGACGTTTTCGAGCAGTGATATTTGCATACGTTATTATCGTGAAATGAGCGCGAAAATCTTTACGTTCCTTCCAGGGACGTATTTTAGGCGGGGGGGGGCCAAGAAGACGAACGCCCTCCCTGAATCCGTATTTTAGGAATCGATTATACTAGTATGTGTGATACACATGACAATTTTTTTTAATGTGGATCATTTTATAACGAAATCGAATTATGCATGGCTGTGAATACTGAATTAGGCTTTTTGTCGGGTCCATACTTAGTGAAAAATCAATTAAAACACAAGCGTAACATTCAAAACACAGACAGGTGTTAAAAAAGAACTACATAAAAGTCGATTCTAAGTGGATCTGAAATTAAATTAAAAAAAAAAACTACAAATATTCAGGATTCGCCCGATTTAAATATTACTAAAATTTGATTTATACGATTTGAGCCTGAATTAAAGAAAACATTTGAGTGATCCCCCTCCTAGAAGTAAGTCTAAATACGCCCCTGGTTCCTTCACACCAAAACCGGCGTAAGCACGGCAGTTGAACAACGGAAAAGCTATTCTCTCGTGTAGAATATTACGAGCTTGATTTCGTTTTCTGGGAATCACTTGACGACAGCCGCGTCGTATTATTATCAAAACGGCGCATCAGCGGCCATCTAGATGAAATAATAAAACACCAAGTGCACGTAAATCGCGACCGGGCTGCGATGTTTTTTCGTCGACATTTGCTTGTGTCTCTCGTAGCCCGAAAACCGTTTCGCCGCATAAATAAATAAATTATAAACTATAAATGTTGACGAACTCTCGGCACACGGGCTAACTACGGTTTCCACAAACCACCAGTGTTTAAACAGTGCTGCCGAATGTTTCACTGAATCCCTATAGAAAAATTCGTCTTAATCGTGTAACACGGTATAAATACGAATAAAAATTAGATGAAATAAAATATAACGTTTTGGCTGGTACAAAAAATATCGTTGGTATGTACGCGCGTATTGTGTTACATTATTTCTACAAAGACCGCCTATGGATATTTACGTATAGTTTCACTTTGTTTTCCAATAAACCGAAACACACTTCGTTCTCCGGGAATTACGCTATTCTATTCTCGAACTTTGATTATTATTATGAATCTTTAATCCGAAATGGTTCAATGTCAGCGACATAAGGAGGGGAAGTGAGGATCATTACTGCAAGTAGGAAAAATAAATTCTAAAAATGTATTATGAAAAACAGAACAAGATTATACTCTCTTCTAATTTATACTGCAAAAAAGTTTTTATTAGTATATTCTCGCATACGCGCACTTACTCGTCTCTTGCGCGAAAAGATAAAATGCTGTGCAACGTTGACGTTTTTTATCGATACCAAAGAATATTACATAACGTGATCAATATCCGTTATTCAATATTGTGCTATTGACCATTGTGAACATAATGTAATATAATATAGAAAAACTGTAAAAGAGAAACAGCTAGTGCGATTTCCTCGTCGATTATCATCACTGTGAAACGATAATATTATCATTATGCGGATCTCCGTGAACAGAATGTAAATGTCGACGTCGACTTTCGACTGGTTCTCGGGTTTGAGAGCGCAACACCTCTACTACTAGCATGTATTATAAAGCGTAACGTCGGCCTAGAGAAAGTGAAGTAAACAAAGAAAATAGAAACAATAATACGAGAGTCATTACATTGTATTCATTAAATATAAGACTTAAAGGGCTACTAGGGGCGCACATTCAGTGTACGTCCTTTATGCCCAGGACGACAATAGGGTATGAGACGTGGTATAAATGTTTTTAACATAAGCATGTTCAATATGTTATAGAAAATGTCACGTTGTGATAGAAGAGAAAACGGTACACCGTTCGATTAGGAAAAATAATATTTTCTACCGTCATTTCTAAAAGTGTTTTATTTTAGAGTATTTAGTATGTAAAATCCGTCACGTCTCGGTGAATATGATTGATTTTGGCTATGAACTAGGACGAATATTTGTTTAATAAATCGATCACATCGTAAAGTGTAAAAATAATTACACTATTTCTATAAAGTTTTATGTTTTGACTTATATTCTTTGTGTAATTGCATTTTTGTTATAAGTGTATTTTTTGGAATCAGATGTATCCTAAACTACTCTAATATGTCTGTCTTTCGATTTGATCTTGTACTCCTGATGCGCACATAATGTTTACGCATAACTACATAATCAGTTTATTATACAGCGATACCCGCGACAGCGGAAATTGTTTTTTTTTTTTTAGTACACACCAAATGATTTTAATATTATTTTCATCTACTGATATTTGGCACATATATTTTATTACACTTGTGAGCTAATATTTGTAGTTTTGTGTTCCACACAACCTGCGCATCTGCTGCAGTATATAGGTTCGCATATAAAATGTACATTGTAATAATTTAATAATCTTTGTCGTTAAAAACGTATATATTACAGTTCACGCACTCGTACAGTCCAAGAATTGTTTTACATATACTATATTTATGCTAATAGTCATAGATCACTCATGACGGTAATTACGCGAGGAAATAATGTTGTGTACCCGCAGTTATACATGTAGATTATAATTACGGATTGTCATTGAGTATAATCCGCAGCGGAATAGCGGAGAAGAAAGATTAAAAAACATTTGAGGTATATCTTATCAAATACGCTTATATAACCACTGAGTGTAATGGGATTTCTAATAAAATCACATCCATCGGGATATCGTTGTCCGTACGTGTGCATTACTATAGAATCTAATGTATAAAATATACGTTTTATGCACGGTACATTTTGTACATAAAATATATTTACATCAATATATCATTACAATAATAGTATGGGTTTTCGTGATAACCGCGATGAGGATTTGAAAAAGAACGTTTAGCCGTAACTACAATAGGAAAATATAGGTATTTGAACGTACCGTGATAACCCTCAAACTCTTGGAAATTTATCGAATTATAATTAAAAATTACGTAGTTTTTTTTTTAGACATGAAAAAAATCTTAACTATAATGACAGCGGGTGAGTAACGAGTCCTATGCGAAGGAATCATCGTACATAATATCGCTGTAACGTCCGAAATATGTATAACAAAAATACACGAAATGGTTTTTTTTTTTAAATGTTCAGTGAAAAGTTTAGGTGATAATAATTTATTATTAATTGTATTATTGAACTACGTATACTAAATGTAATATGTGATACTTTGCGTATTATTTTTAAGCAACACGAATAATAATTATTCGTATTATTAATAAAATTATATTTGCGTAAACGCGATACAAACTGTATAGGTAGTTGCTTGTACAACGAATAAAGAATGATATCAGTTTGACTATATAGGCAATCTGGGAATGGGTTTTCCGTATACGACACATCTAGTGCAATAACTCACGTATTGAGATATTCCAACGACATGACATAATATACCACGAGTGTAGAGTACATAGAAATATGAATAGATTTGTTTGGAAAAACGTAGCAAACGTATAAATTAGTTTTTATACATCTGCAGAGAAAGAATGAATTTGAAATATTGAATTTGGTTTGTAAACAATTTTCCAGATTTTCGATGCAGTCAAAATAAATAAACTCACAGAGGTGTTGAAAATAATAATAACAATACAATAATATTCTATACGCGAGATATAATACATTGTACTTCGTATACTTCGCACGTATAAACTTAACGACTTGAATTTGAAAAATATATATATTTCGTAATGCTTTTGAGAGCACGTAATTTCAGCTTTAATATTCTTTGGCATTTTACATTTATAAAATAATTTATTTTCAACTTACGTACATAGGACAATATAAAATGGCAGCGAACGAATAAACGTTTAACTAGTACGATTCGTACTGTAATATATGCGAATAATAATAATTATTATACTGTGGCAGTTTTATCGATAATCGTAAAATACTATCAACATGGACATAATATGAATAATTTTTTTTAATGGCACTTCAACAAATGCTTAAAATCCAACAAACACTATTCTATAGGTATGCGACAAAAGTATTAAATGTTTTTCTAGTTATTGTGACCCCATATGTCATTGTATATTATTATCTCTTTTATAATATTTTTATACAAGACAAAAAATACAAAAGACGTGATTTTGAAAGTTTCAACAATACATATCAGAATAATTCCAAATGATTCATTTACAAAGTGATTAATTAAAAATATTAGTTTGGTATATTTTTCAACTTGTATGGTCTGAAATGAAACGCAGAAGTAAAAGAATGTAAAAATATACCAACAATTTGCGTTTCTGAAGACTGTATGTATAATAAATTAGAGGAGATCTCATAAGTATCTATACCATACAAGTATTAAAATGCATAACATAGTAAAATTTAAATTTTTTCTAAAATCGTAAATGTCAAAGGTTATTTTTATCATAATTCAAAATCATTTTTCCACTAGATTTAATTTTAACTATCTTATATACTAAATATATTTTTAGGCAATAAAGTTTGAAACAAAATAATATGAAAATCATCCAGTGAGTCTTTCTCAGCTTGATGGCGTAGTGTTTAATATCTAAGGGATACTACCTCGAACATTAAAATTAGTGCAACATATTTTTATAGAACATATTACGGTTAAGAATCGATACTCCAATAGAAAATATTCGGTATTAATATATTTTGTAGGTTAAAGGTCAGATTGAGTTTCCGAAAATCGATTTATAATTGCAAGGCGATTTCATTAGTATAGTAATTGAATAGTTCGACGGTATAATCTATGGACGAGAAAAAAATGTAATGATCGGCTGCTGAATGAATGTGCTCTGTAAATACTTGGAATGCTTGATAACAACGAAATACGCGCGGTCGGTCGGCAAACCGGTAGAGAGAGGGATAGAGGGACAGAGAGAGATAGAAAGAGTGAGAGAGAGAGTGCGAGAGAGAGAGAGAGAGAGAGAGAGAGAGAGAAAGAAAAAAAGATAGAGAGAAATAGAAAAAACACGTATACAAATGCATAATGTTAATTATGGTCAATTATGTAGCAATGGTTTCCGGCTTCCGAAAATCATTATTAGGACAAATGGACAATACGATAAAATAACACCACTCTCCGCAACTATAGGTAAGTAAAATCATACGTTATATAGAAGGTGAGACACTCGTCTAATCGGGGACAAAGAAATCGAAGTGAAAAAAAAAAAATGGGAAAAACGCCCTGCGCGCGATTCTGACCTACTTAAGCGACGTGCGCGTGTGCCTTGGTTATCGTAATGTATAATTGCGTGAGTGCGCGCGTGCGTATGTCCTTTTCCGCGACCGTTTACGAAGGGACCCGATGACCTTGACGGACGACTTGCTCCTCCGCATCGATGACCTAAATATAACATGTTAACGAGTAGTGGGTAGTGAGGGGGGGGGAGTTATTTTTCGCGTACGGAAACAGAGGGTGAGAAAATCCCTCCAAAAAGTTTTTTCAAGCGGACCATGGACGGACGGAAACGACCCGAAAGACTCGAACGGCATTAAACGATAAAATTCGAACAACAGTAATAATTCACAGCAAGACTTACTTCGGAACGATGTGCAGCAACGGCGACAAGAAGAGACGTCTCACGCGGGCATTTTATTTTTATTGTTTATTAATCGGTTAAAATTTTTTTATTTGTTAGTTATTTTTTTTAAAATTTTTTTTAATCGAAAACCGTTACGCGCGGCCCCGGCCGTAAACGGACCGACACCGACGACCGACCAACCGACGGAGCGCGGCCGGCGGGCGACTTGACAGGCCGACGTCAAGTCGCTCACTCGGCGACGAGCTCGTCGTACGCAACAAAAGTAGGTCATCAGCCGGTCGCGCAGAATACGCACGAGCACGCGTGCGCGCGCGTGACGCCCGCACGAACGCACACAACAGGCAGCGCTTTGACGGCGACGGCGGCCGAACACTTTCACTGAGCCCCGCGGCCGTGCGACGAACGCGTGCGGCGGCTCGGGTACGCGCGAAAAGTCGGCCGGGATACCCGGAGGAGCGGGGGGGGGGGAAAACGGGGAAACCAGTGGGACGGGAAGACGAAAGCGCGAGCTCACGGTGTATACGCATCGGATTTCCCGCGCTCGGTGTATGCACACGTGTCCGCGGCGGCGGCGGTGGCGTCGAAACGGGCGAAGAAACGATACGCGTCCCACCCCCTTCGCGGTTATTATCGTTTGAGCTGTTTTGCGCAACAGGTATCGCGCAATGGTCGGTGGTCGTGTGACGCAAACGATGATCGGATTCTCGTCGAACGCACACGGGAGAGGTTGCACGGTACGTCGACGCCGACGTGTTTGCCGCGTTTGGCGCGCTTACCGAGAGAAAAATTAAATAACCCCTCAAGATCAACGCGGCGGGTCGTGATCGGAAACGAAACGTATTGCTGCAATCGATTTCGAAACGCGTACACGATTCCGTCGGCCGCCCACCGCGCGTGCTCCGGGGGTGCTTCGGAAGTGTACGAAAAACGTGGAACTCGGTCCCGTTGCGTTTCGCCAATATTCAAAACGTGCATTCGCGGTACGATTACCAAACCGCGGTTTTTCGTCGTTACCCGCGCATGGTTCCGATCGTCCGCGGTTTTTCCGCCGTACAACAAATACTAACGGAACGCAATTATTTATTTCATGAACGGTACTCACCAGTCGGTTCGGTGACGGCATCTCGTGGACCGGAGCTGTCAGTGTTGGCGCGACCGTTGTCCGACGGCTACTGAGCGCCGTCGCCGTCCGGGGGCCGGTTCGCGCGGGGGAACCCGAAGAAGACGTGTGAAAGTGACTTTCACTCGGTCTCCGCTCGGTCCGGTTCGAGGGCATCCGAAATCGTTTCCGCGGCCGCGTGCGCGCACGCGCACATCGACACGTCGTCGTCGGAACGCCGCGGGCCGCCCGATCGCGCGTTCGGTGCACTCATCGACCCGCGTGCATCATCCCTCCGCCCTGCCCCACGAAGTCGTGTACGATTCGACCCGATCGCGCGCCCGTAGACTTCGATGCGAATACGATAACGCGAAACCGTTTCGACGGATTCGTGCGATCACCGATTACCCGGGAACGTGAACACGTGACATCGACAACATTCAGCAGCCGATTTCGTCGATTTCCGAACTTGCAAAGTCGACAACGACGACTTCGTGAAGTCGGCAGTGTCACGGATTCTTCGGCGTAACTACGGTTTTTTGACTTGCGGTGTAGGTACACACTTTGTGGGAGGACGAGCAAACGTTTCGGATCACGGCATAATATCGATTACCAATCATTATCGTCGATAAAATCGATGTTCTTGTACTCTATGGTATCTAGACTTCGAGTCATTACCTCGTTTTAAGGCGAGTTATTGATGCTGTGTTTGCAAAACATATTCTTAAACATCGGATATTCGGTGAGGGTAGTAATGTTAAAATTTTGCTTGTAAGTAAATCTGACGCACTGCTCGTGAATGCCTTGCGCTCCCGGTGAGACGTACACGCAGTGGAGGAGAAAGTGCTTTTGCGATATCGAAAGTAAAAGTAGAAAAATAACTAATATAACGGTAAACGCGCTGTTATGTTATGTATGAAGACGGCGGTGATTTGAGTTTTCTATTTCGGCTGGAGAGGAGAAACGGGGGTGGCAGCGGCGGCGGCAATAACTGGTCTTTTTCACTTCACTTCAAACTCTTGCGATAAAAAACGGTATTCCAAGGGAAATCGTTGTCTCGTGATAATTACAGAACATGCATTATGATAATGTGTAATGGTAGTATAACATGTTATTGTACAACAAACTCTTGTAATGCCGGTATCCACGATTAGGATATTTTTTATGCTGTTCTTAATTTTTCTTATTAGAGCATGGTTAATAGTAAGATAAATAAAACTGTCTAGTATCCCATATATTTACACATTTGCAATGGTTATGGTAATTTGTGTCTATAACGCTACCCCGCTTAATAACAATTTATAAAAAATGTATAAAGGTTTTTTCTCTCCTAAACACCACTTTTAGGACCGTTCAAACATAAATAAAATGTAAATTATTCGTGCGTTTTCTAAAGAGTATAATCAATTTTAGACGACGCGGAATATATACTGCGCATATATTTACCGAGAATAAACGTTCGTGGTCAACTATTTACATGACCATTTCTAAAGATATTCATAAATAACGTAGCAATCATATATATTTTAATATAAAGTATAAACGTTGTATTTTCATTTATTTTCTCTAAGTTATTTGGAATATTTCACGCTTTTGCTTTTAGTAAAAATAACCGAATGCATGTGTTTATTATAATTCCTAATTGTTATAACAATTTTTTATTTTCTACCGTCAAGTCTTCGTAATATAGTTATTGTATTGAATACATTATACTAAAACTTCTTTGTGACTGCAAAGACTAAAAATATACATTTATAGTAAGACAATACCTGAATATATATTAATTTAAATTTGAAAGAAAAACTACGTACATTATGATTATATATACTCTTTTCATTTTTTATTTAAATAATTAACACGTATATGCGGTTAATATTTTACTAATACAGTATAGGTATTATATTAAGTATAAAAATCGTGCTCGAAACGTGGTTTTTTATCATAAAATAATATAATAATAGAAATTAGAACGCATAGAAGTAGTTAGAGGCGTAACCGGAAAAATATTTGTGAGTAGGGGTTTAAATTTTCAATTCTCTCCTACATAAGTACCAAATTTTTAATTTTAATAAGTCGATTAAACATAAAGTAACGTATAAAATGTGATATTATTTAGTTTATTGAAAAGTTGAAAATTGTTTATTGATAACGTGATATAACATTATACTTATGTCATACAATTATTTTATATTTTACAAATTTAGAGAGACATTTCTGGGAATGGGTTATTAACATCCCCTGGCTACGCCACTAGTAATAGTTTTTAAACATTTTCAGCTTTTTACACTATATTATTTGTAAAATTATAAATCAATGATATTTAGGATTAATTTCATTTTTAAACGACAAGTAAACTTTAAGATAGTAAATAGAATAATGTGAAAAATGTTGATATCATTATTGCTGATAAAACAAATATTAAAATGTCGTAATACGTCCTCTTACAGGTAGAAAAACTAACACTATTTAACATAAATTCGACTTTGAGACTGTGATTCACTACATGGATGAATGAAGTAACATATTCAAGTCTTATTTAGAATTAAAAATGTTTTAAATAATACATTTTACACATAGAAGCGATATAAATATTAAGCATTATTCATTTTTATTTTTGATCTGAAATTGCGAAGTTTAAAAATCGGACAGTATAGAAAAAGAGGTTCAAAAACTTTTTTGTTCAAGTAAATAATATGTGCATGATTTTTCAAGCTTATTAGATACAATATCTCATTATCTCATCGTTTTCACTAAAAATGTTTTCGTTCTTCATTTTATCTTCATAATATTCATATTATATTGTACGTAGAATAATTTATTATTTAATAAGTTAACTTCAGTTTTCAGTACAATATTATTCACACTTAAATTGATTATAACAAGGTACACATGTACAGTATATGGGTAATAATACAAAAGTGTTCATTCGGTTATTAAAATTACTTTCTTGATTTTTATATAATTCCATTTTATAATATTTGATTGTAACATTTAAAAATTTAAGTAAATTTGATATCATGTGATACTTTTTGATCGCTATCTAATTATTAGAATTTTTCATGATTTTGTAACCACGATCACTGATTAGCAATAAAAATAATTTTTTTTTTAATATTTACTGTATTTATTTATAAACACTAATTTTCTAGTTAATAAAAAAATAACCTTAATCAGCTTTAATTAAATTGTTTGAAATATTTCTGTCAGCCGTAATCGAATAAATTGGTAAAATAGTCTAATTTAGATAATATTAAAAGTATTTATTAATTTTATTTTTATTATCTACATAAAAGCAATTTTCCTTGGGTAATAAAATATAAATTCAGTATACCTGTGATATTATTTTTGACGAGGCTTAAAGTTTTCTAATGTAATTTTAAATAAAGATAAAGTAATATGAAAATAATTTGAACGATCTATAGAAGTATTCAAGGATCAACTCCTCATTCTCTCAATTTTCGTCCATAAAATAGCTTTCATTTTAAAAACAATTATATATGTCTTCGTTGAATTTTTGTAGTTCATAAAGCATGCACGCGAAAGATAACTGAATAAAATAATAATTCGTTATGTGAATATTGGTAAATATTTTTAATTATAAATATAATATCACACTTAAGACTGATCGTATAGTTAAGAATATCAAATGTACAATAAGTATTATAATATTTAGAATTTTAGTCGATTCGTGGAAATTTTTTCTTAAATTAATGTGTGTTGAAGCTATGTTAATAAGCATTTTAGAATATATATCTACACATACAATTGTATATTAGCATTTAATTTGATAGCGATAATTATTCAGAACAACAGTTCGGTTTTCATAATCCTACATGTTCACACGTAAGCATACAAACTTCATTATTTTTGATATATATTATATAATCTGATGACTGCCGATTTAGCAACGATCACGGTAATAAATCGTTCGGTAGCCATTGCAGCGATTTATCATTTTCAAGCCATTATGATACAAATATAGGTGTTTTTAATTACGTGTGCAAATACGACTTAATTACCTTAACAATTATTGCATTCTCGCGATAGCAGTCGCCCGCTTCGCACGCGTTCCATGCGCTCTCGTAAATTTATTAGCTCGTTAATTAATTTTAATTATAACTATATTGTTTTTCTATCACCTCACCAGTATAGTTATGTGAGAACGTACGTAACTTTCAACTCTTTTTCTTTACGAAAAAAATAAATAAATTAAATCTGTTTATTTCGTTCAAGTCAACTAAATGTAAGTGAATACTCAACAAACGAAATTTATATTTCGGTTGTTTCGGTCAAACTTGCACGTTACTGCATACGTTTTTTCCTATCTGCGGCCGCCGCGGCCGTTGAGATAAGCGTAATTACCTGCAAACGCTATCGCCAGCCCATGAGTATAATACTCTCACTTGTCCTTAATTTAATTTCTAATATCAATATCAATAATTGACCATGAATTCCAATAATAATCAAAATAACAAAAACAACAAAAACAACACAATCTCTCCGATTACAATTGCGAGAAATAAAAACGATGTCACACCTGATCAAGGTTGGTCCGTCAAAAACTCCACCAACAACAAAAGAAACCACTCCAGCTCTTCTGCCTCCGATCCGCCATCCCCATCAACGAACAAGCAGACAGATCAAAAAGGTATTAAAAAAAAAATTTTTGTAACTCCAAATCGCTATCTAGTTCTGAGTCAAAATGAAAATCACGATGTAACTCCGCCCTCAAACCCAACCACCCCAATTACCGAACAAATTGTCATTGATGATATCGCACCAAACAAACCACCGCCTCCAGTTTTTGTGAAAGGCGTCGCGGATTTTCCTGAACTTTGCAAAAAGCTTATTGAAATTATCGGAGTAGATAACTTTGTCTGTAAAGCATCTGCCGACAAATTAAAAATCCAAACTCCAAACCCTGATTCATATAGAACTCTAGTTCGTTATCTTAAAGAGGAGAAAGCGCAATTTCATACTTATCAACTCAAAGAGGATAAACCTTTGAGGATAGTCATACGGAACTTACATCCTTCCACACCAACTGAAACTATAAAAGAAGAGTTAGAACTCCTTACTTTCGAAGTCAGACAAGTAATTAACGTCCTCCATAAGGTTAACAAAAACCCTCTCCCGCTATTTTTTGTTGACTTAGAACCCACGTCCAATTCTTCCGAAATTTTTCATCTGTCTTCTCTTCTACACACTAAAATCAAAATTGAAGAACCTTTCAAACCAAAATCAATAAGTCAATGTCATAATTGTCAACAATACGGCCATACAAAAGCATATTGTGGCTATCAACCACGCTGTGTCCGCTGCGGCTTGGATCACCTCTCATCCCTGTGCCCAAACTCACGTGAATCGCCTACAAATTGTGCCCTCTGCTCTCAAAACCACCCTGCTAACTATAAAGGGTGTACTATCTATAAAGACCTTCAACGTCGGAAAAAACCATCTTCAAGTAATTTTATGTATGAAAACTCTAAAACTAAATTTACTAATGTACAAGCTAGCCACCCAATTAACCACTCAATTCCTAGTCAACCCATTTCTCAAACACAGACTTACGCACACGTTACGTCCAACGCTCCGCCCGATAACACAATTCCTCCCCCTCCTGATATTAATAAGATAATGTCAAGTTTCATAGACGACTTTAAGTCTCTCATCAATCCTTTAATTTCCCTTCTCACTAAAGTAATTTCCTGCCTACTTGATAAAAATGCTAAATAACAATTATAACAACAACTCTGTCACTGACAACTCCCTACTTATATTACTATTCAACGCAAATGGCCTAAGAAATCATGCTCATGAACTCGAAACAGTATTAAACAACAAACGAATTGACATTGCTCTCATCTCTGAGACACACTTCACTAATAATTCTAAAATATATATCCCAGGTTATAAATTGATTAATACAAATCATCCTGATAATACGGCACACGGAGGCGTGGCTATATATATTAAGTCATCTATTACTTACCATCCTTTGCCTGGTTTTTCCCAAGACTTCTGTCAATCTTGCTCAATTCAAATTAAATTAAACTTTACTTACTTTACTATTGCGGCAATTTACTCCCCTCCCAAACATAATATAACAACCGCTAGGTTTACAGAATTTTTTAACACAATTAAAAATAATTTCATAGTCGGAGGTGATTTTAATGCTAAACACCAATCGTGGGGCTGTCGCACAGGCAATCCTCGAGGCACTACGCTTCACAATTTTATAAACTTAAAAAAATACAAAGTACTTGCACCTCCTGCTCCTACGTACTGGCCATCTTCTCTCAAAAAAAAACCGGACATACTTGATATTTTCGTTACTAAATTACCCAATTCACTTTATAAAAACACAACAAATATTCTTGATTTAAATTCTGATCACTCCTCTGTACTATTAACTTTAAATACCTCTCCCCCAATGCTACAAACATCGCCTAACCTATTCAATCGTTTCACTGATCGTCTCAAATTTCATGATAATGTAAATGAAAATATTAAATTAAATATCAAACTCAAAACACCTGACGATATTGACTTAGCAGTTAAGGATCTCACTAACATTATACAGAATGCGGCGTGGTCTGCTACAAACGCAAATCCCGCCACTCCTCATATTTCCAACCCACTTCCAGAAGTGATAAGAACGTTGATAACTGAAAAGCGTAAGGCTAGAGCTTGTTATCAACGCACTCGTTTACCCTCACATAAAAAAATTTACAACCAACTGGCAAACTCTTTGAAGAAAACTCTCGCTAAACACAAAAATATAATGCTAGTTAACAATCTTACTAATCTCTCCCCAAAAGACGGCAGTCTGTGGAAAGCCACAAAAAAAATTCTCCGATATAAAACCCCCAACCACCCTTTAATAAAACATAACGGCAGTCTTACGTCATCGGACTCTGAAAAAGCTGAATTATTTAAAATATATCTTTCTGAGATATTCCTGCCTCATCCAGATATATTTGATCCTGATACAATAACACTGGTCAATAGGTCTCTCAATGTCCCTCCTCAATTTTCTCTCCCAATTAAACCCTTCTCTCCTAACGATTTAAAATATCAAATCCTAAAATACCCACAAAAAAAATCTCCAGGCTACGATCTAATCACGGCCGAAGTAGTAAAATGTCTCCCCAAAAGAGCCATTGTTCATATTACTCATATTTTCAACTCAATAATCAGATTATCTTATTTTCCTCTACTATGGAAGTTCTCGACAATTATCATGATCCATAAGCCAAATAAGCCAGCTGATACAACTTCTTCCTACAGACCAATAAGTCTTCTTCCCTTCCTTGCGAAAATTTTAGAAAAACTTATACTTAAACGTATCCTACCAATAATTTCTGACAAAAAAGTTCTACCGGACTACCAGTTTGGTTTTCGTTCTTCGCATTCGACGACCCATCAACTGCATAGGGTAGTAGATGCAATATCTTTCTCTCTGGAAAAAAAATTATTTTGTACAGCAGCTTTCTTAGACATTTCACAAGCTTTTGATAGAGTCTGGCACGATGGTCTCCTGCATAAAATAAAAACATTTCTTCCTTCACCCTTCTATCATCTAATCAAATCATATCTAACTGAACGTACCTTCCAAATACGTTACGGGTCTGACACGTCAAGTATTGGCAGTATAAGTGCTGGGGTTCCACAGGGCGGCATTTTATCCCCCATTCTCTACAATATATTCGCAGCAGATCAACCAATCACACCAAATACATCAGTAGCAGATTATGCCGATGATAAAGTAATTATATCTATGAATGACAACCCATGCATAGCCTCCGCAAACCTTCAAACTCACCTAGACCTTATGGAGAATTGGTATACCAAATGGAGATTTAAATTAAACCATAGCAAGTCTATACACACCACCTTTACGCTTAGACCAGCTCTTACCCCTGAGGTAACTCTGTACGGTGCTCCAATTCCATCCTCTCCTTCAGTTAAATACCTTGGTCTTACATTAGATAAAAGATTAACTTGGGCCCACCATATTAGAGCAAAAAGACTTTCACTGAACAACCGCTTTCGTATCCTCAAACCTCTAGTCTCTAATAAACACACCTCCCTTCATGTCAAACTCCTTATCTACAAAACACTACTGAAACCAATATGGACGTACGGGATACAGCTATGGGGAAGTGCAAAAAAGACAAATTTAAATAAAATTCAATGTTTTCAAAACATTGCGCTAAGAAAATTAATAAATGCTCCCCCATACATATCTAACCATACTCTCCATACAGACCTAAAATTAAAAACTATCCACGAGGAAGCTAAACACTTTTACAAAAGATTCCACAACCGTCTTTCCTCCCACTCAAATCCTTTAATTAAAAACCTTTCCTCCCTCTCAATCCCCGGCAGTCCTCCTAGACGATTAAAACGTGAATGGTGTAGAGACCTGTTACAAATTGTAATATAGAAAAAAAAAAAAAAAAATACTAACTTATTAAATATATTTAATTCATTTACATTTTTCATATAAACTATCAACATTTAAGTGTCATCATTGGGTGGCTTCTTTATTCACTTTTTGTATTTTGTATACTCATGTTATCTGTACCCCTTATCATATATGCTTATTGTGTCGTTTGATATAGATTGTATATTACGTATTAAAATAAAAAAAAAAAAACAATTATTGCGTTTTAATGGTTTTTTTTTCTAATAAACACATATGGAGAAACTTGCAGAAAAGAGTAATATTGCATTTCAAAACTATTGTCTCAGATACTCACTAGTAATTTCTGTGTCGGCAAATGCTCGAACCTGCACGGAAATAATGCCATATTTGATAAACATATAATTGTTATACCCTTGGTACGCACATAGATCGTTGTAAATACGCGATTGGTATAGATGATGTGTAAACTTTTAGGTTAAATCTATAAATATTGATGTATACGACATATACGATACGGTATTAATATACGTAGTTTGATCTTAGACATGATGCAAGATACGTCGTCAGCAGATCGGTTGCAATTTTACCACAAAGACGTGCATATCGTGTGTAATAACAACAACAGTGTAATGTCATGCACTTAAAACCGATGGGTATAAATTATGCGAAACGTTGACGGCCGTCGACTCATCTGCCGACGGTTTCACAACACTGGCGAACACGTCATTACTCAACGCTGGCGAAAATATAACTTGAACATAATTATATTATAACGCGTAATATTATTATGCATAGATAAATAACTCACAATAAAAGTTCTTTTTCGATTTAACATTGCGATGTAGAGCCGAGAACGTCCCATCAGTGTACTGGTGTTGTGTGTGAGGAACATGTTATTTTTTAGTACTTTTTTCATGCAACGCAATTTCACGGGCAGATATTATCACAGCGTTCGGCCTTGCCGAAACAAATCGCCCAAACCCACACTCGACTACCACGGTCCAATATCACGCACGGCCCCAAGTATAAGTATTTGGGATCTCTCTCGATATTTTCGCGTATTTTGCGTATTTGGCACTTTTATTTTCATATCTTTATATCTATATGATAATCCACTTAAGAACATCGGTAATTCTAGTGGCATGATAAAGTCTAAATCTTGATCCAACATCCACTGATTCGCTATTCGTTTTGTACATACAACGACCTACTCTATGTGTTGTATTTCCAGCGGCGGATTTAACTTTTTTCACGGCAATTCAAATTTGCCCTCCCCATTCTTAAATATAACAGTAGGTAACTCAATCCGTTTGAACTGATACACAATTTTTTTTTGCTTTTAGTTATTTGACCTGCTTTGGAAAAATTTCAATGGATGTTCACCAGATTTTAACGAAAACGTACAGCGATAATTTTTATGGCCCACCATAATTAAAACCATTGTTTGGACGGTTATGGAAACATTACATCGTTTTTCGTAAATGTAAAACAGGGAACTTTCTAGTATTTGGTTTTATGCGAATAATGTATTTCAATAAAGCACTAAAAAGTTTACCGTCCCTTAAACGTTTCCACAGCCGGCAGTTCTGCCTGTAGGAAATCCGTTTCTGTTCATGATACCCTCCCCCCACTACCACCACCACCACCGTCACCACTGCCACTATCGACTATAATTATAAACTTTAACGCGTGAAGCGAATAGACCGTAAAAGAGATGGATTTGAATGTGTTGAAAGCGATAAATACGTTTATGTGAAGTTGAATGAAGGCACAGCCGAAATTTTAATCATAATTTAATATTGATCTTTTAATGTGATCACACGGTCATGTTATAACGACGTCGTAACACAGGATAAGACGTCCGAACCGCGTATTTCTTTTAAGTGTAACCGCACGGATACGGCGGAACAGTACCAATTAGTATCCAATAGCTTGCGGAAAAAATAGAAACGAAAAATGTACGAGCGAATAGTCGTTCAGATTTTGTTACGGTTGAGCGTCGCTCTGTTTGTCGAACGAGAGCACAAGCGTTATTCAAAACGACACAGTCACCGAATGGGAGGAGGAGAGGGGACGGAGGAGATGATAAGACAACGATTTATGACGCAACGAGTGTAATAATAATGCACACAATACGTCCTGCGCCGGCGTGAACAGTATACTGTTGTATTGTATGTACAATAATCGCGAGACGCGGAAAGGGATGAAAACGGGGCCACGAGAACGAACGTAAGACTCGAACGCGCGCTGAGAATAAACGATAAGAGCTACGCGCCATATCGTATATTCGTCTCGTGTGGTTACAGCAAAAAACAAATATTTTTACACCGTCGCGTGTACGCCGCCACTGTTCTGCGGTCGTACGTGTACGTACAGCGCGGGTAAAGGCGTTATCCCGCTAACACCGTGTAAACCGTGTAGATTGTGTAGAATTTTACTACGTTACCACAAAGTATGATAATTCGATATTCGATGTTTGATGAGAAAAAAAATGACGTTTGTTTTGTTGATTGTATTTAAGTATTTCGATTTCTTCGATTTCTTTCTATTTTTTATACAGCGAAAATTCAAACTTACCACTTAACCGACCAAACTAAGTAAAAAGTGTTTACGCATATTGGTTTAAATTATTTTTAGTTTAAAAAAAATAAATAACGCAGTTGGACGTGTGTGTTAATTTTTGGATTGAAGCTATCCTGAGTAGGGGCAGATTTCTGGATTTCTGGGTAGGGGGCGATCGCCCCAACCTTTGGGCTTTTTTTTTTATCAAATTTAGATAACGGATGAGACTTGAGATGAGTACAATAAATTGTGGAATAATCATTGGTTTGTGGTAACGTGTTTGAGAGTGTCATAAGGTATGATAGGGAGTAACCCGAGTATGATAAGTTTTCAATGAGGTAGAAACGTTAGTTTTGTATGTGTCATCAGAATTACCTTTGCTGTTTTTTTTTTTCTGAGTCAAGCACCGATAATATTACGAGCCACGCGATATCGCGCGCGCTTTTGTGCAATACTCGCGTACCTATACTATGTTATGTGCTTTCTATAGTTTCTGCAACATTCGGTTAGTACAATCGTTGCATTTATAATAGTTTAAAATTAATGGCACAGCGGAGGCGTCACGTGAATATGCTAACGTAATGAGTTGAAGTGTTGCATTAAACGTCGGTGCGTTTTTTTAAGCTAGTTAACTAGACACGAACGTCGTTCTGTGAAAATATGTTATTGCTTAAGTTCAGTGGTTTCCAAACTGAGAGACGCGCCTCTCTAGGGAGGTGCAAGCACTTATTGTGGGAGGCGCAAGGCGAATATTTATAATGTATTTTACACTATCATATATATTTATTTTTAGATCGACATTAATTTGCTTTTACTAAAATAATAAAAAAAAAAAAAAATGGATTTTATTTATTAATGCATGGGAGGTACGATTAAATTTTTTTTGTTTTAGGGATGCTCGAACCGACTAATTTTGGGAACCGCTGGATGATAGGACATTGAAAGACTGGATGAAACACAGTTAATTGTTAAAAATGTAAAAAAAAAAAAAATAATGCCGACGTTAAGATTTGTTTTCAATAGCATGCGGAGCGAACGTGAAACACTGCCAATCATATAGTTTTATACGTTGACTATTTGGAGAGAAAAAAACGGTTGGTCGCCCGGCGAAAATTAAAAAAAAAAAAAAAGGCGCTGTTAAACGTTAAATACGTTTTGATTCAGTACAGATGTGACCGTGGTTTGCACGCGGTAGTGTGTATCAGGTTCGCGCGTAACAGTGCGCGCAGTATGGAATCGCATACGTGTATCAAAGTTCTAATTGTTTTCGCTAAACGAAACGGTTGTACGCACGCCGCACGTGTCAGTACGCCGATTGGAAACGGAGACGCGGACGCGTTTGTTTGCGTTTATCTTCAGCTTCGTGCCAACGTGATTACAACGCGTGTTATACGCAAAACCAATCGGATCCGTTGCAGTCGGAACCGCAGCACATCAGTGCTGCGCAATAGCGATAATTATAGGAACCAAAAGAAAAAAAAAAAATAACTCCACTTGTTTGGACACCACGCTATATCGCCGTAGACAGTTTGAAGGAACCTAAACTTGTGGAATTCGAGTTATCATTACTGTCCGGCACGAGAACCAATGAACAAAAGTCCGTTTGAAGCCTATATATGAATAATATTTTATATTGTATAATAAGTAGTTATATAAATTTTATTCGCGTATACACTGTATTGCGAAGTATGTATTATTTGTTTTCCGTAAGTAAAATGAAGTCCTTTTAGGCTATAATGAAACAAGTCCGACTGCCGACTGGTGTTTTTGTTGTTGGGGGGGGGGGGGGTGAGACACCCGCCCAAGACCCCTCTTCGGGACGGCCCTGGATAAATTACGTATTGTTAACGTGTAATGTTTGTCGCATGTGTGCTAAACCCCGATGACGCACGAAAAGTAACAAAATATTGCACATTTTAAAATAGATTAACATATGTTAAACAATACATCGCAATCGTTCGTGATGGTAAATCATCATCAGCCATGTTACCATATCAGAATCCGTAGCAAAGATGTTTACACATCGGTAACAATTAAAATAATTAATGACCACTGCAATGAATTTCCAAGACATTTACCGTTGTACTTTTTGCAGTCACAGTCCATGCACTGTTCACATCGTTACACTTTCGGGGTTAGTCCTAATGATGTTTTATTGATTGATTGGCTATACTGATGTGTCTTATAACTGTAGCAACTTATCGAATATGTTTTAACGCGGTAAAAATTCCTCGAAGCTTACGATTCGACGAAGCGAACCACAACCACTGTAGCAGTATATCGATAACGCAATGTGCAACAAAAGAGAATTTTTAATGGTCGACCCGAAAAATCGCTCAGTATTCAAGCAAAAATAATTCAAGTGTAAACATTTTACCGATAACGATTCGATCATTGGATTTGATGAGTTTTCAACAGCGCACGGCCGACCACACGTATTGTAAAGTGTATTCCTTAAGAAAGCCAACTTATGCGATAATAAACGAATCCTATTTGTTTTTCCTAGGCGCATACCGACCACCCGAAACGGACACGTGTCTGATGTGCGACACCGTGTACGTACGATATGGAAAGCACGAGAGCTCCGAAACGTCGGTGAGGATTACGTTTCTGTAGATAATTATAACGCGCGGCGATAAAATATAAGGATAGCTCGAACGACGCTAATAATATGCTCGACTACGGTTTGTATCAACTTAATCGGCAAACGAATTCAATTTGTATTTACCCGTCGCGTGTTATGTTCCGCGTGTAAGTTCCGCGTAAACGAATTTATAATTTCTCATGTTTCTATAGGTGCCGTGCTCGGATCAGACAAGAGCACAAAAATACCATACGGACGTCGATCATAGTTTATGGTGGTGCAAAAGGTTTCTAATTAGTTCAGGTTTGGTTTGATTTAATAAAATAAATAATACCCCGTAGACTCGCCATGAAGCCACTGGATTTAACACGCTTCTCATTTATCAAATTGTTACCGACCAGTATTTATTTCGCTTGAATATTTAGTCGATGGATGCTTTCGTTTCGTCAAATTTGTGTGAAACAATTTTAACCGTGTATTTTAATAAACGGTTGATTTGTTTTCAATATTAATGCGTTTATGAATTATAAACATGTATACACCATACGTATTATATACTTTCGTTTAACCAATTATTATTGCGTGCGATTCATAAATATTGTGCAAGAATAACTAACTTCCTCTTCGTTGTCCAAAGTATATTAAGCGACCGCAATTCATATTATTTCAAAATTATTTTTAAGAGCACTAATTAAGCCGGCTGATTTAAGGGAAAATATTTGAACGTTTAATAAACCAATCAATAATAGATGATTGAGCACCAGATAATCGAGGGAATGTAAAAAAATATATAAATTATATTTAGATTAGTTAATTCGGATCCAGTCTATTTTTATATTTATTTTATTTTATTATTTATAGGAATTTCTCAAAATATTTATCATATTGATAAAAATTTATTTAATTTTATTATATATTAATATTTGGTATTATAATCGATTATTCTAATATTTTTTTTTATTTATAATTGTATTCCATTACCGTGCCCAAATCGCTCACGTTTAATTTTATTTGTGATAAATTGTCTATTTTCTATTGTCCCGATCATAGTTGTTGTAAATCTATTATTTTACTAGGAAAGGGTGTGTAATAATTCGTATAAATTCATTTGATTTAAATCAAATTCGTTAGTTAAAATACTATTGACAAGGTTTTAATTTTCAAATCCATATATTTTTAACTTGAAAATGATCACAATATCGATTTCCTTTTTTAAGATTTCACGGAAATCTTACACTTTCTATTAATCTATAGTAGCATTTCTCCAAAAAAATAACAATCGAATAGATGTATATACGTAGAGCACTAAACTTGAATAAAAATCTATTATATAATTATTATTATATAATTAACCAATAAAAATGTTGTTAGAATAATATAACTATGCCCTTCACATCGGGTAAAAATATGAACCATTGTATGACCTCACCAAGTTCTAGGAAGAAATTATAAAACAAATGTATGTTAAAAACTATAAAGTGATGTGTTACCATTCGAAAATGGAAAGTTAATTCTATTTTAACGAATATTTTTATAATAATTTTAACGATGAAAACTATGCTGTGGTGATCTGTAGACATAAGTCATCGCAATAGTACTTTCTAAAAAAAAAAAAAATAAAACTTAAATCATCAAAATATACATCAGTACACTATTAAACATATGCAATATGATCTTAACCGTTTTCTGTACGCTGATCGATAATATCAAAACTTACGACCAGTTATTAACCTTACGCAGTCATTGAAAATATAGGACACTCGTCGTATACGACCCATAAAACTTATTGATCATTAATTAAAGATTTTATTTATCTCGCGGTTAGAGCATTTGTACATTGTTAAACGAACGTCGACGTGTTTGTCGCTCCCGCGACGTTCTGCAATGTAAACTCGGTTCGTCCGTTAATACGCGGCAAGTCATCCCACCGCGTGCGCACGTACGAGATCGTATGTACGCAGCGACCCGTTGCAATGTAACAATACGAATTATGTAACACGACGCGTCGAGCGTTCCATTAATAACGTACAACAATATTGCCTACTGTACACACCGTAAACGTACCGACGATGGTCAATTCGTTGTGCGGTGAAATTATGCGGAGTCACAACCGCTACAGCTGTCAATCTTCGATTTCACGGACAATTAATACGTCATACAATACGCGTACACTTTACTTGCTAGATGTGTACGCGTACCGCACGTTTTGTGGTGTTCGATATTGTAATATGTACGTGTTTAAAAGTTTTTCGTTTCGACGGTCCCGCGGTCCCCTACGTCCCTGTTGAAAACTTGAACCCGCAACACATCAACGCGTCGGTAATCACTGTCGACCCGTGGCCGTTGCAGCAATCGTTCCGATCGAATGCGGTATTGTAATGTCGTAATCGCGTACGTTGACGATCTGTTTACGGCGGTTTTTACGTTTGCGCTGTACCGGCGCATCGTAATAATTTTACTGTCGTCTGTCGTCGAGTTAGGAACAACAGTCTTAGAACTCGTCAGCCTTTCTTTATCTTGTCCGTCGCGTTAACGCGGCAAATATTTCCAGTGAACTTATGACGCGTACGGACTAATTTGACTAATGGACGGTAATCGGAACCGCGCACGTAGGTACACCGCGGGTGACGATGGGTAACCCAAGAACCATTGGCCGAATAACTACTCCGATCTTGCGCGTTCGGCTTTTGCGTGACCCCTAGTGTAAAGTGTCGACGAAACACGCGTTGTTTTATCATTTCTTTTTTGACGTCGAAATATTTTTCTGGTTTATTCCGTCAACGGGTACTGTGGTCCCTCAACTATCCGACTGTCGTCCCGCCGCTTACGACTCGTACGCATATGGGCTTTTCGTCAAAGACCAAAAGTCCGTAAGACTTTTGCGACTATCGGACGTGCTTGCTTGCGATGTACGCGAAAATATGCAAACGATTCACGTCACAATGTACTGCGTCGGTAAAACAATTATCGATTATATCGGGATTAGCTTATGCGGTCATAACTTTATGTTTGTTCCGTCGGACCATGCGTGTAAAACACGACCAATTGCAATGATACAGCAATGTATACCTTTCTTTAACACCATAAAAACCGAAAACACTCTAATGCACATTAATCGAAATGTACCTAAGCGTCATATTCATATCAACACACGATGGTGTATACAATCAAACGTTCCAACGAGATTAAAAAAATATTCATGTAATCTAAATATTGTATGCGTATAGTACGAATATTAGTGCGACGCAACGATTCTCTGCATTTGTGATTCGTTAGTATCGGTATCGGCGCGCCGTTAACTGTTGTTCGAGTTAAACGATTTGGCCACAAACCTAAGGGTAATATACGAGTAATTTGTATGGTAACGTTTCGCACATTGGATAAATGCATGATGAATACATTACCATATTCGTCTGATGTCCGACGCGTTTTGGTTTTATCGAGGCACAACCGTTCAAGCAGAACGAAATCTTACCGAAGAAGAACTCCGCGAAAGAAAGTGAACGAGACGGACTGTTAATTTTCCATCGAAAAAGAAAAAAAAAGAAGAAAATGAAAATAAAAAGCGAACGAAGCAAAAACGAAATCTATCGAAACTGTAGTTTTTTTTTTAATCTTAAAATCGTGCGACCTATATAAATTTATATATTAGTACATATCGTAAAATATTCAGTGCAGGTTTTTAGTACGACATATGATTTATAAATTTATCTTGCGGACGAAAAACAGAAGCAACACAATATACACGGCGGTGCCAGTGCAGACAAACTATATTTTCTATGCATAACCAAGCTAAGTATACATTAGCGTATTTCTATTTGAACATTATGGTATTTCGACTTTGGTCTGTAAATATAGTTCTGCGATTACTTAGTAGTTTTACATAAAAAAAAAAAAAAAATAAAAAAAATATGTGAATTGTTATTGTTTTATTAGTTAATCATATATATATATATATATATATATATATATATATATATAATTCGAATACCATTGGCTGCGATGATCACAGCGTACAGCCAAAACTACCGATTCATTTGAAATGTTGATGAATTGTAATTATTACCACGTACGACCTGCATACGAACCTAAATCACCTCTCCCTATAACTGGTAACAAATATTATGGTTATACATTTGGCCAACAGTCGCGATACTTTGCTGTTGGGTAAAACTGTGGGCAGTGCTGACGAAACATGAGATGCGATATCCATACGCTCGTCAATCAACGGGACTACTGTTCTCTATTATAAACGCTTCCACACCAAACTGGCAGATAATCCCAACCAACTGATCAACGAATTACCAACTTAATACTAAATACTTAATTATCTTAAGAGACATCGCGAGTGCGTGATTCCTCCTCGTGGTGCGCGTATAAACTCATTCAACTGTCCGTAAATTATAACTATTGTTTACTGCACAAACTGTATGGATTGTAATATATCGAAATAAAATCATTTTTCTGAAGAAATAAAACCCAGCGTTCGTAACGAGTACGCATGAAAACGAGAAAAATATTTAACGATTTTACCAAAGAATATAGCTGTATTATCGACGAGGACGAGCGATTTATTCACATTGATTATTTATTGTCACTCTGATTTAAATGTAAACACTTGTATGATGATACATTCTTAATACAATGATATCGAATAAAACACTCGAACACATGTTTGACCGTTGAAAAGTAAGCTTTGGCATTCGAGACCTTTGTTTAACACCCCGGACGAACGACAATCATATTAATGCAAGACGATAGTAAATAATTAATATAAAAAAATATACTCTAAAACACAGATATTATAAAAGTACTCGATTTTTTTATTTTAATTATTTGCCCGACTCCGTAATGTGTGCGTTCCGTTATGCGCACAGGCTGATGGTAAGATTGCGCCAAAATGTAATTCGTTGAATACTCAACAAAATGTCCCGTTTCGGATATGATACGCCTACGAAGGATATTTCACGTCGTCGTTGTTTATTTACGTACATTGACGCCACCGTTATGGCCCGTTGAATTCCGAGTCGCGACGTTTCGGATTTGTTTTTTTTTTTTTTGCTCGTCCATGCACGTAGCGCGCCAATGATTTCTAGTTTCTGTGCAATGACTCACGAGTACGTGATTTTTTTCAATGTGAGCACACACTTTACTGCATGAACACATCGATCAAAATCGTTTTAGTAGGTCATCGAATGAACGAAGCGAACAGGACGATGCTGAATTTCATCATCAGTATGTGTATCAGACGTGAGCCCGTCGAAATTTTTTCACCGCAAACGTTATTTTACTACTATTCCTGTTTTATATCAGGTCGTGGACACTTATTGGTATCATCATTATCGATTCCGCTGTTTTAAAAAAGGAAAAATCTTATCAATTGACATTTGTTGTTAATTAATTTGTTTTCTTATATTGTACATGGTGATAGTGTAACATAATTTTTTTCGTTTTTTTTTTTAAATAATTACTAAATATTTTATTAAAAATGTATCATATTCTATTATTTTTTATTACACACTAAAGTGATTCAACTATCCGAAACATGATTTTAACTTGTATTTTTCTTATTTTCAAATTAACTGGACAAGTGTAATATATCACTGATTATTTTATTAGTATAGTTATTAAGTTAATTAGAAGACAACTGACTATTTAAGTTAAAAAATGTAGAAAAAGACCTCACTTCTTAATTAGTTAATGCTCAACTTTGAAATTATAGTGTGTCTTTCAGATTTTGTATTCATAATTTAGTGATATATGATAATTGCAAAAAAAATTATTTATATTATCTGAGTACATAAGTATATTAACATTTAATTTTAAGTTGAATTTTCCAAAAAATAAAACTAGTTAACAACTAAAAAATAAATCAATTGAAAATTCACACATAATTTATTATTTAATAAAAAGGTCACACTAATATTTTCTTCTTTTAAATGGCGACTGATTTAAAGGTTGCCCTATTCTGGTCATGTTAATTTTTATCAGTGTCAATTCTAAATATAATATTTCTGTATTATATTTTTACGACTGATGCGACAAGTGCGTTCCATACGAGCATTTGTTTTAAGTTCGACGTCGATATTACCTTTATATTACATACCTGTTTATCGGATTAAACAATTAAATCTCGTCCATTCAACTTTTAATCCTTATTATTAGTACCAAAATGTATTGATTATATTATTTCTTAAATTTTTAATACAAAACATTTATAAAATAAAATAAAAAATAAAATTATGATTATTTAAAATTTCTATTGTTTTCTATTTATAATTAAACAAAATGGTTAAAGGGTAGTTGAAGTATAATGGCAAGTGATAATAACAATGACCACCTGCTTTTATTCTACTTGAAAACAAACTCCTTCATTTAACACAATCCTGTTAAAAAGATACTTAATTAAAAAAAATGACATTTTTCTCGATTCATTGTTATAAAATAACTAGTTAAAAATAAATTTGGGGTAAAGTGTCGTGGTCGGGTGTTATTGTATACTATATATACTGTATATATTCAAATTCGTGAAAAAGTTCTCTTGACAATGAAAACATTTTTGATCGTACACCGTTAAATATTTATTAATACCAATATTATTTACTGTACATTTTTTCTGATTTTTCGCTTTAATAAATATTGCAAAGAAAAATAGCCAGGACAAAAAGCAAACCATCAAAACCACGTACGATTAAGAAAACTAAAACTAAAATTACAATTCGTAGAAAAACTTAATGTTCTGAAATATATGTACACAATATTAAATCGGACGAGAAATATCTCGTGTCGAGATGGCATTCGGACAATCTTTAAACCTCAACAGAATAACACCGTTGACGGACTTGCAAACACACGTCGTACAATACACGTACATCACTGGGCAGGATAACTGCGGAACGTTAATATCGGTACGAGGGCGTAGCGCATACGAACACGACGGACCGAAACGATACGTCGACTTTGCGACGAAATTCGCGAACTCGGGTGTGAGCGACAGTTACGAGGTGGTTTGAGAGGGTGCGATGTTCTGTTACATTCGAACGTTTCCCGGGTACGGTGCGGCAGGACGGACGGTTCCGAAATCCTGGGGAAAAACGTATAAGATTCTCGGTCATCGTCCCGCGAAACCGGACGGGAGTTCAAACGCCTGCGACTGCTGCAATTGGTAGACACCGGCTACGTTTTTCTGCTGCTGCTGCTGCTGGTCGTACAAATAATCCCTGGTCAGCTGCTGCTGCCGGCGCTCCTGTTGCCGTCCGTCCAAGCCCAGCCCGATGCGTTCGATCAGCTTGTCGGATTTGTCGCCGTGCAGCGCTATGAACTCGGGGGCACGACGTGCGCTCACCGCCGGGTCGAACGGCCACGACTGTTGCCTGTGGAACACGGCCGAGCCCAGCACGTTGTTCTGTATGAGCGAGATGATTCCGCCCCGGGCCTGCGTTGCGATCACCTGGTAACGGGACGATAATATTATATACGTGTGGTTGTAAAAAACAATCCAATAATAATAATAAAAGTAACGGGTTGTTTTGTAACAGCCATAACCTATAAAATGTTTCCATCGATAAACGCGATTTGGTGCGAATAAAAATTAAGAATAAAAACCTAACTTAACCGTAAGTTTATGAAATATGTCTTGGGACGAAGGCTAAATATAGATGAAAGTCATCGCGAACTCTACAACTAGAACGTCATCATCGCTTTACAACCGTTGTAACTACTCCAACGCGCAGCAATAATTTGAGAACAATTGACGATAAATCAAATTTTACGATCTAGCGGCGGTAGACGGTTCGTTTTAGTTTTACATTTTGAGAACCGCTTATGTGGAATATTTTTCGAAAGTTCTGAGTGTGGGAGAGGGGGTGGCTACAAAAATTCACACCAGAGTGTATTAATCCCTCTAAATACATCTCGGAACATTCGTTAAACATAATACTGAATATACCAAATAGCTGTGCACTACGTGTTAACCACACGAGAGTGGCCCCTGAACACGACGTGTGCAAACATTATTACACGTGTAAAGTTCTTGGCGGAGACTCGTGAACACGCGGAAAACCAACTTTGGCCAGAGGTAGAACAAATAACTCGATCGGCACGATTATTCGCACCGAACTTTTCAACATATCGCTTCGCATTGAATACATTTCAATACAATAGCGTACACTAAATGTGGACGTCTCGAACTCGTGTTCGTACCACTCGTATTTCCGTCCTATAGTCCTGCGTGTACACACCACGTTCTCTTGTTTTACCTTGGAATCATCGCCTTTCAACACTCGTTCTCTTATTTGCTATTGCGTTTCGATTACGTGACGTCGTGAATTGGTTAGCAATCAAAAACGTATTTTCCCGTGGTTTCATCGTAATCGGAATCGCGTGCGGTTGCTTGGCCGTCGGAACATAAGGGTTTCGCCACGCGCTCAAAATCGCGATTCTATTCACCCCGGTACGAGTTTCGAAGGATTGGTCCCACCCCTCTCCTCACGATAATCAAACGGCAATTCATGTGTTTGTATACGTCAATTAATCAACCGCTGCAGAAAACTAGGCCGTACGTACTGCGTTTTTCCATTCAACCTTAACTTTCCGTGTTTCACCACATCGCCGATCGTCTAACGGTCGTGGCGAGTACTTTTACGTCTACGACCTACGTACGTTACAACATTGTGTCTTACGTTGTTTCGACTAATATTGCACCGAACTGAATCGCGTGCTCGCCGTAAGAACGCGTAATATGAGTATTATCATTCCGTGTCGCGTATGAATACATCTTGTATTATTTAATTTCTCAAACTTCTGGATTTTAACTTTTGTTCAACATTCAAATATATTATCGTTGTTTGCGATGTCAAAGTATCGAAGTAAATTATAAAATCGTCAAGGGAAAAATTGAAATAATTTTTATATATTTTGCGTGGTTAGACTACGTAAAAATAATGTATTTCACCGCCCATAATAATATTTTAGAAATAATCACGTCTTGTTATAAATGTATGGATTACTGTGTTTCTCATAATTTATGACTCATAAATTACAATTAATAATAAGAACAACCGGTTTTTGTATAATTATATAAAACGTAAAATATATGACGAAACTTTATTTTAAAAAATTGGGATCAATTGAAATGTAAATACCTGAATACATATTTGTAACTTTAAATATTTACGATAAACAAAACAGTTTTTAATCAATTCACATTAAAAGTTTATATTTTGTTCTTCATAAGTTGATTTTTCATTATTTTACTTAAGGTTACTTTACATGATTATGATTTTTAAAATTAAAACGTTATAATAATATATTCAAGATTAATATGATAATTTTCGGTACAGAAAAAATCAATTCCACTGAAAGTAAATAATATTTATGGGTAAAATAAAGCTGTTCAATTTAAATTGATTTTGTTTTTGGTAGCTTTAGTTCTATTATTTAAAATATACGTGTTAACAATAATAAATAAAAAAGCTTCCCGCTTTGAATTTCTTCACTTATTTCAATCAAATGAGAAAAGTAAAAAAAATCATTATATTTTTAGGAAGACTTTTAATAAATATTAATTGAGCTTTCATGATATAAGCATACTTAATTCATTATTGATATTAATTTATTTGTATTGACAACTTGTCTAATTCTTTTCGTCGATAACAAATTTGTGACTCGTAAAATTTGTACTTTTTAGTATATGCAGCTTCTCTGTTTGCTTACTGCACAATATTTAATACATTTTTTAAAATCATTTTTCTCCTTTAGAATTCAGGTATATTTTTTTTCAACACACTAATTGATCCCCGAATCGGCTTACTTTTGAGTCAGTGATCAAAGACTACATTATAGTAGAGTATGATATTATCTTAATGTATGCTGTCATTGGATTTCCCATTTCACGCAAGAAATATTGATCACCAAATTCATATTATACACGTGCTTGAACTTATTTCAAGTCTGAGCAGAAACGCAAATGAGCAAACGTTGTTGACCTAAGGCTTTTTGAAAATACCACTAAAAGACGGTAAAAATTATATTGGTTTTAGTGTTTTGAACCTGTTATGGCGTAATAGCATCAATGTATGGCAGAGAATTAAAACCGGTTTTTTCACGTTTTAATTGAACAATGTTCGAGCTCACGGGAATCTCCAAAACCCAAACCTAAAATCAAATGCTATTATACCAGGAACATTTTTTTTTTTTCAGTCGAGAATTACAAAATGTAGTTGTTACCGACAATATAGCAGTCGAAGGTCTGCAGTAGTTGAAATTTGTAATTGTGTGTGTGTTTTTTTTTTTTTAATTTATCACACCGCCAACAAGATCTTTTTCATAAGCGTAACTACGCCGTGGTCGTAATACGTTTTTCGCACGCCATCATAACCGTGATTATATTGCGTATAACTACTAATATTATAATAATTGCTCCGTTCTAATGGAGAATTATTTCTATTCATATGTTCCTGTTACTCATGGCACTAACCTCATCGACAGTATACGTCTAATACACGAGAAAATATATTAACCATTGGTGTATGTACTAACGCTCACAAACTACGAATGTAAATTATAAATATATATTGCGAGATAATGTTTATACGTAAATATAACCATTTAAAAAACCTCTAGGATATTGTTACATTTCGATAAATATTTTATCATCTGCATTACAGTTTATTCAAACAGTTCTGAACACACGTATAATATACATTATATGATATTTTTGAGATTTAAGACGAAAAAAAAAAATCTTAAAAATACATTCCATGCTGGGACGTATTGATTTAACGTATGCATTTTAATCGATGTCAATCCTTGTTGAACAATAACTATTATTATTTACCAATAACGTCGATTTCTCTTTACATATCGTAACAATTAAGATTATTCTCGAATAAAAACGAATAATAATTAACGCATCTAGTATTAAAAGGTCAAATGTAATATGTACTTGCGTATTCATATGACATACTGACGTCATAATAATAATTTCATAATAAATATTAGCACCGTCGTAATGTAAAAGTAACGCGTGTGGTGATTATTAATAACAATGAATTGATAGTTTCAGGTTATTTAGTTGGTAAAGTATGAATTTAATGGTATTTTAAACGAAATTAAATATAGTCATTAATCATTATTATTCACTGTACTTACGATAAAATATAAAAATTTTTATTATCAATTACAGAGAATTCGAACGATGTGAAAGGAATTAAATTGAACAAAAAAAAAAAAACATTAAAATGTTACCTTAGAGAATTCGTCTTTCTGTTTCAAAATGTTGTATCCGAGTAAAAGAAAACGGCAATTAAAAACATCGATGAAATATTTATGTGAGTATCCATTACCCTTATTTTTAGAATTCGAAAGGATTCTAACCCACCCACCTCCATTGAACATAACTGTACAGATTCTCAACCCTTCTCGAATAACGTGATTCGTTTAACGTGAATCATAACTTCATATAAATGTGAAAAAAAAATGAGCATTCTATGATTTTGATAAATCCCGTGTTCCCTTCCAATTCACACGTCCGGATTTCGTGTAAATATCGTCACTAGACTAATATGGTACATCATTTTTGCATGGAAATTGGACTATTTACTTTTTAATTAATATTCGTAAGTGGGAAATGATGAAGGAGATGAAAATTTTTTTAGTGTAAATAATAATATAAATTGTTGATGTCAATTTCCAATAGGCATGAATGGACCACGCGTACTTGTGTTCACAATACGCAGCATATAAACAACGACGAAAACCCGCTCAGTTGTTAAAATTGCAAATTTTAAACGAAACTGTATCAACCGAAGGGTGACATTGGCCCGAAGGCGAAGAAAAGTGTATTTCGGCCAAAAAGAGGACCGACCGTGTCCATACTCGCACAGTTGCACGTCGAGGTACGAACGATATTGAATCTATTACGTCTTTCACGTTTGATAAGACAAAAAAAAAACATTTGTCGAACACGCAAAAACCAAATGTTGGAGTAGCGCATGTATCCATGACAAGGGGATCCATGCAGCGGTAAACTTTGCTGCTATCAGGAGACAATAGACCGATCGAATGTACGGGCCGCGAGACGCAACGATAATGAAAACGTGGTGGATGAAATAACGTAGGCGGGGAAAGGTTCTTTGAATGCGACCCCTGGTACAACAGTGCCGGAACTCGAAACGTTGATGTTTTCGGTTACGAACACGGGTCGACAGCTATGGTTGTGCTCTGCGAAACATTATGCCGACAGGAATAGGAGTAGGTACGATCAACGCGTCCGTAATGCGTTTGTGCCGACATTGAATTCATCGAACTTTGCGGTAAAGGAAAAATAACACGTTCCCGACGTGCGTTCGAACATTTACGAGTCGCGGCACCGTTGCATCGATGGTGTATCGAGGTCTGGGGACTATATAAAACGGTCTAGAACAAACGGTCATAACCGTTCGGACGTAGAGGACGAGCGCGAACGTACACGTAAATACAGAACTATTATCGATTACAACTCATGGGGTGTAAAACGTACACGTTAAATCGTATCAGCCCTGTCGCCCTCTGAAAACAATCACGGACGATCGAATCGATCGTTTAAGGTACGCGCGAGCGACGCGTTCCGCAGCCAACTCGAGGCGGACGCGGACCAACGCGAATGTTAAGGGCGCGCGTAAGTGCGCGGACGACGACGGTATCGCTAAAGTGCACACTCACCGTGATGACGATGGCGGTGGCCAGCAACAGGCTCGGCGCTACGGGAACTGCTGCGGTGCGCATGACGACTGCGGCGGCCGGTGACGACGTGCGAACGACGACTGTTGTCGAGGAGTCTCGTCCGGTGCGCACCGGGTGGACGGCCGCGAACGCGAGACGACGAGCGGCTCGTGCCGGAGGTGCTGTCGCGCGGCCAATGTGAGCCAGTGGGTCATCCGCGTGCGTGCGCGTTTCGTGGTCGGGGTGGAGTGACTGGTGGTTGCGACACGGCGGCGGCAAGAGGTGCACGTGCGATTACATAAGGTTCGACCGGGGACCAATGTCCCCCCCCCCCCCCCCCTACCGGTCCGCTCGCAACGCGCGAACGGACCTCGTGGCCGTTGTTCGCGCGTCCGTTTCCCCACGGCGCCCCGTCCAGAAACGTATGATTTTTGTCGTGTTCGGCGCGCGATTCGTTCGACCGTTTTCGGGATTTCCGCGGAACTCGTTCGCCGTGAAAAATTCATTTTTTCCGGGCAGGGCTGGAATAACGTTATTCCTCTCCCGATTGATATATTTTTTTTTCCTCGTCCCGAACCCTCCCTCCTACGACGCCCCCATCGTTCACTAGCGCGCACGTGTACCGCGAGTGTTCGCCACCGTCGGTTCGCGTTTTCGAAAAATAAAAAATTTAACAAACGTACCACTCGCTAACGAGCGGGTGGGCGATTCGTGTTTCGCGTGTTTCCCACTGCGTACGCGGTTTCGGTTTTCACTTACGTTCTCGGTAAAGATTTATGACGTTCGGACACTTTCGGGTGGATTCGAAGAAACGGGTATTCGAGTTCAAGCTCGAAAAATGAAAATATCTAATCAAACAGAAACGCGTTTAATTAATGTACGTTTTCTACAGTCGCTCGTTCTGTTTTGCGCTAAATAAAAGCTGTGGTTGGATAATAATCGTCCCTACTGCCGGGTTCATGTTTATTGCTTATTATACGTTTCTTTACGATTGTTTCGAATTCGATTTCGAACATCGAAATGGTTACATTTTATAATTTACACAGCACGCGGAATACGTTATATTTAATTGTCTGGATGGTTAATTCAGTGCACATACTCTTAATAGTATTTTGTTCAAATTAATCACAGCGTTAAAAATCAGAACGCTACGACATAGATTTGCGGCGGTAGTCAGTGGTGATTGACTGGCGAATATTTGTTTTTACGTTCATACGGTAGAGTATTTTTTTCTTGATAACAACCCGTCTGTTACGCTTAAACAGAAAAAAATTTACCGTCACGCGTGGTGCAAAGACGGAAAGTACGAGCAATCGAAAATCATTCGAGTTTTCAAATCAAGTCGATCTAAAGCTTTAAAAAATACTCGTGCGCGGATGTATACAGAGTGGAAGGAGAATAAGATTCGAGGGGAGAGGGAAGCGAAAAACTGACCCTCGGGCTCTACCCACTCGTTACCGTCCGTTGCAACGCGTTGTCATTAAAATATTATCGGTTCGGCTTGGTATTACTTTCCGAATAGGTTCCGTTGAATTAAACACCATTATCGTGACCTGCAGAGGCGGTTTCATCGTTTACTTCTAACCCCGGGCAGATCAAAAACACTATTCACATGATCCAAAAATATTGATCTAGATTTATAACGCCGTGCGAGCGTTAAAACGTTTACGGTTTATCATCGTTAAATGTGTTCCATAGAGTAGCTTGTACGTCGAATTGTAATTTATTTAACCATCTTTTACAATGCGATGGCAGCGTGCGGCGGTAGGTAGGTTCCCATTACATGTATTAGCTTTCGGGTAAGCAACGGCTACCGTTGTAATACCAAGTTCGATACAAAACCGGTCGTTTTGAACAAGAGAGCGAAAAAGTGGCGATTGAAAACGATAATAACATAATGTTATACGTGCAGTCCGTGGTAAAGTAAAAAACACGTCCGAACCGAGCGGACTCGTGACGAGTCGTTGTCAACGAGCGTGCACATCAACAGTCGTAGGTTTTATGATAATTGGGCATTCGAACGATGTCCCCCGGGGGATCTTACCCCATTACTACGGTTCGCCGCCCGGTGGCACGACTAGCGTGCGAAAACAACCCCGTCCGACGCACCAGTGTACCGGAATTGCATAACCGGAACGCCGACGTAGTGGGCGACCGGTGGGGCGAAGCGTCATAGGAGACAATGAAACAATGTCGGTTGCCCGCTTTGAATTCTTATTTCATAATAAATGATAAGCATAAACGTCTTGAAACATAAACATAAATATAGGTATATATATATATTTATTTTAAAATTTTTCGAACATTTTTCGTTTTTGTTTGACCTAAATCTTTAAATAAGATTAGATTTCGTAAACGATCACCGTACTTGCGCATTCGCGAACTGTTACGATGCGAGAGCAGACGGAGGAGGTTCGGGTGAGTTTTGTGCGATGCTTCGCACGCGTCGATGTACTCGAAAAAAATGACGACCGAAACAAACGGTCAGCACCGCGTCGATATCGTAACTTTCGGCGTCGACGCTGTCTCGGCGATGATGGGTTTCGACACGAGATACGGCTTACGTGGTCGGTTTCGAGACGAAAGTCGTAACGATTTTTTGCTCAGGTAGTCGGTCGCGCCCGAAAGAGATTGTACGCGCGACACGGTCGGCGCACCCGTTTATAAGCTCCGAGTCGAGTCGCGTTCGACTTTCACACATTTTTTGGTTCATGGAATAAATTTGTTCAGTGGTCACAAGTCGAAACCGACGACGGTTTTCCACCGCGTGCGCGCCACGTGCTTGTTGGACCACGGTGGTTATTTGGACTACACCGCGGTTCCCGTATCAATGTTATGGAATATTCAACAACGGCCGATGTCGATTGATAAATGGCAGTCGGAGCTAAGCGGTGCGTGCGTTACGGGACAACCATTCGATCACACATAAATGTTCTCCCGGAGATATCTATAATTAACGTACACCTCGGTACAGACGAAGTTTACGAGCATAACGGTTGTAAAAAAAAAAAAACATTTCTCGGAGTGCGATACCGATGAAAATGTTGTTCGCTTGGTGACGAACACATGGCTCGGTAACTATTTCTATTTCTCGTCTTTCGAAACGTTGATAATATGAAATACGTTTGATGCGACAGTTGTCGTTACGTTTTATTTCACTCTCAACGCAATATTATTCCGTTCTCAACAATAACGACATTTGATCGATTACATTTTACGAACAGTTTAACGTAGTGAGTATTATCCTAAAAAATCCCATGACAACAGTACGCTGACCAAACTTCATTGTTGCCGGAGAGAAACAAATTGTATTAAAGCGAATTTCCCGACATTCTGATTGTTTACACGACACAGTGTAAATATTAAGATTTAATTTGTTACAAATTTTAAAACAGTATAATTTCGTGACAAAGGTAAAATTATGATTACATTTATATACTAACGGACACGGTGAACTTCGTCTCGACCCAATTTTACGTCTTCAACCGCAGAGTGATAATAAAACGCATACACATTTAGTTCAAATTTCATTGTGATGTGTTTGAATGGAACCGAAATCAATAACGAGCGATATGATAAACAATGTTTTTCGTTTTGTTTTCCGGCGTAAAAACGAATAACGAAGACGGTTTGCTAACGCACACAAACTGACAACGTACAGCTGACCGTCCGGAAAACATGGAAATTCGATAAAGCAGCGATAATATAATTCAACACTACATTTGTGGCTGGTCTTTTCCTAATAACATTTCGTTGAATTTGAAATGGTGATTGATCAGCGCGACCTGTGCAATATGGGCAAGTATCCATTAATTTGCTTTTGCACGCGCCTTTTGCGTTTGATTATCACGGACATTTTAACTAATTATTGCACGACGTGTCCTTCGTCCAAGGTTTGATCGTCTGATAGGAGACATCAGTCAAGTAAATAACTCTGTCTAAAATTATGATTAATCCTATTCAAAATAAAATAATCTCACAAAAAAAAAAAAAAAAAAATGAACGTAATGAATGTTTCGCAATGAATAGAACGAATTTTTTTTGAACAAAATCGGTACAGCCTTTCTCAATCGATGAATTACTATACATTTTTCACACCATTTTCATATACATTAAAGATATTTATTTTATAATAACTGGGCGTCACTGAGAATATTCGTGAAGAGGTCCATAATATACAACGATTATTATCGCATCGAATGCATTTCATATTTTATCAACATTATAAAAGGCGATGGAAGTGTGGACCAATCGCCACATTGTCGTTTGGTGAACACAGTTTTCGTTAGTGTGGACATTTTTAAAACGTATGTCCTGTTACAAAATGTTCGTTTGGGCGATCGAACCGTCGGTTGTCCCGTGATAGCCAACATTTCGCCACTCATCCCCAAAACGTCGCTGGGTTCGATTCGCCTTCTGCCAGTCGACATAAGAACGATATGAAATTACGTTTTTGCTGTTCTGAAAATCAGTGTGACCGCTGCTTACCTAACCGCGTGTTATTACCGGTCGGCGTATTGTTCTAATACAGAAACGCGTGTACGGTCGGTGCACGTTCGGACCGCTGCAACAAAGCTGCCGACGACGGGTTCGCGTTTACTTTTCGCACCAATAACTGTGACCCGTCTTAGTCATCCGGATTGCGCAAATCGATCTCGGGTCGCGCGGTTTATAGTAGGTCGTCCGCGCGCACCGCAAGAAAACGACATAACAACAAATCTGGGTTCCAGTGACCGTACGAGTGTATTGCGTACCGCGTGTGTGCAGCGTACGCAGTCGATCTGTGCCAATACGTGTGCTGTATTATGTAAGGAACCTCAAGGTCTTTGGCGAGAAGACCGCACGTAATGTGGGCAATGTTTACGCCGCTGCGGTCACGTACCGCCGCCGCCGCCGCGAACCTGTCCGTTAGAATTCGAATAGTTATTCGTTTGTTTATTTATTTCGACGAGTAGAAACTCAGCCAAGTGTACGCGTCGAAACTGAGCGGTACGTTCGATGCGTCGCGTCAAACAGATGATCTAAAATGCGCAGTAGAAACGCGACTGCGTAGGGAGTACGTACCCGACACGGTTTGCGGTACGAAAAGATTTAGGGCGAACATGCACAGTTGAACCGCAACGATCCGTGACGATGATAGACAATTAAAGAGCATCGCGCCCGATATTTTACGGACGGACACGTGTTCGCTTGCCGTTCGTGGCGTTTTTCGTTTTGGAAATCTAGTAAAACCGTTTTTACGCACGGTGTTGCAAGCGCGGCGTTGGTCGATGCAAGTTTAATCGATAAACGGAGTACGGTCGAATTGTACGTCGGAACGCGCGAATCCGTCCATCACGGGTCGCGAATACCGCAGCAACGGTTTTAAACGCAATGTTGCGCAACGCAAAACGGTTTATCGTTATCGCACTACGGGCCACAGGCAGGGATGGGCAACTAGAAGGCCGATTTATAGAACTTTGAAATCTGCCGGACCGGAGTGAAGAAAGCAAAAAATAAACATAAATTCATAAAAATGTACGGTTAACATTTATTTTGGATAATTTAATTTTACGACAGAACACCAATGCAACACTTACCCAATACCTATAGCCGTGTTAGATCTATGGCCGTTATGGATATATATTATGTTGCGACGTTTAATAGATTAGTTGCAGTTCTATACCGGAGAGAAGTATAATGTTTATAGATGACCACGGGATAGGGCGCGATCATGACCCGGTGGTCAGCAAGGGCGGACTTAGGCCTCGAAAGCCTGGACGGGTATAAGTTTTACAAATTAGCAAACAAGCGACTAGTGTTACACGAACAATCGTAGCTTGAGGCCGGAACAAAAAATTTCTGGAGAGCCCGAGTGGGTATGGTCACCTACCCACCCTGCCAGTCATCCCCGGGTGATCAGGATCTGTTGGTTTACCGGTGACCGCGCGGGAAAATATGCGCACGACGTGCACGCAGACGAATTTACCGCGATGCGTTTTCTTGCAAGAATCAGGTGCGCATCGCCGGGGGGGGGGGGTTCGCGGATTGTCGCGACCGCGACGGTACAACACGCGTTAAAAGGACGATACACGGTTTTCGTTGTTTTTATTATTATTCTTTTTCTACACCAACGTTTTCGGTTCGTGTGTCCGCGTGCGATTTCTTTCGTTTCGATTTGCAACACCTGTACACACACGACGCGCAAAGTTGATTTTTTTTATTATTAACTGTGCGGTGTACACGTGTCGGAACGGTGCGTTCGAAAGGATATCGGACGTTCGAGGCGCGCTTGCAGACGCGTCGACGCGAAACGGTGCGGAGCGCGCGCGCGTACCGAATCGATAACACTTACGACGAGTAATGCGTCCGGGTAAGAGTGTTGATAAGACGGTACAGGTAATAACGACGTGCGCGTGTTACGGTAGGTACGCACACGTTGCGAAAAGATGAAAAGGTTAAGAAACCGGAGAGTAAAAATATAAAATTATATCATTATAATTATTACGATAACGGTGTTGCGAGGTTATAACACGTTATTTTCGTTGTACGAGATCAATTATTATTGTTATAGTTAACCAACGAATATCGCTACGAGCAGCGTACGCGCGGGTTGGTGTAAACGCGACGAAAAGAAAGCGGCGCGCGTACGGTATGACCGCGAGTATAGAATCCGTTGAGAAATCGCATAGGCGCGAACGTGCGCGCCCGCAGGGGTGGGGGCCAAAGGGGCCATTTCCTCTACTGGGAATTTTTGTTTCAAAACCATTGTTAATTTAATACCACGCATATTGATTGTAACACGATTTTACTGAGGTCCATTTATGAAGTTTAGTAAAATGTATTATACTTTTAGATAATCTAAAATGTTTAATCTTGAACGTATTTATTAGTTTACTATGTTTACACGTGATTGCGTATCGCTTAAAACTATCAGTTCTCCCGAGTACGGATTTCTATGGTATTTGATTTTGTTCTCATCTATTTTTAGGTACATGTTGTTTTGGCCCTTAGAATTTTAATCTTGCCCCGGGTGAGATTTTATCTTGCGGGCGCGCTTGGGTGCGAACGGCATCCGAGGGACGGTAAAATCATGGTTCGTAACAAAACGTTGAATCCAGTGCGGTGTTGCGGACCGACCATGAATGTAAAGAACTACGCGCTGATAATAAGTAATATTTTGCTGATACAAGACGTACAGGTATTACGCATACGTGTGGTGACTGCCAGCAATCGAATACACACGTGGCCCATCCGGAGAAGCAACTTGAGAATTTGTACGCCCGAGGAAAGTGTTAATATCACGCTCTATCTCCATTGGTAATCGGTTAAATATCCTTCCCTACTATTTTTTTTTCTAATAATTAGCATAAAATCATACTTATTGAGTTTTAAACACATTATCAATAACAAAGTTAAAAGTATCTAGCTAGTAGTCACTAATAGGATTACATACTACAAAAATTACAACCTCTAACCGTTAGAGTCTAACGTTTTACACCAGACGATCCATCGTCAACCCTATTATTGCAATACCTGACGAGTGGTTTTAGCGAAATTACAAAAAAAAATTTTGTTATGATTGCATAACCTGGTGTTGCATTGTGTGATGTTAAATGATGTCCAACACACTTATCAGTATAACAGGAGGGTTAGGGAGGATTATTGCTGCATTATTGATTATCGAGATGGCCACCTTGTTGAACACTAAATGCATTAACAACACTAGTTGAAATATATCACTTGCAACAGTTTGAACTGTGATAAAAGTAAAAAATATTGATTACTATTTGCATTTAATAGTCGATTCGATTCGGTAAGGCATCGGTTCCCAACTCAAGGTACGACACCCCAAGGAATACGCGAGATGATCTCAGACGGTACATGAAAAAAAATTGAGTAACCGTGGAAAAAGTTAAATTTGTTTTATTTAAAACGATTTTTTTCGGAAATATGCAATTTGTATTATTAAAAAAACAAATTCATTGTGCATGCGCGAGTGTTATGTACAGATTTAAGTTCAGATACCATAAAAAAGTTTATTGTTAAGTATAAAATCCATTGAAAAAATAGAATTCAAATTGCATTGCTCTAAGCAAAAATATTGGGTGTATCCAATTATCGTTTATACATTGCGTATGTGCAATTTGTCATTTTATTTGTTGATTTGTAAAAAAAAAAAAGCTATCAAGTCAAATTGTACGTGAACATTTTTCAAAATGTGTAAGTGGTACGCACGGATATTAAAAGGTTGGGAACCGCTACAGTATAAGGTAACGAGAAGAAAGTCTGACGTGAAATTTTGTCACATGCATTTCGGCCTTATGCATCCACTCTATGTATAACTATACTACTATGTCCATTAGAAGCTATACCTAAATTACATTTAGGTTTTTCAAAACAAAATCGTTAAGCTTTCTAAAATCACATGTACACGTATTGCTATGTTCATTAGTTGTGAAATGTATCACATTCATGCATTGCATAACAATAGTGTCACATTTTCTGAAATCACACGTCTTCGACAAAATTAAAACTAAAACAATCAAATGGACGATACATGGAGTGGATAATATAGGTCAAGATGGCCGCGGTTTCCGCTATATTCAGATTATATCAACCGGAATTGGGGTGGATCAAGGTGGTGGCATTATAACTTACGATTGTATACCGGTTAAGGCACCTCACTGAGCGGAGGGGTCGTGGCCCTTGTTAAACCATCACAATGGCCCACTTTGCGGAGGGTTTTATATCAGTGATGTATGGCCGGGGGATTTGAGTTAAGTTTAATAAGAGAAGGTAGACAAGCGTACGGTAGGTTAGATTACGATAGGTCAACAGGGAGGCACATGGATAAAAGGGTATTGTATTATTGGGGCGTAGGGAACTTGAGGTAGATTAGAGAGGACATAGTTTTGATCGAGAAAGTTTAACACATAGGGGCGGATCTAGGGGTGAGGTTCAGAGGGTCAGCTGACCCACAGTTAATATTCGTTGACAAAATTGGCCTTTTGGAAATTTTTTTCTCTTTTTAGACCTTGATTTGGGCTCTTGGACAGTTGACCCATCGGAGTTACTAGAAAAAATGAATGCCTTGTTCGTTCAAAATTTAAAATTTTTCAATTCATAATTAATATTTTAAATGATATCGTTTTAATAAAAAGTTAAGTAAATCATATTTCATTCTGTACGTTTGTAGCGCTAATAAAATTAGATTATATTTATTAATCGTAAATAAGTCATTATCGGTGGTATCACTAATTCTAAAATGTAATATAAATATACTTATACACTTTTATGACAATATTGTGTTTTTTTTTTTTTTACAAGGTATTCATTTCTAATTCAGTTTCATCTCTAATAAATGGCCTCTTGAAATGGCTTGATTCACAGTTCCCCGACTCTGGATTCGCCCCTGTTAACACAGCAATGAATTACCCCGGAGTGGTGAGGCACGAGGGCTCTAGAACCGTCCATTTCACACTAATCCCACTTGCGCCCATCTTTTCTATCCTATTCTTCATTCTTTTAACGTTTTTCTTTTCTTTCATTTTGTGTTATTACACAACAACGGCCGATGTGAATATAATGATAGGATATTCTTTGTGACGCATAATATCGAACCGTCTGTACAGTGCGATTGTTCGGTGACCGTTGTTCAGATGAATTAGAAATTCGTGAGCAAATAGAAAACGATGAGAAATCGTTACGTGGTTTAATACTCGTCGCATGTGATATAAAATCCATGTACAAACATTCGTGTGTTCACATAAATTATTATATTTTAAAAACGGTACGCAGTTTTTATTTTTATTTTTTCCTCCAATAAACCGATCAATAATTTCTGTAATCGTATTTTGTTTGGGTTTAGATGTTGTTCACGTATCCAACCGAATATTATGTTTTTTATGTAATTTTCTGTTCGTATGATTTAAATACATAAACGTGTAAAAAGGCAAAACGTGAAAACCATGTAATAATATAATATAGTTATTATAGTGTATTCGACATCGTGGTATAAACCATAGGTGGTTTGACATTTTTCAGCTAGTGGTTCAAGCATAGTTAATACCACCCACCTACCCACCAAAAAGTCATATAAGGTACAAAAACTTACCTAATTATTATTAAATTGCCAATTGTATACAACCTATCGCTAGTGGCGGTTCCTGAGAAGTCACAAGGGGGGGGAGGAGAAAACATTTTGCATACATATTCCATTTATTTTTTCCTTTTGGTTGATACATGAGAAGTAATTTTAAGTTCTATAAACTTTATACCACAATGACATAATATAAAAATATAGGGTATCAATATAAAAATTAAAACAAAAATTAATTTTCTTATTCAAACTTCATTAACAGACAAACATTTTTGTAAACAATTAACAGTTTTGACAAAAAATTATCGGCAAAATTAAAAACGATTTTTAGTAAGCTGTTCATTCATATTTTTAGTTTTTACACGGCTCAAGGAAGGGCGTCCCCCTCCCCATAAACCACCCCTGTCTACCGCTGCCAGATGCCAAGATCAAGTACCCATCTATAAAAATGACACCCATCCCAAAATATTTGGTGGTTCAGTGAACCACAAAATTCATGATCAAGCCGCTTCTGGTATAAACATCAAACATCGAGTTAGGTATGATCCGATTATGTGTATAGATCCCAATAGTGCACATTTTTTCCTCGACGACTGTACCAAACCAATAGTACTGTTAATAACTGTTAACGTTACGTGACTGACATGCCTGTTAAGATGAATAAACTCGATTCGCACGGCGAACGAAAGAGGTACTTTTATGTTCTTGTGTTGTTCATAACGTTTCGAAAAATCAACACGAACGAAAAGAAAAAAATATATCAGTAAAATTGTATATATATTATTTATTCGTCGTATATAAAGCTAATAATTTTTTCATAAAAAACACCGACGTGAAGTAGTCACAAACCGAATAATTTTCGTGTAATCCCGTAGATCAACTCGTTAAAACTGCAAACGACGTCAAATCGTGCGATATCATGACAATTTATGCAACCATTAAGTGACCAAGACGAGACTACGACGAGATAAGTAAACAAAATTAACTCGTGACAAATACCGTGTTTATAAAACGAAACAAATTTGAATCTTCTGAAAATCAATCCACTCGATCTGTTGTACAGCAAAACGTACAATCTTAAACGGATTCATAAAGGATTCAACCTTTAGATTGATTCGATTAATATTTTTCTATTTCAACCGATAAAATGAAATTAACGTTGAGAAGAAATTGAATAGGTAAAAAAAAAAGTGATTTTCAAATCAGCCATCAAATGCAGAAGACATATTTTTCGAAAACTCAATATAAAAATTTGCAAAACGAAGAGTAAATGTTATAGAAAAAATGTCGACAAAAATGTATTTTCAACATTTTTCTTATCAATGGCTCTTAAAGTTGGTTATGGATTATATTTGAAAATAAATACAGACGCTTGTCTGAATAAATCTCACAATAAGTATTTATTCGGTATAGTACGCTAAAGTAAATACTTTTACTCGGGTCGATAATGTTTGCGTCAGTTAATGGTTTCGAACAATGCGAATTCCAAAATTAATCAACAATTACATTTAAATAACAAACGATTTCAGCTATATCTAACTATGTAATCAATTATCTGTACAAATATTGCACGGAAAATATGATATTCTGTTTGCGGTACCAATTTCGTACACAGTTAACATACCGCATTGAATCAATTGTCTAACACACTCATCAGTTTTACAGTTAATCTAAACCATGTCGAACAACAGCAGTGCCAATAATAGTTAATTTATTCATAATTATGTAATACTCGCGATTGTGACCAAAATTTAAACACGAATATAACCTATGCAACACTGATGCTATTGACAATAATCAAACGTCTATGATATAGAATTCTATATTAACGTTTAGTCAATAATCACTGCCGCATTATAATTAATATTTTATTTACAATGTTCCATGAAATTCATATCTACTGCACCTATAATATTAATTAATTTAGTTAATTAATTTAATTTATAAGTTAATTTAATTATATAAGTATCCTATTTGATAATAAGAATTATAATTTATAAGAACTCCGTATACCAGACACGAGTTGAGCTCAGTCGATTTACGTATCAGCTATTGTTAATGTATCCTTAACGAAATAGTTTACATTTTGTTATCGTGTAATTGTAATTAATTTTTTGGATGAAATGAAATAAAATTAAAAAAATCGTATGACCGTATATTTTCGTAATTATAACGTATCGTTTCAAGATCGCTGTAAATCCGGGTCCTCGCGTTTCTACTGTCCATTGGAATTCTCGGCCAGCGACCCATCCGCTCGCATCGACACATTCCGTCTCCGTTCGACGCAGGGACTAAAACTGTGTGCAGTATGACACACTTTGTTTACTATGAAATGTTAAGTGTGTAGTACGAAATTAAAACAATATGTTGTGGTCCTGTTCTTTATATTATGGTGTTTGTTTTTAATTTTACATTTTTTTATTCGATTATTTTACATGTTTTTAAAATTCCAAGATGTGTCAACAACAAAATCAAGAATACCAACTATTTTAACTGTATTTCTCATTACTGTTAACATTTGAAAGGGTAGAATGACAAAATCCTTAAGTGTGCAGTACGAAAAAGTATATATTTTAGCCTCTGGTTCGACGGTGTACAATCGGAAACGGGAACGGCGAACTGCCGTAGTTCGCGCAACTGTAGGCGCTAGCGTTTAGGCCAACAGTCGTGAGCCAACGTAAGAGGAGAAGCCGTCAGGAATCCGACCGGTTTGCAAGATTTATTTTTCGCATTCGTCCCACGAGTTCGTCTCCCTCGCGTGTTAAATGCATAACAAATAATACCGATTGAGAAATTATTTCGATCCTACCCGTATTTCTGTATTAGAAGCATTCATGTTATTATTATTATTCATTTTATTTCATGTCACATGAAATAAGACGTACTAGCCGTAAATCCGAACCGATGAAATTATTAACGATTCAGCTTTGACTAGCGAACATTTGAAACAAAAACCACTTAAAAGATGGTCTTAGATTATAATAAACTAGTTTATGATGGATGTGATCTATCATATCTCTCAATTTGTCATGACGAATTAAGATATGTGTTTTTTTAGTATTATTTTTTTGTACATAAATAATATACGGATGATGGCTGCTCTACAAATCCTGGTGATTCTTTTAGACGCAATTATGATTGTTACAATTCATATACATACATATATATATATATGACATTTTTTAAAGTATAACGTACGTACTAAAAGCCCACGAACGAAATTTGGTTTACTTTGTTTGTACAGTTTTATTCGAAACATGAAATTGCTTTGGACGACGATTACCATGTTACCACTTCGGCTGGTCCACGGGTGGACGCCAACAAGTTTTTTGAATACACCTGTACAAACTTTTTCGAAAAAACAATATTAGTGTAAATGTGTAATCAATCAAAACCATTATATACTTGAACGTGTCTAAACGAAAAAAATCTGGACAATATTTTTTCTGTATTCCGGTTTTACGGCCGGAATAATATACCACTATTGCGGATTGTATTTTAAATTTTCTGAAATTAAAATTGTGAATGGTTTAAAAAAAAAATCTGACGGAAACAATAGGCGTTATTTCGAAAATTATCTCACCGCGCACTTAAAAGTTACCATGAGTGATAAATGTCAATAACCCGGAATTATTTTTCTCCAGATTACAACGAAAATAATCAAATCAGATTTCGTTCGAAACGTAATATTATTTACGAGTGCACGCAGTTTTTTCGCACGTTCGTCGCGATTTTCTAGAAATCGACCTGGGAAGTGTAAAAAAATGAAAATTTTCAAGCACACTTTATTTCGATTTCTTATTTACAGAAGGACATAATGATATGTTATATTTATTGTACTTCGTAGTGGCGCGTTTACATGCAGTCACTACAGGCGCTTGTCTGCAGTGGCGCACATTTTGAGGAACGGAAATTGTTAAAAGGATATTTTATACAAGAACTCTGGGCGCTCATAATATTTCTGTGATAAATTGAACGTGTGACTACATGTCCAACCCGTAACAAGATATTATTTTATCCTTTTATTATCTAGTGATATTATCGACACTCGATGGAAAATGGTCCTGCGAACATTTTGTTGATTGCGTCGTATCATGTACACGGTGTTTCAAAAGTCTTCATCCAATTACGAACTAATATAGTTCGGCAACGGTTAATCACAGGTTAATGACCGATGTATTAATGGAAAGATTAGATAACTAAGTTTATTTTAAGTTATCTAGTTGATAAATTTAGTGCCGCAATGGTTAGTGAACTAGGAACCGTTAGTTTGTTTCATTATGACGACTCCGCAACAAAAAGCGTTTTGCGTCTTACGTTTCAATAAGTGCGAGTCGGCATTAACCGTTCAACGTGATTTTCGAAGAACTTAGGGAACTGAAGCTCCTACTGCACAAAGTATTCGACGTTGGCACCAAACGTTCCAAGAAAGTGGTTGTCTGTGTGCACAGAAACACTCAGGTCGATCTCGTACCTCTGACGAAAACATCGAGCATGTTCGACTGTTTCGTTCGAAGTTCATCACTGGCCAGACGTTCCCTTGACCTCACAAAAGGTGATTTTTTTTTTATGGGACTAAATAAAAGATAAAGTGTATGTACCACCATTACCTACAAACTTGGAAGAGCTTAAAATCAGAATCAAAGATGCTGTCAATGCCGCGACACTAGAAATTATCAGCAACATTTAGGAAGAATTTGATTAACCCATAGATGTATGTCGGGCGGCCGGTGGAGGTTATATTAAACATTTGTAACGAGAGTAAATAAAACTTGACTATTTTAAGAATATATTTTACTTTATTTCACCCTTATATCTTCATTTTTAATATAATTATAAATTTTTGAAATTGGATGAAGACTTTTGATACACCGTGTATTTCAAAAATATACATCAACAACTAAATAATCCAAATCTAACACGTTTATTATGTTTCAGACATTTGGAATTGTCGTGGGCATTGTGTACAAATTATTCGAAAAACCTATCGGACGAGAAAAATGACAGTTGAAAAACACATCGTTACCTACGTTCAGTGAATAACTCCCCCGACGATAAGAAGGTTCACGCGAGCGGACTGGTAAAGTACGAAAACGATATCGGAACTCGCGAAATCATATGTACGATATAACTCCGCAGCCCCGTCGTCTCAAGACCGGGGGATGGTTTCAATGAAATGTACAAGAGTCAACTCGTCCTGAAGTAGAAATAACGATTAGACGGAGAACTCAGATGAGCAGTGCATCTAGCTGGGTGCTAAACGAGTAACTTCCACCGGGTCATAATGAAACATGGCCGGTTTGACGCATACGAAGTAGAAAACGAACGAAAGATAATCTAATAAAACTGCGGTTAGATAAATATCACGGACACCTTGTGCTTATGCGGAGAAAAACAGACAATCATCACATGCACATCTTTCGTCCACAATTGCACTCCAGAAGACATCCGGAATGGCACAAGCCAAGGAATGAACGTGGTTCGTATCTGGGCCAAAACAGTATAAATCCACTAACAGCGTCCACAAAACACTCAACCGTAATATGGTTACTATCATATTATATTTTATTCTGTTTCTTGTCACTTGGTAGAATGATGTTTATACCTTATCCCATCTTATCGTGTATTGTTTATTTATGTTATTAATTAATTTATATTATGTTATAGTATTATTTCCGTTGTCAATATTACTGTTAAACAACGCGCCTGACACGAAAAAAAAAGAAAACATAATTTACTCGCCCGACGCAACGTCGTCCTTCACGCGTGTATATTTGTGCGGCGTAAACGTACGGATATATTATGTAGTAACGACGAAAAGAAGGGAAGAAAAAAACCGTCTGATGTACCTGGACTCGCCCCCGAATGACAACCTTTTGTACACCGTCTGAATACGGCAGTAATTATTTTTCACTGCAGGTCACCACTCGTCCCGAACGTACCGCAAGCTGTTCATGATTAGTTTACATACATACATACATTTTTTTTGTATTTTTTATTTTTTCTCAGAAACAAGAATACTGGGCCCCGCCGATACTCTCGTGTGTATATATACACGCAATATATAGACACACACATTTTGTACCCTGCACGGGGTGGTCCGCACGCACTAAATTTACATTCTAAAATTCAAAATCAAATAGAGTAAATAAAAATAAAATACATATTTTTTTTGTTTCGGTGTAATGATATATGCAATATATTTTATTTATCTTATCCTTGTTTATGTTATCACTCTCTACTTCGATTGAATTCAATAATTATTATAGATTTTCTGTTCTAATAAATTCGATCATTTTTATGAAGTATGAATTGTATGTAACGTTATAATTATAATTAATTAATTTATAAACCTTTATATTTATATGCGGCGCGCAAGACATTTTTATAATTATTATTCGGCCCTTTCCAAAGTCCAATTGGGGATCGCTGATCCATATGATTAGAAAAACAAGGAAAACCGTTGCGGTAGTAAAACACCGTTGCGGGTTTCTTTGGCGAGCGCGCTCACGGTCCGAAATTGAAAACTGCGACGAACCGAAAAAACGATTCATATCGAAGGTCGGTACTGTATGAAAATTAGTGATGGACACTAATCTGGATTTCATGGATCATCCGGATAATTAAATTCAAATTTTCTGTTCAGTGACTCATTTTTATGAGTTCATATAAATTTAATTAAGGTCACGCATTAAGGATACACTAATTGGGCATTCAGTCATGGTATCATCTTATATTCATAAGAATTTGATTCGAATTCGGATTTGAATATCCGGATGCACGGAAAATTCAGATCTTCGGATTTCACGCTTATCCCTAATGAACATTTTGTTTACCGTTGTGAATACTTCATATATTTTAAAATAATTGTAGATCAAACGCAAAACAAGAATGTTGTACTACAAAGCCTGTATTCGAATCGCATAAAAATAAATGTTCCTGAATCGGAAAATCAAATCCAAAGTATTTCGATAACATTGTCAAAAATGTTTTCCGGTGGTTTTTATTTTCGTCAGTTATACGGTATCGTATTCAAAGTACATGATTTGTTAGACAACAGTATCGTTGCAAAAGCGAATTCGTGGTGCGTCTACGGGCGCGGAGGAATTATCACGGTTACGGAGATTTTCACGTGCAACGCGCCGCGAGCTCACAATAATTGTGTGCGAACCAAAAATAAGAGAATAATACAAGAGTAATATAATAAAAGAGAACACCTGGATATGAAACCGTGCAGTGCAGTACGTCAAAACTACATCGGTCGAACTCTCTCGAGGACGAAACGCGCGTACGCGTTGACAGCAGTTCGGTCGAGACGTATTGCGTAAGCGTAAAATATATATTTTACTACCGTCGCCATTCCAAGAAGACATTCGTAAAAGAGACAAAAGTATTATTGTAATCGAAATATGCTGGTCGTGACAAAAAAAAAAAAAAAAAAGCGCAAACGGAGGCGCAAAACCTATCGTGCAACGTTTTGCCTCGTCCGAGCAGTATTCGTCGTAAAATGTTCTACATTTTTTATATTTTTTTTTTAAAATTTTTTCTCGCTCAGGGAAAATCAAACGCAGTAGTTGGTAAGTTATACATAGTTTTATATATGCGTACTATATAATGACGCCGTCGTGTCTTGCGGCCGCATGAACGTGGTCCGTTGGTCCTTTGCGGTGCGCGCGACGTATGGCAGCAACGTGATCGCCGGCGGAAGGGCAAGACAGAAGGGACAGCTGACCAGGGGTCCGGGCCTTTCATATGATCTCATAATTCGTATGCTTATGATTTTGTTATCGAAATAAAATAACGAGTGCCTCCTGTCGTGCGAAAATGTGTACGGTATTTTTTTCATGATACCCCCACCAATGCTTCTCGAAACCGTGCTCGTGAACAGCGGCGGATCCGCAGCGCCAGCGAAACTGTGGGTCGGGCTGCTTCAACAGGCCATTTATTAGGGCTGAAAACGGACTGTAAATGCGTGCCTTAAAATTACACAACGCGATTAGCATGACACGTCGAGTTTGATCGTGATTACCGTTGAAAACATTAACGTTTATCTCATTCTACAAAGGACATTCCGTCTCGCACGGGGTCCGATGCGGAGATGTTTTACCGCACTTTTACGACCAGTGGCGTCGTTCGTGTCCCCCGATCTAACGTTGACTTTGACCACCGACAGTCGACCCACTTGAAGAGCGTATAAGAAGTCTCCGCGAGGCCAAAGGTCGTCGGCAACGACTGTTGACCGCCAGTCGGCCGACCTCCCGAAACCAGCAAGTGCTCGCCGCACGACCGTGTAAACGCACCTTTCTCGGCGGATCCGTCGCGCGCGATATCGTTGCGAAACGTGCGCCCGTCCGCAAACCGCGGGGGCGCCGACCGTGAAACGGTTACGCGCACCGAGACCGGCCGGACACGCACCGGAGTCGCGGCCGGTGCCCAAAGATAATAATAAAAAATAGTAAAAAGATGATGATAATAATAAAATAGACAATGATAGTGTTACGTAACGTGTGTCGCAAATTTAATGATCAACGCTAGCCGGAACAATAGGGGGACGCGCGCAACGAACCGTAGGGGAAAAACGCCGGTGGGGGGAACACAGACGAGCCGAGGCGGTGGCACGGAAATGTCGTCCTCGACGATAAAGCATCGCCGGTCCGGTAGCACACGACTACCACGGAAGAGTTCGTTCATTTTTATTGTCATTGATCGAGTGATCACTGATCACAGCCGCAGGCTTTTGAGCAGACGTTACGATCAACAATGGTTTATTCGCGTTACCCGACCAGGGCACGGAAGTTGTAGGAGCTGAGAAAATCATGATGCGAATGTGCGCGGGAAAATTGTAAGATCTGATTTTGTCAACACATCAATCGTGTACACAGAAATTAATTAAAACTGAAAAAAAAAGTGTAAGCTCATTGTTGGCATTTCGACATCTTTTATTGAATTTAAAATATGTTATTTGCATATTTTAAGTTGAATACGAAAAAAATACATGTTTTATAATGCCGTTCAGTCCAGTGTCGACCGTCGCATCGAACGCACGCGTTACGCTCGTTAGCGCTATCTGTTGCTATCTAACCTAACCACGCTGTTTTTATCTATATAGATAAATCGTGATCGCTCATTAAACATCATGTCTCGTAATCAAAATCGGTCTAAACGTAATTTATCATCGTCCTCGTCACCCTGGTCGTCTCCGACTATTACCGGCAAAAAAACCCAAAACTTTTGTCACTCATAATCGATATGCCTCACTCTTTGAGGATATTGACCATACAATCGATGTATTCTGCCTTCTACCGGTCTCAGTTACATCTCCCTCTACGGGTGAGGTCGTGGTCAATCCGAAATCTATACCGGTGGAAAATTCTTCAGATTGGACAACCCGTAGGTCACCACCAATATTTATATAAAACCCAGCCAACCTTAATCAGCCTAAGAGCGATCTGATCTCCATGGTTGGACCTGATGGTTTTACCTTGTCAACATCTAAGGAGTTCCTTAAAATTACAACTAATGACTGTGGTCACCACACAAAAGTTTTGGGCTATCTCACGGAGTCAGATCATTCTTTTCACACATATGCCCCCCGTCATACCCGCCCTGTCGTTGCGATAATTCGTCACCTCCATCATTCCACTCCCGCAGTGGACATCGATACGGTTCTAACGGATCTAGGTTTCTCTGTCCTAGGCGTTGAAAGCATTTTAAATAGGACCGACAAACGGCCGTTGTCACTTTTTGCTGTACATCTTACCAAAAACGAGTTTAACATGGACGTTTTTAAACTGACTAAACTACTTAATTCCAAAGTCATCATCGAAAGTCAGAGAAAAAAATCGCCACCAGCCACAATGTAAGCGGTCATATGGACACACATTCAGATACTGCTTACACACCCCTCGTTGTGTTAAATGCAGCATGGACCACCTTATTGCAGATTGCAACTAGTCACGCGATTCACCGGCTAAATGCGCCTTATGCTCGGGTGATCATACCGCCAATTATAAAGGCTGCCCGGTGTACAAAAAGACGAAATCATTCCACGATAAGAAATACACATCCGGTCCAAAAAGAAAAAAAACTACAAACATACAACTTATTTTAAGCCTCTCTTGCCTGAGGTCCCAGATGTTCAATCCAAGCCCAGAACGAGATCTTATGCAGAAGCTGTCTCAAACAATAACCCTACTTTTTTAAACAGCCACACTTACGAACAGTAATTTACCAAAATTATTTTTGACCTTTCCACTTAAATCAATCCTCTCATTACTCTCCTTACAGCTATTATAAACAAACTTCTTACCCCGTAGGCTAAACCTATTCCACCTCATTAACTTAATTAATGCTTATTTAAATCAACCTATATTTTATTTGTAACTATATATTTCATGGGCATCGGATCCATATTATCTCTGATACCGTTTTGTTATTATAATTATTTTCATTATTATTATCCATTATCAAATTATGATGTTTCTTTACTGTTATATTGAAATGTATTTGAATCTCTAATTTGCTATGTATTTTGTATAATTGTTGAGCCATAATAGTCTTTAACTGATGGCTAATAAAAAAAAATATATATAATGCCGTTAAGTGTTATTGCGTTGAACCACCAATAATTTCTTAAGAATTTTAATTTCAAATGACCGACGATTATCCGATAAAAGATTTTTGAATTTGAGAAAAACTCCTTTCAACGTCTGATTACAGGTTTTATAAGTTAAGAAAGAAAAAAAATGTATTTTTTTTTACAAATTATTTAATATGCACAATATGCAAATCAACAAAATATAAACTTTTCCCTAAAATTGACCAAATATGCAAAGTATATGATTTTAAAATTGACCCACGCATAACACGAATTTCCAACTTGGTGTGCTATAAAATAAGAGCATATAGAACAACATGCAACTCTTACAACTTCCGAATCTTATAGTGACTATCGTAGCAATAGTAAAAATATCTAAAACAAAACGGTTTTCGTGTTATTTCTCGCGCAGTTAAGCGGTTATTTTCCCCTCGTGTTCTATTGTTTGCACGAAGCGATAACAACTGCTCGAAAAAATCGTACACCTAAATTTCAAGGAGCTTCTCGGCTGCTAATAGAACTGGGAGCTGTTCAGTTTTACCGGAATGAAAATAAAAAGGGTCAACGTTCGTTTCTGCCAAATCTGATACAATCATGCCATTGATAACTACTTAAATTTTGAGTTGGAAAGTGTACCCTAATTTTTTTTTAAATTTTGAGTGTACCACTTGACTAAACATCTTTTTCTATTTTTGTATTTATCAAAAAATAAAATATATACACAATATAATGACCAAGTATACACAAAAGAGGATTTTTAATGTAAAAACTACGTAATTATAAAAACATAAGCGTTTAACACATTAAAATTCAATTAAATATAAGTGCAGTCATTGATTTTATTATTATTCATCATAATGATCAGTTATAATTACAATGACTAATGAGTAGAGTCCGGATTTCAATGCAAAATGCATATTTTTTTGGTTTTCATACACAATGCTCTCTAAGAACATAATTCGTTTCATGTAACGAGGGCTTCAAAACTTCAAATTTTATTTTGCATTTTTTTGCATATTTCGACGTTTTTTCATTTTTAGAGCATTTTTAGTATATTGTGTCGTTTTGTTGGTTTTTAATGCATATTTGTTCGATATACTAAACAAATTTAGCCTATTCAAAATAAAATTAAAAAACAAATTATTTTTTGATATTTAAGTAGGTTTATCGGGTTTTTCCATACACATTGTCAATTGTTGCATTTATTTCATAAATTGTCAATCTATTTTTCGATTCAGTTTTTATCTTACCTGAATTTATTATTGACGATGGAACGTCACCAGTATTCGATCAAATAACAAAAAAATCAGCTAGTTCGTATTACCTCACAGATGTTGCTCGTATTACGTTTGTTTTTGATTTTAATGTATTAAAAAGTGTGTTAAATAATGCCCAAAATAAAAAAAAAATTGTCATTTTTTCATTTTTAAGGTCATTTTTGTGGTAAAATGCATTTTTTAAGGACATTTTTGGATATTTTTTAGAGCATATTTGTATGGTTTTAAGTGCATTTAAATCCGGACCCTACTAATGAGATAAATAACAGTCGTCAGTATTGTATTGAATGGATTAGAACTTACCTTTCAAATAAATCGAATGTTAGACATTGAATAACAATAGTGCAATAAAATTTTCTTCGGAAGATAACTCGGCTAATCATTAACGAACTTTAGGCGTACCAATGGTTGGGTACCGCTCTAAATCAAAGCTCTACCTAGAGACCAGTAAGGAGTGTTCTCAACGATTGTCGATGGTACCCAAAAACTATTTTTTTTCTTTCTATTCTTCTTCTTCTTGTTGGTTTTGGCCTTCAAGACCATCCCTTTATACAGATTTGTCGTCATCTTCCTCTACCTTCTGAAATTTTAAACCATCGTAACCGCGATCTACCTAACGGTCTTTTCCCAATCGGATGTTGTTTGAAAATCGCCTTAATAAATTGTTCTTTCTATTATCCATCCATATCCACTTCTGTATTGAAGTATTGATCTAAATAATTCGTTTGTTCGGGGTAATTTCGATAACCTTAGCAGAGTAAGAAGTAGTAAAGCTGGAGACCTCTTGGACTCATCGCGCGTTTCCCGTTTCGCAGCCCGTAGTTGCGGTCAATCGGACGATGCGTGTGACGAGTTTTAAACCGTGGTTTCCTACAATCATGCGATTGCGACTGCGCGGTTTGGAATCACAAAACTGCCGTCACACAGTGATTTGTATTATAAATTAGCATGTATTAATTAATACCCTTTAAATTTAGTTAAAGTTAAGAAAATATCAATTTAATTCGTTTTGGACATGTTAAGTGCAAATTTTTTTATCGGTTTTGAGATCTGCCCTTAATTAAGGGTAAAAAAAAGCAGTTTTTCAAAAAGTTCATAAAACTTACATATTTTATATACATAAACTAACAGGTTTTATGGGTGTAGAATCCGAATATCATTCCTTTTTATAATAAGCCCCTAGTTATGGTCTTACGAGTAATAGAGGATGTTTTTACATTTTTTTAATTAAATCAAGTACATTTTATTTTTATTTTTTCTTGTTTTATTTAAACATTTATCAATACTAAATATTGTAGCATTAGAGCTAATATCACTATCACTACCGCTATCATTATCACTGTTGAAATTTGCATCGAACATTATATTTAATAATGATATGGCTTTATTTGATAAATCGTGTGAAACTTTTCTTGGCATTAATCTAATGGTCGATATAATAGGTCGGATGATATTAATAACATACGTGTGACGTCTTAGTTGGATTACTGATTTTCAACGGGAAAATTAAATTTTTAATCAAGTATGGTATTGACTCACAACTGATGATTGTAGGTCATCCACCGTAACACTAAAATTACATTTTTCTAATATTCGATATTTTTTTTTTTTTGTTATTCTTCAAATCTTTCTCCGGGAGGAGGGGTCGGGTCAGTCCCTCCGGAGAAGTGCCTGAAACACTGGCCAAGGCTCGTGCGTGGTAAGAAAACTATCGCGTTCGTTTCGTTATCATCCGTGATCCTGCGGTGAGTTATTCACTCAGGCTGAAATTGATCCGACTCGTTAGACAAATTTCCAAATCGACTTTGCAAAACAATAATACCAATTCGGCCCAGGTCGGAGAAAGTCGGACCGTCAACTTCGGTGAAACGCAAACCGCAGTTTTGGAACCGCTGCACAGATAATATTTTTTCCACACGGGGTTAGACGGAAGGGAGGACGTGTGGCTTTCATCTCGTACACCTGTACCATGTACACACGAAAATATTGTGCGCGTATAACTGTTAAACATTTTCGAACGAGTAGAGAGTAACGGTTTTTTTTATTAGGATCGCGTCACAGGACCTGGCGTAAGTCGTAACGATATGCACCCTAGCGTTCCATTGCCAGCACGTACACTTTGACCCGACCCGACGAGGATCTGGTCTTAAACGGACGTCCGCAGGATCCGTCTTTGACCGAATTATCTTATTAAGGGTGTAAAAGCATTCATCGTACTCGTTCGGTTTTCCAGACCACAGTTGTTTTTATTACAAATTCAACCTCCAACCGTCCCCGGATTCCATTTCGCAACTTTTTTGACCGCTTCTACGCCGTCGTCTTATGAACGGCTTATAAACGGCTACGCGTTCATTTAATACCCTACGTCAGAGCCGCGTTTAACGGGGGGCAACTGCCCCGAGGCGGAAAACATTATGATGTTTGATGAGGCGGCAAATGTTTGAAAATCAACATAAAATAAAAAATATTCACTTATAGTTATAATTTTTCTTGTATGACCGTATAACTATAATACATATTATTTCTATTACATGTATTGTTTTTTATTTTGAATTGTAATTTTCTTAAGGGAGGCATATTTTAATCTGTTCCGTGGTGGGTATATAGCTTAACGCGGTACTGCCCTACGTATCCTGCGGTATTACACTCGCCGCGTTAAACGTCGATCCGTATACGTGACGCGCGTACGAGTGCATTGTTATTGTTGTTCACCGATCACCGTGTATAATATTAGAATTGTTTAGAACCGTTTGTTTTCCGTAGCGCACTATCATAGCAAAAAATAATCCTAATAACCATCATGTGTCTCGTCTCGTTTCGATTCACATTCAATGAACCATTATTTTATTTTTCCGTCTACTTCGACACAGTACGGTACTGCGATTTAAATTTTATGAAACCATTACTGCGTATTAATCGTAAAAATTGTAACATCACTGTTCTTGTTATCGTAGCGACAGGATGTTGTTGGTACACAACGTGTGTGTGTATATGCATGGAATATGTTCGAGCAAACGACGTCGGCCGGTACGAAACAATGTCGATTCCCCGCACCTGTTAAGTTTTCCCGGTGCATGGTCTAAAGATACATAATATTACACAACAGTAAACTACATTGTTCTAAGCGAACTTTAGAAAAAAATAAATAAATAATGCAACCAGGAACAGAAAATGTATTTAATTTATCTAAAAATGTTATATCTAATCGGTTAATTTTTCTTTGGTTTTAACTTTTAAAATACCTTTTTTTTTTTTACCGCAGCAATTGATTAAAACCCGGACCCATGCAGCGATCACTAACAGTGTCGGATCTATGGAGGAAGGAAAGTGAGTATGCTTGCCCCTAGGAGCTGTTGGTACAAGGGCGCTTTAAAGTGTATAAAAAATAAAAATAAATGATCATACACCGTAATTCCACCTACGTAAGGGCGCAGCATTTTTATTAGCATCGGGCGTCAAATTTCCATTTTGCAAATATCATAACCGGACGCGATGGTCTTAAGGATTTGACGGCGTTAAGGATTTGAATTTTACATTACGCATTGTCCAGTGGCAGTTAAACGCTACAACCGTGCCACGTGCATTTTAAATACATACGGGAAGGGAAAACATTTTTTCAAACTCTCAGCAATTGTTATCGTCAACAGTCGCACGGCAAGTAGGGTGAGCATTTCGTGTAATTACTGTCTATCATTTTCCTGTATGGTGATGTTACCACGGACGTACGTACGAGCTTAAGGAATTGCTAATGAACTACGCGAATTGCGTAACACTATTTTGCAGTGGGTTTTATGTTTTTCCCTCGTCGAAAGTTCAAAGCTACGATTTTTTCCTGTATTTCCTATGGTAATATAATACAATAAATTTTATATCAACAACATAATTCACACGTTTACGTAGTTTTTAATTAAATAACAATTCTAATAGTAATAGAGGTTGAAATCAATTGTTCTCGAAACGTACTCATTGATTGGGTATATTCTACATAATAACACGTGTAGCAAAATCGAAGAAAGAAAAAAAATCACCAACAAGCGATTAGTATCTACACGCCTCTCAATCCTTTAAATGGTAAATAAGTATGACGGCAAAAAATGTACGCACACGGCGGCCGGCCAGCAGCGTATTTACGCGTTTAACAATATTACAATACTTCGTTCAACCATGAAGTTGGATTTTGTGGGTATACCGAGTGATTTATTTGACGCAAGTAATCCGGTTAAGTAAAAGTTACAATTGCGTGTGTTGCGTTGAAAAAATCACTCCGTACACGCGCACGCACAATACGAGGTGCGAACAGAGCGAATATTAATTGCGTCGAGTGTTCACAGGTGGGTATACTTCGTTTTGTATATCGTTCAGTCGATGCGCGCGCAAACCGGTTTTCATTAACATACTTGTGCGCTTTTGTTCTGAAATTTAACGTCAAGAGTGTGGAAATGTTTTTTTTTGGCAGTAAAAAATAAAATAAAAGCACGAACAATAGTATACCGTGCGCAGCACCCTTAAATCGTGTTCGAAGAAAATCCCTCGAAGAACGTGTACTCGGTAATATTTCGGTGTACCAAAAGAAAAAAAAAAAAAAGAATTCAAACAATTACAACTCATTCACATAATACTCGAAACATTATAACATAATGCGCGCATTAACAAGTACGCAAGAAGAAAACGAACGAACCATTTTTATTTTCTTTCGCTGCGGTGACAATAATATACAACACCGAAGACGAATACGCCGTACTTCAGAGGCATTGTTGTTCTCGCTTTCGATAACAATTATATTACTATTGTCGCGGTGGCTGTGCATACTGTTGTTACGACTCCACGTCCCTACGTCCGTCATGTGTTACATTAAACGTCATCGGAAACAATTGTTGAATTATCGCGAGCAATTATACGTTCCTATGTCGGTTTCTTCATTGTGCAAACGAATCGGAAACCACGACGGAACCGTCACGTACAGTTCCACAGGATACTAAGACTGAAAATCTATGGGTTGGGCTGAACCGTCGATCGTAATATTGCGTTCATTGTGCCCGTCGTAATGCTCTGTTGCAGTTGTCTCCGGACAACGATCGCCGGTTTGCGGATAACTTTTTTCCTAACCTCGATTCCGGTGCAACAGGCAGCCACGAGCAGGTAGATTTCAATGTCGGACAAAGTTACGACGATGTTCTAAACATCTGTGTAAGAATCCATAATTGTCGATCACGTTAAATATCGTAATTTCGGTGTCGATAAAAAAAATGAACATAAAGAAAATTCGAAAACCACGTGGCTGCATACGGTGGTTACACAGGAGTATGAATCCAGTACCCACGAAACGGAAGTGACGCAAGCAAAACGCAACGGACGCAGAGTTCGGCGTCAAAAACAGAACAATCACGACCTTCGTCTTCGGTTGAAATAGCAGCTTGTCACGTGCCAGAGGGCCGAAGTCAAGCAACTGAAAGTCAGAGTACTCAAACAATGTAATTGATTTCGTTATAACAAAAAATTATTACTGGTGCAAATGAAAAAAAAAAAAAAAAAAGAAGTATTGTTTAATTATATAAGACAACGATTATTATCGTCGTATTGAACGATTATATCGATAAAGAATTTTTACCGAAGAACTTAAACGATAAAATTTTACGGTCAAATATATCGATATTCTTAACTTATCGATACAACGTAGACATCCCTGGGCTCAAGCAGAGTCAGGGAACTGTGGGTCAAGAGACCATTTACTAGGGATGAAACTGAATTAGAAAATACCTTGCAAAAAAAAACAATATGCTCATAAAAGTATACAAGTATATTTATAAATTTATATTAAATTTTAGAATTAGTGATACCACCGATAATAACTTATTTACGATTAATAAATATAATCTTGTTTTATCAGCACAACAAACGTACGGAATAAAATATGATTTACTTAACTTTCTACTAAAACGATATAATTTAAAGTATAAATTATGAATTAAAAAATTTTAAATGTTGAATATACATGGCATTCATTTTTCAAGTAACTCCGATGGGCCAACTGTCCAAAAGTCCAAATCAAGGTCTAAAAAGAAAAAAAAATTTCCATGAGGCCAATTTTGTCAACAAATATTAATTGTGGGTCAGCTGACCCCCTGAACCTCTCTCCCCAAGATCCGTCACTGGGCTCAAGGCTTGTATGTGCGCGATTATCGGATTCGCGGCGAAACGCGTTCATTTCTCGTTAGAAGTAACTTTGACTCGGTCCTGCACATAAAACGGACGGTTGTTGGTGGCTCCGAGTCCGAAAACTAACAAGCGAAATTTTCGTTCATGCTTGGGAATCAATTCATACCTGCATTAAATTAACCCGGGAATCAATTAATACGTCCTCCAAACGAATGCGGGAGTCAGCTAAATTTTTATTAAATAAAATCTTGGGAATCAACTTACCAACACCGGAAGTCTTAAGATGGTGCTACACGATGTCCCGAACAAAAGTTGATTCCCACAATGAAAACGTTGGCTGAACATTGAAACCAATGTTTGCCCCGCGGATCCAGCTACACGTTGTAGCCAAAGTTGCATCCAGTGTCAAGTTTGAATGTTAGTTGCATACTTCTTTCCAGTGTATATATGTGTGTGTGTGAATTTATGCACACTCGAAAAGTTAGTTTAACTTAAAAAAGTGGTAGAAAAAGAAAACGGACGAGATGATCGCAGCTGCTGCCACTATAATTTTACTATCTTGTAGATATCGTGAAACACATTTTCGCATAACAACGGAGGCTATTAGTCGTAACATTGTATTTGAAATATTGGTATACGATTGAAATCGACATTTTTTAAGTCCCGATAACTTATGCGCATTCACATTACACAATTTATTGATATCAATCACATAGTATTTAAATCAAACAAAATAATACTTACCTGTTACTGAGTAAAAGTAAAAAAAAAAAAAACCAAAGACTAGTAAATACTAAAAAAAAAAAAAAAACTTCAAAGTACTTCACGTGGTCACGACTCCAATTAAAGACTGGATACAGGACTATACACATGTCACATGGCGTATACCGAATGCTAGTTGCGACTTGTTTTCAACGTTGGTTTGACTCCTTCGACATGGGTCAAAAATACCGACTTTCAGCGGGAATCGTTCCAACGTCGGGCACTAACATTTGTCACTCGACACACGGATTGACCAACGTTTGAAGGTATTGGGCGCATCGTGTAGTACCGCCTTTAGTCGTCCTCAGTCGAGTGGAAAACGCACGCGCGCTAAAATTAATGAACCATAGGTTTTTTTTTTTTTTTTATCATTACTGTCACCCGACGGCTGAAATGTATTTTGGACATAATTGCCGTACGTTCGGTGCACGTTCCGCGCGCGAGAGGATCGAACACCTACACACACGGTTTTTTTTTTTCATAAATAACAATGGGATAATGGTACAATTAATTCGCGACTTCGGTGGAATCATAACGAATCTGACTACTGACAATGACTCCGACCCGTGCGAAAACTGTTGTCCTGCACCGAGGCGAACAATAACAGTAATATTAATAATAATAATAAATTATTACGAAACCGGTCGACATATCTCCGCGTCCCCGGGGGCAAGCGTTTCACAATACCGTTCGAAGGATATCTACGGAAACGATTTCTAAGGAAGATGAAACCGTGATGAAATCATCACAATATTAATTAATATTTTTTGTTTTTGAACATCGAATCGAACTGTTTTCCAACGCAACGAAACAGGATTAAAGTGTTTAATTTTGATCAGTCCATCAAGATAATCATACAAGACGAACGGAATTTCGTTTTTATATTATCATCGTTCAGACATTCGGTCGTCGTCAATTGTCTCGGTCAGGCGTCCGTTCGTCGGTGACCGCGGCGGTCCCCTGCGCCGACGACTTATTTTGGCTGCCCGCGTCGTTCCAGGACACGTCGTCGCCTACCGGCACCCGGAGCTCCTTGCACGCCTTCATCACGGCCGCCGCTCTTTCCGGGTCCGCCGTCTGTCCCTTGACCATCGGCACGTCCGGTCGGCGTCGTTGGACCGATTGCATCCGCGTCGGCCCTATTTGTTCCCCGCGGATCGAAATACGCATCACTTGGTTCACATTGTCGTACAAAAGATTCAAATCAATAAAACAACTCGAGTCGATAAAAAAAAAAAAAACGCTTATAACTAAAGACCGAATTTAATAGGTATTGCAACTTTTTATTGATACCAGGTAAATCAAGTTTGATCAAATATGTATACGAAGTCTTCCTATTAAGTAATGCAATTCTTGCAATTATTGAAATTTTTGTACACTTCACGTGATATAATAAACAAATTATTATTTCCAGTGGTTTTACAATAAAAATATAACTACGACGTACATTTTTATTTAATTATGTAATTTTAATGTATATTTCATTGCAATTTAAACACATTTATACCGCAATTTCGATAAAGATTCATTGCAATTTTGGCAATTTTTTTAGTACAATTTTAAGATATTTTTAATGCAATTATATCCGGTCTCTACTAATAACTTACGAACCCTACCGAAATCTGATCCAATCTACCTACGCACGTGTGCGAAATTAATTATCAGTAAATTTCAATGCGGAATACGCATGAATTTACGCTTGGATCACTGATTGAAAATTAGAAAACACCTTTGGTTTTCGAAAAAGAAAAATAATTATGCACTTTGAAATGTTCCTTTGTAAACGTACCTCTATTATCTTTACGGTTTTTTCGTGATTCGAATATGTTGCTTTTAGACAAAGGAAACGAACCACCTGTGGATTCTGTACCGAAATATTATACACATAAATCGCTATAGAAAGTCTCTGGGTATACCGACTCCGCGTCGGCCGTGTCCTAATCGTTGTTCACTTCCGTTGTTTAAAAATAATAAGAATAAGTTGGGTTTTCAGAATTATTGTGAAACGTGAGCAGGGGCCGAGTAAATATATTTCGGTGTATTGTTTAAGAACTAACAAAACCTGTAGGGTACATACGTACTACGAACTAATGAGTCAGTCTCCTGACCGGAAACATGAGGTTTTCTTTCGATCAAAACACCGATTTACACCATCCGCGTTGACGTGGCCACTCATAAATACATATACACACCCTCGCACACGTGTATAGCAAATGCACAAATCTTATTCGCATGAAGTGGGCGTACTACAATATCCAAAACGGTTGGAAATCGTGATAATATTGTGTGGCGATTCGCGTTACACAAGCGAATACACGTTGAATGCGGTTTTCGTACGCGATTTTTTTTCCATCTTTTCGCACCTACAAGAAAAATAGTGTAGACCATCGCACGCGGGTAATCCGATCGAGATGAAAATACGCAGGACGGGAGGATCGCAATCGCGATGGGATTTGCGAAACGTGAACGTGCAATCACCGCAGTAGACATGTATATTTATAGTACGTAATCAAAATGAGAATGTTATCGAATCGCGAAACATTATCCCGAGGTCTGGCGATTTGTGCATTTATTTTATTACATCTGCTATATCATATACCTAATGCCCACGTGCGAAGAGGGGGGGGGAAAGAGTTATAATGTGGTTTGATGTTTCCAGTGTCGCTTTAAGAAATGTATACCAACCAAATCGCAATAATATGATACTCGATAAATGTATTTTTGCACATGGGCACATAGTTTCAACAGTGATTTAATACGAAACGCGTGTTTCTGGACCAGACGATCGCTGTTAACCGTCATTAAAATAATTTTAAGAATATTCGCGTGAGAAAAACAGACACACACGGACAACACCCTGATTGAAATTAATTCATGTTGACAGTTAATCAAACATGGTACACACAATAAAACCTAGTTAGTACCGCGAGTGCGAGGTTAATTTATTCACAAATGACGTGCAGTTTCCTTAATGGTATTATCATAATTTATTATTTATTCGCGTGCGTTTACTGTTACCATGATCAAACGATGTTTATAAATCAATGCGATGCATTTTACAAGCCGTCCGATGTTGAATAATTAATAGATTGCATATACATTTAAAGTGTTTATGTTATTTTACAGTCAACAATACTTAATATTCAACAAAGGAAATAACGTTGATAGTTGTAAGTGTTGATCTTTATACCATGTACATCAAACACAATGATGATTGTTTTTAAATTCTTAATTGGATATAAAAAGTTAACCGTCGATAATGATTATTTTATTATTTTGTTTTTAAGAGGTCAAACGAATTAAAAATGAATTGAATTAAACGGTTGTTGAGAATAATTTACGAAATTAAATTTGACGATACGTAAGAACAATAAACGGTTTGATCGAGCATTAATAATAACCGTTTAATTAATAATAACCGTTCAAAAATCGATCGAATATAAACTCTTTTCCATGCAGTAATTAATAGGATTACATTTTAGGTTCAACCAGTTCACAGAATACTGAGATCAACTTATTTTCGTTTTATCCGAATACCAGGAACATGAACGAAATGAAATGGTGCGGTAAATTTGAAAATATAATTTAACTGCAAAGTCGTAGCAAACGTTTTGATTTTGATTGAACACAAGAGCTAATATACGTTTAAAAATCCATTACCCGTACCAAGGGTACGAAATGAAAGTTGAATACAAATAAAGACTTAAGAATTATAAAACAACTGAAATAATGTCGGGTACATTAATTCTGTATTGTACGATCACATTGTATGAAACAGGCACATACAAAGTCGGGAAAAGTAAATTTAACGATACAATTATAAAATTACGTATTTGAAAAAGAGTATTTTATTTCGATAATTTTTATACAATGTAGTAAGTAACCAAGGAATTCATAAAATCAAATCTCAAAATCAATGTCGGTTAATTTATTATTTTTTTGTTTTTTATAAAAATTTCCTCTGTGAAAAAAATGTCTATTAACTGTAATTTGTTCTTTTTTTATTCGGCTGTAGCTTATTTGCGCCCATTTCGCATACAACGTTATCATTATGATTTATAATATAGATTATTTTTTTCTTGGTAAATACTTAAATTAAGTAGATTAGTATAATATACTATTATAGTACTTTAATAATAACTGTCTAAATAATATAGTTTAAATTTTATAATTTTTTCAACATTTTGGGTTTAAAAAAAAATTAGTCAATATGACAACAGCGAGTAACTCGATTATGCCCCCATCACTATGTGCAATAGTTTTAACTTTATAAGGTTAATAAATAGTATGGCTTGTATTCCAGAATAAAATTTGGCAACGTTGCACGTGGTTAACACATTTTCATTAAAAATATTTCGGGCGCAAAGGTTTTCACCGATTTTTTTACAGGTACCAACTAACTACTACCAACTACTACAACGAATTATTGAAATCCAAACGTGCCGTAAACACTTGCGAGTATTATGAACACTTAGTAAACAACAAAAAAATAACCGTTTAGATTGGTCATTCAGTCGAGTATTTCTTATTATTCCGTGGGCAATAAGTTTACCATGGCATCGCGCAGTCCGCCAGCGGACACTTGTTAAGTAAATCACCAAAGTCGTTTAGCGGCAACAAAATATCGTTAGAACATTAGTCTGGTGGTTACACTCAAAAAGTTATCATTGCGTTTTCCAACACTTCCCCTAATGCGGTTATTATCGTCCCCGCGATTTGGGGGGGGGGGGCCGTTTTTCATACGTCGCTCGTCCGACGATCTCGCCGCGTCACTACAAAAAGAACAATATACGTCGAGCCGCGTACACACAACACCTACTACTACGTAATACAATAGACTACGCGCGAGAGAAGAAGTGTAAGACACAATACGACAAGTAGTCACTTTCTACGGTTCGCGTTCGAAACAATCGATGTTTAAAAATATCGAGCGCGGAAATGTTCCGCACAAACCCGTCCGATGGGGGGTCCCGCGACCAACAACAACGTGTTACAATAAAAATCGATTCCGATCGCACGACCACCGCGAAAACAGTTCGCCTTACCGTTCACGGGCACGTTGTTGGAGCCGTACGTTCCGTCGACTTGTCCAGCGCTGCCCGAGCAACACGACAGCGCCGAAGTCACCGCCCGTTTGCCCGCAGCGTAGGCACTGCGCATCTTCGACAGGCACCAAGTGATGATAATCATCCCGATCGGAATTGTCGTTACGATTTTACGACGGGTGTTTCGATAGAGAGAGACATCAACAACCGTTTTCAAACAGTTTTCATCGTCTTAACGACGGTAAACGCACACGCCGAATCGCGTACGAAGGAAATATAAACACGCATGACGATCGTATGTGTACATTTTCTGAATTTTAATTTCGTTCCCCCCCCCCCCCCCCCCGGGTTATATGCGGTATTTTCATTTGTGTTCGGTCACGGTCAGCAACGAGCACACGAGCGCGGACGTAGAAACGGAGGATGCGAAGGAGGTCGTTGTGTATGGAGATTTCAACAGTCGCACAACACGCAATAGTGGTCAAAACGGATGATAGACCGTCGGAGAGAGAGAGAGAGAGAGAGGGGAAGAAGGGAAAATAGCATAAGGCTCGGCAATAATTTTTTTGTACGCGTGTTTTTTTTTTTTTTTTTTTTTGCGGTCTCGGGAGGGGGGAATTATTCGAATATAGATCGTTTTCTCACCACATCACTGGCGTACGAAATGTGTCGGAGAACGCTTTAACCCAAAATAACAGCGTAGGCGGAAAATTTAAAATAGTTATTATAACATACCGTCGTGCCGTGCACGTCTTGATTTCGGAAGAGACGGGCGGCAAATCATCGCCTGACGACGAAAAACGCTGAGAAGAAATATTTTTACACCGCACTGTAACGGAGAGTGCCAGCTCGCCGACATTGGCCGTGATACAACAACACCGAATTTACGATGGTCACCAACGGTTTTCAACTTGCATTGTTTTCTTTTTCTTTCTCCCGTAGGTCATACGGAAGTCGACGCGTTTACCGATACGGGATCGGATACTACAACAGTAAAACAGATACACTAGATTCCATTTTTAATGCATTGTACCGATTATTACTCGTTGTTACGATAAACGATTATCATTCGAAGCTGTCAATTACCGAAAAGCTGATGCATAATTCTTAGTTCTTACCTCCACAGTATTCTGAGAGTTGAACGACCCCAGATAAAACTGTTTGTATTTATTCTTATGAATATTTTCAAACAATCTATTCAACAGTCTTCGTTCGTCTAAAACTGTTTCCTCATAAATTAACATGTTATGTTAAATACATTTACAATGCATTTGTAATAAAGTAAAATATTGAATAGTTGTTGTTAATAATCGACAACATTTACACAGATAAAACACTATAACAAAGGAAAAAAAAAAAAAAAAGTACAATTAATAAATATATATTTATTTGTACCTTTATATTTATAATTTTGTTTCAAATTAGTTAAGAACTATTAAATTAATGTACAAATCCTGCGTCCGATAATAATAAGATTATTACATGGAAAGTAATACAAGTTACAATGAATGGATTATTGATAAATTATAAAAGCAACACACAGTGAAGAATAAAAAAATGAAGTGAATTAAAAAAATAAATAAAAATAAAATAGCAATGAGAAAAATATTAAAATATAATTTGAGGCAGTCATGAAAAATTAAGATTGTATATGAAAACATTAATCGTAAAAACTTTAATAGTGCCCATAAATGCTTGCCAACTCGGCTAATATTTTTAAACAAATTAATTAAAATTAATAAAAACAATAAATTACTGAATATATAAGTCTTTTTATAGATACAATATATATATATATTGTACACTGTAGTTATACCCAACAAACTTTTATGGGCGTCGAAGCGTTGGAACTTCCAGTCGTGTGGTAATTGAATGATTGATTAATAGGCGTAGTGGACACAGAACTCCACCTTCTTGAAAATTTATGAATAGGCAAATGGCCGGTTGGTGGCAATCCCAATTCAGGGTAAGTAGGAGAATTACTGTTGTCGTGTGAGCTGATCGATGAAAAACCACTCTCATCTTCAACGACATTGTTCTTCTGTTTGGTTTCTTTTTTGAAGAAATCAGATCCTTTAGTGGATGTATCGCTATGATTGGAACTGCTGCTAGAAACTTCCAAGCACTTCACACCGTTGCAAACGGCCGGTAAAGAATCACAACTGCAGTTCTGCTAAATGACAATTTATGATGGTTACACGAACATGAGAAAATAAAACGAGGTTACATTCAAGTGACCAACAAGCACTCACCGACGAGTTACTGTTCTTCTCAAACAGAGTGCTATAGCACGGTGTTAAGTGTTGGACTAGATCTGGTTCTTTAGTATGAATTATAGACTGAACAGTACGATACAATCTAAACGCTTCGAGCGAGAGCTTTTCTGCATATTCTTCTTTGTTACTTTTCAACGACAGTCTCCTGCACGGTAAAAACATAGATTTTAACGCAATATAAAAACAACGCGAAAATAATAATTAGTTTACCTGTTCCTAATGGGCAGATTAGGTTTGTCTTGAATATTATTCAAAGACGTGTGGGCTTTTTCCAAAAATTTAGACACTTGTTCTAACACAGCTTTGTACATTTGATTACTCGCCTCGACCTATAAAATGTAAACATATCTATCTGTGTGAACGCGTCTTACACGAAAAATACGTAAATTATGGTAAAAAAATACGCAGTATAACTATACAATACAAATATATCACACCTGCTTTAGTTGCCACTGAAGAGTGTCAACTTGGGACTTTGCCAGTGTTAACTCGATGCTAGGTGCCTGGTCGTTGGCATCATTCCGCACGAGTTTTTCGTGTTTGGCCCTCAAGTCATCGTAAAGCTAAACAAATAATAATAATAATAATAATAATAATAATAAAATCAGATGGTAATCATTTATTATCAACACGAAAAAACACGATAAGGTAGTAATAATTGTTTTTGTACAATGATTATACAGGAGGACAACGAATTATTTATTTATATTTTTTGTTTGTATATTATGTATAAAAAAGACAAAATCATCGAGCTGTCATGGTTGATAAACCATGTGTGAATCCTGTACTGTCCTAAAACCGGCGGGTTCACTACTTACTTATGCGTACAAAATGTTAAACAGGTTACTCAATTTTCAAAACTCAAAATATACATTTAAGTTAATACTCTAGGACGAAGGATATGTAACGAAATGGTTTCAGTGCGAATAATCTTGACCTAATCTAGTGCACAGTGATCTATGATGGTGAAAATTACTTTCTCTTGTAAGTGTTTATAAATAATATCATCTGTATATTTAATATGAAATGCGTACACATTATAAAAAAAAAAAAAAAAAAAAAACGAAAAACAGTATACTACAGAATAACAAGTATACTGCAATTGTAGGCCACGGTATCAAGCTGTGCGAGGGTTCATATTTATGCAAACACGTATATTTAATAAGTTATGCAACATTTGTTTGTCACAATAAATAATAAGTTTGTGGCCAAGACCAAGCAATAAATGAAAATATGAACTATTATCATCGATCAATGTTTTCAGTAGCTTAAGACGTATTCGGAAAACAAATCGTTTGGACGAAGTTGAAACAAAATATAAAAAGTGTGTACGAATAAAAGTTGATTACCTTGATGTACGTCGGGATCTTTTAAATTGATTAAATGAATAAAATGCTTGTTTGGAGCATTGTGAATAGATAGTTGCAAGTGCAACGACGACGCGGCTACCATTAATAAACATTTTAAAACACAGTTGACATTATAAAAAAAACATATGAAATAACCACAAAGGATCTGTCGGATAATGAATCACAATAATATATGGTTTATTGTGTACTGAGGCGTACTATTATGAAACAACAATGGCCATCCAACAATTAGAGGATTTATGCTTTGGCTGTATCGTTGGTGTAGACACTCGTAATGCATTCGATATTATGCACGAACACGAAATCTACGACGGAACGACATGAGTAGAAACAAAACCATGCAATTCGAGCAATTGATCGAGTTCTGGAGAAAGCATTATTTACGAAGTGTTATAGAAAATAGTAAAAATAAAAATAATATAGTCATCGTTTTCGAAATACGGGCGAGCGTACGTTACAGGGAATATTCAAAGTAGGGTTTTTGTTTTACATTAATTTCAAATGCTTTTGAATCAGAAGTGTAATAATCAAATAATATTCTACAATAGCATTAATAAAATAATAACAACGTCAAAAGTAGGCTATATTTTATAACAATTGACAAAGAACCAATAATATTTAGTGAAAGTATATCTTTAGAAAAGTTATTTTGCACTAATGTGCCATTATTATCATCTGATTATTATTAATTTTATAACAATCTCACTTTCGGCATGTAAAACATAATACTGATGCAACAAGACTTCGATATCGACTATCAAGTACAATGAAGAAGTATATGAAGTTATATTTCGTGATAAATAATTGAACAGTTTTCATGATTGCTTTAATAGTGGCCCAGTTTAAGAAAAAGAAAAATGCAATAGTATATGAATATTCGTTTAATTCAGAGCAATTCCATACGACAACAAAACGTGCATTTTCAGCCTAATGTAATGTTAGAAATGATTGAAGGTGAAAAATTGAGTTCATACATACACATCGACCATAATATTGTACGTTCGAGGTTTTTATTGTTTTGAATATAAACGGTAAGAACATTTTAGCAACTACAACTATATCGAATACTGTGAAATTCCGCACACACTGCAAAACCAAATGAACGAGGTTGCACAATTTGTTTTATGATACCTACCTCTTTCCTTTCCGAGTTATTTTATTGTATTGTATTCAAATATCGGGGCAATAAATAACCATTAAACCAATATAGGCGTATTTCTTAATGTAAAAACGAACAAAATATTTTTACAATTGAAAATCCAATGACATTGTATGTGAGATATTTTTGTACATAATAATTTAGATTATTTGCTTATAAATAAGAAAGGAAAAAAATCTGTTTCGATCATTTTCAAATTATTTCATTCGTCTACGGATCTTAAGAGCAAAAAAAAAACATTTCAATTCATTATTTTACGGAGATCATAAAGCATAGTCATTAGATTTCCAACATTTACAAAACGCGAAATATTAAAAAAATAAAACCTTTAAATTCGTTATGGGTTTATAGTTTATAGTTCAATAAGTTTATAAGTTGATAAGTTGAAAATTAATACAACAAATAAATTACCTTTTGTAAATTGTTGTACTCTTTCCTAATGAATTCGAATGATTCTTTGTTGTCATTATTCGATTCCAATCTCTGAGAATTTCTTCGATTCACCTGAAAAATATATAATTTCGAATAGTTTTCAAACATTTATTTACATTAAAACAAAAATTAAGTGTAACAATCAAACATGCATTCTACAATTTAAAATATAACAGATGCACTTTTTTTTTTTTTTTTTTTTTTTATGGTCATGTAATCATATTGGATTAATGTAACGCATAGCGCCAACAGAACTTAAAATAGCACAGCATATAATCTAGACACGACTTGTAACTGGTAGGTTTTCACGGAGAAAGTTTTATTTAAACTATTGCAAAACATTTTCAATAACGGAATCAGTATCCATCCTGTACAATGGTTAGGACGATTCGAGTATTAATAACTTTTCAGAATGATGTAACGTTCCCATTTCATCAACTATATGTTAGTGTGTCATTATATGTTTTCGAATCATGCACGTACCGAAGAAAATTGTATAATATAGGGGCATTACATGGGAAATTAGTGTGGAAATGAACGCGCAGATACCGGGCGAGAGGATGTGTCAGTAATTTCTGCGGGTAAAGAACACTCATGAAACGCATTAAAAATAATAATGTAAAATCGTGATGATTTTATGATCTAATTCGTCATTATATGAACTAAATGGGAACGAAAGTTTGTTTACTAATTATTTGCACGTAAATTAAAATAAAAAACTCTTTAACAGTTTTCAATACAGTCCGTAATTGGTTTACAATTCTTACAGAAATTAAATAAAAGTTACCAAATGATATTTGAATTGCCGCATTTCTTATTGTTTCAATTAAACTAATTCGAACAAAAATCGGCTGATGGAGTAAACGATTATAAAATATCTATTGAAAATAAAAAACACAATACTTTGATAAATGAAGACAGTTTTCAACTTTATTGCACACCATATAACATATATTTTTCATAATAGTTGGTTTTTATTTTTTTAAACGTAAACAACAGCAATTAATGAAATAATATTGGTAATTAACAGACCTCGAACTGTCGTGATCATAATATTTTAATTCTACTAAATAATCATTACTGGAAGCAATAAATTACATACGCAGAGTGCATATCGTATTATTATCCTTAAATTTACTAGTTATCAACGAAAAATAATTTTGGCATAGATACATTTTTTTTTTTTTTGTTTTTCCATCACAGGAGAATCTTGAATTATACGAATATTCGTGAGAACGAGATAACCTCAACGGGACAACGTGAACACATGATCAACACCAACAATTATTTCAGTGTTACATTAGTACTTTTGACTCGTCGTGGTTATTATTTCACAGCCGGTAAATTGTTTAAAGGTATTTAATTTCTTAGACCAAGTTTCCCATGGAACACGAACAAAATGGTTGTGAAGTGTAAACGTTGCTGGTAAAACACTACAGCAGTATGTGAATGACCGCTGACCGGAAACTACTGTCTCTAATATGTTATCACTAAAGATTTATTTGATTGCATAACCTATAACTATTTTAAGATCAAAAGCGAAATATATACGTCTGGACCATAATTCAATCCATGCCCAGTATATATTTCTACAGAAAAAACAAAAAAAATAAATAAATATGATTACGAATATTATGAATACATTAGACATCTAATAATACAATACATTTATTTTAATTGAAGACATAATAATATATAAATCAAATATTTTAATTTACTGCGATAAATACATAATAATGACAACTAACAAATGATATATTATTGGTTTGATAAAATTATTAAAATGTATATTTCATAAATATATTTATTAATATAAACATAATAAGTCCCCGTTTTAAAATATTGTTATATTTTAATTTTTAAATATTTAATAGTAGACTATTTTATCTAAGGATTTTTCAAATTAACTTAGATGTCGTATTCTAAGCTACAAAGAAGTTATTTATTTATTAAATTATATAAAAGTATTTATCATATAGCATTGGCTTTAATTCTCACCATTTGGTCACTCGCCTAAAAGTTATATTTGAATTTAAGTGATGTAGAGTAAAAATAATTCTAGAACATACTGGTAAAATGGAATTATTAAAAACATGACTCATAACGAAGTACACAAGTTAACAGTTTAAAATATGCTTCGAGTAGATTAGTTTAACAGAAAATAACAAAAATATTGAACTACCTATTGCTTGTTTACACAATTATGCTTCCTGCGGTACTTTGAGAAAGGCATTTTTTAGAGACGAAGTTTTCATTATTCCTTTAAAAAGTAAAAATAAATACAAATAACATTACTTTGTTATATCGAAAAAGCGTATTACCAATTAAGGTGAAACTGAACTAAGCTGATATTGTACGTATCCTAGTTAATTATTGTTAGAAGTATTTGTCATTCTAAAAATAATTTGTTTTTGAAACCATTAATTAAATAATTGGTAATAATAGTAAATAATAATTAGAGATCTGAAAATTAATTTAGTATGGTTATTAATCAAAACCTTAAACTTTATTTAAATATTAAATATGTCGAATTGTAAGCAATTATTCAAGAAAAAACCAAATGTAACAAATTCTCTATTTACGATGGATTTTTTACAATTCATATTTTGAAAGGGTACCTAGTACATTTTGTATGGTCTCATAGGTACTATGTGTAATTGATCTTAATCAAATATAAAAACAAATTGTTAACACTTGTCAATAAGTACACAATTGTACATCTATAAGTACACATTGTCAAAGCTGGATTTTAAAATGTTTTTATTATAATTAAGTACGACCAATAGGCTACGGGTTACTCCATAACTACTAATGATAGTTGTTAATATGATAAAATCACATTAAATTTAGATAAATGTATCGAATAAGGAATAAATCGATAAACTGAATAGATAACTTTTCACTCCAAAAATAACGCATCATATTTTAACCATTTTAATTTCTGGTTTAGGGAAATCATAATATACTTATCAGCGTAAACATTTCAAATTAATAAGATAAAATACAACGGTCTAATGAATACTTAGAAAATTTCAACCAAAAGTTAGTATCGAAATAGAATTCATAATATATTATTAAATTCGTACCTTTAGTTTAATGAACAGTATTAACTCGTAGGTTTTTCTTTACATTTAAATTTAGACGATCTATTTAATGAATTATTCAAGTTGGTTTTTGATTACCTATATCATTTTTGATAATTCCAAATAAATATGGTATGTCTTCGTAATAAAAAAGTAATAATTATCTTATGATTACATTTACTATGAAAATGTTTTTTTCTTATTATTTTCAAACCAAAGAGACTAAATATCAACCGGAATTCGATACATACATTTTTTGCTTTAGCATTGTATACCTAAACTATTTTTTTATAACAAAATAATTTACATTAAAAGCTGTAAGTGTATGAACATCAAATGTTGTGAAAAATAATCAAGGTTTTTTAGGTGCAAAAAAGTAAATAAACTATACCTACATAAAACAGTAAACTAAAATTTACAACTCGACGCATTTTTTTTCATATCAAACTACTTATTACCGTGTAAAATTTTTTTTTCCGAATAATTGTACCTAAGTGCCCATATCGTTGTTAACTTTTTTTTTTATTTTTTTGACAAAATAACAGAATGCAAAATTGACCTTTAAACCGTTTCACTCCATGCACTTTCTAATTCAAGATCTCATGGCTAATAATACACACAGTACCCATATAAATATGAGTATTATAGTGCTCATAGAGTATGAATTTTTAATGAACGAGTTCTTGTGTATGTTAGACGATTCATATCTAATATGAACACGAACTAAATTTTAAATACACATAAAATACACATAATTGGCATAAAAAATTAATCAATCAAACTTAAAGATAATTGGATTTTTTTTTTTTTTTGAGAGGTAGACGTTTGAATTAAGCTACTTCAAAAAACATAAAAACATTTTATCTAAATTATATATTATGCGTATAAAAACGATATAATAACGTATTTTAACGTAACGCATACAAATAATTTGAAATTAACTCTGTAGTGAGGTGACGGGTATACCGATATGTGTATATAATAGGGCTTATAAAATTATTTAATTAAACACACACACACACACACACTTAAACGTTCAATGATTCTTCGTGTTCCCGAGTTAAATAAATATAATTCATGTTATAATGAAAGAACTACATATAGATATGAAAATGAGTCGTTTAAATACATAAACATACGCAGAAGAAAAAATGATTTGAATTTAAGAACTAACATAGGTCACGCCTACTTAACGCTGTCAAAATCTAAATATTATCATTAGATAATAGGCATTAAACGAAAACCATGTCATAATGTACTTCATTTCTTGTGGTAGTAATATATCAACTTGAACGTTTAATATTTTATCCACATGGTTAGCCACCAACCACTGCAAGCGTTTATGAATTTCATAATATATGTTAATATAGTTCTTGTAAGAGACAATAGTAACTTTTTTTTTCTACTTGAATATAAATAAATAACATATATGTTCATAAGATAATGGCTACTTAATAGAAAAGCATAAGTACGTTAGAGCAGTGGTTCCCAATTAATGTAAAGCCACGGACCTCTAGCTATCACTTAAATTAGTCAGGGGACCCTATTTTTGTAAATACTTTTCAATTTTGTTTAGTTATGAAAATGAAAAGAAAAAAAAGCGATTTATTGTAATTTGACGATTACGATGATCGAGTTTCAATTGTCCAAAAATACCCGGAATTTCAAAAGACTATAAAGTTAATAATTTCATTAAGATTAAATTTAAAAAAAAAAACCATTACAGCACAACACAATGGCAGACTCGATAAAATTAACAAGCAGACCACCAATCGGGAACCAGTGGGGTTAGGGTATCATGGTGACGCGGAGAAAAAGCTGTGACTTCTTGTACCTACACCTGTACGTTCACGGCCGAATAAGACTTTTACGAGAAGTTTTAACGGTTTCCATTATACGCCAATGTTACGTGGCGTATATGGAAAACATTAATGATCATACCCTATACCGCGATCGACCACATGTTACATATTACGTAAATTTAAGATTTTTTTATATGTGTAACGATCGGTTATGATCACGGACAAACCGCACGTCGTGACACACACGACTGCTGCAAGTGGCTTCGCGTTGTGATGAGGACCGCGCGAGATAGAGCCAGTCGGGCAAATCGGACGGAGTTATTTATTTTTTACACGATTGGGATTGTATTGCGATATGCGCGTACGATAGAACGACCTCCTGGTCGGAAAGGAGAGCGGCCGTTATTATTTAGTATTTACAGTGGACGGGGGGTGCGCAGTGGTGGTGCGAATCGCAGCAACTCCGACCGGGTAAGCTCTGGCGATAATAACATGAACGAGGATAATAATATATCGTCCAGCTGAGAGGTATTGCGGTCCTGAGGTCATAAACTGCGGTCTAACGGAGGATTAACGCGCGAACGGTGGTCCGTGATACAAGCGCAGTGCACACGCGCGGGCGCCAGAAATCGGATTCACTCGGCGAAACCAGTATATATATGCAACGCGCCTCCTAATTTCAATCGGTAGACACTCTTTAAACCGTGTTACATTAATTTATATTAAACGTTCGTATACGATAAAAAAAAAAAAATTACAACGTCGTGCTGGAAGGCAATTAATCGTTGTCGTGTACAGTGATCCGATGCTGCAACGCGCGGCGAATGTCTAAAAAAATAATATTTAATAATTACGGTCGCACGACAATTGCAACTATACGGGTATACGTCGAGTTTAAGTTCTATACATTTTTTTTTATCTTTTTAAATATTCGCAAACGTTCCTCGACCGTGTTCGACGATTAACGTCATCCCCCCCTGGCAACCGGTCGGACAACAAATCGCGAGCCGCGCCTCGAACCCACGAGGGATCGACGACGACGGCGAATCGGTACAATAATAATTGTAGAGTTAAATTAACCACAACGCACGCGCACACCCATGTGCCAAGCCTAACCAAAGTACGCCAACAAATTATTTTGAAAACATACGGCTTGACGGGCACTTTGTGAACGCTAAATGTCCACCGAGTGTAAGTTACTAAATACAAAACACGTATGAACACAAAGAGGCTTAAGGGATTGATAACTTTTATTCGAGAAAATAATGAACAAAAACGCAGACGTTGAGGGTATTGAATATAATATTTTAAATTAGACCGTACAACAGAAAAATACTTAAGTACTTCCTGAGTGGTATGACCCGTGCCGGATCTAGGAAATTAGACCCCAAGGCTAATAAAAATGCAGCGCCCTTACGCAGATGAAGTACGGGGTATGACCATGACTTTTTTTTTATTTTTCATAAACTTAAGAACACCTTTTTATCGATAACACCTGGGGCAAGCATACCCACTCCCCTTTCATTGAGTAAGATAGGTAGGGTTCGACCCTTTTAATAGAAACATTTAAACAAGTCCAGATTTAGAGTAGAGCCTAATGAATTACAAGCCTAGGCAGACATCGCAAGTTTCCTAATTATTAAATTACATTATTATCAAGTAATATATTTTAATGGGAAGTAAGATGAGCGTAAAGTCTCGCCAGCGTCAGGGAGAGGGTTTGTGATGCCCGGGACAGGCTTTTTGGCAGGGCCATAGTATTAACTTTCATGATACGCCCTAATATTATAATACTTTTCATAATTTATGTAAAAACATTTTCCCTTAAGATATTATATTTTATCATTAAAGCGTAGTGATGCGCCATGATTAAATACACAACGTATTTTCATCTACCCAAATATTTTTCTGATTTGCTTATCAATAAATATGGTTATGACATTTTTATCGATTTATTAAATATTATTTTTATTATTTAATCTGAAGGATATTATAATTCTCCTTTTTTAAGCTAGTATTAAAATTATAAAATTGTATACTTTTCTTATATATTTATATATTTTTTTTTGTACCAACAGTATTGATGAATAAAAATATTTTTAATAGCATAAAATGTGATTTATCATTCATTTACTTGACGGTTAAATAACTAATACTTCAGTACCAAGAATTTATGCTGGATTTATGGTTTTTAAATGCTATCCTTTTAAATTATGTATTCATGTAAATATTCGATTGGTATTTCATTAGAAACTATAGGAATTCAAAATACAATCAATTGAGCGATATGAATGTATATATTTTTTTTATTAACTGTATTTGAATATTATATTATATTATTTTTTTTTTTTTATTGAAAATAACTGCCTCGGCGGCTGGGGCCATTGGCTTTACAAAGAGTGTTTACAAGGTTGTTTTAGATTAGTAATAAAACATAATGGATAAAATATACAATATATATATATTCTTACTATATACTGTTTGGTTACTATTGTAAATATTTTTGTGTAGTTTTGTATCTCTAAGGAATTTAAGAACATTAATAATACAGGGTGTTTAGATTTTCCGCTAGATTGTGGATCAAGTTATATTTTAGACGTTATGGCTCCTCATTCATGCATTCAGTTAAAATGTGTATGACCCTCAAAGGTTGCAAGTTGGACGCATGTAGGAATATTTTATTATTTGTTTAGTTCGTATAAATATTAATTTAAAATTCCATAAAATTCAAAAATACCAAATCTACCAAATATTTAGCCCGTATTTACCCGGTAAATATTGGGTATTGCCAACAATTTAATCTAACCATCACTATCAGAACGTCAGCAATGTAATATTGTTTATTAATGTACTATTATTATTATACATACCCACGAAACGTAATATCGAAGTTAAAGATTAAAAATACCGGACACACTTGATATTTTAAAAATAAAATCATAGATTATCATATACAAATAATTAAATCCTATGAAAGGCGCGAGGCCCCGGATAGTTGGCTTTTTCGCCAACGTTGTCTTGCGAATTTCGCGTAAAAATTTGTATTCGTTTTCATGCCTAGCGACTGGTTAAATTGCAGAAACAGTACTTAGAGTTAAACTGTCCTAACCAGTGAGTTCCGACATGCTTAAGTCAACGAGAAAAAATAAAATTTAACGACCATAAAATTATTCATTCGATAATCTTGGCCGAATCTGCGTAGAATATAATGGCCTAGTCTGGTTGTCGAACTGCGGACGAAAAATTAAACACGTAATCCATCAGATTGTGACTGCGACCGAGCGACAAAACGTAAGTTAGTTTTTTTGTTTTTATCGAGGGTGAGGGGGCGCCACTAAAACGTTCTCTTATCTATTTATACAACTTCTATCCAAACGCGGTACTGACCGCGTTCGCGCACACGGATCGAGCCCAACGCGTAAAGGTTTTGGTTGAATTTCGTGAACAGTGTGCGTAGCTTTTTTCGCGAACCAGACGGGGTAAAACTGACGAAATCAAAGGACACGGAAAATGTTACGGTGAAACGACCTTAACGCAAATATACGATGATAACCACGACGAGTAACAGTCGCGTCGGATACGGTGGCTTACCTGGCGCTGCGAGCCGATGGTGTTGTACCGGTGGCGGTGATCGTTTCCGGTCAGGTTCAGATCGAAGCCGAGCGACTTGGTCGTCTCCAGCGCCATCGACTTGGCGAACGAGCTCTTGAAACGGTGGTGGTGGCCGTCGTCGTCGGAGAGGCCGTCGAACGAGCCGGACAACACGTGACGGCGGTCGTCCCTGTCCATTTCCGGGCGCTCCGAATAGAACTGGCCGTGGTTTCGCGGGCGACCGACCGACGCGGGGCCCGTAAGCGCAACGGCGCCGCAGTCGTCGACCTTTCGCGAGGTTTATTATTACCGCGGATGCACTCGGATGTTTTTCTTGAAACTAGGCCAAAGTCCAGCGGGCGGCGGGCGGGCGGGTAAAAGCGAACGAAAACGCGTCCAGGAAGTCGGACGGAAATAGACGGGCGTGACGTCCGTTGTGAGTTTACGCGGAAAAAACTTGGGAAAAAAAGCGTACGAAAACGTCGAATATCGTGTGTACAAAGGCGAGCGAGTTGGGTCCGGTGGGGGGGGGGAGAGGACGAACAAAAAAACGGTAAAAATTCAAAACGTTTCACGTGCACGCGCCGGAGCAGCTGCGGCATGTGTGGTTGGCGAACGCGTTACACGGCGACGACGGCGGTCGGTGTTAGGCGGCGGCGGTTCGACGGGTAAAAAGCGACGGTAGCGACGCCCGCGGCTCGCATCGCAGACTCGGCGGTCGTGCGCGTGCGTGCCGTTATCACCGTAGTCGGTGGCCGTTATCAGCCTTCGGAAGACGATTGGCGGCGGAGGAAGATAACAGAAAATAACACACACTCAGCACTTCAAAATCCCTTATCTCTGCGACTGCTCCGCCGCGCACGTCCTACCGACTTTCAGTGTCACGACCAACAGCTAGATCCGCAGTCCGCTGTGTCGCCGCAGCACCGCCGCGGCCCCGCTGTACTTCCATCGACGTGCTCACGCACATGACTTCAACGCGCTGTGATCTTAGTACTTAATTACGTGTCCCTTGTTTTTATTCTTCTTCTGCTGCGGCTTCCGCTTCTCCGTCCGGCCGCTCCCGGTTCTACTCTCCTACCGACCCGTTCGAATCCGCCCGAAATGAAGTTTGCCGAACACCTCCAGGCCCATATCACACCGGAATGGCGCAAACAGTACATCAACTACGAGGTTAGTAGTATACGCACTGTTGACTTGGTGTAACCGACTTGGCATTAACCGATGCAATACCGTGTTTCCAGGACATGAAAGAAATGTTATACAAAATCATCGAAGAAGCCCCGTCAGCAGAGTCCACAGATCCAGAAAATTTACATCGCCTTTTCACTCAGTTTGATGAACACTTTTTGCAGTACTGTGAAAAAGAATTGGCCAAGATTAATGTTTTTTACTCAGGTCAGTACTACGAGTACGATTGTTGATCATTTATTATTTTATTGAAATATTGTCGTTTCAGAAAAACTTGCTGAAGCCATGCGAAAGTTCTCCACTTTAAAGAGTGAACTAGACTTGCTTTCTTCCACTGCTCTCAAGATGAAAGACTATGGAAAAAAGTCAGATTCAAATCGACTGAACTTACCTCAACGTAAAGTGCAAGAGCTTAAATTAGCCTTCAGCGAGTTTTATTTGAGTCTAATACTTTTACAGAATTATCAAAATTTAAACTATACGGGTTTTAAGAAGATTTTAAAAAAACACGATAAGGTTTGTATGGTTTTGAACTAAGATTTAATATTTACTCATTCTTATGAAATATTACACGATTGCACAATTGTATGGAAAAACAATGTGTAGTATTTAACTGTCATCAAGATTTATGTCATATTTATAATCTTATCTTTTTCTATTACTAATTATTTCCTTATAACTTCATTCTAATGAATCATTATTAATATAAATTTGTTTTGTTTATATGCCCTTTGTCTTTGAAAAAGTTTTTTTAATTTGATTCAATTAGAAGAAGACATTAATAATTTATTATTTTATTTAACTAACAGTTGATTTGTAAATATTTGTTGACTAATTGATTATGTATTTTATATTTATTTATTGCTTGTTAAATTTTTATTTTTAACAAATCTCATTTTTATTTCAATAATTAATTTAACTTGGGTAATATAAAAAGTTATGATGATAAATTAAAATTCTGGTCAGTTTCAGTTCTAAGTGTTTTAGGAATTTAAATTAAATAATTTTTGAACTACTTTGTATATAGTTGTTATATTCTTATTTTATGGCACACTTTATCATTCATTTTTTATGTTTGTTATCTGAAAAAGAAATGCTTAATTTAAGAATTTGTGATTAACACAACCAATTGATCATTATTCTCATTTATATGCTGAAACCATTTTTATAGTTATATGAAAAATATATTGTATACATTTAAACAACATTTGAAAATATCATTATTTAAATTATAAGAAGTTAAAAAAAACGTTAAAAAGCTAAAAATATAAATTCATAAATATGTATTTCTATCCATAATATAACTAATTATAACCCATTAAAATTTTGAATAATAAATATTAATTTCAAACAAATAGTGTATCATTTACTATTTTTTATAACTATGAGAACTATAGTTTTTAGATTTTGGTGAATTTTTACATAGATAAATTTAAATAACATGAGAGCTATTACATAGGTTTTTTACTACAGAAAAGAAACTAAATGTATAATCTCAAGTATGTGAATATCATAATACAGTATTAAATCATTCTATGATTAATTTAAGTTTGCTTTAATCTCTTTCTCTTTACTCTTGCACTTTAACATAATGGCCCGTGTATGTGAGTGTAATTAATAACTATTGTGTAATTTATAACTATACTCTACTACCAATTTCTTTAACATTTTTCCTCTTTTATTAAACTTATTATTTTTCTTTCGAAATATATTTTAATTGTTTTCATTGCTGATGTTACATGATAAGAGTAAAATTCTAAAAAACAATAACCTCTTTTATTTAGATTAAAATTGCCTATTGAATATACCTATTTTTATGACTATTAAACCGTTAGTAATACTAACCGTCCTAATTTTTTACAATTAATTTGAATATTTCCATTCTTAAGAAGTTTTTTTTTTAATTAGTCAGTTGCAAATCAAATCATTGGGTGTTGGATGATTTTGGTACTATGGTATCATTGTTTTTTTGTGTGATAGATATTGGATAGGGTGGCCTTAGCAGTTTTCCACTTAAGATGGCAATACCGTTCAGAAAGTGGAAACCGCTTGTGACTGGATTTAAACAAATGACACTGCATTTAGACTTTTCTCTTATCTTACTTGTCACAATGGCTACTTTAAGGAGTATAATTAAATTAAAAATTAATAATGAATCGTAATAAACAAATTATAATGATTCAACATATTAAAAATAATTTATTTGTGTTAACATTAAAATTATTGTACTTGAAGTATAAATAATTTTACGTTTTAGCTGATGAACAAAGAAACCGGTGCAAAATGGCGCCAAGAACATGTAGAAATATCTCATTTTTATACTAACAAAGACATTTTACGGTTAATCAATGAAACAGAACATACTGTCACACATGATTTGGAATCTGGCGACCGTCAAAAAGCAATGAAAAGGCTTCGAGTACCTCCATTGGGTGAAACACAAAGTCCTTGGACAACATTTAAAGTTGGGCTGTATTTAGGCTGCCTTATAGTTTTGCTAGTTGCAATATTCATTTCTGGTAATTTTACAATTTAAAATTATGTGTAAATGTGACTATTAATTATTTATAAATATTTTTGTTTTATACTTTAGCTACTTTTGAAAAAAAAACCAATATTAGACAAGCATTCCGTTTATATCGTGGACCATTCCTTATAATAGAGTTCCTTTTTCTGATGGGCATTAATGTTTATGGATGGCGATCTTCCGGTGTTAACCATGTGTTGATATTTGAACTTGACCCTAGAAAACACGTCACTGAACAACACCTATTTGAAATTGCAGGAATCCTTGGCGTTGTATGTGCTCTTAGTATTCTAGGTTATTTATACTCTGATGCTCTAAGTATACCAGCGTATATAAATCCATTGTCTCTAGTTATTTTGTTTGTAATACTCATGATCAATCCACTTAAAATATTTTATTTTGAAGCAAGATTTTGGCTGATACGAATTATGGTAAAATAATTTTTCTTATCTGCAATAAAGCATACTATTTTTACTGTAAAATGTATAGTACATTACAAATGGTCTTGAAATTATTTTAGTGGCGAATGGTATGTGCTCCATTTTATTATGTTGGTTTTGCCGACTTTTGGCTTGCTGATCAATTGAACAGTTTAGTAACTGTTCTGTTAGATGCTCACTATTTGATTTGTTTTTATATTTACAATTATAATTGGTATCATACTTCAGGTAAAAAGCAATAAATTATTACTATTTCTCTTTATTTTGATTCCTATTTTAATTTTTTTACTTTGATTGTTTCAGATGTTAAGTTTAACGTTGAAGAATATTTTATTTCACAAATTATAGTCAATTGTATTCCTGCTTGGATTCGGTTTGCTCAATGTATTAGACGTTACAGGGATACTGGAGAATCATTTCCACACTTAGCCAATGCTGGAAAATATTCAACAACCTTTTTTGTGGTACTTGCAAGAGCGTTGTTGAAGAGAAGTAATACATTCAATAGAATATTTATTTAAAATGACTTCAGTTTGTTGAAATAAAAATGTTTTATTTTGTTTTAGACCATTACTCAGATAACTATGATAATCCGTTTTTTTATTTTTGGATATTTTGTTCTGTGATATGTTCAATTTATACGTACACATGGGATGTCAAAATGGACTGGGGTTTATTTAATAAAAATTCTGAAGAATATACATTTTTGAGGGAAGAAATTGTATACGATAATACAGTAAGATAAATTTCACCAAAAATTATACTAAAAATCATTAAAAACCCTAGATTATAGAAATTATTTTTTTTTATTGGTACATTAATAATTCAAAATTTAATATAGTGGGAGGTTTTTGTAATTTATTCCCAAGGAATATATTATGCCTTGATAGAATAAAATAATTTCAATTAAAATTCCTTTCAAAAATATTAATGTTCTATTTCTAATATTCATATTTTGTTATTCAAATTTTTAATTACATTTAGCAATTTATTAATTATTATTTTTGTATAGTTTACCTTAAAAATTTATAGAACTTTAACATTTGACATATTGGAATCTACTGAATAATTCTTAGCTAAAAAATAGAATAAACCATTAACTTTTATTATTTTTAGGGTTATTATTATTTTGCAATTATTGAGGATTTACTGATAAGATTTTTATGGATTCCTCAGTATTTACTCATCAGTAATAATATTTTAAGTACTGAAGCGGCCATTTCTTTAACTTCACCACTTGAAGTTTTTAGGTAAGATATAACTGCTTTATCACTCTTTTTGTTATTTAATACTTTTTTATTTCATTCAAAATGTATAGACGATTTGTTTGGAACTTTTTCCGTTTGGAAAATGAACATCTTAACAATTGTGGTAAGTTCCGAGCAGTAAGAGATATATCGATTGCACCGATTGATTTCTCTGATTCTGCTCTAATCGTGCGTATGATGGATGAAGAGTTTGGTGTGACTAATAGACGGAAACGTAAAATTTTACCAAATAAAAAATCCATTAAAGAGGATAAATTACAGTTAGTTACCGACCAAAATTCATATTCTTTGGATTTAACTGAATAAATTAAAGAAACAACAAATATGTAATGTTTCTACTTTATTATTCCATTATACTTTACACACAAATATATTTTATTCTTGATAATAGACTTTATGTGCTCAATTATATACATATGTATATATGGTCAAAAACAATCGAATTTAATTACATTTTTAGAATGTTGTATTTCTAACTAATACAAATTGCTTAAACGTATTACTTAAATAAGGGTACAGAAATGATTTTATATACTTACATGTTGTGATCTCTAGTTTAGTTAATTTGCATAATATATATTTTCGATTAAATTAAGTATAGCATTTAGAAGCTAAAACTTTAACTTAAATAAATTAAAGTTTTTTTTTTTGAAATTTTTTAGCAACTTCACCATTATGAAAAAGTGTTTTTATTTGTTATATATAATTCCTCTCTAATATTATTGATACATGTTCCTTTTTAAAATGTTTTCCAAGAAAACCAAATTATTTAGTTTTAAGACACTTAATTATACATAGAATAAATATATATTTTTAATAACATAATGTTTGTAATAACTTTGGTATACTTGTTGCTTAATTGTCAAAGTGTAATTGTATGATTTAAAATATAGTCTTATGATAATTAACCTTGTTATATTTTCTTGCATGTATATATACATGTATTTATGTATGTATTCAATATTTATTTATACACAATTTATATTTGTTAAAATAATTAATTAAATTAAATAAAATTATTAGACAATGTATGGTTTTTGCAAAGTTGATTTGGAATTTTAGAAAAAAAAAACATTAATAATCACATATACTTTTTAATTTGTAGATTGCTCAACTATAATAAGAAAAATTTGAATGCTGAGTCGTAGAACAACATAATATAAATGGAAATTTTCAATCCAATTTTATGTTTTTGTTGCTGCAGTATATTTGTAGGTAATATCATAAATTAATAAATCTTAAATAGTATTTAACTGTTTATTGAAATGCAAAAAATATGTAACAGTAGGTAGAAAAATCTTGTTCATATTTATATGTTGCACAAAAGGGGATCAAATATCTTAAAACAATCTCGACCAGTTGCTTTTGATCATTTTGAACAGTTAACCAAAAATCAATTAGTTTATTATCATTGAATATATTTTTCATCGTTCTGTTATTTACCAGATACTTTAATTCATCTTACTCCTATTCAAAAAGATTTTCTATTTTTTCAATACTCCAGAGAAGTGGATTTCTTATCCTTGTATTATTTGTATCAGATTGATGAAAAATTATAAAAAAAAAAAAATGTTCTTAATGTTATGGCCATGGGTACTTAAAGTGTTCAGATATTTCATTTTTTATCTCCTGTGATAGACATTCATATGAATATTCTAAAAAATGTTGATCCGTTTGCCATGTTTCCCATTTGGTTGAATTTTTTTCATAATTATCATAATTTGACGAGAATAGTTGTTATATAATACAATTCTAGTAACGTAAGATTTGAGTAGTAGAAATAAAAAACATAAAAAAATTTTTTTAATCATGTTAAATTGTCTTATTGTTTTATAAGTGTTAATCTAACGAAAATAAAATATTACCGTTGTGTGAGTTACAAAAATAAAAGATTATTTTAACTAAAATAATTATTTTTCACTCTTAGCGTATCTAATATTGAATACGTTTTTAATGTACTAATATTAGGTTCTTGTTCTAACTATTCATTCGATAATAATAATCTTAAATTATCAGCATTCGATGACGTTGGAATATTTGCGCATCCCGAGGTACTTATTATAAGTGTGTCGACCTCGCTATGGACCCATGGTACATAAATCCGAAACAAGTGGTTTGTTTTATGTATGCCACTAATTCATTGTTTACGAGTTATCCTAAAATGAGTGCAGTAACAAAATCATATACAAGCAGGGGCGTCATTTTAACTTTTGAAAGGGTGGGGCAACTGTTTAAATTTTCCGACTTCATAATATTTAAAAAATTATGGTGACCTACATATTTAATTATTTATGGACCATAGACTACCAATAAAATATTTTTTCGGAACAAAACATGTAAGGATTAGTAATGAATAATGATGTCATGATGATAAACAAAAAACATGAAACGCTTCAATTTACCCAATTAAATAATAACATTAAAGATAGTAAAACATTCTTTACTTATCTTGTAGGCTGTAAGTTACATATCAATAGTTTTAATGGAATAATAATGTAAATTTAATTAAATAAATACTTATAATTTTATTATTTGTAGATTTAATACTTTACAGAACTTATAAAAACATAAAATTGTATCTCAAATATAATGTACCGTAGTTTGAGGTGAATAGGAACGATTTTAACAGTTTTTTTTATAGATTATGAGTTCAATTTTTATGGTATCGATATCATGAAAACTGTTTTATAAAGGTCACATATATAGAAATATATAATATACCAAAAAAAAGTTTATAATAGCGTAATAACGATTGTCATAAACCGGGGAGGATCCAGCGTTTTCCTACTTGACCGTGAACGTGTAATTAAAAGAGAATAATATCTGAGATCTGAGTGCAAAACAGTAAATAAAAATGAACTATTTACTAATTTTAGCAACTGATCATCGGACAAAGAATTGCCGACTTTTTTAAATTTCTCAGAGTAGGGCATTTGCCATAGTCTGCTACCCCCCAAAATGACGCCCCTGTATAGTCTGTACAGTCTTATGCTTATCCATTTTTTCTTACCGACTGTGGTTGACTTTTGATGTACGACTGAGTTTATGTATCCGATTTTTACCGTTTAAACGGCAATTATTGACTGCGGGTTTTACTATGTAACAATGGTAATTTGTAAAGTGCGGCAAACCAGTATTTTTTCTAAGAGTCGATGCGCAAACTGCGGCAATAAAAAAAATTGAACGTTACACAATCTGCGACAAAACCGATATGATACATTTTACAAGCCGCGGCAATTTATTTTATACGCCTACGATATTATGTGGTACACAGCAAGAGATATGTGTCTATGCCGTATCGTTTAATTAATTATGTTGCGTCTTGCGCACAAAATAGTAAGGTAATCCAAATGTGTATTGAAGTTATAACGAAACCAACCAGACATCGATTGCTTTACTTTTGATAATTCTAGTTAGCGCCTACTTACTATATTGTTAGACAGAACGATATAATGTTATGCGTTGTCGTCCTCAGGCGGTCTTGCGATCAATACACGTGTCCAGTTTGCGTCCGTAGACTCTGTTCAATCGTTATCGTTTCCGACGTGCAGCGTATCTTTCGTACACGAACACGATTTAATCGTGGTATCACGCGCGCGATCTGCGTTCCGTGGCTTGACGCCGCCGTCGCGTGCAAACGATTATCGCAAATCGAAATATTAAATAATAGGAGACGTAAAATAATCGTAAACGGTACGCCGATCTCGTTCCTCGGCAACTTCTCGTACCCGTCGCTGCCCATCGACCTTGCGCCGCGCAAATCGATTTATTTCGATACACGGAATCGGCTACGATACAACGCGTATACGTACGGTGTACTATTTTTTTTTTTATTTTTTGTCTTTCGTCTTTGCTCCTGCACGATTAAAACGAATCGGTTCTACTGCGCACGACCACTGTCGGCGTCGTCGTTCGCGTTAACCTTGACTCTTATTGAATTGTATACGGACGTGAGCGGTTTAAAGCGAACGTTTAAACGATCGTTTCACGGGTGTACCGCGTACGCGTACGGTTCTGCGGTACGTTCGTATGCGCATATTAACATGGTCGTGATGTTTCACGAGCGCGTACCAGTTTTAATTACGGTTTATTTTATTTTCTTACTCTGCCTAGGTAATTGGTTGGGATCGTGATGGATAACCAGCAGTACTGCTCAGGGCGTGTTTACCGAGAGAGCCGCAACCACCGTCCCGTCGACCGAAATTAAAGCACGAAGTGTTTTCGTACTTATCATCGCTGAATAATTACCAACACCGAGTAGACCGTATCGCGATTGATTCGTATACCTCATTGACGAACGATCGTTGACTTTTGATCGTTTATGCTCAGCGGTACTTGGGTTAGATACATTTCTTACGTTCTTATCGGTCCGGGAACAGAACTCCGAATACGTCCCTGCGCCATGCACCCGTGGTTCGTCGACGGTTTTCCCGTTTGCTTACCACACGCTTTGTGCTTCGCCGATCGCACCGAGAACTTATAATTGGTACACGCGCACAGGAAGAGGAGGAGGTACATGGACATCGAGGTCACGTGATGAATACGCTGTAACGTGAATTACCGCTAAGGTAAATTACATGGTATTGAAATCAGCGCAAGAGGTACACATATGTTATTATTAAAACATATTCATTATTCGAACAAATATCGTTTTCGCATTACGGTTAGGTTTAGGTTATACTCTGAACGAATGTCGTTAAATATTGTTACTGGCCCCCCCGGACACGCACGACGCGTTCGTCAATCAGACGTCAAACGGTTTTTATTATTTTTTACCGCCGACAAAAAAAAATAATAATAATAATAATAATAATGCTTTTGTTCTAAACGTTTGAAAATAACATCAACGGCGATTGCGCGGGTGCAGCGTGCGTTACTCTCTGTGCGAGTATATACTTCTACGGAGCCACGATTTTATCGGCTTCGTACCGCCCTAACCGGATGATGAATTTTTCATTCGGAACCGGTCGTACCCGGGGCCCGGCTTTGGATACGATCGACGCGTGCCGACGGCATAAGGCGCCGAAATCAGAAGGGCGCGTGAGAGGCGTTAAAATTAGAATTAAATCCGATCGATCGTTGGCGACGCAAATTATCTATTAAGCGTTAATTAAATTACTTAATTTTTTTGCAATTTATAATTTTTCAACGGTTTTTTCAAATATATTTGCCAAAACATTCATCACAAAAAATACCAATTATTATTATTATGTTCCCCATAAATTAAATTTAAAATAATATCTAAATTAAGCAACTTTGAAGCATTGATTAAATATACTCAACTTAAATATAATATTTAATCAATGGTTAAAGTAATCAAATAGCAAATAAAAAAAAAAAAAAAAAAGTGCTAAGCATTAGAATCATAGATTTTAAAAATAGTATTTAGTAATTTATTTTATAAATATCATGTATTTTAAAGTATGTGCTTATGTCATTTATGCATACATTCATATTTACAGTTTATACATAATATATATTTTTTTCTTCGAATTATAATGTAAAATTAATCGTAATTTTTGAATTTTCATATATATATATATATTTATTTCGCGTCGAAAAATCAAATTAATTTTTGTACTGATGCTAGCATTCAGTACGAAGATCGACTTTCTCATTCTAAAAGAAGATGGTTTTCTTCCAGCCATTGAACGAATAATAATAATATTTCATGGATCTTAATTTATATTTCAATCAACTTGCCCTTATATTAATATTTTTAGAATCTTGGTAATTGTCGAAAAAATAGGATCACTAAATTATTAATATGATTTATATCACGATTAAAGACATAAAACACTACTAATGTTGATTAGGTAAATGTTTTGCATTTATATTTTAATATTCGGTTTAATCGAGATTAATATTTCACCAACAATAATATTAAAATATAATTGAAAATTATATTTTCTTGACAGTATAAATGTAAGAATATAAAAATATTAAAAATAATAATATAAAATAGTAACATATGATGTGGATTGTTCATGAATATCACGTTTTAAAATTTAATAAATGACATGCACGGGCAGAGACAACACGACTTAAATAATGAGGACCCAACACAGATATACAAATGTTAACATTTAAATTATTCCGTCTTTGGTTAAAACGCATCATTTTCTGTTTGAAACAATATCAATTGTTAGTTTTATTAACAGAATAACACAAAGTTCTACAAAACTTTAAATATAAATTATGATAAATAAAAATTATATTATTTTTATACATTTTTATTACAGTACGACAGTGATGATTAAAAAAGTTAATATTTTCTGTACCGTTTAAAACAAAAAACATAGTCATTTACTTTTATTATAAAATCAAAAACTGTTGGCTAAAAAGTGTTATTATATTATATTAATCGTATTTACAATTTATAAATAATATTACATACATAACATGCTATGGATTTCAATTATATTTGTTTATTGTTGAATCTCAACATTGCATTTTGTCATTCGTCGTTCAGCAGTATCCAAGTATTGTAACCGACAACTTAAATAGAAAACAGAATTAGCAGCTACTGTTATAAGTATGTATATCTATAATAATATTTTGAATTAAAATTAGATTCGATCTACAGAAGTTATGAACACACGGAGGTAGTCTTTTTCTAACTTTTTTCTCACTTCAACTACCGGCCCACGGTGAGCAACGTCAAACAAATCATCCTATCATAGGAGAGGGATGTGGGGCACACGTGTCGAGTCTTTTACTAGCGAGAACAACACGAAGTATAAGTTGTCTTCATCTGAATCGTATTGGCAAACCCAAAATCATTTATCGTTAAATGTACATATCATCATGATCTTCAAGGATTACAACGAAATTTTACAATATAATTTTCATAATAAACGTTTCCTTTTATCATTTTACATCGTATACCCGGAAGGTACATAAAATATTTCGGATTTATGAATACGATAACAAGAAATATTGATATATAAGTTACAAACTATCAACAGCTAATGACAACTTATATAAATATTAACTATTTTATCGTTTTTTCGTGCCATTGTCCAAAACATGTCTGAATTCAACTATAGTAACATAAACGTTTATGTTTAGCGCAAATTTTTTGTTTAAACCATTGTTCTAATAAATGGAAAGCAGGATAAATTAAAAAAATTAATGGACCTTAGTAAAGTAACAGAATACTAATAATATGCTAGTTGACTTACATTAGGAGTTATGAAAAAAGACTTTACATTGATCTTAAAACCTATTTAAACTTCTTAATCTGGCGCAAATCATGTAAAAACTTCATTACTAAATGTCATTGTAACTTATCAAAATAACACAAAGACCTTATATTAAAGTGTAAATTATAACTTTTTCAGATTCTCATAATCTATTTAGAGTATTTGATAATAGAATACAATAAATAAGATGAGTGCTTCCAACATGATGAGTGAAATCAAAACAGGCAAGCAAATCAAGAGGTAACACATTCAAATTCATTCCAAACATGTTTTATATTTTAACATTGAAAAATAATTTATTATTATTTTGAATGATTCTTAATAATCATAAATTCACTTTTAAATTATTCTTTTTAAGAAATTCTAAATTTTTGTGATTAACTTATCAAATCAATATAGGACTAAGGAATATCCCACGATTGTGGAAAGTTATGTGCGTGATGGATGTCCAAATGGAAAAAGAGAAAAAAAAAGGATTTGCAAAGCTTTATCTAAGGATGGGTATGATCAAATAGTTAAATATTTTATAGATTTAAATTTTTAAATATTTAACTAAGTGGTTACTAATTATTACCTTTATATCTGACTATAATAGTAATGTATGCCTTAATGTTTAGAAATAACGGAACTCAACAGAAGAAATTGAGCAAAAATACGGCAAAAAAACGTAAACGCGCTCAGCAAATGGAATCAACCACAAGCGTCATTGAGTAGAGTTAATTTAATTTTTTTAAAATTCGTTTATCTAAATTCATTGTTATTCTACAGAACAGTGACTCAGTATGAAAGTCTACCGAAAAATACTAATTCAAAAGTGGTACCAAATGAAATTATCAATTCTACTGATGGACCTCATAATAGGTATTTATTATAAAATAATAATTTAGTGTACAAAAAATATTTTTTTCGCTAACACAAAGCTTCTTATGATTACTATTTTGTTTTACTAAACCAAATTGTATAAATCTATATCCATTATATTTTAAACTAAACTTAAATCTAGTGGTCAAACAACATCGAATAATTACAAGTCTTCAGATCATAATGGAACCAAAAATGTTGAAATAAAAACTAACGTGATTATAAGCACAGATAAAAACGAAAAGGTTTTGGAAGATTTAAAAGTGCCAAAAATCCAAACCAAAGGAAATGGAAATTGGTATATTATTATTTATAACAAATGCATTTATGATTTATTCTATTAGTGCCACCGAATTTTTATTTATTAACAAATAATTGTTTATGTTTTCCAGTGCAATTAAAGAAGTTGACGAAAATCTGTTCAATTTACCTAGAGACGTTGCTCTAGCCCATTGTATTGCAGAAGATTTACGTATGGAAAGAGGAGTCGCGGTTCAATTCAAGTAAAACTATTTTAAATTTACATTGATTAAAACAATAATTATTTTTTTCGCTATCTAGACGTTATTTTGGAGGCATTGGTCAACTTATGGACCAAAAACTTACCGTAGGCGATGTTGGAGTGGTGGTTAAAAACGAAACAGAATATGCTTTTTATCTGGTGACAAAAAATTATTGTAACGGCACGTCGACAATGTTATCATTGTCACATGCATTAAAGTCGCTCGTAGAAAAAATGCAAGAAAGGAAAATAATCAAACTAGGCATTCCTCAAATTGGCTGTGGAACAGATGGATTGGAGTGGTCAAAAGTTAAACCACTTATTGAAGATATTTTTGCCGGATCCGGAATTGAAATAACTGTTTGTGTACCAACAAAAGTAAGTGTTGGAAATAATAGAATATTTTATTGTTTTCATAATCATAAACCTACTTTAAGATATTCTATCGTCCATCACCACCTCAAATGAAAGTGTATATAACACCTAGGAAACTATTGGAAATTAATAACAAGCTAAGTGACTTATTATTACTGATTGATATTGAACAAATAAAATCAAATCATTTGAAAAATGGCTTGGTAGATGCTGTAAACTTAGAATATCCTTCTTTCAAAGAAAAGTAATTATTTTACAACTGTATTACATTATTTTAATTGTTGTTAGCTAAATATATTATAAATAATTAAAACAAAAATAAAACGTGATCATCAGTGCTGAGCACTCTTAACAATGATCTAAATGTAATTCGTACGTTTTAAATCCTCATTTTATTTTGTCCGACCATAGATTAATGAAGGACATTAAAACTAAAGCATTGAAGCCTGGTGACGTTACCTCTTATTTTATAAAGAAAGAAAATATACACTGTTTATTCACTAGTCAGTCAGCATATTACAGTTCACTAGAAAAAGAATTTTTAACAATAAAAAACTACGTAAGGAGAAGTTATAGGAACTTTGCCATTCAGAGTGGTCCCATAAAACCAACTGCATACTTTAAGCACATATCAAGAGTTGTGTTATTGTTGCGTTCAATAATTTATGGATCAGAATTATGGTTATGCGGTGATAGTGATCAGACCAACGAAAAAGAAGTGTACGAGCACTATTGTAAACAAGTTTTTGAGGAAATTAGACTTTCAACAAAGTCGAAAGATAGAAATAATCTTCAGATAGGCAAAAGAAACAATCCACCGAAAATTAATTTTCAAAGAAAATAATTTTCGAAAATCCATAAGAAAAAACGTACACGATTAATCAAAATACTAACACAGTTGTGCATTTAAACGAATTATAAATTATTTAAATTATAGCTTATCATAATAGTTTTAAGTTTTCGGAGTATTTGTAGTACACATTATTTTTATAAACATAGAAATACAAGTATACAGTTTTTGCATTATATTTCGATTTCACAAAAAAATTTATCCACTCAATATAAAAATTTAAAAATTGCGTTAAGTGTAAAATATAGGTTTTCATTTCGTGAAATGGAAAAAATAAATGTCCATTAGATGAACCTTAAAACGACTTACGCGATTTTATTATATTATCTTATTTTGAAAAAAAATAATTTTATGTTTTTTTTTACAAAAAAAAGTTCAAGTTGTCGCGGCACACCCTTTGGGAAACACTGTACTATAGATAGAAAAAATATTTCACGATGCGATTCAATATAAATTCGATTATTATTATAATTATCGTGATTTATTATTCTATCGGCATGCAAGGATTGGCCGAGATTGTAGGTACATTTACAGTTTTATAATTTATCATTTATATTATTACGAGCATTATTATGTTTGTTCTCTGAATGGTTTATAAATATGTGACAAATATTATTTTGATCGTTTATGGTTATGAACGAGGCTTGAGTAATGAAGCCCTTGCAGCTCCCAAAATTCTGCCTGTTCAAGTTATATGTTTAAGTCGTTTAAGATAGAGGATTGCCAAAATAATTCATGCACTGAGCCGCTGAAAGAGTCGGCGCCGGTCGTACACTACAAATATAATAATACTTCAGCCTAAGCGTTTGTTTGTTTATTAATTTCCGTTAGTTCGTGCATTCGTTGACGAGTGTTAAACAGTGTCTACCGGCATACGCGCCCGCAGGGGAGGTTAAATGGGCCATTGCTCCAACTGGGAATTTTTGTTTCAAAACCATTGTTAATTTAATACCACGCATATTGATTATAACATAACCTTATTGAGATCCATTTATGAAGTTTAGTACATTTTATTATATTATTAGATAATCTAAAATGTATAATCTTGAACGTATTTATTAGTTTACAATGTTTACACATGACTGCATATCGTTTAAAACTATAAACTCTCCCCGAGTACCGATTTCTATGGTATTTGATTTTGTTCTCGTATATTTTCAGGTACACGTTGTTTCGGCCCTTAGAATTTTGATCTTGCCCCGGGTGGGATTTTATCCTGTGGACGGGTTTTTCAACCGGTTCCCGTTTTATTTCACTTGTCACTTTGTTACGCAACACTTGTTACTTCTTCGCGGTGAGCTCGTTTTACACTCCGGCCGAGATGAACGCAAACGAACCGTGTCCCTTGCCGAGCGCTGAGGGGGTCGACCGTTTGGGCGTTGCTGCTCGTTCCAGTTGTCACCGGCCGAGGAGAGATGCGCGTCGGATTCTCGTTCGTCCGGTCATGCAACAACGGAACGCGTCGCAATTGGTGCCCGTACACCAGAGGATTTATTTGTTTTTATTTCGACCCGGTCTTTCTGGTCGGTGAAGAACCGAGAGACTTGATCCGCGCAGGACTATATCCGCCGGATTTTCATTCACAGCGGATTGAATCCGTCGAACACCACGGACGGTAGGACTTTTTTGAGGATTCAGTCCTCCACAGCCCGAATCCGTCGTAAAATCCTCTCGTGTACGGGCACCTAATGCGATCCGAACGCGCACGTGTTTATCGATGGCCAAGGGCGTAAATATTACACATCGGGATGAGCAAGTTGGTTTCATAAATTCTGGTGATATTTTCGATTTCTAACCTGTTTGTTTACCAGCTGAGATTTTGACAATGCGACGGGGAGGGCTGAACCGCCGGTGTCTGAACGTAAAAACAAAATCTTAGTAGGTGCAACCGCAATGCGTGCCGAGTGTATCGGATTACGCCTGCAACTTTAAAACGGTCTTGTATCCAAAATACGGATCGCTATTATTTGTACAATGTACACCATAAACGCCAGTGTGGCAATGGCCCATACAAATTGTGTTCGGAGCCACCGATTCTCTTATGGAGGTGGAGGTTGTGCTATGCACATAGTTTTCATGTCGATAACGTATTTGTGATTCCTTCATAGTTGACAAATATTACATTATATATGTACGTCGAATTACTTACGAAGAGCCGTATTTTACATTCTAACCATTTTAAAACGGAATTTTTTTATTTTATCCCGAAACCCCCATTTGTACGCTACTGTATATCACATATGCAGTGATGCGAACAGGGTTCATTTTCGCGGGGGAGGGGGATGAGATGAAGTTTAGTTAACTACATATTTCGGGGGTGGATCACAACCCTAAACCCTCCGAGTTGTTGCTCCACTGCGTGCATGTATACATGTGTGGCATCCGTGCGTACGCGAGCAGAGCAACATGTTGACTATGTTATTCTTGCATCATTACGAATTCACTATGGGCAAACGGTAATATTGACAAATCGTGCGCTAATTGCATTTGATTACGGTATTATAATCAGTCGTTCGACTGTTGCCGTATAATAACATTAATAAGTAATATAACCTTTTGAACGACGTCGACATCGCGAGTATCAGTCGGTCATCGTTAATTATCGTTACGCGACATTGACATCGTTGTTCGTACCAGTCGGAATTGGACTACGAACATTATTGCTCCTAAGGGCACCGTGTTCGAGAAAAAACTGTCGGACGACAGCAAAAAGAAAATCAAAAAATCGATTAGGTTCGTGCGAGATCGTTTCAATACGCGTACCTACATGCCGACGCGGTGGATCTTATTGTCTTAATGTTTATGATATTCGTTTATAGTGCAGCCGGGACGGGATCCGAAAACTTCAGTTTGTGTGACCACGTGTCATCCGGGAACGGACGGAGGAGAAACTGAACGGACTATTATGGCGTAGCCGGCGAGAATAAATGCTCCACCGCGAAACGCAAGTTTTCCGCACAATCTGTCCATATTACGTAAAACCAAATGAACTCATCGACTGTGCACCGTTCGTCGCGCGTGTCAGCAGACTGCAAAGTAATAATGATAATTATAATACGTCCGTGAATTATTGCGGTTCGAGCAAATAATCAATTGTAAATGTTCGAACTTCGAGCACATTACACCGTAACTAATTACCAATCAGAATATAACACGTACGCAGATACGACGTTGGTCTTATCGTTTTTAATCATTCGCGTGTATTATTGCCATTCGGTGACCCGGTTAGCAAACCGTAATGTAACATTATGTGCCCATTCAATATGATTTTTCGCGACACTCGAACGGGTTCGTATAGTTTTACGCACTTTTTCGACTTGGCACCGTCGTGTTTATCGAAACCGCGAAGAAAATTGATGTGGCCGTCATGATGCACGTGTTGATTGTACCCAAGTCGAGCGTAGCTGACTGACGAGTCTTGATCGAACCGAACTTGGACCCGGCCGACAATTATCGGTTTTTAATTCCTCCGTGCCCCGGTTACGTCAACATTTTTACCGCGGACGCTGTGGGTTTTCGCGGTATCCCCGTTGTACCGCGTTTCAATTGATTCATTAGAATTGTGTATTATTATTATTGTAAACGGTAGTCTTGCAAACATATCCGATTGCATTACCACCCAATGGGCGTGCATAATGCAAACAGTAGTCCGTTTTCATTAGCGCGGGTAATAGCTATAACAAGTAGGTACGGTTAATGTGCATGTTAAAATTATCGTTATTATTATAATCATTCGTAGGTGTACGTGTCTCGCGGGTGTTGGCTGTTGTCAACGGGCAACGGTGTATCGATATTTTTTAAACGAGTTGAACGTCCGGAGGTACTCGGCCCGTGGCAACAGCCCCGTGCGTTTCCCCTAGAACAAAAAAACGATTTCGACCGTTCGACGATTAACATGGTATATTAATAATAATGGTAATAATAATGGTACATCGAGATTAGTACGAAAACCAACCGGCCGACCGGTGTCGTCGCGCACTGCGCAGCTATGAACATTCAGACAACTAAAAACAAACGCAAGCGATACGTACGTACGTGTTTCGTGTAATAGGTACGTAATTCGCATACGACTATTTTCCGTTCAAAATCGTTTACCGAAACACGGAGGTACATCGCCTAAAACAAAACTTACTCGCATCTATAGGCTAAAGCACTTTAATTGTATAATCGTTAGTAATAGTATTGACCTAATGAAATGGCTTCTTCTTTTTTTTTCTGTGCAACAAATTAATATTTCAGTACACACATTATATTGCATACGGTAAAATTAATTTGTTCTTGCCGTGCGTGGACGAATGATATTTTAAGCCGCGTCCACATTAGCGTAACAAAACGACGAACAAGATAAAATATAATAATAATATACATGTATAATTATCGTGTGTAACAAATGGGCGAACTCGTAACATTCTATCGCAGTGTTTCTCAACTGGTGTTCCACGGAACCTATGGGTTCCGTGAGCTTGGGCGAAGGGTTCCGTGAGAAGTTTGGGAAAATATAAATGAATTAGCAATATTTTGATTTGAACATAGAACTCAACATAGAACTGGAATCGACGCATTTCCCGATGTGAGGTGCGTATTTTATAGCTTTTCGGGGTGTACAAAGACTAAGAATAAGTTTCGAAATCAACTGAACGCGGCTCCGGACTTACGAATCCAATTTTCAGGAATAACTTCAGATTTAAAAAACGGTTATGAAAAAAACTATGGATAGGTTCCAATCTTCTCGTTGAATCTATCTTAGAGGTAATGAGAGACAAATATCAAATTTGAAGCTTTGATGTGTAAATTTATAATATTGTAATATTACCCAATATAATAGGTACCCACTACCCGAAAACGTTGACTACCCACAAAATCGGGTATTACCCACATCAAATCAAGAGTACTAATAAATAATACATACAGCACATGTAATATACCTTAACGTTGTGCCCAAATTAATTAAAAAAATGATATCATACTGACCGATCATTAAAACGCTTTTGCAAACTCATCATGGGGATGGCAATAATAATTGTTTTTCAAAGATTTTTTTTTTTCTACCATTTCATTTGTTATCTACACGATAATGTAACACGGTGTTATACAACCGTTTGTTTATTTATTTGCTTACGATTATGTCCATTAGTGCCTTCAACGTTTGATATTAAGTACTCGAGGACGTTTCAGATAATTAAAAAGATATAAATCACAGTACGCGCGTACACATCCAAGACACACCCTCAACACTATAATGATATTTTTTCCCCTCTGTTCGTTAATAATAATGACTGCCGAACATTATTCCGAGGTTACCGTTCGTGTGCGCGATGATATCGCCGTGCACCTTCAACAACGGAAAACAACTGTGAGAAAACGCACGCCTTCGGTTTATTAAAAAAAAAAAAATTAATTAATAAAAATATTACTAATAAATGAAACAGTGCGCAAGCGCAACACACGCGGAACACACCGAGACGGCCAACGTAGAAGGAACACACACCGGTAAACTTGCACGTATTGCGTTGCGTAAAGGGTTATTTTTATTTATTTTTTCCCCGTACAGGAAACCAGAAGTTTCGTTGGCGCGAGCGCAAAACGAATGCTGTTCGAACTTATCGTGCGTGCGAATCGCGTGATGGAAAACAGGACACGTCTCGGACGTGGTAAGATCCCGTTCTGCATACGAACACCGGGATCGCGCGAGAGTCTGGCCACAAAGCCCTGCACCTGTAAGCAGGGACGGAACTAGGGGGTGGAAGACGGGGATTCATCCCCAGGCGTAAAATTTTAGATGGTGTAATTTTTGTAATTATTAACAACTGATTTGATATTTTTAACTTTGTTAACTACTGATATTAGTTTAAAACTTAATAAGTATGATTGTACATTAAAAAATTATCGAGAAGAGGATTTGATTATTGGTCTATGGTAGGGCGTAATTTTAACATTTTCCCCGGGCGTAAAAATTCCTAGTTCCACCTCTGCACATAAGGATGTCGATCTCCTCCAACCTGTCACGACCGTCGCATTCCTACAAGGATCAACCGCGTAAAAAATGACGTACCGTAAATATTTCGAACTGCACAATCTCCTACTTGTCCCTCACGCAAACTCGTCCGCGGACAACCCTTAACGTTGCCGGTGTCGAGTTCCGCTGAATTAACATCGTAGATCGATTATAAAATAGGAAAAACCATGGATTAGTTCCAGCTAATGCGTACCTCCCGTATCAATTAATATCCCGTTTTTATTCAAATATTTGTCTATTTATTTCTGTACATTATAGTTTCATGTTTATCTGTTGTGTTTGAAAAAAAAAAAACGGGCACTTTTTTTTCTAATAAAAAAAAATTAAATAAAAAATAATTGGACGCTCAATTTTTTTTCGTTTTATAGTCACGTCCTATAAATTCGTACACGGTGTTCTTAGTATGGCTTCGAATCAAAAAAACACAATCATCGCGAAGAACACGAAAACATTAGCATTTAGCATTGCGTTTGGTTAAATAATATATATTATAAGATATTTTTACTTTCAGCAATCACATTTAAAGTTCACGTTATTACATCTCACGCATAGCTCTTCGATTCGTTATTCGGAACAGATAATAAATTGAAAATAATTACTTGCAATTTACATACTTGATACTTACAACCAACGCGTATGTAGACGTATTTTATGCGTTCGTGCATAATGATAACATACATTATCGTAACTAATAACGACAACTTTGATTATTTTAAAAACATTTATGTTAACCGGGATTAAAATGTTTTTTACATACTTGTATATTATACCCACGCAAGAAAATAGGAATGGTTTTGGTTGATAAAATTATAAAACCAGTATATCTTCTTCTAGCTATAAATTCCAGCGAAGAAGAAGATAGTGAAATTATAAATTAATTTATAATTTATTACTTAACCTCCAAAACGAAATTAATTGTTTCAATTTTTAAAACCCATTAGATACCACGTGCACATCGATAACATTATAGAATTAGTTGGATTTCTATAATTTCACAACTATATAATCATTCCAACGGTATCAATTAGTTTTTAGAACCCGGACAAAGGGTTTTTCTTTATTTCGGAAATTAAACACAAATCCATGTTATACTTTTCAATTTTCTCGGTACTTCAATACGTGAAACACTTTAATTACGATATTCATATTAATATTATTAATATATATATTGGGTACCCGATGGTTTTTGATATACGTAAATGGTTTAACTAAGTTTTAACTGCTAAGAGATAATCAGTATTAAAATATACATTACACAATTATTCGAATAAAAAATATTAAAATATTTCCTCATTTAAATTAACAAAATTACTTTTTAAAAATAAAATCTTAAATATTTTATGTGAGTGTTATTAGTAATATTATATTTCAATAATTAGTTTATTCAAGTTTAATGTCGAATAACATGTTAAAAGTTATTATATTATAAAGCCTATATTTAAATCTTGGAGATAACGGATATAGTGGCCTTATTCGTTACCTTTTATTTGTATAGTTACGCAGATAATAATAAGTAATCAAAATCAGTGGAATACATATGGGGGGGGGGGGGGGGAGGAAATAAAGAAATATGCACATAACTCGGGCTTTTATTATACATTGTAACACATCTACAGTCAATTAGAAATTACCTCAAGGGAGACGAATGGAGCAGAAGTCCCCTCTCCAGGGTTTTATTTCGTCAAATGTTTGCCATTTATTAGTTATACTTGCAAAATACATAAATGTAAATGCATATATATGAAGTTCACCCCAACCGCTATAAAAGGGTCTAGGGATGCCCCTGCAGTCAGTCAGGTACGCTTTTGGTGTGTACAGTGTTATTCGACTATCGGTTCTTCCTCTAAATCTTAAGAATTGTGTTCGTTTTATGCGGATATGTTCTAGAAAAAAAAAAAAGAAGTGCTGGATAAATATAAAACGTCTAGTGGCGATATTTACCTTTACAACAACATTATTTTTTCTTCACTTCGAAGCAGCGATACACGGAAAACGTGCACGAAAAATTTATCGACACGCGACTAAAATACTGTACACGTATTGACACCGCGTATTGTGAATGATACACAACATTATGTCGGATCAATTGTTCAAGTCGAAAAGCGAAAATAATAGTACACAACACGCATCTACGACGATCGTCCGGTGAAATTTTGAAAAGTAAACAAATTTTTACCGTGTTCTCAAAAGGCGAAAAATTACCTTGAAGACATCCTTCGGAGAACAATTTTGCACGTACAATGCATCGTACGGAGCGTAATAATAACGTTTGGGATCACGGGACAGACATATGGGGATACATTATACATTATTAATTTATGACTTTCAAATTCTTTTAAAAACGTTATATGGCTACAGGTACACAGCCGCATTATTGTATATCACATCCTGTCAATCGTAAAACGCCAGAAGTGCTCTTGTCTGTATGGCTACGATATTTGGGTCAACCATAATGGATTAAAGTGCGTAAAATTGTGCCTTTCTTTGGACCGTACAAGACGAGACGAGATGGGAGTGAAGAGAGAAAGAAAGAGAGAGAGAGAGAAATAACAAAAAAAACCATGTGCGATTTCATAACGAATTTTATTATTCGGCTACTGCGCAGTTATCCGAAATCCTTGAACGCGCATACGATTATTCAGTTTATACACTTATATAGTTGTATAGTTTACATACTGTTATATCGACTAGGAAATCGATCGATATTATAATGTCATGCTACCCTCGGTAATTGTTATTGTTGGTCTACGGACAGTTTTTATTTTTTTTTCGTTTTCGTCGCTTTCGAAGAATTCCGTATTTTTTTCTTTCCTCCGACCATTTCACGTGCGTAATAGAATTCATTATTTACAGATTATCGATTAATAGTTAATCATATCTGAATAAATTAATATTTTAAATTGATATGTCTAGAAAATTCTTAAGCCTTGTATAGAGCGTATACAAATTGTTTATGAAAGTAAGAAAGTTTTGATTTTTTTTTTTGTTTTTTATTATAAAACAAAACAAGACATTCCTAGCCATAGGCTATCTATATCTATAGATATTTAGACAATTTAACAATAGTTTTAGCAGATGAACATGATAATTACAAATATTTCTATGTGAGTACTATAAGATAAATTTATATTTTAACTTAAACAAAAGGATCAATAAATTTACAGTAATCTATGTAATCTAATAACTACAAGTAACAACAGAGTGATTAATGTGTAAGAGTACATTATTAGAAGTGTTTGTGTGGTATGAAGATTTAAAGTTTATAAGTGGCTTAGCGTAGAAGGTCGTGAGGACGACCTCGTTTTAATCGACGTTCAGTTGGGTGAGTGAGGGAGATTATAGTGAATTGCAACTGATGAGATTGGAGAACAGCAATGGAAATTTTATGTTAAGGTTTTTATATGATTATATTTTCGATTTAATGTATTTAGAAGTCTTTGTGGAGATTTGCAATAATTCTAAGGGCTTAGTTTTGGAAAATTCACATTTTTTTTTATGTGTGAGGATGTTCAATTACCACATATCGGACAAGCGTAGTTGAAAAGTGGACGTATAATTTGTTTTTGTAATTTAGGAAAGAGTATTTTTTTTTTTTTTATTTTTTATATAGTTGAATTTTTATATAGTTGAATTTTTGTTCAGAATAGAATAAACCATTAAGATGCGCTGATATGCTCGTTGGATTTTGATTGAAATTTGAGGTCATCACGTGAGTCGTTTGTTGAGAATTATTCCAAGATATTTAACCTTCGTTTGCCAGGATATATTTTCGTTGTCGAAATTTAGTTGTGGGGAAGTACTGTTAAAACGTAGACTAAAAATAAATCTAATTCTCTTTGAGGTGTTGATTTAGATCCTCCAGTTTTGACACCAAAGTGAGAGGGTATTTAAGTGATCATGCAGATTAGTAGTTATTCCTTTGTTGTTGCGTAATTCTGTAAAGATAGTATCATCAGCGAAGTGAGCAATATGTGTATGCGGTGATCGAGAAGTGTCGGAAATGTATAAGTTAAATAATATAGAGCCAAGTTTGGATTCTTGGGATATACCAGCAGAGATAGACTTGAGGTTAGAGGAACTGTCGTTTATTCTGACCAAGTATTGTCTACTCGACAGGAATGAGCGAATAATATTAAAAAAGATATGGTGGAGTATTTATATTTCGTAGTTTAAAAAGAAGATCTTCGTGCAACACCATCGAAAGCCTTTGATATGTCAATAAAAATAGCGTCAGTGTGATAGTGCATTTCAAATGCTGAGTTGATGTGTTCCGTGATTGGTAAAATTTGTTGAACGGTAGAGTGGTTAGATCTGAAACCAAACAGAAATAGTGTCCGTGATGTTCAAATAGACAAGAAGATTTGTGAGTATGATTTTTTCAAACATTTTGAATAAGGATGTTCAGGAGGCTAATAGGCCTGTAGCTATTGGGGTTGGTGTTTTTTTTCACAGGTTTCTTGATGAGAATTATCGTTGCTATTTTCCATTTAACGAGAAAATAACCATGACGCAGCAGAGAATTAAATAAGGTAGTTAGAAGGATGAATCTTTTAGATGGTAATTTTTTGATCATGAGATTCGTGATTTTATCGTTAGAAGAATTTTTGGTAATTTGCTTAACTTCATTTGGAATTGCATGTCCAATAGGCTTTTTGACTGAGTAGTAAGGTAGGCCCAGTGTACGCTTAAGTCTTAAATCGTTGTTGAGATTATCTATATGATTAGGCGAGAAAGTGTGCTGTAGAATTTCTGAGAAAACGTTACTTACATTTATCTATGTCAGATATTACTAGATTTGAGTCTGTGTGGAGAGGAGCGATAATTTTAATTTCTTGATTAAATAATATTTTTGTTTCTTTCCATAAGTTTGACTGACCGGGGTGTATGTTTGACAAAAATGTATCATAAGATGACACTCTGTACTCTTTTAGACCCATTTGATCTTCTTTAGTGAGTTTATTTAGAAACTTTTTATCTGTTGGATTTCTTTGATTTGGCCAAATGTACCTAATATTATGTTTGCGTCGTATAAGTGAAGAAATGGATGGTGGTAAGATACCGAAACTAGTGTGTTGGATGATACAGCGTTTGAACAAGTAAGCGCTACATCCGTTAAGACGTTCATGAAGTGATTTGTTCAGCGGTTTGAATCAGAGAAATAATTTTAGCTATTTTTAGATTTTAGTGCACACTGTTAGAAAATTTGATCCAATCTTTATTCCAAGCCTTTAATTAGTGGGATGTTATACTGGTTAGGATTATATTTGAGGAGATGAATTTACAGTTATTTTTACCGGGACATGATCTGAGTCGAGTTCTGCAAAGGGTTTTTACATGACGGTATATCCGAGCGTGCGCATGCACCCAAAACCAATGTAGAATACGAGAGTACCTATCACTGCCAATGCATTGGGCATTTCAGTATTTTTTTTTTTTTTTTGTTTATCCACATAAACACGTAAATTTTATCACGTTAGAGGGTTCTAAAAATCTATATTAATCACCGTAAGTACACTAAATTGTATCCGCTCGGCTAATACAAGCACTCGCGACAATTTACAATCGATTATTCGATGGTTACTATACACCCTAAAAGGAAAGCCGTTGCGTACAAAATTGTTTGAAACGTTCCACCACGGTAAAATAATACATACATGTTTTCTAATCATAAATTGAACTTGAATCAGGCAAAACCGGTTTGAAACAGATACTGGTTGTCTATGTCGGCGCGTATCGCTAATATATTCACACAAATACGTACAATACGCCAATATATATACACACACACACACACACACACACACACACACACACGTGTAGTTGTACGTTTTGAAAGTGATCTATATTGATAGGTTATAATATATTCTACAGGCCGTCCGCGCCGATAGACAGAAGGTCGACCGTATAGTGTTTATGGTGACCGGAAGCGACAACTAGTTAATGTATATTTTATTGACCTATGGAAGTGAAAAGTTTTTGTTATTTCGTGTTCGCGGTAAAAGAAATGAACAACGTACGTTTTGTTGCCTAACACGTTAATCCTTAAGCACGTTGTGAGAGTCAAGTTCATGTTGTCCGGCCGCCGTTGGTACACTGCAGTATGCATAATACATATTATTGTAGTGCGTTTATTATGGTCAGGGATGGATAGACCAATAGGGAAAAAGGGATTTTCCCTGTGGGCCCTCGCTCTACATCACGTCGGTGGCCCCCTCGATACCATTAATTTTTTCATGGAAATTTAAAATCAAATATAAAGTAAATGTAATACATTTTTTAAAAGCAAATTTTTTTTTTTTCATTTTGGGTGGACCCGTTAAAATATTTCCCTGTAACAAAAAAACTACCTATCCACCTCTGATGATGGTTTACGATAACGTTTCATTAATTTTTAGCGGGTTTCGTGTTTTTTTTTAAAATTTTTTTTTTTATTCGCGCGCATTAACCGTTATATTACTACACCACGTGTGTTATGGACGTTGTTTGAAAATAAAACGCCGTATCGGAGAGAACGCTAACACCGCGTCGTAACAGTGTCCGGTGCGCGATTAATAATAATCTCATGGCGATTATGATACTCTTAGCGGTGGTAGGGGTGGGCAGGTGCGCTACAAAGGAGACATGGGTAAATTCAACGGTGTTAGGCGATACTAATTTTCCGCATCGAGCCGGGCGAGTTCGAATCCGTCCAGATAATAACTAACGTTCGGTGGTAATTGTCGCCCGACTGTTGGTCTCTCTTTTTACGCCGTCGTCGAAAGCCGCCGACGTTTTGCGGCTGAACGCCACGGTTCAAAAACAGCGTATAAAATTTCAATTTTCACCTCGGCAGAAGTTTTCATCGACGACCGTCGCGGGAACTGGGACCCACGCGCGCGGTTTTCCACGAAAATCGCAAAATCCGTTTCCCGCAAACGAGCGATTGGTTTTTAGCGTCGGAACCCGTCAACTGTGCGCTGCGACGTGTTTCGTCCGCTACTCGCATCCCTCGATTCCAACGCAGCTGTAGGTACCGACAGTTTGCCGGCATTCGTTCGCCAGGAACTATCATTACGCGCGCGGTCGCTATATCGGTTGCGCAATAAAGTATAAAAAACGGCACCGCGGAACGAAAACCTTACGGCGGTGTTAACATTTACCTACGTCGTTTTTGACAAAGGGTTCCTAAGGGGTCTCCCGCAAACGTCGAATCATCGATGTTTACTCCGCTCGTCATTGCAAACGTATAACGACGTTTGCCTTACACTCGACCGATGCCTGGTAAATCTTTTCGATTTCAGACAATTATCATACTGTTACGAGTGTCGTTGAAAGTGTAAATACGTGCACACATACGCGCGCGCACGCACACGTCGGAGCTCGGTCACACGAGTACCTATACGTTATGCGTATAGTATAGCAACGAAACGTTTCGGTGCGCGCAAGTGCGAAACAGTACCGGTCGACCTACATTTCGGACCGATACGCGTTGAACTTTTTAAGAGAAGAGAGGCGAAAATTCGCACGTCGTCGTCGTCGGAGACAAGACGACAAGACGGAACGACCCACTTAATTAGTGAACGACGAACTTAAAAAAAAAAAAAAAAATGATAAAAGGTGCGCTAGCGTGTATCGGGCGCATATGTGCGCGCACGGTACGTTTATAATAGATTCTGATTGACATTGTGAAACTGTTGCATTTTGTATATTATTATCATCGTTTTTATTAATATTATTGTGCTAAGAGATCATTCACCTTGACCAGAGAGGCGGTGCCCTGTATATGTATGTACGTGTATTTATATACGTATATGCACCTGTGTCGCGTGTAATGTGCGGTTCACTCACGCAAGACGGGTCCGGAGGAAAAAAAAAAAAAATCGAATTCGCACAATCACGTTAAAACGCAATTAGTATCTCGTGAATATTATATGTGCTCGAGCGCTATTATTCTTATACATCAAATAACCTATTCGTATATTACTGGTTTCGACCTATCGCGCGCACTTCGTTACACACACACGCACACGCACACACTTGTGCGCGAACAGATATTACATTGTTTTAGTTTTGTTTTTAATCGCCCGGTTGTAATGCGTAAACTATTATAATTAATTATTTTTTTTCCGCACACGTTTCACGACTTCTGTGCCATCGTGTGCCCCGCGTATTAGTTTGTATTCATCTCGGGACGATCGTTGACGTCAGTATTTTTCCTCCTCTCGAACTGGTATTTTTCCACCGTCATTAACATAATGCTCCGTACTCGTAGCTCTTTACTCGAGGGGTCGGGGGGTACCTTATATCGCGATATCAGTGCACGTAGGCCTGACGAGAAGGGAGAAAAGGGATGACCCTCCCGGGTCTAGAATTTTTGAGAGTGCCCGGAAATTAGGGACTACAAAACCATTAAAAATTAATTTAATGAACACTGCAGAAAAATTAAGATATACCCCTGGGCCCGAGTTTCTCTATCCACGACCCTGGGTGCACGTCGGCCGACCACTTGTTGCGCAGAAATTTCCGCGTACGGTAATGATAATAATATTTTTTACGTAACATCGCGTATCGACCGCTCATCGGATTGCGTAGAGTAATAATTCAATTTAACGTTACCACCACGAACCGAACGACCGAGTGTACACGTCCTCGAGAAATGATTCAACGATGAAAATGTGTAACGCGTAGTGCAGTGATTTTATCGTGAACACGAGAAGAGGCTCCGGGCGGTAATCTTTGTGTTATATCATTTAAATATCTCGACTGTTGGATGCTCAGGAACGCGCTCGACGATGGACCGACCGATTTCGTATGGCAAACAAAACGAGTTCACTACGTCGTACGTTCATGCATAAAACCGAACAGTCGGTTGAACGTGAACGAACGGTTTTTGCGGAAACATCACACGTTCTGACGAAAATGAATTCGACCGGTCTGTTATCAAAAAAATATTGTACGGCAAACAGATAACGTTTTACGCGGACACACGTGCTTACCTGAAGACCCGCGGTGAAAACGATATGGAAATCGACCGACGAAGCGGGAACAACCCTAAACGCTTAACAGAGGGTAAAAGCTCCTTACGGACGCACACGGATGGTTTTGCACACGACCACATACGGTGTCATTGGTTGACTTTGCCGCAGAACGTCTAAAAGTCGCGGTTCTCGTGACAGAACGTGTTTTTAGATCGGGGTATCACACGCGACTGCAATCGCACGACTATATTTGTAGCTCGTTGGTGGTGCGATTAATCCGTGTTAACGAGTTGTTCAATTGTTATCATTTTAATTTCAGTCTTTATTAATCAGTAATTCGTAGCGCAACTGACGCGCGCTGCTAAGGAGCTACACGTGAAGGGACCCTAACAACCGTTCCGCATAGGATGTTTGGGCCGGGGCAGACGGGGCAGGTACGAAACGTGACGTATAATATATTGAACCGGAGTGTACGCGAGCGACCAGTGTAGGCGACTATAATATTATCGCGACCATTGTTGTTGACACGCGTACTGCGCGCAAGGGACTTGGACGTGGAAAACAATCGATGCGACGCGAAGAGTGTGTTAAGAATAAATTAGAATTATTTTTCGTGAAACCGCCGCGCGACGTCAGCGTCAGCATAACGTTGGGCCGTTGGACGCAGGCATGTTGATTTCGCACGATCAGGGGCGGCTCGTCAGTGGAGACTTTGAGACTGCGTCTCCCCTTAAGAAAAAAAAACAGCTACTTGTAAATAATTACTATTTAAAAATGTGTAGAAATATTTTTATTTTTATTGAAAACATGCTATAGCGTTTTCTAAATTTATTATTATAAATCTAAGGCCGCGAAATATAAAACCTATGAATAGTTATTTCGATGACGGTCTCCGTTTCAGTGAAACTGACGTGCGACAGGTTCAATCGTAACGTGTAATGGTTTGGATTGTGAGACGGGGAGAATTATCCGTGTATTATAGACACGCTATTGAAACTTGTTCGCGACATTAATTTCCGAAACCATCGCGCCGTCATTAGTCGCTGTACACCGCCATCTGCGAATTCGCAGATAAAAAAAATTGCAGAATTGAATTGGTTCATAAAACAATTTATAATTGAATTGAGTTAAAAATACTTACTAAATATTAAATTAAGTATTCAAGTATAATTAATTTTCCAATAAAAGGGTTTTTCTTGTTCGTTGTTGTATGGAGTCTATGTTATATAATTTAAGTCACCCCAGAACATTTACTTACGAGACGGCTGCTGCGCATGATACGCGCACCGTTTACCGTGTAGGATATTTCGTTTGGGTTTCAAGGATTTCGCGTGAACTACTTAGTGCGATTTGACAAAATGCCAGAGAAATAGATTGTCATATTTTTCAACCTTGACCGTCATTCGAGGAAACGTCGGTTTTACATGCAAATTTAACACCTTGTTTTCGATTCGACCCTGTGCATATTTGCGCGTGTTCTTCTGATGGGATCGCAGAACGAAATCGGCGAGCCAATATCGTTGATGACCATGGTTGTTCGCGAATAAAAACAATATTTTTCATTGAAAATATGCACACTTCCGACGTAAAGGCGTCCTCGCCACCTTAGGTACGGTACGGTTTTTTCTGGTCCGTGCTGGGGAATGTACGCTTTATGACTCATGGTTGTCGGACCGCCGGAATAACGATCTATTATGCACTTGGTAGTGTACAATAATATTCGACGATTCCGATTCTGTTCCGATCGGTAATAAACGACGTATTTATCCCGTATTGTTTTCACGCATCGCACAGGGACCATCTGAGTTGACTTACTAACACTAATGTTCTTTTGCGAGCGAACAATAATATGATTGTATATAAAATGTATTTTAATTATTAATGACACAACAGATTTTTAAAAAATCACCTGTATAATGTTCAGTGTTGAGACTCCTTAACGTTCGGTTTAGCGTTCGTATATGATACGGTACGCACACATATCATACTGTTAGAACAAGTTCATGATTATGCGGAAAAACCAGTCAAAGACGGATTATTCGAAGACTTGCTTAAGGATATTTGGACACTGTGTTTGGCCTCGAAATCGATTTGGTTTTCTCTATGTAAGTATAATAAGCACATTTAAAAATAATTTTTCATTCTTTTATTCGGTTTTAAACGCATTCTAGTTACAGTCTTACTACAGTAAAATCTCGATAAGACGGAACTTCGGTAAGACGGAAACCACGGTATAACGGAACATTATTTTGGTCGCATTTCAAATTACATACATTTAACTAACCCCGTCAAGACGGAAAAATATGGTCCCAAACGATTTCGTCTTATCGAGGTTTTACTGTACTAATATTTTTTTATTTTTTTTTTATGAAATCGAACATATTGTACGTAAAATAATCTGCTGCCTAGGGTCATTAGTTTTTTATGTTCCCCTTGTTCTTCCAGTACGAACAATATGGAGGAAGAGCTATGGAGTCGGATCGGATCAAAGCGCTGCGCCCCGAGCCTTACCTAACAGCCCGGATCGGGGCAGGAAGACTGGACGGTCGTGGAAACTATTACGATCCGTACTCACGGATCTATATTTTCGAGACTCTTGAGTTGGTCCCGAGATATTTAAGTGCTTAAAAAAAAAACACGAGTTGAGTCCGCGTTGTTAATTAATAATACTCGAATTGGATCCATGGTCACATTTGATAATACATGAATTGGGTCCACGTTTGATTTTATCTGGTTGTGATCTTAATTACCCAACTCATGTTTTCCCGATGGAAGATGTGTGTCTTAAATTTCTTCCGTAATTTAATCTATATAATTATAAATAAACTACTAGTGATAAAAGTAAAAATAAATTAAAATTTTATCTAAAATCAAGCCAACTCAATCATTTTTCACACAAAAACAATTCTAATTGACTAATAATTTTAATATTTTAATAATGTTTACGTCATACCGTTACCATTGTATAATATAAACCAAATTTTTTGAAAGATTTTCTAGCTAACCTCCACATGATGTCTTCTGGGTATCGCTAATAGGCCCAACTCATGTAGTCGATAAAATATATGAGGGCCCAACCCATGTACTCAATAAAATACGTTCGGACTCAATACATACTATTTTTGAAATTTAGGACCCGACTCGAGGTTATCCATATTTTCACACAAATTAAAACTCTTATAAATATGTGCCTCTATTTCCTTGACAGTCACCTATTTCGTCTTCCTCTAGTCACGGCACTGAATACGCACAACAGCACTGTGAAAAAATGGTGCAACACCTGGCGGCCAGTTGCTGCGAAGTCCACTGGTCAAATCGTTAAACGCGAAAATCACGATCGTTGCATGAATCTTCTATGTAAATCTATATATCTTCTACGTAATGCATCGTGATTGCCTACTTATTCGTTACATTGAATTGTGATATTTTTACTGTCGATCAGGTCTAGCGAAGCGATCCATTGTCGGAAATAGATCCGAATAGTATGTTCTACTTGCGTTTGTTTATAATAATAAACAGTTTGTTATTTTTATTTTGAATACTGTATTATTTTACGGAACAAAACTTTTTTTTTTTTTTTTAATATTGTCACATTATATAATTCTATATATATATATTGTCAATAACACACTGTTCGAGGTCTGATAGTACAATTTGTCATCAAGCCCGGAACAATGACCGGATTTGAATACTCTTGGCGAAGGGCCAATTAATTAAATTTTCTCGTACATGCATATTGAATTGAAAAAAAATAATTATTTTTTGGTTATTACCTATGCTATTTATATCATTTGAAATGCTTATCATTTTCATTAACCGAGCAATATTCGCGTGCGTATTAATTATTTTACAATTAATTATGATTCGTGAGGTTTTTTTTTTTTTTTTTTTTTTTAATCTTATATAGTTAGTTTATTACGTGCATCATTAAAAATAATATTTTCAATGGTTCGAAAATTCTTGAACCACGGTATACGAACCTTATACTTTTGGTTAAGTTATGACAATACGTAACCAATACAGTGGCACGCAGAAATGCCTAGAAAAATATTCTTATTAAACGCTGCCGAACACCGTACGGATACATCTATATAGGCACGTCTATAAACAAACAAAAATAATGAATAGAAATGCTAAGTAGTAATCAACCTGCTAGTTTTAACTCCTTGTCGCACTTCAGACGTGTTAAATTCATCGGCTCGACATATTATATACACTTATATTTGACCAAAACGGAACCGTATTAGTTTTATTATATTATCATGAGCGGTCGGAATAAGTTTGTAACTTCTATTCGTTCTATTGTTTTACATACTCGAAAACATATTTTGTGCCTTTGATTTTAAATCGATAGAGACGAGAGGCTTCTTTGAAACGTTTTCAAAATGAATTAGACGTATATATATATATATAACAGGCATATCCGAAGTACGCGGTAATCCGAACGGACTTGAGAATTATTGCATAGAGATGTACGACGTACATCATACGTGTGTTAAAAAATAACTCAATGTTTTAAAAGAATATGTATGCGTGTAATTTTATAATATACATACATAATAATTTCAATTGTATTCGTTGTCTTTATCAATTATTTATGAATAAAAATTAATTTCAAAATTTAAATTAGAAGAAAATTGATTTTTCCGAGTTATCCGAACAACCTTTATTCCTAATTTCGTACGGATTTCGTTCGGAAAAAACAATAAATTGTTATTATCCATGTATTTTTTTAACCGTTCAAAATGGACATAATTTTTTTATTAACATTTTAACATTAAATTATTATATTTCAACGGTTATTCTTATATCTATAACTATTATTATTATCATGGCATTTACATATTTATCCTACATTTGAATTATAAAGCCCATATTCCTTATATTTTGAAGTCGGAATGGAAAATGAAATTATTCAGTGTTATAACAGCGGATTGTGTGTGTCTATTTCGATTTTTTATGACACGGTCCGTTATTTTTGGGATTTACTTATTAACAGTTGTTTTATGATAGTATAAAAATATATTTGTACATTGCTTTGTCTGAAATGATTTGTATGAATGAACAAATATTAAATCCATAACAACAAGCTACGAAAATGAAAAAATTTTATCAAATCGGTTAGAAATATCTAAAATTATAATTAAGTTTGTACTCATACAGCCGGAATAGGCAATATACTGTAAAAATTGATTATTAATTTAGGTTACTTTCTTAAACTTGTTTTTTTTGCACTTGTTAATTTAATTTCGTTATAATGTAATTATTAGTTACATATAATCACAATAATGAATAGAATGCCTTCAGGTTGCATGGATTTTTAATTTCATTTAGAAAGTATTCAAGTATATCAAGCACGCTTACAAATGATACGTGTAAGTCATGTGTTTCATACAGGGGTTTGTATTTATATTTTAATAAGCAAAAATAAGTTTATATTGAATTTTAATACGTAGTTTCAAAACTTTTTTTTTTTTTTTTTTACAAAGCAAAATCAATTTTTGCCAATATTTGGCGATAAATCCAAGTATAATTCTCGAATCATTCATAACGTACATTTATGTGAAAAAAGCTTTCTTACTAAGACAATAAAATGGCACTAAATAATTTTGCCGCAAATTTTTTGAGTTATTTTCATTGAGACAATAAAATACACTGTGTGTACTCAAAAACTTGAAACACAATTACTACGTTTTGTGTATATTATTTTTGTTTTCTTTGTACAGTAGATGATTATTATTATATCTGCATTATACACAAACAAAAATTAAAATAGGAATGCGTAATCGGTGATTTTGTTGTTTCCATAATAAACGAACTTCACAAAATAAATATATATTTAAAAAAAATCGCCGTGGTCCTGTTTGCTGGCAAAAAAAAAAAATACTTATGCTTTGTTCGGAATCGTATTATCAATGCATCGGTTTCACTGTATTTTATTTCATTAATATTTTACGTGTAAATCGGAAATAATATCAGTACAATTTTTTTGTGTATTTTAAAACACCAAACGAAGAATTTGACGTTAAAGAATGTATACACATTAGGTTTTGGTATTGTTACAACATTTTCAGAATTAAAACATACAATCGCAACTTTTCGAGTGATCATCCGATTTTTCGGTCGTGCGGACAAGATTTTTGTTCGGAGTGTGACGGATTTATTATTTCTATCGTACATATTTTAGTATTTTTAATATTGTTTTCAATATCTTATTAAAGTATAATAATTGTAATAATTGGTTTACCGAAATGCCAAAAACTATTATTATTTTTTGGCATTTCGGTTAACCGATGATTTTTTATGTACTACACAATATATACAAAAAACAATTTCCGTTGGTAAATTACAATTTTTATCGTTACACGAGTATAACTAATGTTTAAGCGAATAATTTTTAGAGTTACTTTTTGAACCATTGTCGGTGCTCTCGGGGACTATTTTCAATTATCAAACTTTTGGCGGATGATAGGCAATAATGAATATGTCGTTCTGAACTTTTCATCCGGGAAACAATTGTTTTCGCGAGCTGGACACCAAAAAGTGCGATGACATCGTAGCGTTAAAGTCTTCTGTGCTACTCGTACACGGATAATATTGAAATTGGTAAATATTTGAAATAACAATTCTGCTCTTATTTTGTCAATCGTAAAAATCAATCAAATCAATCGTAATGAATGTTATTGTTACAAGCATTTAGTATAATATTTAAGTGCTCACGTGGCTGTATATGATTTCAAATATTATTCCAAGAAAATTGGCGTATAAATATAATGATAATTATCACTTTGATTTATGCCAGTAAGTAATTAACGATTATTTAAAATCGTATTTCTTAGACCGCAGTAATGGGCACTTATTGTTTCCGGACGTATAATATATTATTCTGACAATTTAAGCAAACGATTTCATGCGAATACTACGCGTTACGTTCTTAACATAATTTTACCAATCGCTACTGTTGAAATAATGTGGAGTCACGAGAGGCCCGGCTATCACGCGTATGTTTTTTTATCGGTTTATTTATTTATTCATTTTTTTTATTTTTTTTTTATCGATGTAACTCTGCCCGATCGATCTCCTTGATAGTCGGAGAAGAATAAAAGAAAACTCGTGAAAAAGATTTGAACACGCATCTTTGACCTTCTGGAATAGATGTTAGAAAAAAATCTCAAGGTACTGAATTTTTTTTTTTTTTTTTTTTTTGTACACACGTGTCCTTGGTAGCAGATTTCGAAAAATATTTTCTGGGCGGATGGGAAAAAATAATACGAAGAGCTCATGTGTTCTTTACGTCTTATGAACGGATTGTGTAGTATCTGACATCATATCCATTTTGAGTTTCCGGCAAACTTCGGATACTGTTGAACAATAATTAATACAATTACAATTTTGAATTTACCATTGTTTTTTTTTTTTTTTTTTTTTTTCACGCCGACAAGCGGAACAATCTTACTAAATGCATTATTTATGTACTATTTAGCATCACTTGAGTGTTATTCATTCGCAGATTTCTACGCAGTTATAAGAAGATGGTTCAAAACACGTCTTTTAAAAAAAATGACGATTCATGCATAATAGACGATAATACACGAGCCGAAAACACAATAGTCGCCGATTTTCGCACAATTAAAACTTGGAGTAAATATAAATCACATCGCAAGTGTTGATTGTTCATGAACGAAGTGATAGATAACCGGAACGTGTTACATGATTAACTCTTCAGGCGTAGTGTTATATCGGATGCGCGTGCGGTTCGAAAATTCACCGTCGAGAATAATCGTTGTGATTTTCGACCACACGAATAATGCGCCTACCGGTTCATCACGTCGCGTACTTACACGCGTACACGTCTATTTTTTCATAGGACAAACATTTGACCGAACCACTCGAACAATCGGTTCGTTAACTCGTTGTTATTGTTGTTGGATTATATTTCGAAACAACCAAAGGACCAAGATCCCTTCGTAACGTCGAACATCCAAACCGGATTGCACCGCAATCAGATTGTTACAGTCAGATTGAAAAGATAACTGAATTCATACATTTTATGTAATTTTTTTTTTTTTTATATTTTAAAATTTATTTCAAATTTTTTTATTAAATATAAACAACACACAGATTGGTCTTTCGGTGCGCGTGTATTGGCGTGCGGATGAATGATACACGACGATGACTGTGTAGCTTATGGAAAAGAAACCCAATTGTTCGCCAGACGCGGTAGTGTTAATTTTCCATCGGAACGGTGACACGAAATTAATTAATTGGATTCCGACACCATTGTCGTATCGAACGTCTATTATTATGGAGGCCCCGAACCTACCGATAAGAAAGTGTTGGGAATATTGTTGGGCAGAGTTCGGCATTCCGGGCACAGGTGATTTTCGCCGTTTTTGTTACTGCTGTTGGTCCACATCTTCGTACGAGATTTCAAACGCTACTTAGGAGGGGGTTCCGATCATACTGCAGTGTTTGAAGGTTTTTTTTTTAAAATTTTTTTTAATTTTTATCGTTGAATCCGGATACGTTTTGCGTTACGTTCCTTCGGCCGTTCTTCTCCGTAGTCGAATACAATCAGTGGCGGTTAGGTTAGATGATGTTCAAGGGGGTTCAATGATGTTTAACAATGTTCAATGATTCAGAGTGGTATAATAGCCGACCGTGTGTTTTTGTTGTGTTCTCTACGATACGGCCTGTTACTTTTGGAATCTATTTATCGTTTTTCAATAATCATTGGGTATAATAATTATGTAATTCTATTTATACGAATTATATTTTACTCTCAATATTTGTTTCGCGCATGTGATCGCGACTGCGTTCACAATTATTCGAAAAATAAGTTTCCATTTGTACTACTTATTGCCGTAATATAATTAATTTTAATACTTATATCTCTATTGTTCTAAGGCCTACACAAATACGTGTAATTAAAAGTTATTAATGTTAATTATTGACATTTTCTTCCAGTAAATGTTTAACTCCTTAATGTTTGGTTAACAATATTTTCTATAGTATTCTAGTTCGTGACACGAAACAAATATGTAATCTTGTAAATTATTTTGTTTTTTCTCAGTTTGAATAAAATTGGCTCAAGGTTACTAATTATAACTTATGCTAAATTTATTTAAATAGCAATTTAAATAATATTAATACCAATTTCATAACGTATGTTTTAAAATATTATGGATACCGTACAGTAATTTTCAGTTAAATACTTGACGAAATACATTAATGCATTATTTCTCAATTTATTCTGTTCTTCGCATTGTCAGTTACTAGGCACAAGCGTTTTACCGTTTAAAATCGGTTGGTTTTTTTTCTGGACAAAAATCATTAGTATTTATTAACTCTAAGATTGTGTTTGAAAAAACCACGGATTGAATAAAACCCCTATAATATTACTCTTCGCACACTTGGTTCGGGCGTATAAAGCACAGGTTTGTAAAAATGAACCGTTTGAAAAATGTCCTAAAGTGTACGCATTCGTTAACTTGTCGGATAGTAAAATTTTTTCGCTCTTGAGAAATTCACTAATGTATAATTGCTTAGACGCACAAAGTGTTGTATAATTTGTTTGAACTTGATATACGCTATGAGCATCCAGGATTACATAACTTAACGTCATATACTTACGGAGTGCATCATATTGGATACAATTCGTACGGTTGGACTACCGGAAAGAGCACGTGTAATTGGTCTCATTGATTGCACTGCGCAGGACGGACGGTGAACGATTTTCCTTCGACTCGCGGAGTCGTAATTAGTATTTTGTACGAGTTCCGGGAGAATATAAAATTTCATTTTTATTCACTTGCGAATGTAAGCAAAATGAACGCGTTATTCGTTAAACGTTTGCATTGTAATAAGTGTTACATGTGGTGTATAATTAGCGAATACGATGAATATACTAAATGTTGAATGTGTAAACGAAAAACGTTTTTTTTTTTTTCAGTGTCAATTATTTTCTATTGTTTCCGTGTAGAATAACACCTTGGAATAAGACACGAAATTTGGAAACAATGATCAAAAAATAAGTTATATATATATATTGTCTCGTACGTACGAGTGGTGAAGTCGATGATAATATTAGATAATTATTCGTGTATATATTTCGTTCTTTTGTCGACTAATTCGGAAAATGTACTGTCGGCACCGGTGCGTGGACAACTGACGTGCGTTTTCGTTTAAAGGAAACCCGGTATCCATCTGCCGCGCGGAATAAATGTGCGTGGATCGATCATTTTCTTCGCGATCCACCGAACTGAAATTGTACGTGCGCCGTTCGTCGAGTCGAAATCGTTTCGTCGTGAAAAAAAAAACCATTTTTATATCGATTGGTGCACCGACCGGTAAACGTATTCCAATAAATCGTTGGAACACATCGGACGGTCATTGCATCACAATCGATGCACCCTTAGGCACGGGCGGATCCATGGATGAGCACTGGGAACGAGTACGGCCCCCGTTGGAAAAAATTGTAATATGTAATATGAAAAATATTTGGAAGAACTATATAGCAGATTACAAAAACAAATGTTGAAAGTTTTAATATACTACTGTCACATTATTTTAGGCGGAGGAGGGTCTAAGCCCCCCCCCCCCCAGATATCTTTACATACGCTTATGATCATCTACGTTATATAACCTCTTCAATAAAGTGTCCCGACCGTAAACAGATGTCCGTAGGACGAACCGTTGGACACCCTTCGGCAACCGAAAAGTGCCGACTATAATGTTTTAAGCTTAAGAAAACATGATGTCTAAATATAATATAATGTATTGAATAATTTTGTTTTCGATTCTAAACACAGTAGTGTGTAACGACGTACGACCACACCGGTTTGTGATCCATATGTTGTGTTGCAGGGCCGGGGTAAGGTTAAATGACGCCCGAGGTCAAAATGCCAACTGGCGCCTTTTTCGTACAACAACCCGTAATGTCATTTCGTTTAGAAAAAAATGTTGTTCGTGAACAGAAATACGGAAAAACGATATATTATGTTTACCTTGTACGTAATTTGTTATCGTCTAATTTTTTAGTCACGAGTGACGACGGCTCGACGCGATAGAACCGGTAGAACGATAGCAAATATTTGAAAATTATAACAACATAATACGATTAAACGTTTTACGTTAAACCATAGTAAATATACTTAAAATACACTTGTATTATTTTGAAATACGGCTAAACGAAATAACCATAATTATTATCAATAATTTAGTACAAAGTTATTGGTATTTTACATTAAAAAAAAAATTAATAATAATATTATTGACATAATATGACATTATATGCAAAATTGTAAAAAGCGATTTCGGCGACCGCCTAAGCGGCCTTACCCTCACGCCGACCCCGTTCACTTGTATTTTTCAACAAACTAATGTGCTCAAAGAGTAATTCGGCTTTGTACTTGCGGTACGCGTTTGGTAATAAAACAAAAAAAAAAAAAAACGGACCGGTACCGGTATCTTTAAGTCCGAACGGTAGAAATCGAGCGACGGTTACGTTTCGAACAGCAAACATTTCAACCACCGGTGGTCACGGAAACGTTTGCTGAGAACTAAGTGTTTTGCACAGGGGACGGTTTTTGGAAAAATTAATTTGCGGTCAGCATAGGTCTTGACGAACAACAATCGTCTAGCACGTCGTCACAACAGCGTATTATTTCCCGACGACTCCCCATCCCCATTTTCCATACCGCGCCCGGGTGTCACGGTGTTGCTGAGGGGCGTGGCTATTCCGGTATTATCGTGGGCGCGCGGCGACGTAAACCTTGACATAATACGGAAAACAATATTACCGGGAAATGACTAATTTTAACGACCAGATACGCGGTCAGTAATGCCTTGCGTTTTAATAATCCCGTGTGCGCTCGGACGTGTGTGTAATTAAAACAAAAAAAAAAAAAAACTATACCGATTGGTCCTTGGTCCGCTGTTGTCTTCGCGCTTGCGTGACAACCGAGCGGACGCGTTTCCCGAACGGAAAACCGCTCGTGTGCGGCGCATCGCGCGCCGACTCGATTCCGATTCAACCGCATATCGCACCGCGCCGAGTTGTGCGAGTTTACGGCGCGGTTGAAATCGGAAAATCGTACAACAACAACGGTGTTGATCGCACGACCAACGTTCCGCGCGCGTTAGGTTCCGTCGGCTGCGAGACAATTGGCGCGTGGGCGGAGGACGTCGCAACGTTAAATTTAGCGCGTTGAATTCTATTTAAACGTCGCGTTATACGTTCGGGCCGCTGAAACGAATCCGCGCGGAAAAATCACGTATGAACGACGCGATATGCATTAGATATCGTTCGAACCGAAACGGAAACGTGTCTGCAAAATTAGCCGGGATATGTTTACGCATGTTTCTGCGTGCGCGGAAAATAAAATAGAAAAAAGACGAATAAATTGTAAAACTGTGTGCATGAATATAAATAACAGTATGAATCTTGTTAGCGCGACAGCGATGCTAATTACTGCTCTATCGCAGAAAAAAAATTAAAACCTTGTGTAATAATTAACGTAGTATTTACAAATATGAACATTTAACAGAGTATGACAACATCGTAACTAGAGCCGTAACACTATAAATTATACTTTACATTAATTTGTAAAATAGTTAATATTCTGAATAAGAGACAACTTTGAGTTAAGTGAACTAAACGAAATAATGTAAGTTGATTTTGAAGTTATTTTTGTTTTTTTAATAACTTGTTACAAAGAAAAAAATTAACTAACTGAATAACATGGTATATTGAAATCTAGGAAAAGTACATTCGCCGCTTCCGTACTTTCGATTACTTGTACAATAAATTGTATTTTGACATTCGAATTAAAAGAAAAATTAACTTGACAGGACTATAAAAAAAATAATTAACTGATGATTAGCTGCCAATCGTGAAAAAAAAAAACATAACCCATCGATTCAGTAGAAATGACTTTGAGAAAATAAAAATAGTCTCTCGTTAAGTAACTTAAGGGTTTTCAACTGGTCTACGCCCAGTCGAATATCAAAAAGACAAAGTATTGTAACGCAACGAAATGGAAACGAAAACAGAAAAAGCAAAAGAAAAATATGCGTAGGTGCCCCCATGGTCGTAAGTGTTCTTTCGGATTCAAATCGGTAGCATCATTCGGGGAGAGGGCGACTCGTGCATTTGCCATGTGTTGTGAATGAGTAAAATGACATGTTTACTGATACGGGTACTTGTGAACGAAGTACAAATAATTATATTTTTGGACTGGTTCGACGTCTCCATCCATCTCTTCGCGTTAATCGGCCGGTGATAGATATAAGCGCCAAAATGAGATAAGAAAAAAATAAAGTCGTATCGTACAAAAGCGCCAAAATCCTAGGTACGCACAGTGTGTAATAAACGTAGTAGAAATGTATAAAAGTAAAGATATGTGAAAAAAGTGGGATTGAAAAAAAATCAACCGATTTATTAAATTTATATTTGTTTGTATGTATAGTTAGTGTATATCATAGTTTATTATTGATATTCTTTTATAAAATCGCAATTTTCAAATAACTACTAACATAAAATTTTAATTTTGACGCAAATCGTATGTATTTTTTGCACCTTTGGCGCTTATGTCACGTAGCCTAATCGGCAATCGGATAAGACGAGCCGTCGAGTGGGAAAAAATCAACAAGTGAGCCGATGCCGATGCTCCGACCGAGAAAAAAATCTCGAAACAACGCCATCGGTTCAAACGTCTTCGGTCGCGCGTCGACTCGGCCGATGGACATACTTACGTGTCCACGCGGTGCATGTCGCACGTGGACATGGTACGGATTAGCCGCACGCAATAACAATAGCGTTAGCGTGTTCCGCAAAAATAGGGCAATGATTCGCGAGCAACGGTCAGCCGCGTCACGACCCGATCGTTGTCGCCGATCGTGTTTCGACCGACCGGATCGATCTGGTCGGTGCACGAGGTGCCCGCGACCAACCGTGCGCGTTTCGAGGCTAAAGTGTATGCACGATGCGTCCGAAACACCTACAAACGTTGGCCACGCGATAGTTCGCCCTACATCGTGTACCGATGATCCGTGCAATACATTACGTGTCGAGTGACGAATGTTTTTCGTCGGACGTCGGAACGATCCCGGTCGATGTTTTCGATGGAGTAATCCAACGTCGAAAGCGATTCCCAACTAGTGCGTGGCTACGCGATGCGACCTGTGTATAGTCCCGTGTCCAGTCCTGACTTATCGTTTCTCTTTGCGCGCCTTTTTTCCCCCGTTTCTTTCTGCATCAATAACGATATTTTTTAACTAAATTTTTAACTTTATACAACGTGAAATCAATCAACTTAACTTGACCGAGTTAAAAAATATCATAAACTTGCCCGGCATCGATAACAACAATAATAACAATGATTGAAAGTAGCGTCCTGTCTGCGAAAAAGTTCGATTTTTTACTCTCCGACCGACGTACAATTCAACCGTACCATTTTTACGAGATGAACGAACAATACAACGTACAACCGTGCTGCGCAAAAATTGTTTAACGTAAATTTAATTTTTCCCTTTCGGCCGACGACGGCCCTGCGCACGCGTGTACGTCGCGCGGCAATCGTCAGGACGTGCAGAGATGGTATTAAATTGCCTACTTGCAATGCCGTGCGATTCCGCGCGTTAACGGCACCACAGAAAGACGTAATCATCCGTCGCGTTATTACCATCGTTACCGTTATTACGCTATCCACCGTCGTAATCATCACTATCATTATCGGCCATTCATTTTACTGGTCGCGCAGCCCCTCGGTACCGATCGGCGTCGGCGCTGTCGAAACGCGTACGCACAAGTCCGAGGCCAATTATCGCAGTTCGACGCGGAGCTTTAAATACAATCGTGTAATCGAACATTCGAATCTCGGCCGAGGGCAAACGAACGCGATACACACGGTACATTGTTGTCGCACTCGCATTTCGTACGGACACAATGGCACATTCGTAATATTACGATTGCATTTACACTCGTAGGTTGTAACACACCAGTGTTTCCCAATCGTTTTCGTTCACGCATGTCACGTGCCGCCGACGACTTGAACTTACGAGACTCGTGAATGTCGTCGTCGTGATCTACAGGTCCTGCGGTCCGTGATCGAACTTGTTCGCAACGTATTGCGTTTTGTAAACGTATTTCGGGTGTAGGGTAATTGTACGCGATTCCCGACACTTTTCATAATTATTGCGAAAAACTTACGAAAAGTAAATAAAAAAAAACAAAAAATTAAAAAAATACCATACCGGTTTTCGACTAAACCGATTTATTCGTCGCCAATCAAAAAATAATAAGCGTAGATAAAACTTGAAAACATAAGGTTTTCGAGTACGTTGCGATAATCCGCAAGACGCGGTACACTTCGCGTGTACATCGCCACCGTTCTATCAATGTACTTGTGTAAAACAATAATCGTAACGATTATGACGACCGCACATCACGCGCGTACGTCGTCAATAATCCAATAATAATAATAATAATAATTGTAATTGATAAAAAATGTGATCGATTACTTTATTTTTTTGTACTCGAATATTTTTTACGCAGATTAATAGAAGAAAAAAAAGGTTAAGTTTTTTATTGCAGGACAATTTTTCGACAGATTCGTAGACGATCCGAACGAGCACCGCCGATCGCCTTCGGATTACCGGGACGCTACTGCGGTGGTTTCGCGCGCGGTGACGTCGACTGCTATCGTGCCGTCCGACTGGAAAACGTCGGACCGACCCGGGGCTCGCGTCAACGGAGAACGGGACGCGCAAAAGACGCGCGCGCGGAGAAAAATGCGCGGCGTTCGCGGGCCGGCCGATCGGCGTCGGTTGGACGGTCTCGCCCGTCGTCCGGAAATCTCTTACGACAACGACGTCGCGGCTACCGGGGCGCGCGGGCGAGGGGCAAGGCGAAATCAAACGCTTAAAACCGCGCGGCCGATCTCGCGGCGTACGCGCTCTCGTATGCATTACGCGCGCTCATTAGTCGTTTTCACGCGTGTACGCGTCGTCGAACCGGTAACGCCGAAACGCGGCACAATCGTTTTCGCACGTACGATTATTGTAATAATAATAATAATAATAAAAACAACAATAACGTATAAATCGTATATTAACAGCTCCGAGGACCGGGACCGCGTCAGTGCTACGTCGCGTCCCGATCGCAATCGTCACGCGCGCGCACCACCGAGGCCGTGTTCGCAGGCCAACCAAAAAAAAAAAAAAAGAACCCGGAGCAAACCTGGTGGCCGGGAGCCGAAAATTTTTCCGGGTTCGCGGCGAGTCCCGAGACGGAGTTCTGGAACGCCGTGGTCAGGTAATCTTCTTCGTATTATTATCGCGTACCATGCGCTGGAATTGATTGATCGCGGTCGAAATAAAAACTATCGATACACGTCGAACGGTCTTCGAGAACGATTGGGTTGAAACATTTTCGCTTCGGCCCGGTGGGGGCGGCTACCGATGTCATCGGCGAGCGGACCAAGTCGTCAGCTGTGCATCCTGGCGGGGCGAGGACGCATTCCGTAAGGTTAGTTCATCTCGCCGCGTTCGTACGTGTTGGCGGGTCTTCCTTGGTGTCCCCGTTTCGCCGCGTTCACTCTCGTCTCAGGTGCTCCGGTCGGCTAATGCGTTCTATTAGTTCTCGGCCGACGTACGGATCAGTCGATTTCGCCCGTCCGTTGTCGCACGGTAGAACAATCGCGTTTTTCCCGCGCGCAACGACGACCGCAAACACCGTTCGACGCGGGCATTTTCGTGCGGGCAACGTCACGCGCACTCGTCGCGATACCGATGTCTCGGAAATTAATTGTATCGAAATAGAATTATGTCGGCCGAACAGAAAAACCGAGCGAAGACTATTGTTTTACATTTTTCACCGTATCAGTGTTTGTCGACCGCCATCGCTGCGTGCGCACGGCGCACCGCGTTAAAACATTGCCATCGTCGAGTTCCGAAATATGTATTATAATTATTAACGATATTTTACTCCCGGTGAACGCGATCTCTTTCCCCGGTTGAATAACACGTGCTTGCACGTTCAGCAGATCACCAAACGTAGGCGCATCGCCGTGTAACGATTCGTATTTTGCACTTTTCCGGTAAATAGCAGAACAAGCACAGGCAAAACGTGTAGGTTTAATAAATTACAATGTATGAGTAATTAATGAAACATACTTATAATTTTTTTATTCAGTATTGTGGCATATCAGGGTTAGGTTAGGTTAGGGTCCCAATGAATATGTTTTCCTTGAATATCGTATATTTTTTCGTATAAGAGTAGCTTCGATTATTTATCACTTGTACTTTCGTAGTCAATTGTACCAGTCATAATAGGGTTTTGCATAAAAAATTTAGAAAATTTAATAGTTCTATTACGAAATATCATTAATTTTTTACCAAATACTTTAGAATAAATTACATTTAATTTCAGCAACATCAGTTAAAATATAAGTCCTTACTCTTAGAGTTAAATTCTAGGGCTCCTTTTACAATATTTTGAGGGTTGTCTTGTCACATCCCGCACCCTCCGGACACACGTCTATAAGAACGAGGTAGAAGTAATAAATGTACATATATAAATTGTATTATAATTGCATCGCTTATGCGATATAAGCGCAGTCATATACTTATAATAGATACGTAAAATTGTATTTTTCATTTAATCTGGAACATTTGAATATTAATATTGAACACGCGTGCGCGTGACGGAAGATTACGGTGGTTACAATCTACAAAAATCGCATCCGACCAACTGCGCGATTCGTACGACGAGAAAGAATTGAATATCGTTTGTAATATACGACACCTACGATTTGGGATTTTTACCGAAAACAATCATACTTTATACGCTCTGGTACAATTTACAGGTGCGCCTGTATATAGTCGCTCTTTTAAATATTCATTACAATTTTTGTTCAAAATGATGTATTGCAATATACATATAACAGTAAAATCTCGTTTAAAACGTCGTGGGAAACATATGTCTTAAACGGGATCACGTGTTATGTACATTTATCAAGGGACCAGTAATAATAATCGTTCAACGGCGTTGTATACGAGTGTTTGACCGTATTTAGCGTGCTGCTAACGGTTAAACAACGTTATACAACACCGGTAAAGTAATGTATTGCTATACCGTAAACCAGGTACGCATATAATATGTTATATACTCGAATTAATCTTGTGCTGAACTACGACTAATTTATGCAATTGCGCCTCTATTAAAATGTAGTCATCCGGTACCGATCTAATCTATAATGTAATTTCAAACGCGATTCGAGTGAAATCAGTACAGAATAAACGAAACATTTTTAGTTTTCGCTCCATTTTAAGTGATTTTATGTATGCGAATACTCGATGTTGCCGGGAACCTGTTGCTGCAGTAACGTTATATATATACATACATATCTCTACGATATATTGCGGTTTATTAAGAAGCGATGGGAAAATAATAGAAATAAAATAAAAGCCGATTTTTGTAAATAAATACGATAAAATGTATGATCAGATATTTTATTGTAAGCCAAATCACCAAAAAAATTAATTTGTAATGTAGGTACGTAAGTAAAAAAAAAAAAAAAAAAAAACATAACTAGTTATAAAAGATTTACTTTTATTTAAACGCTTATATTATTTAATAACGATAAATGTCGTCTTTTCTTACGCGACAATTATTATTATTATTATTCTTTCATCCGTTTCATCGGAATGCACGCAGCACGTACCTACCTATTTACGTTATTAAGTATTCAAATAACGTATGTATTTGTTTTCGTAATGCGTTGTCAATAAAGTTGACGTATAATTTTGCATACCGACCGACGAGTCCATTACATTCGAATGTTGAGTTATGGTGTCTGGCGTTCAATACTCGAGGAAACGCTAAGCAAATGAAAAAAAAAAAAACCGAGTGGACATATTATAATATACCGTTATGTTCAAGGTTATTTTCGTGAACTAGTTTCGCGCAGTGTTTTTATTTCGTTTTCTGCACTAAACATGTGACATAATTTACAATTTTTTAGTTATAGGTATGATATTATTAATAGACTTTGCAAACATTCATTTCGTAGACGCGTACTTCCGAAGTATAATAAATTAAAAAAATTCCACTAGAGCGAAATACGTTCAAAACGATTATGGTTTACTTTAAAATATTAATCCTGTTCGTTATACTCTGACCAACGGTAGTGATTTAAGTATCATACACTGTAGTTTCTGTGATTAGTAATACCGCAGCGTTATTAATATATATATATATATATATATTATAATTTGTGTACTACTACAAGACATTTATCATTATTCTGGTTCGATATAATATATACTTTGTTTATGGTACACGATAGTAATTATACTTTGGCACGGTCGTTTAAAAAATTATAATTTACCGTAAACAATGCACATCACGTATAACATAGTATAATGTGCGGGGAAAAAATAAAATACATTTCTACTTTTCAATATTTGACCTTTTTTTTCTCTATACGTAATACTGTACGTTTTGCATAATATTCTTCGGTTAATCTAAAATAATAACAACGACCTTGAGTTCGATACAAAATACCATCATTTTTTTTGGTAGACGCGATCGCAATTATTTTTCTACGTGCACGAGCGAACACAAAAAATGCTACTCTGGATGCGTAAACGTACACACACACGCGGACAACAAACGCATATCATCACAACAATGTGTATACCTTCAAATCGACGTATACACACACAGGTTTCAGCAAATACTAATATTTTTATCGTACGAAAAAATGTATTATAGAGATGTCCACCACGGTTTCGACGAACGACTTGCGTTCGGTGTGAACGTTTGTATGAAAATCTGACCGCGTCTTATGCAATACTATACTGTACACTGTCGCCGGTGCGACCAACTAAAACGCTATAAACACATTCCTACGATTTCGATCACGTCGATCGAGATGGTACAGATACCGTCTGGACGTATGATCAACTATCGGGGGGTTATAGTTGTTTTCTTACGTTTTACGCAGTTCAGCGACAACGTTTTTCTGTAATACTTGTTTTGTGGTTTTCTTCTACGTTATTGTCGTAGATTACGTCATTTTTACCGTTTCATACGTTGAGTGGAATATAAAATAAACATTGTAGTCGTGTTACTATTCCATGCCATATGTTTATAGATAACAATTAAGACTTTTCGTTGTCTCTAAAAATATCCAAACGAAACGTTCCTCGATTTACAATAAATGTATTATTATTATTATTATTATTATTATTGGTGAAAAAAATACAAAACTAACGTTTTAATTGTATCGCTAAAACTGTACAAGAGATGGCTTAAAAGATTTTTAACGATAAACCAAATAAAACGTATAAGAAAAGTTTTTAAACATTGACTTGCGGCTGTGAAATCGGCAATGACTTTCCAATCGTACCAATAATCTTGTGCCGGTGTACACTATACCAGAGGCGCCCGTAAACTGCAAAAAAACTATTCACAGTGGAGGTATATTTGCTTAACTTTCACCCACCCCAGTGTAAGCGTTATCAGTCAACCGATCGTTTTTCTACTTCCAATGAACAAACAACTATTATGGTTAAATTATTGCTTATATATCACGTATTAAAGTCTTAATGATTAATTAGAGCTTATTAAATCAACGACGGCTAAAACCGTGTGACGTTTCGTGTTTTCAAATTATAAAATAACAAACAATCGATCTGCATTTTTTTTTTTTCAATACATTAGTACTGGTGCATATTAATACAGCCATTACATCAAGTGATTGGACCGCGAGAATATGCTAATTTTGATGTGACGGTAATCGATAATTAGTTAAATATAATCGTTATGTTAAACTTTATATGTAGAAACATAACTGTTATAATATTAAATGTATTGTATTACGATAACACAGTATTGAAACGAACTAAAATGTTTTACGATTTCGTAATATCATGTACATTATGATTTTAACGTATATGAATACTAAATTTTAATAATGAAAAAAAAAAAACGAGAAACGCACCGCTATATGTATTATAATTTAATTTATTATTTACCTTATAGGTTTTTTTAGTATTTTTTTCTTTTTTATTGTTGTACAATAATAATACGTTAAAACAATACTCGTGCTCTGTTTATTCGTACATTATTAAGGTCATTTAAATTATAAATAATAGTGTCAGCGTTAAAAAACAATTATTTTATAAAATAAACTATTGAAACGAACCATACATTGTTTATAATATAGATTGATAATAATTGGTATAAGTATTATGCATGTGATATATGTTTTAAATGCACTAGAAAGCAATCCGTTGAATTACTTTTCCTTACCAACAAACCTATCTTGTATAGGCACTCCAATATTTTATGCGATTTTTCATTTACCAAGTAACGGTTGTGACTTCTAAACCACAAAGTTCGTATTATTTTCATTTTTTCGTCAATTATAATCAAATTAACGTTATTATATTTATTAAATTACTGATTATTAGATCCAACAATGTGTGTAATAATACTCAGTGAAAAATAAGCAATAGGGTTTCACATATTTTTCTAAGATAATGTATGAATAATTTTTTTTCTTTAATTACCCATATTTTCTTGGTCGGTGTTATTTTACAACGTAACAAATATAAAAAATAATTCATCAACCTCAATTCACGCGTCACTTATTTTAATATCACACATAAATCAGTTCGCAACAATTATCTAAATCTAAAAAAAAAAAAACATATTCAACGTTTCAATACAATAAATAAAAATATCATAGAGCGAAAAAAAAAGAGTGATTTGTATAATTCGTTAACTTTCTTTTTTTAATATGAGCACGAAAGACAACCGTCATCCGCGAAACATCATGTTACTAAATCTAAGTGTTCAACAATAATTATAAAAACCTAAACTTTTATTAAAACAGAAATGTAATTGTTCATTTATGAATCTAATATTTAGATTATTATTGCAGAGTTATCAGTTTATTTACTATGTATAGCGGTAGCATTATATGTCACCGGCAATAATTCAGGTATTTTTCAAAATGCATTGGCATTATGAAAATTGCCGACCCATTTTAGGCAATGTAAATAAAACATATGGTTTTCAATATTATTTTACATATAATCTAGGTATTTTATAAAATACCTAGGCATTATGCAAAATGCCAAATTTTTTTTATGCAAGTACAAGACATTTTGTTATGCTCTATTACGTTAAGATTCTTATAATTATTATATATATTATTACTCATTTTAATATCAGACAAAATCAAATTTTTATCTTTTATTATATTATTACTATAAATATTTTACAAAGTGTATTGACGCACGCGGAGATCGTACAACGGCACGTACCGCACGTTGCGCCGTTTGGCGGTGGGTTCCGGGCCTTCGTCATCGGTACCATCACCGCAGCCTTTGCCTCCGCTGATCCTGCCGTCCCGGCCACCGGATCCGGACGTGCACGTGATCGCTCCGGGCTGGATCACCACGCCACGCGCGGACGAGCTGATGTGGCCCGTAAACCCGTGGCCGCGCACCGGTTCTCTGGTGCGCGGGTGCTCCCCGGCCACGAGTCCGTACGACACCGAACGGTCGGATGACGGGCGGCTGCGCAGCGCACCGGTCCAAGCGACGCACGTAGAGATCGTACGGCACGTATCGGACGTCCCGTCCACTGATGCGTTCAGGGCCACCGCCTCCGCCGGCCCTGGTCTTGCGCCGACGACCACCGGATGCCGACGGGCGCGCGACAGATCCGAGCGAGATCGGCGAGCCGTATTCGGGCCGGTCGATGCGATCCTTGGTACGGCAATGTGCCTCATCTATACCGCGCGGTTGATCCCCGGCCGCGTGCCCGTTCGACGTCCAACGGTCGGGCAACGGGTTGTTCCCGCGAGCGCAGTCGGAATCATCGTGGAATCGGTACGAAGCGTAACGCACGTCGTCCGGCACGTCCCGGGCCGCCGCCACCGCTGCCTCCGTTTCTGGTGGGATTGCGCTGGCCACCGGTTCCCGTGGTGCGCGTGATCGCTCCAGGACGAGTACGCGCAGGACGACCGTGTGGCTTGCGGAAAGAGAGGTTCAAGCCGAAGAAGTCCTTCTGCGAATAACAACACCGCCAGTTATAGCGTTACGCCTCGTGGGAAAGGCACGTCCCAAAACAATTTTCAATAGAGGGGGGGGGGCGAACCTATTTTAATTCGTTAATTATCTCTAATACAATACGAATAACGAACGAGTAGATACGAATAATTATATAATAAAATCGATCAACAACATTATCTACATTTAAGCGGATATTTATGTTACACGTATAAATGCCAGTCCCGTTTGTCTATTTGAACCCATTTGGTTCCTTGACCAAGTTGTTAATTTAAAAAGTATGAAGTAATAAACAACAAATTAGATAAAAGTTAAACTAATATCTATCATTCCCAGTGTGCACTGGATGTTTCAACACATCCCAGAAACAAACATATTACGTAGTACAATCAACGTAACTTTTTAATATGTATACAATGTATCTATTCTGTCTAAATAAAACAAACATTTAACACTCATCCCGGCGATATAACTAGGCATTATATGATAGTACAGACCTACAATGTTATAAATTATATGTCACAGGGTTGTTACATTATTGTGATTTGTAATACGTACCAGCAAAATAATATCGATGTTTCAGTTTTTCACAAAAAAAAAAAATATACTATTTTAAAATAAATAGTTTTGCACTCTATAAAAATATACTCTATTGGTTTTACCCATAAGCTAATATATTTAAATATACAAGGGGTATCAAATCAATTATTTATAAGAGTAATGTCCGTATGCATACTATTTGATGTGTCACGTCATAAGACAGTTTTAGACTACATATCTTATGTTGATTAAAAAATAAAAGTAACTAAACTTAGTTAAAAATCAGTTACTTATTTTGTCATACATAATGTGCTCGTATGGTAGTAAAGACAGAAAACCATCGATTTCCATTCACTTTAAATATCGTCCATTATAAACTTAATGTCAATATGATTAGGATAGCCGATAGGTAGTAACGCGTAGGATTTAGAGATCCGTCTAGGTAGATATGTCGGTGTTCGGAGTTCGATACCCGCATACGAGTTGTGGTATTTTATTATAATTGTTTTCCAATTATTAGTAGGTTTCATTGTTTGAATATGACGTTCTAACTATGTTTACAATGTAACCCAAATATAACTTTTTGTTATAAACATTATATTGCAGTTGCAGGTATGTTAGAAATTAACAGATTTAAAACGTTGATGATTAGGTTGCAAACACCGGACATTAGCAGTATCAGGGACATCACATTAACGCAAATTCAATATTCAAATTAATGTTGCATATTATATGGAAACATACCTTGTATGTTTATAGTACACATTATTGCACAGGGGGTTATTAAGCATTATCCGAATACAGAAAATATACTTTCAAACATTTGAATAATAAAATTGTTATCACTGATCATTATTATTTTATTCAGAAAGGCTCCTTCGCCCCCTCCCCCCACCCATCGGTGACATGGCTGCCTTGTGGTCGGGTTAAGCGCAGGGAGCGTGTGTTGTTTAACGAGCACTATTAGTTAATAATACATGATGAACTTAAATAAATATTTATAAATATTAAAATATTGAGTATTGTTAAGCATATTGCCATGTATGATATGTTTGACAGTATTATGCAATCGGTATGTTATAAATGAAACTTCAATTCGAATTTATTGCGAGGAACTTGATGTTGTCTCAAAAGAGTATTGATGGGTTTTGAATATTTTTTGTATAAATTATTTTATAACAGAATTTGTTCATTACCAACGATATAAATAAATATCTATTCATTTAATAGTAGCCACGAAATTCTGCATAACGACCGGCTACTATATAAATTATAATGCGAACATTAACATAACCAAACAAGGTAAGTAGTAATACCTTGATTTAATGCATACGATACAACTGCAATGGATCAAAAGGATGTGCTTGTTAAAGAACTTGGAAGTCATCATAGAACTTTCTGGTCGTGTCAATCTAAGATTTGGTTTATTTTTCTTAGTTTTCTCAGTTTATCGCTCAGACTTGATGTTTTACGTGATTAACTGCACAATTAAACTGATCATGTATGGATCCCTTTATCATAGGACACTGAGTATTTTCTCATTAAGATTAGTTTTAGTATAGATTCGTAACATAAATATTGACCTATTCCTTTTTTTTTTTTTTTTACATTAATTCTTATATTAGAGTAGTATCAAATATCATAATCAACGAAGTAAATAATATAAGTAAATTGTTAAGCAGTATTAGATTTATCCAGAGTTAAAATAATAGATGTCGATTTGGGTAGTACGACCCGCAAGAGTTTCTTCACGGATATAAAAGTTTTATAAATTAAAAATGTATGTTTCAGATATATATTATATATTCCACATATTCGAATATCTATATTTATATATTATTAAAACGTGAGGCGATTTCTAATGACAGTTATATCTGAAGTTTTACTGGGCCGATTTTCATGATTTTTTTTTCCTAACGAAAGTAATCGGTGTGTAGATAAGCCATCAAAAGAGAAAAGTTCAAAAAAATTATTATTTAAATAGATATTAGAAGTATAAAGTTTGCCGTATTGTTAAACGACGACTACGACTGCCATCGGTATAACCCCCACTATTCCTATGTCTGATGCAGTATTGTAGTTCTGTAGATTTGTCGTCGTCGGCGGCGATGTACATTTATCTTTATATATTATATTATTAAAACGAGAGGCGATTTCTTATGACAGTTATATCTAAAGTTATATCTACTGCATCGATTTTCATGATTTCCTTTTTTAACGCAAGTACTCAGTGTGCAGATGAGTCATCAAAAAAGAAAAGTCCAAAAAATGAATTACTTAAATAGTTATTAAAAGAATTAAGTTTACCGTATTGTTACACAGCGGCATTCGTTGACGACGCCGATATAAACCCACACTACTACGTCTACTGCAGTACTGTAACTTTGTGAAAGAAAAATTAATAAAACTGCGCGAAAAATTAGAAAATTTAAGAATATTTAACTACCATATAAAACTATTTCTAATCTAACCATAGCGCTTTGGATAATATAAACTTTTTAATGTAGCCTTTTAACGTTTGACATAGAATTAACAGAATGCATGCTGCAAATATCGTCAAAGATGATGTAAAAAAACTAAATATCGTTTAAGACAGATGTTTTGGTTGTAGTTATTATTATTATTATTATTTATTAGTAATATATCTGATTAATATATCAATTAATATATCTATGTAGGATAACTGAATTTCTAAGTGAACGTTCAGTTAGTTCAGAACCATCGAATCTAATAGTTCAAGTTTCAAGTTCAATTTTATATCGAGTTTTGGTAAGTTTGGATAGACTAACCATACACTTTGTTTGGACTTTTTCCATTAATTCACTACCAATAATTTTTTCTGCCGCCTGTATAACCTCCATTATTCCTACGTCTGCTGCAGTACTGCAGGTCGTCGGTGACGATATACATTTATTATATTTTGCATTGTGCACCGTTTCGTTATCGTCGTCGTGTCGTCGTCTGAACCGTTGTCGAAAAAAACAACAAGAAAAATACTATTTTCAATTTACGCATTGTCTTTTCGCGTACAGCATAGAACAAATTACAAATTTTACTATACACATTGTTTCGCTTTTGTTTAAAATGGAATATCAATTAATTCCCATAGTAGGCGATAGAAATTGTTTACTTCGTTTCGTGTCATATTTAATCGAATTGAAATGTTCGATTAAGAGTTGTTAACTTGGTGATAAATATTTGGGATATGTATAATTTGTCATAAGTGATATTTCGTATAGATTAACTATTTATACAGTAAAACCTCGATAAGACGGAATCGCTTGGGACCATGAAATTTTTCTGTGTTAACGGGGTTTCCATCTTAGCGGGGTTAGTTAGTTATACGTAATTTAAAACGGGACCAAAAAAATGTTCCATAATACCGGGGTTTCCGTCTTACTGAAGTTCCGTTTTATCGAGGTTTTACTGTAATTATAATGATTACGAACATTTGATGAGCATAAATGGCGAGTATGCTGGTCACGTCGTACTTGAATACATTAGTCGACTTTATCCAAATCATACATTTCGTGTGTATAGATCTACTGATCTTAGTGCATTTGTAGATTATAGTTGGGTGCAATAATGTGTAATTTATTATTTTCTGGCTATGGTGACACAGGACATTATAGTGTTTTAGTTTTTATTAATAATATGAATATTCAAAATCTACCTAAAGAAATATATGCTAACACCAATAGTAAGCATAAAACTCATTATTTAACTGGAAGACGTGAAAGAAAAAAAAGTAAAGAAAACCAGAATCAGAGAGTAATATTTTATATATGCGCTTTATCGCATAATATAGTTCAAGTTACTCCCTATAATTTGGATAGTTTAAAATTTAAATGCAAGCATTGTCATTAGTTACACTTTGAGTGTGAAAAAACGACTAGAGGGTATTTTAGTTTATGTTGTGGTAATGGAAAAATATCTTTATTAGAGTGCCGTTTGCTCAATGAAATATTTGATTTATTTGTTGGTGAAAATTATGAGTCCAAACATTTTAGAGAATATATACGTCAATATAATAGTGCGATGTTATTCGTCTCTTTTGGTTCTCACATAACATTGCCATCGGGGTATGGACCTTATTGTTTTAAAATACATGGTGATATATATTATCGTATTAGCTCTCTTTATCCTAGCTCTGGCCAAAATCCATAGTATGGTCAATTATGTATTTTAGACTTTGCCGAAGCAAACAAAGTTAGATTAAAAAAAATCACATAATATATTACTAAAAAATTATATACTTGATAAATTACACAATGTATTATCTAACATAAATCCATATGCTAAATTTTACTAACAAATGCATGAACTGACGGTTCATGATGAAAGTTCAACTCCTATTAATTTGGTTATGCAATTTTATCATGAACCTAGAGAAGATATCCGTAGGTACAATCCAACAGTTTCTGAAATCGTAGAAGTATTTGAATCTTCAGATGGCGCACATATTTCACATAGACATATATCAGTTCATCAAAAAAAAAGGAGATGTACAAAAAATTGATTACGATAGTATGCACTGTGACCCTATGTCTTACACTTTAATATAGGTGTACGGAGAACCAAGCAGGCATATAAATATGCAATATAATGATAAACGTAAAACTGCCGTAAGATGCAATATTTCCATGCGTGAATATGTTTGTTTTCGAATGTCAATAAAAGGTACTTCCTCGTGTGGTAATTTTAATCCAGTACTGAGCTCAGGCAAACCAACTCAACAAATTATCGTTGATTATTATTGTCATATTGAAGGTGATAGATTGAAATATATTAGAAGTCAGCAATAAAAATTAAGAATAGACACATATTCTGGCTTAGCAGATGCTTTACGAGCAATGGCAAACGAAGCCAATATTAGAGTAGAAAAAAAAATAGTTGTATTGCCTTCTTCGTTTATTGGAAGTTCTCGAAATATGGTACAGAATTATTAAGACGCCATGGCAATAGTAAGGAAATTCGGAAAACCAGATTTACTCATTACATTTACCTGTTGCTTTGTGACCAGAGATTATTACAAGTATTCATTCATATGAAACTATAAATAAAAGACCCGATATTTTTGTACGGGTATTTCATGCGAAAATTGAACACTTATTAAAAATAATAAAAACAAAAAAAATATTTACTGATGAAAAACTTACATCATTGTGATAAAATGAATAATTCAATTGTCAATATGTTGCCAAGGCCAGAAAAAAACGTATTTAAGTTTAAATACAGTGTCAAAATAATGTGACGATTTTTTGTTTCCTACAGAATTTCTAAACAGTTTACATTTAAGCGGTTTACCTCCGCATACTGTGGTACTAAAGAAAGGTACTATTATAATAATTTTGAGAAATTTAAATGTCATCTCCAATCTGATGAATGGCACAAGATATATTGTACGAAATATGTATGATCATTCTTTAGACTTGGAATCTATAACTGGTCAAAGAACTGGTCAGCGTATTTTATTGCCTAGAATTGATTTGACCCCGTCAGATTCAACTATTCCCTTTTCATTTACCAAACGTCAATTTTCTATAAGAATAGCTTTTGCAATGATAGCGCAGGGTCAAACATTGGATAAAGTAGGATTGTATTTACTCCATCCTGTATTTAGTCATGGTCAACTTTATGTTGCCATGTCCAGAGTTAGATTTTTTGAAAAGTTAAAAATACAAATAATATCAAACAACAAAAAAGATACAATGAATATAGTTTATAAAGAAATTCTACAATACACAAATTCATTGAACTTCATTTGTTTATCAATTTTTTTGTATATTTTTTTGTTATATTTTTTATACCTTTTATAGTGTTTATAAATGTAATTAAAGCTTAATAAATTTAATTATTTTCCATTTTATGTTTTTCCTATACATTAATTGCACATTATTCTAACGGTGTATACATGATACATTCTTTATATTTATTTATTATTTATAGTTATTCAACTATTTGATTATTTTTTTACCGTAACCCGGCAGCGACGGGTAATTCAGCTAGTCTCAAATAATAGTCGTATTTGCCAACAAGGACCGAACGAGAAAACGGTACACACTTTTGAGTTAGAGATCTTAGTGGTTCGAATATCACAAAAGGTAGGGTTATGTTATAGATTTATACGGGGTTGTTTCTTGGGGTTGTCATCCGAGATGTCGCAGATGCGTAAATCTCTGTATATTTATTGTCTTTGTATATAAGTGTTATATAAAATTATACCTATGCCTTAAAATTATTGTATATCTTACAAAATAAAAGATACATTTGGGGGGGTTATAACCCTTAAAATATCCCCCTAGATAAGCCACTAGGTATACAGAGTAATTCAATAATTCATTATTGTTTCAATAAAAATACAATAATTTAAAAACAACGAAAAACTAATATTCGAAATTAATATTTTCATCGACATTTCAACGGACAGCTTATTTAATTAAAATTTTAAACTCTCCGAACAACTGTTATGAATACAATTGTATAATTTTTAAAGTACATTTAAAAAAAAAAATAAAGACCAAAATTCACAACGTGTAATTAAGCCTTTAATATAATAGAGTATACGTTTTTTCTGTCTGTGCTTAAAAACAATCGTGAATACAGTATATTATATGAAATTACACTATATACCACGTATCATGTATCATGTTTCACTACACACAACTATACTTAAAATCGGGAACTAATTCAATATTGAACTATGAAAGTCTGGAATGTAAAGCATTTATTATATTTGAATAAACTGTTTACAACACAATTCTTTTACTTTATCTCCGACCGCTCAAGTCCCTTTTTGTACCTTATAACAAATATTTTTTGTAGCCATAGATAACGTAGTTAATAATGTCAAGATTCTATGTGAATTATATATTTTACAGTTTAAATTATTGATTATTCTAGTTCTAAGTAGTTTTCATATTTTACTTTATGACATTGTACGGGTCGTGGCACTAGAATGACCAAAATTAAGTAATTTTTGTTGTTGTGCAATCGAAAATAAAATTCTGCTAAACATTGTCGTTACCTACTATAGTAATAGCAAATGTTTAAATGTTTTTTATTTGTAGTCTGAACTATTTGGGTAGCATGCGTATATCATGCACAGACCCTCGTAATCGAACAAATCATAACATTACATTTTACTTTTACACCGTTTGTCGATATTGTCAAATGTCGTAATTCGAACTTTTAAACAAAAACAAGAACAAACAATTTATGTTATTCTTAATTTAAGGATTTTTTACTTTTTTTTTGTTCATCGTACTATTAAAATGAAACAATACGAATTTTGTAGAATACATGCTACGTGAAAACATTTTGTTGAAGGTGACCGCCTATGGTTCAGGTTAACGTTTCTCGAAATATACCCGATTATCTGGACTTCGTATAACTGTTCAATACCGTACTACACGGGTGTATAACATTATAATGTATTTTCCTATCGATGAGTCGACGATGCCATTACGACAAACCGGTCTCTGAGTAAAACATACAATATTATAATATTTGTATCGCATTCACCAAAATAGAAACCGTAATCGTGCAATCGTTATTTAAGGTTATGATCGTGTAGGTTTTCGACGGAGCCGTGTATAAATTTTTGGCCAAAGACCGCAGTGAAATAGTGTCGGTAAATTATTATCTAACTTAACTCTATCTTAACTCGTAGCCGCCGCTCGTGTATCATACTTAGATTTGTATCTGTTCGAATTATAAAACGGATCATCGGCCGTCTAAATAGAATTACGTAGGACGGGGGAGCTTTTTTCTTGGAAAGCGTATTTTCCGGCCAAACCGATCCGTTTGGGTTAGGGATCGTTAAACGCCTACGTATACTCATAGAATGACATCGGTATAAATATACGCATATGTATCATAAATGTTTCATCGCCATCGATGGGTAATTCATCGAGACCGACAATTGTCCGATCGCGATGCCCCGACGAGTTTTACTTTTAACCGTACCGTCATCATAATCGATAAGAATTGCGCATAGACGGATACCACACGCATTGTTGTTTGCGATCTCAGCCGGAAAATCGCGTTCTGCACAGTAACGCACGATAAACGATAATGCGTGAGAACCACCACCACGGTCGCCGCCGTCTCGCGTAGGGTCGAATAATGTCCGGAAAACCGAACGCGTTACCAGCCTTCGTGTACCCTTGGTAGACGGAACGATCATTCCGATATGTTTACGTCCTCGTCTACGTCCTTAAAGTCCTTCAATTCGATATTGCAACGTGCACCTTTTGATCGATGTATAATCGTTTTTATCGATAAATTATTATTATTGTGATACGATTCGCGCAGCGCATGCGTCGGATCGTTTTTAAAACGTTTGCGCTTAAAACACGATAAAATTGTTTGTAATCCATTGTGCACGATAAAAAAATCAGTTGGTTTTCAATTTCAACGCGTAACGATGACGACGTACACGTGTCCCGATTAAGTATAAGTATGACGACCGCAACGGAGTTCATGAAAACAGTCCCGGCGCGTGTTCTGCGTGCACTGTAATACGAGTTAAGGTTCCTAGCTCATTGTTTCTACGACGACTACCGGTCGTCTGCGCCTCGCGGGTGTCGTGAAATTTCGACATTTCCGTGACGGGAAATTGAAAAAATAACCATAAAACTAAAACTTAATGCGTGAGATCATGTGTATTAGACAAATCTGTTCGGGCCGTTTTTTTCGGCCTGATCCGGCCTGAAACTTAAGTTTAAAAAATGCGATCAACGCGTGATTTAACAGCTTTTTATCGGTCGTCCCGATCGTATGATAAAATATGTGAATCGGAACCCGCGCTATTTACCGATTCAGGATTTTCAAACTGTCTATACCGGATCGTGTGCGACACCGTACAATCGATACAGGTATGCGCTGAATATGCACTGCCTGTTACGAAGGAATTACGTACGTACACGATGTGCAGATGAATCGACGCGCGTTGGACACACGTTAGGTGCGTTGCGTACTTAATGCGCCAGACCGTGAAAATCGAACACTTTCCCCGGTACAACAACGGAATGGTCATCACGTGGCGGTAACGACCGCGGATTTTACGGCTGGAAAACGGCATCGCGTTTGTTAATTTTATCGATGTGTCTCCGACCGTTTGTCCGCATTTCCGTCGAGTGTCGCGTCGTTTCGCGACCTCGACCGAGTGCAAAGTTCCAGTCGCACCTCCCCTGTTACGTGCGTTGATGGCCGGTCCAAGCTAGCTAGCGCCCCGGACAAACTTCGAGAAAAACGCCTTGTTACCGATGAAAAAAATGAACGCGACGATATTTATTTATTTATTAAATACGTTTCATGTTTATCGGTGTGAATTGTTACGATTTAAAAATCTGTTTTTCTCGTTTCGAGACGAGTTCATCGACAATACGCGAATGCATATGAACTCCCTCGTGCACTTTTCGTAATTTCATCGTCAACCAGACAAAACCTATATATATATAGTATACATAAGTATAATGGAAAAATTTCGTTTCGGAGGTAGAATATATGAATACGATGTATAGTCACGGGTCACGGGGAGCGATCGCGAAATCCGAACTCTGTGCCCGTCGTCGGATCCAAGTGCATCCGACGGCACCGCGTGTGCCGCGCGAACAAGACGGAGCCGCCCGCGTACGCCGACGGACGGTAGACAGGTGGACGCGACTGCGATCGTCGAATGGGGGGGGGGGGGAAAGAAAAAAAATAATAATAACAAAAAACGTATGCGCGCCGGTCGGCGCGAGTTCTCGTAAACGTGTGTCAGTACAACAGTTTGCGATGGGTTTGCGGAACACACGTCGGTGGTGGTGGTGGTGGTGGTGGTGGTGGTGGTGATGGTGGTAGGTCCGGCCGACCTTCTCCTCGGCGGCCGTCGCGTCGCTTCGTGCGCGAACGGCTACGGTGGTGGTGGTCGAGGGGCGGCCGGCGCGGAGAGAGAGAGCTCGGGTATGACTGGCGGCGGAGGGGGAGGACGGCGGATATTAGCGCGCGAAATAAAAAAAAATAAAAATAGAAAAAAAAAAAAAAACGGGGGTACGACGGACGGAGAGACGGTGTCCGTCGATCTTTCGCGGCGGTCGGCGGCTAAGTCTCCGCGCTCAGTCGTGTCGATCACTCCGTACGGCGCGAACCACACCGCGGTCGCGAGACCATAACGAACGACGCGCGATATTCGCACCGTTTCACGCAGTACAACACGTACGCGGTTTTCATTTGGATCGCGATAACGCGTTCGTCCGTCGCGCGCGTTCCCCGTCGGCCCGTTCGCGTAATACATTTTATTCCACGCGTCCGTGCGTGCGCGCGCGCCCGTGCGTGTGCCCCCGCTGCATGTGTGCACGCGCGTCGCCGTCGCCGTCGCAGTCCGGTGCGCCGCCGCTGCTGCCTGTTGTCGTCGTTGTACGACGACGTCTGCCGTGCTGCGTGCGTCGTTGTCGTTCGCGTGCGCCTCCACCCGGTTGACCTGGAATCGCGCGCGGTAAAAAAAAAAAAATTTTTTTTTTAAAAAAAAAAAAATCGCGTCGCACACACGGAGAGTACACGGACGACGCGGTGCGTGTGTACGCGGATAAACAAATACACCCGCAGGCACGCGATCAACGCCGGAGAGAGTATCACGTAATATTTTATAGGTAAATATGATAGCAATGTACAAAATATCGTAGCCGTACGACAGTGCGCGCCCGTCATTCGTCTCTCGTCCGTCGCCCGCAGCGTTTCGCGAATCGCGTCCGTAAACCGTGTTGGTACGTTCGCGGTGCGCCATCGTGTCTCGCCCGTAGATCGCGACGGCACTGCCGCGCCTACGATTCGGCGTGCCGCACGACCGAGGAGAAAAATCGACCGCGGTATTTTTATTTGCTCATTTCAATTCCTCCCCCGTTCGCGAAACTTCTTCGCGTGGTTCACCTTTTCGGCGAATCATCGCGTTCGACTCGCAGCCGTTTTGTACCGTCGTCGCACATCCCCTTACCCGTACGCGAACCGGTTTCCCAGGTACATTTTCTTCATCTTCTCGTGTCCGCAAACGGAAACGTTCCGTACGGTTCTCATTCTTTTATTTCATTTTTATTGCAAAACAGTCTTTCAGCGTATGCGTGCGCGCGTTTGACGGATACAAAATTGTTTTTTTTTTTCCGTCAAGTCGATTGGCCGTAACAGCGCACTCATCTCGACCGTTCCCATATGTTTCAATAAAGCAGCTGTTTTCTACGCGAATTTTTTTTTTTCCCCCCCGATACCGAATAATTTGTTGCACGGACCAGTCGTTCGCCAACGTGATTCGACCGACGATTTTTCGGTAAGTACGCGTGGTCCATACACTCGTAATCGTGTTCGCATTGTCACCTCGGAACGATTATTTTTATTTTTTTTTTATTTCACTTTATCAATTTTTTAAATATTCCGCCAAATTATGATTAAATATCACCAGTTTTCCTAAATTATTGAGTATATAGACTGCGCACAAGGTAAAAACATTTGAAAACCAAACATCTTAAAAATGTGTTCAATTCCACTGCTCGTAAACGACATTCTCGTACACATAGATTGTGTTTTAACTTAACTGCACCATTTCTACGTCATCTGTTCACGAGTAGATTAGTTCGCAATTATATATTATTATATTAATATTCGCGATATCTCTTACAATTGTATGAATCAATAATACGTAAACAACGCGAAAAAAAGTTACTTTTAAATTCGATACCACAACTATAATTGATATACCGGTTAATGTCGTCCGACGTAGGAGGTAAAAATTAATTCGCACCGAAAAAAACGTTTGTGTGTAATGCATGTATTATATGTAGTCCATGGAAATATAAATGTAAAAAATATTCTAAATTATAAAAGCAGTCCACCGAGTATACGCGCAATAATATTGTAAACGTATGAACTCAAGCGATTATCCGCGGATAAAGCATCAGTATCGTCATCGTCATCACCGAAACCCGTTGAAATTCGATGTATTTTTTTTTTTTTCCAAACATTTGTCATCCGGTTTCCGCTCATTACGTACAACGCCACTTGTATAATCGATGTTTATAGTTTCGATTGCGTACACTTTTCGCGACAGTACTGCCGCGGTCCCGCGCGCATCGATGTATACCGAATAAACCGAATATTTCACGTGCACAATACGGTGTACCGTAGATGTAATCGGACCAGACGTACCCGCGACGTAGTGTTATTGCTGCTTGCCTTGCGCACCGCATTCGATATTATTGTACGCGCGTCAGCACCGACGCGGGGTCTCGTCGTCAAGTTCAAGGCGCTAATAAAATGTGTAGAGAAAATACATATTATTCTACATTTATAATACTGTTACGCGAAACGGATGCTGTTTATTCGGTTGGTGTCGGCTAGTGCAGGGGACGACGGCGTTGGAAAAAAAAAAAAAAAACCGTCGATCGAACGCCACGGCATCGCGTCGTAAAACAACTATGTGTACAACCCGTAATGGTTGTGCACTACAATGTTTAATAAATATTTAATAAATTATTCGCGTCGACGGCAACGGCAACCTTGAGGTCGGTTCAAGTTTATTGTTACGGATCCGGCGGTGCAGCCACACGTACGCACAGGCCGGCGGCGTAAAAATCTTTTTTTTACGCGTGCGCGGCGCCGAAATTCAAGTCTGGCCGACGCCCGCGGGGCGCGTCCGTACGTTTAAAAACGTTTCGCGGAGAAAACAGAAACGAACGCCAAAGCCGTTTGTTCGGCACCGCGATAATAATGCGTTTTGCCCGCCGATATTCTATTTCCGTACGGCGTTGGAAAACGCGTGTTGCCCGTGTACGCGGCACGAAGAATCGAATTCTGAAATCGATTTCGTCGGGTTTGTGCTCGACTGCCGGCGAAGGAACCGAAACATCGAGCTCCGCTCGAACGGTCAACTTTCACGCGCTCAAACTTCCGATCGGAACGCGTAACATTATTCCGTTTCGTTTACCCGTCGAACACGCAGCGTCCGGACGCACTCGTGTTTTCGCTGGGCCGTCGAGCAATACGTATACACGCCGGATTACCTTTAATTTTCCGATCAGCAATGAACATCTTCGCATTTACACGTGACTACGTCCGGATCAACGGGCGCGTTACGGTTTCGGGTCCTCAGACAGGGTGACCATATTAAGAAAATAAAAAAAAACGGGACAGCCGTTACTTCCCCCCTCCCCGAATAAAGAAACTCATCCATATACATTCACGCGCATGCACACAAATCTCGAGAGTTCAAGTCCAAACCTCTGTCGTATCGTAAACAATTATTTTCTTTTAATTATTATTAAATTATCAAATCGGCAATGTTATAGTTCGTCGGCATCGGGACTTGACGCTCGTTCCACGAACATTTTTATCTGTTATTATTAACTTTGGTTTCACGTTTTAAATGTACGGGTGAAAAGTTTTATGTTTTTTCATACATAGATATTTTATTTGCAAGCATTAATAACTTATATAACAAATACTATGGCGATAACGGGATTAAAACGAGACAATCTTCTAAAAAACGGGATAAAAAGCGTCCCATTCGAAGTTTGTCGGGACAACGGGACCGTGATGATCAAAAAATTGACAATCCCGTTTTAAACGGGACGTCTGGTCACCCTATTCTAAGATTCGGTTTTCGTCGTTTTAACCGGGCGTCGACGTTCGTTCGGTCCGCGTGCCTCGAATCCGCTGCAACTTATTTCGCGGTGCTCGCTGTCGCCTCCACGTTTCGATTTCGTTTCGTTTGAAGAGAGAAAAAAATTTCACGATAAAATCAACAATAAGCGATAAAACGTTCACGAACACCGCGTTGTAGAGCGCATCTCCGAGGTTCCTCGAGATTGCAATGGTAATGTCCCGCATACTCGCGTGACCGCATACCGCTAATATGGTACCGTAACAACACCACCGGACGTCGGTTAACGAGTGATTATCGCCGACATTGCTATTATCACCCGGTAGCAAGTAATAACCGTCGTTATTACCGTCGTACGCTGGTAACGTATCCGTTATGCAATCGTTTCAGTGAAATATTTACGATACCATAGCGGTTCGACGTGTTTTTCATTTTCATTTTCCCACCCCTCTCCAACGGTGGAACGTGCGTTTTTTGGAAAATTTGGATCTCATGCATATTAACGTATTATTATTTAGGTACCATCACTTCGCGGACGCTGCTGTAGATTTTTTTTTTTTATTCGATTCTTGTTTCAACGCTAGTTATCCTTGATATTTTTCATTTTTCATTTTTTTTTTCTGTTCGCCAGTGTATTATTATTTTACTAAATATTTTGTTTTATTTTTTTACGATATTTTATATTACAACGCATGGAATTTAAATACATTTGTACCTGCGCACGGTTCGCACAGAAGCTCGATTAGATAATATAACTCACTGCAGTGCGTACACGTTATTAACATTTCAAATTGCCATTTTTCGTTATTGTTCTTCGATTCTCATCGTTAGGGTATGGATGGTTCAATGTTAATTTTATCGCAACGCTTTTAAATTAGCATAGTTTTGTGATTTTTTTTTTTTATTCTAAAAACACGTTTAATTTAATATACCGAGTGCATATACGAGCCGTATTATTTTTTAACGCTCCGTGTTATTGATTTTTATATTATTGTATTGTGTTTCGTGTTCTAGAATAATCAACTTACCGGTCGTTGTGTTCGAGCTGAAATCACAATAAAATAATACAGTCGTATATCAATATTTTATTATTCCGTGAGCGTTGTTTAGATTTTCTAAACGAATTTTTGTGTACAGCTCATCAATGTTAACATTCAGTTTTATGCGCTGTGTTCGATAGTAAAATATAAAAAAAAAAATTCACCACGAAAACGTAGATACTTCATACAGATATTTTGTACTTGCCAAAAATGTTTTGTATTTAATTTTGTTGGAATATAAAAATGTCATTTTTTAAATTGTTTTATTGTTAACGTCTGCATAATCCGCTTTTATGTTAAATATTTTATCGATTGATTTTCATACTTTGTCACCGAAATCATATTGTATGCACTCAGTCACGTGATCAAATGATATATTCAATGAACAATATTTTATTCTATAAGAATACACTGTTGTATTACGAAACCGGCAGTCTCTTTATTTAGTGTGACATATTTATTAGATGTACATTTACACGCGTCTATATTATACAGCTACGACGATTATTTTAGAAAGCAGTTTTCATAGCCGTCGGGTTCAATTTCTTAACCTTGTTTCACATAAATTATTCGAAAGATATACCGTGTTTGCAAACAAATGATCAAAACCGATGATGGTTTTGAATTGCGTTTTTACAGGAATATAAAAAAAATATTAATAACAAATTCATTTTTCGCTTAGAAATATTTAGGTCGGAAGTTAAACTTCTCAACTAGGCACGACCAACGGTAGTATGTAATTGGTAACAAGCCATACGGTTTAGCGAACGTCGCATTGCCGTTCATAAATCGCAACTACGGTTGTGCTGCACACCTTTAAAGCGCTGGTTTATTTATTGTTGTACACACACGGTATGCGTTTCAACGTTTCGATATTTTACAGCGCGCGCGCGCGGAATTCTATACAACCCGTCTTTTTTTCTGCCTATCATTATCGTTATTATTATTCATAAAAACATCAGTAATTATTTATAAAATAATATTATATACCTATACTTGCCACAAGAATGCGGCACGCGGCGTACTTGTATAGGCTCTGTCCGCGTACACGACGACAAAGAATCGATGTAGTAAAACTGCGTTTCTATACAATGGCGATTGGCTTGGATGGGGGATGAGGAGTCGGACGAAAAACGATTTGTTTGAATCTTGCACCGACCAACAGAATTTTACACGCAAGAGACAGTCTGCGTTACGAAGACGTATAATACAGATAGGTAGGCACAAGCGTATTACATTGTCGAGACATTTTCGCGGTTTTCTACACACTTTTTCCGCAGCAAATATGCGTATAGTATACAAAATGTAGTGTTCATCGACGTCAATACGGTGTCCTCCGCTTGATCTCAATCAATTATTAGTAATAATAATTACTTCACTTACAGTTGAAAATGATACACACCATTCGATTAGTTAAATATTTTGGCCAATATAAGTAACAGTACACCCACTTAACAGTGGCGCTCGTAAAAATGCTTTCAACTCGAAAGTGAATTTAAAAAAAAAAAAATTTCAAAAAAAAAAAACACTTACAACCTAAAACAGTTAAAACACGATATTTTCGATTTTTTTAACGTTTTATTTTCGCGGTTACCCCGCCGATAAATTGCATCTGAACTCGACTTGTGCTTGAGCTAGATGGACAAAAATTATTCCCTTTCCGTTGTGCTTCAAAAAAAAAAAAAAAAAAAACATATAACCGCCACTCTCGAACGCAAACAGATACGTTTACACAAGCATAGTCGTAATGTATAATTTAAGCGGGTTTGTTCGTGTAGTGCGGACGAAATTGAATAATATGTGAAATTACCATATATTTGTTTAGCGGAATGTTTATAATAAGAACAAATGACATGTAAATACGCGTAAATCATTAACTACTCGCTATTGGAACCGTTCGGCTCGTCGCAGTATGTATAAAAAGGTACATATATGTACATAGATCATAGGCGTGTTTAGACCTTTTTAACAGGTCGTGCGCAAGACAAGTATTCAAATGCGATACTGAGTTACCAATAGGGAAAGTAAATACGATCTTCAAATTTTGAAATAATCATCATCACTTATAGAAATATAATTGCAAAATATTTTTGATTCCTATTGTTATTCTAAACGTCGTTTAGTCGGAATCAAAAATTTTAACTAGCATTAATCGATAATACAATTAATGTCAAATTTTGCAGGTCGTGAACGGGAGGAGGTACGACCCGTGTAGACACGCCCATGATATATACAAACATACGAATATACATATATTCGTATTAACATATACATATTATTCATATACACGTATTAAGTGTAGGTTATAGGTACGGGTTACGGCCGGCCGGGCACTTTTCTGTCGGACTCGACTCGTCGGGGGCTTACTGCACCACGGCAAACACTGCGATCAGTTCGAGATTGGTTTTATTTTTTTCGAAATTTTTTTTTCATCGCGTAAACAATTACACACTCGTACGCGTACGGAAAATAGCACCCGATTTTGTTACGCGTGCGGCGGCTACGCCGAACTGTGCAAAACACGCGTGCGCGATTCCTCGACGGGAGTTGGCTACCGCGGTTGGACTTTCACGTGCCGGAACGGTTCTCGTAGGATTTTCGAAATTCCGTACGTAAACGGCGATTGGCGCCGAAAGAGACCGAGAAAAATAAATAAATATGCAATCCGCGACACGTCCAAAAAGGTATACGTGTGATTTGGGTCACGATAGCAAACAGTATTGCAAAACGGATTGTAAATATTAGACGGGACAGAATAGTTTTAGTACGCGTACAACACTTGTTGGCATTACAAGCTATGCGCGTTAACGTGTTTATCGATCGATTCGAAAATTATAATACGATTTGATCGTGATTGGACGTGCGGGGGAGATATAACATTACGGGAAGATACGAAGTGACGCGAAACGCATAACATCGGACGCTTGGGTAGGTGGCGCAAATGACCCGTGCGCGCGTTTATGCGAACGATCGGGTTAGATTAGGGTGGTGGTGGTGGTGTTCCGGGGCGCGACGGCGTGCACGCGAACGGGTTGTGTGCACCGCGGCTGTTCTTCGCGGGTTTTTGTTCGCGAGAACGGTTTCATGCACGGGGGCACCGACCTTCGGCATATTACAATATTATCATTGTGATTACTATTATTCGTTCGTACGTGGATCGATGACGTGACAGAAATCCGATGTGCAGGTATTTCGCGCGCCGATATCGTCGCACCGGTCGTACGCGCCATTATTATTCACGATCGGCTCACGGTTGTACGCGTGCGAACATCGCAACATCGTTGTGACCTACATTTTGCCACCGGTGGGCGAGACGGATTTTGGAAATTTCAAAGTCAAAATTGACGCGCACGCAAGTATATAATATTATTCACCTTGACTCCGATTCGTAACGAGGTGCACCCGATCGTCTGCCGCGTCGGGTCGGAGAATAAATCAGTTCCCGGAATGTACAACGGGAGAAAGTAACCTTGTCCAGCGCAATTTTTCCGCTACGCAGTTTTTAATTTCGCACGTTCGCACTACGCGGGTATGACGTGCGCGCGCCTACGTCTGTTTGTGTGTTCAAAAGTTTTGTGCGCTTCGACAATACGGAAAAGCGTTTTTTTTTGCACGTATCGACCGTAGAAATGGCAGAGAGAGAGAGAGAGAGAGAGAGAGATTATCCCATTTATATCATGTTATTGTCAGAACACTACCAAAGTTACTCATCTTATGTCATAGAAATAATTGTCAACGCAACGGTAAAATCGTTCAAATACCAGCCCTTGCAACAGAGAGCACTTGGTGTGCTTAAACCTTTTTCGTTTAGAACAAATAAGTAAAAAGAGAGAAATAATAATAAATAAACACTCCGTAAGCTTTATGAACGCGTATTGTACTCGACACCATCAAGGATGTTGTGTGTTCGTCCGATTACCGGAAACCCGGACTCGTAAATATGTATACATATATTGATATTGACACGGTTTGATAAAAACGTGTGGTAGCAGTATTGTTCGAGCGAATACGTTAACTGCGGGCAGAAGAAAAACGTTGAGTTCTCGTGGGGAGAAAGGCATGTGTCCGAATGCAGTTCAAAAGTCGACAATGGTAACGAGTCGGACTGACCAACGGCTAACACACGCGTATACGTGATAAATACACGTTTTTGGTTCTCTCGACTCGCAGTCATGTGGACACAGTGTTTGCAGTTTTCGAACAGTCGAACGCACCGAAAACTTAGAATTCGATTATGTTTTACGTCCAACCTCGGCTGGGTTCAATTTCGATATTTATCTATGTCGTGGTCACGTATGCAAGTATAAAGCAACGCGTCGTAACCGATTGATTTTAAAAGCGCGTCACGATCCACGGCACAGGCACGTCACATTCGGTATTCGGTACCGATACAATATTTTTTTATTGATTTTGTGCCGCGGTGACGACGGGATCTTATGGCTCGGGAGACTTCGACGGTATAAGGATTTATTCCCCTCGATTTTTTGACATCGCTCGCCGAGCCCGAAATAAAAACGTGTGATACGGGGTGATTTTTTTTTTAATAATAATAACAGTTGTGCAGTATGTCGGCTAGACCGGGAGGACGCGTAATGTCCGTAATGATCGCGTGGAACGAATTTTCTTATTTTTTCGTATGTCGTCGTCGACCTACATCGTTAATTAAATCTCGCGGCGAGTTTAACTTCGGCATTGTATAATCGCGCATAATAATAAAACATTTTTTCATTTTTTTTTTTTTTTCTATTCCTTTGTAAGTACAACGTGGCCCGTCAATTATAAGTATAAAATATACGATATTGGGATGACATAGAACTGTTATCTCACATTATTTAGTATCGTATCGTACTGTACAGGTTTTCCAACGCGATGTATGTATTATTGTTATGTACATACATAATATGGGTTCGTTGTTCGGGTTTCGGCGACCGTCCGAGGCGAGTGGGACGGTATCTTACACTCCTCCCACTCAATACGCGACGTACACTTGTTATTATTATTATTTTATTTTTTATTTTTAGGAGAAGGATATTATATACAAGCCGGGTTCGGATGTATTTAATTTACGTGTATGCGCGCAAGATAATAGTGTATATGTACGTATAACTCCGGTAGTATGATAATGGGTATGTATAGTTTTTTCGCAAAAAACCGGTTCGCGGACGTCGTCGTTCGCTGGCAGGACGATGAAGGAGAGAGGGCGGTACGGGTGGCTGAGTTGAAACGACCTTTCGCCTTATCCCATCGCTATATATACTTAGCGTGTACTTATATGTTCGAGTATATTTTGCATATATATATATATATGTATACACGCAGTCGGCGATGGCGTCGTGGAAGAGTTCGAAAAATTACGCATAATCGTACATTTTTCTGCCGTACGGGCTAGGTCGTGATTTTACCGCTATACGGACCAGTACACTCGTAATATTACCATCGTAACGCGCGTTAATGATAATTATACGATCGTAAACACTATAATAAATTGTACACGTGTATTTAAACATTATTCGACGCTCCAGTCAGATTCGGTGGTTTGACCCGCTCGAAATATTTCCTAAACCCCAGAAAAAAAATGTCTTGAGTGCGGTACTATATGCTCTAAACCATTTCTATCTGGTAACGCGCAAAACCTTGGTCAAATATGTGAATTACAGCCATTGGCATACATTCTGAAATACGATCAGGGGTGGTTCTTAATACCAACCAACGACATACGTTTTTCTCGTGACAATGCAATATCTAATTATTAATTTCGATCAATGTCTATTGGTCAATATCCTGTTGCAAGTCTTGGGTGAAAATGTTGTATTCTCATCAGAGGTATCATTATTTGGAAAAATTTCCGAAAATAACCGAAATTCCACCGCTATAGTACAATTATTAACTAAAGTTTCAGCGCACTTATTACTTAAATGCCAAGGGAGGTAGAATATTTCTTACGTTCGAACGCTATTGCTTGCGTCACTGTTAGATCTCATCCCCGATGAAACGTGATTTGATCTCCGTGTGAACTGCGTGTTTGGCATGGTGCAAAAGTTAAAAATAATTCACGAACGTAACGAAATAAGCGGTGAGATTAATTTTTTTTCGAGTCATAAAAGCCACGGCAATGAGCGCTACTATCAAAAACGTAATATAACAAAATATTGTATTATTATTCCGTAAAGATATACTTTGGGCCATCATTCAACATAAGTTTACATATATATAAATAAGGAATAAGTTTTTCAAATAAAATTCCGTTTTCGTTCGTATATTAATTTAATAAAAAAAATTGTAAACGCGATAGTACTAAAACCGACTGACTACAGATCGACATCGTATAATGTATTGGCATAGCATATAAAATTTTAATAAAACCATCGTCTAACCATGATACTATATAGTCTAATTGTAAGTCTTAGTGTTTTTCTTTTAACTGTACGTAAATCGTTACCTCAAATGTTATATGTTAAAAAAGTGCCCGGGCCGTATAATTGTAATGGACAAATAAATAAAATACCACATCTACTTAAAGAAGAACACTTTTATTTTTCACTTAATCGTTAAGATAAATCGTAAGTTAGGATAAGATATTATTTTTTACGTTCCGGCAGTCCGCCGCTTTATTATCGGTGACAGTACGTGGCTGAGTGCTAACAAAAACTCTTTAATTTAATTATTTTTTAACATTATCCGGATAGAGTCGTTGATTCGTGTTCGTGCATACGATCGTTTACGCATCAGTCAATAATATGTGCTCGGATAGTGTCGACTTTAAGCCGGTACAACACAACTCGTTCACTTGACTAGTACACTTGACGATCAACAAACGCGATTATTTTTAATTCCTTTGATTCGTGTCGCGTTTACCGACAGCCGATGGGAAACCACGAGTGACTCGACGAGTAAAAATAATCGTCCGACTTGACGATTAAACACCTTTTACTCGACTCGTAGAGCATAAGAATCGACGATTATTCGCCAAGTGCTTTAGCCAAACGTAAACGTTATCCGTAACACATAAATACTATACGTGTTCATTCGATACTCGTAAGCTGTGACTTCCCCAGGCTAACCTCCCTTTGAGCGTTTACGGATCGCTTCCCATGGTCCTCGTAATCATCCCTTCCCTCGTGCACAAGTAACGTCCTGATTTTAATCCCCGTTGTCTTTTTCCAGGAGGTTTCCGTCTCGTGCGTGGTCAGCGCAATCCGTCGGCCGCAGCAGCAGCGTAGCGGACGGCCGTTATGGTGGCGTCCGCGGACCGCCGCGAGAGCTTCGGCGTGGACAGCAGTATGTTCCACCACCGGAAGCCGGCGAACGGAGCGAACAAAGACAAGTCGTCGGACGTGGCCGTGTACACGATCTCGGTGGTGGGCGGCTATGAGAACCAGGGCTTCAAACAGGATGAACAATCGGGCGACGGCGGCCTGGCCAAGCCGCCGCCAATGGGCGACGACGACGGTAGCGACGACCACCTGCCCAAGGGAAAGTTCAAGATGTCGCCCAAGGAGAAGTGGCGGATCCTGAAGAACGTGTCGACCATCAGCCTGGCGTTCATGGTGCAGTTCACCGCGTTCCAGGGCACGGCCAACCTGCAGAGCTCGATCAACGCGCGTGAGGGCCTGGGAACCGTGTCGCTGTCCGCCATCTATGCCGCGCTCGTGCTCAGTTGTATATTCGTGCCCACGTTCCTCATCAAACGGCTGACCGTCAAGTGGACGCTGTGCCTGTCCATGCTGTGCTACATACCGTACATCGGCGCGCAATTCTACCCGCGATTCTACACGCTCGTGCCCGCCGGCGTGCTGGTCGGCCTGGGCGCCGCGCCCATGTGGGCCGCTAAGGCCACGTACCTTACGCAGACCGGCGCCGTGTACGCCAAGCTCACCGACCAGCAGGTGGACGGCATCGTCGTCCGTTTCTTCGGGTTCTTCTTCCTCGCCTGGCAGACCGCCGAGCTCTGGGGAAACCTCATCTCGTCCCTGGGTGAGTCGTCGTCGTCGACGTGTTTATGTTTGAATTTTAAAATTAAATCATTTGATCGTTTGATTCATTTCGATTGTTACAATGAATGTTGTACTTTATCATAACATGATTGGAAACCGAAAAGCATCGACTCTTGTGTAGGGACCTCGTCTTTGTCGTTCGTACGACACGCGTGAGCTAACCGTAACGTTCGTGTTACGTTCAGGCGTTTCAAAGTGTTTTTAAACGTTTGTTTTTTCAAAGTGTTTTTAAACCGCCAGCTCTCCGGTGCATCTCTCTCGCGGAATGTTTACTGACAGATAATTTACAGTTGTAGATTGTACAACGAACGTAAACCATAACTTTTCCGTCGGTCATCGTTGTCGACTTCGCTCTTCTCTTCGAACTCCGACCTACGGCTAAATAGTTCTAAACCCGACACGAACATGGCGTTAAATGTTCTAATCGACGTACTTTTTCCACGCTGCGTGTGCACGTTAGACGGACGAACGCAATCAAACACAAACCGATGTCCTAATGTGGTCCACGCTAATCCATCACCGTACACTATATTATTGTGTTCGTATTTTTCGTCGTTAAAAATGTTAGCCGCTGCCTTACAACGAGCAATGCATAGAACGCTAAACGATGTTCGTATAGCACTCGGATATTCGTTGATGATTTTTTAGACTATCCCGGAATCGAACAATGGGCGGAGGAGGCTGCGGCATCTGTATGCATTAAAGGGTGCAGCGAATTGTTCTCTAACATTCTAATATCAAGATCTCATAGTTATCCTTGTGGGAATATAGTAATAAAAATAAAACATTAACACGTTGTAACACGTTTAATAATGGTCAATGCGCATTTAAGTATGATATTAAATTCTTCTACCTATACATGATTCACTCGAGGGAATCTGATGAGATTCAATTCTGCCTCCCCCCTGATCGTTGACGTATAAACTTTTGATCATGCTACTTTTAAATATCGAAAAATCCGTCTAAAGTTTTAGTAGTTTTGAGTCCCATCACAATTTCACACCGCTGGCGTAGGCACGGTTCATTATTCTCTTGCTACGTCACTAAAAGCGGAGGATCAGTTTTGACAACTGTTCCTCTCTCTCTCTCTCTCTCTCTCTCTCTCTTTCTCTCTCTTTTAATTTTAATGTCAATGTTCTATTTTCCCAGGGAAAATATCCGATGAAAAATATTTGAACACAAAATAGGTAACATATGAATCTACTCCTTTGTCGTTCGTACTAGCGGCGCACGATGAAATCGTTTCGAGTCGGACCCTTATCGGTAGTATTTCGGAATTTTTATTCAACGTCGCGACTTTTAAGGACACACATTAACACAAATCAGATACTTAGAAATACGTTGTCACTCATATGTAAGAAAAATAATTCTTATTATCTACACGATCGATTTATAATTGTTTGTACGGTGCCAAATTAAATGTCTTTAAATGTCTTTACAGGGCCCGTCTAAGGTCGTATACATAACTTTTGTATGGGAGTTCAGTTGTATACAAATCACTATGAAAGGATAAAATCTATAGATTTTTATTTCCAAATTCTACAAATAAACATATAATGTACAACGTAATTTTTTTCTTTTTTTTTTTTATTAAACAATTTATCAATTACTTACTTCATCACTGATGGAAATATTCCTATGCGTTGTCATTGTTTACAAAAATCATAGCTTTTTTTTTAATTACATTCATCCACAGTGGCGTAGCCAGGGGATGGTTAACGGGTTATAAACCTCCCTTCCTCGAAATGTCTCTCTTATTTAGTAAAATATACAATAATTTTTAGACAAACGTATAATGTAATATCATGTCATCATTAAACAATTTTCACAATTTCAATAAACTAAATAATAACACATTTTATATTTCAACTTATGTTTAATCGATATATTAAAATTAAAAAAAAACTGGTAATTAATGTAGGAGAGAATTAGAAATTTAAAACCCTCACAAAATATTCTTCTGGTCACGCCAGAATAGGTACGTATAAGTATGTACGCTGATGTGTTATTGTATCTACCCAGTCGCACTCTTAACGATCATAAAATTACAACGGTTCGTATTAATTTATTGTTATATATTTGTACAGGCACTCGTTACGACCAACGGATACGATTTTATCCGATCGTATTCGCAGCTGTAAATCGCAATCAATAAACAATAGTTACCGAAAACGCATTAAATTACAGTTTTATGGCGAATCGTTTTCAAACCGTTACCTACGTGTACTGTGTATGCATTTTTCGCCTTTGTTATAACACTCCCGTCGCGCCACGCATCCCGTTCACAAATGTCAAGGTGAAATAGGTAATAATATTTACTGTCGTTAGGTCTCGACATAATTTTCCCTTCTCCCCTTTTGCAATTATTGGCCGTCGCGTTAACGACCGTTAATAGCGCTGCGCTGCTCAAATCTTTTTATTTTTTTTTTGCGCCCATCTTGCGAAACATGTATGTACCTGTTTGTGTCCACCTACCTGTGTGCGCGCGTGTGTGCTCCTATGAATTGGTAGACGTTCGGCCAACGAAACAATAGACCTTATGAATTATCCTGTACGACTTCAGTATCTATTTCGCAAACGGTACAGTTCCACTGTTGATTGTAAACGTAATTCGAAATCAATTAACTTTAGTGTTTACGTTAAAATTTTGCAATAACCCTCTCTCCCCAATAAACCCCGCTGCAGTTTCTAGTCATCCCAAATTGCTATCGGCTAGAAAATATTATAATACATTCCGCGTTAGAGTTGTGAAACGATTTTCGATCCCGATCGAAATATTCACGACATTTCAATGATCAGTATCAAATAGTTTTAACTTCAATTTTTTCTCAAGTTTATATAATGTTTGAAAAAATTTATCTAAAATATTCGTTGTTCCCAGTACCGTATCAACCAAATATGGCGCGTGGAGCGAAACTTTAAAATGTACCCTTATGTATTTTTAGTTTAAAAATATCATAATTTTTATATAATATTTTCAACAATTGTTTCGATTAATATAAAAGACGTTAAAGTTTTTGTAAATAAAGTATACAACATTTATAGTTGCAATTCTCAACATAATATGCAAGTTTTTCATTTTTGCGCTCTACCAGGAATCACACCCGGATAGTAGACACTTTGCGCCCCCCCCCCTTGCTACGGTCCTGGTGCCCGCACGTGTATACATATACAATTCAAATTACTGTCACCTTTTGATCACTACTGTTTAAAAACGACAAAACGAATGAACTCGAAACTTAACATGGTGGTTCCTCTAATGCTCTTGTTGCGCAACAAGAAGGGATATTTCATAAATCACACCTTTAACGGCCGAAACAAGTTTGTGCTGAGTATTTATATTACTTAGCTTTTCGGTCACCCAGGGAATATTTTATTTCGTTTAACACTTTGATTTTAATAATCACCGATTAAGGTGTAAATGTATATCAATATAGTATGAATAAATAAAAATAATTATTATAAGAACGAACGATGATCGTGTGTTTTTCCCAATCTAACATTTTATATTTTTACCGAAACAGCAATAGCTCTAATTTAAAATAATGAAATATCTCGCGGGCGAGGCCAGGTAATTTAGCCGGTGTATACACATAATAATATAGTGTACACGTTTTTAAAAGCGGTTCGACACGTCGAGACGAAAATTAAATAATACGTGTGTATTATACGAGTATATGTGTGTGCGCGTGTGTAGTGTATACGTTGTCGAGTATAATATAACCGAGCGCGTATATGGACAAAAAGAAAAAAAAAAAAGAAATCGGAATGTACAAATGCGGAATATTATAGCTGCAAGGGGGTCTTGCATAAAATAAAACGCGTATAATGTAACGGGACTTTCCGTTTTGTGCGCAGTATTGTCTAGCGGTGCCCATGGTGGCGGCAGCGGTGACAACAGCACGATGCTGTCAGAAGAAGAATTGCGGCTGTGCGGTTCCAATTTTTGCGTAATGGGAAACCACGCCCTTGACAATTTGGAAAGGCCGCCGGACTCGGAGATATTCGAGATAAGCACCATATACCTCACGTGCATCGTACTGGCCACCATCATCATAGCCTTGTTCTTGGACCCGTTATCCAGGTAAACATTAATCAATTTTTTTTTTAATTTTTTGCTTTCCCGCGAGTCGTTCGAAAAATTTCAATTTTTCGATACGATTCGGAAAATGAAAGCGAATATGTTGTTTTTAGACTGTCCCGCTGCAACGATTTGAAAAGAAAACCGCGGCTGATAAGTACTTACGATGCAGTACGCCCGTTTTCTTCAGAAAGAAATTTTATCGCTCACTCGTTTCAGACGTTTTTCGAATACAACCGTTTATCATCATCATTTAGTACAGCTTATCTGTAACACTGTTTCACGTATTACGTTTATATTTGTCTAAATTTAATATTATCAAGACGTTAAACTCTGCACAGCCTTAGATATAGACTATAGTTACTGTCCACGGTAATCTCTTGCGGACGTATTGAGATAAATTTAAAATTTCTTGCCGTCCGAGATTAATTGTATTTTCTTTCCAATCAAATCTTATCCAAGTGCTGTTATAACGATAACAGCACTTGGATAAGATTTAACAACGATTTCTGATGAAACCGATCGGTAGAAAAGTCGAGAACGAACGTTAAATCGAATCACTTTAGCGACGTGTTATCGGCGTATATCATGTAAAATATTTATTGTTCGACGTTGTGTTTAGAAATCGTCGTACGCGCACGTCGCTTTTATAGCGGAAATGTAATCGATGGTCGACGTTAGTCAATATTATTATAAGTGTAGTACTAATAAACCGGTGGAAGCCGGTGTTGGAACTAGGGGGGAGGGAGAAGACGGGAATTTGGGAATCGTTGTAGTAATAATCTACTATTGACTGCTAGTTTGATATTTTTAATTTTGCTACTGATAATGTGTTTTACACTCAACAAGTACGGTTGTATGGTAATTATTAGGAAACAATTGTTAGGGTTGAGTATTCGATTCATGGTCCGTGATAGAAAATTATTTCAACATTTTCTCAGGGCGCAAAAACGTTCCTACTTCCGCCTCTGGTGGGAACTAACGGATTATTGTTATCGGGTAGCCGATGAGCTCGATCGCTCATAAGTCATAACGATGCACAGACGATCTCTCAGTTTTATGCAAACGGTATTCGAAATGAAAGTTTTTAACCACACGCGAATACGAATCGGGGGAAATATGTTCTGCTGGCACTTAATAATAGTTCATGTTACGTGAACTCGAATCGTTTGTTGCGAACAAATCGCGCTGTCCCCGTAGTTCGGTTAAACGGTAATAACTCGAAGTTAGGTTAGTGTCGTGATTTTTAAAATACTCCTCGCACAGGTCACAATGGCCTCGAAAAAACATCCGTATTCGATCAACATCTGCTGCTCGAACAGTAGGTGTGTTATAAACGGTAATAGAAAATTGCAGCCGATACGATAGGTACAGTAATCGACTCTGCGGTAATGGATTTGAATTGTATCGTTAAACACGTTCGTCATCGGTATTGCGTTTGGTCGGACGAAAAGTTATTCTTCTAGTTCTTCGATTTTTTTTTTTTTTTTTTTTGGTTTTCACGCCGATTCAGGTGTTCGACGTGAGCGCTGCTGGTGTTTAGTCGTACCACTCGAACGTCATTACCGATCGGTAAAAAGTCCTGGAGCCCGAATCAAAGACGACCGCTCGAGTAGTAAATGTACGCTTGTTACACGCGCGTTATAGACGCACCACCGCGGCCGATACGTGGAGATATTATTTTTTTTTTCGCTATAAAATACGTCTCCGGAACCGGATAGAAGGATGTGCGCAGCGATTTTACAAGCGGATTTGACCTCAGCGTGAACGAGGCGAAACACGTACTTATCTCGCGCATTGTAAAGACTCGTTTCCATCGCGTTCTTTATGTTGCCGTAAAACAATATATCTTTGTGTGGTGCGGCACTATATCGTAGCGTATTTCAGACACCGAACGCACGCCAGACTGAAAAGGTATTTGACCTTGACGGCGGTACACATGGTTTTTCGACACCAGTCGACTTGTAAATGCCCATCGTCTCCACCGCCGCGGCACTAGTCTGCGCGCGTACCGTTATCGGAACGAACTCGAAATGCAACACATCGTCGTCGAATTTAAGGAACGCGCATCGATATCGTTTTCGCGTCTTAAGGCCGTTGACGAATATTTGTTTTCGAAAAGTTCGGACCCGTCGAAACGCGTGTACATGTCCCCGTTTCGTTTTTGACGAACGCTCGATGAGCATTTATTTTTTCGATTCCGGTGTCCGTCTCGTTTTGGTCGGAAAATAAAGATTGTAATTTTTCTGCTGGGAGCGAGACATTGTCCTTTCCCGCGTGGTACAAACCCGATTCAGTGTTTACACCACCGTTAATAAAAACATGGCTTTTAAAAATAACTCATACCTACTCGAATCAACGTCTTTTTACATGAAATTAATCGCGAAAACGTTCCGTCCTTTTTGTTTTATTTTTTTAGCGTTTTATATTGTTGTACTACAATATTTTGAAACGCCAAAGGACGTTTTTCATTATAATAACTTATTAATTGTTTTCTATTAACGCATTATAAACAACGTTTTGTTTACTTTTTCAATCCGATAAAAACTACTGGGCGTTTAATCAAAATCTAAATATTTTGAAGTTTGCTGTAGATAACAATGACGTTAACGGATTCATCATAATACGTTGAAACAGAGAGAGAGTTTTAACGCGTGATGTAGATACATTTAATGTTTACTTCAATATATTGAAGTAATTAAGTATACTTAGAAAATAAATCCTTGTGGACCGTGGGAATCGGTGTGCAATATGTGTATTAATACTTTGCAAATCAATTCATAACATTATGTAATATTATAATAATAATTATAACGTTATTATAATTCGATGAAATACTGCGCATGCTATATTTATATTTAAAAAAATGTATAACCGTTTTTCGAAAAACCACTAGATAGATTATTATTATTATTATTGCCTAAACCAATTTATACTATTTTTTTTGCATACAGGTTTGAGAAAATCACTGATAAATATTAATAATAATAAGAGCACCTTGACGGGGTGATTAAAGTTGTGTAAAGAACACGACTTTTAGGTCTACTGTTAAATAATTAATTGGATTCCTTCGAGTTACACGTTTTCTCGAATAAATGTCTCGCCTCCGGTACATTATACAGGTATACCATTTAAAGTGTTTACTGTGTTTCATTAAAATTATTATTATTATTTATTTACTTTTTTTCGCTCCGAGGCGTGCGTGTACGCTAAATTAAATCCGCTACATATTCTTCTAATTACGTGTGTATGCGAATTCAGAGTCTAGAGGCGATTCGGGTGTAGCAAAATTAAAAAAATACCCAGAAACGGAAGGTTGGAAAAAAATAACATTGTGCGAGTGGTTTTTTTTTTTTTTTTTTTGACACACTACCGAAAGCGGTCCGAGGAAACGACACGAATTCGGGTTGCTTTATTACAGATTGAACTGTGTGCGAGGGCAGCACACACACATTTCAATGATAGACAAAGTCAAATAATAACTATAACAAAATCAATAATAATAATAATAAACATACATTTTTACTCGCGCATACCGGTGTCCGGGTGTTTTTTTGCGCCGACCACACTACGATTATTACGTTGTTGTCGTACGGAGAAAGTTTTAAAGGTAGCCGCCGTGCACGTCGACTGAAACAACAACAGTAACATCAACGGTAATATTATAATATGATCGGAAATGTCCATTGTTCACCACCGTGGGGGAAGCGGGGGTTCACGCTGATTCGAAATCGATCGGGCTCACGTGGTTTTGGCACCTGTTGCCCCTCGGCGACGTGTAGAAACGTCCGGGAGGCCGTGCTGTTGACGGTGCAGGATTCCGAAACGTCCGGAAAACGGCGACGGCGTTGCTTGATCAAAACGAATCGGCCGTAGGCACGGAGATCGTGTGAAGGTGCGAGTAAAACGATCCCGTGTTACAGTTTTCAACACCGCGACCGTGGTCAAAGTGGCTTTGAACAAGTGCAAAGGCATGTGAAAATATCGCAATACCGTGCGCGTTATCTTATATTCGAAATATTACGTTTTCCTCTCTTTCGACTTGTCTGATAATACAAAACAAACGCGCATCGCGTAAAATTACAATTTTTCGGTAACGAGAAAAAAAAAATCGGACGGAAACTGTAAATTAAAATAAGTAGTAGAGTACATCCGTTTCACTTTGTTCACTGGATATAGTTGGCTATTTATCTACGCAATAGATTGTGTTCGTACCATTACGCATGAAAAATGTACGTATACACGGTCAGTCACGCCTAAAGAGACCGGCAAACCCTGAGGGGGTGCGCCCTCCAGCATTACCCTCATCGGTATCCCGCGGGAGCAGTCCGAATGCATCCTCCGCACAAGGAATAGGAACTAACCTTACCTTTACGGGACCGGACGTGGGTTCGGTCACCCGATTGACTCCTGTCTTTTTTTCCGCCAACACCGTTAGCCCTGTCGAACCAACCTCGGTCGAACCGGCGCGGGAAGTTAGTCGGAAAGTCCATTTCTAACCTAACCTTGGGCACTCGTCGTTACCGTATTTGATCACCAGATGGGATAAGTGGCCACGTAAGGACGGCGGACCCGAGTCCGAGGGACGGTCGCATCTTGAGCCCACCAGTCTTCGTCGATGAATTCGGGTTAAACTATACTCGCCGAAAGGCCTCGAGGCATCGTCAGCATTTTACGCAGTTTACACGCATCGATAGAAGTCGCTGCCCCGTGCAGCCTAAACGCAAGTTCGCTGTTCGGGGCGACGTGTTCAATTTATTCTGTCTTTCTACCTACCACGAGAAAGTGTTCAAATACCGCAATCTGCGGACCCGCTCTAGTCGCGCAAACCTAACCTAACCTAACGGCTACAGCGTGTACGTATACAGTAGTACTGCCGCAGCTTCCACGAATTTTTTTTTTTTGAAAGAGTCGAATTACAATGACACACGATAAAAGTCGGTGATATGGCAAGAGTTAATCTTCAAAAAAAAAAAAACAGTTGACAGCAATCAGACTTGACAAAGGGAAAGTACGGATGATTATGTGATCGGGAAGTTGACGAGGAGTTTCGCGGATGCGATCGAAGTGTGTGCACAAGGAGAAAGATGAACGGTTAAGTCGTCGGAGAACTTCAAAAGGAGAGTCCGTTTACCGGAGAGACAAAAGGAAAGATAAATTGTTGGCAAACAAAATATATGATACACATACCGTACGCATTGACGAATTCTATGCATCTGTAAAAGACTCGTCGGTCGGCCGAACCTGGTCGCGGGGAAAAGAAAGGCGCGGTATTATCGTAACGTCATTATGATTTGTTTACTCTGTACGTTTTGAGAAAGAGTCGTGCGACGTGTAACGGTTCACGATTTGCACAGGTGGCACTCGAGCGGTTGCGGCGCGTTTCTCGGCGTCGTTATGCGTATGCGTCCGTGAGTTTGACAAGTCGAACAACAACAGTGCACATCGTAATACGACGCACCGAGGAGATAAAACGTATTTTCGGTCCTCGCCAAGTCCGGTCAAGTCCTACGTTGCCACCACCTTTCCATTTTTATCCGTGCAAAATCAATTCGGTTTTTTGCATTTCCTCCGACACGTGCGCCACATCCTTTTACTCCGCAGCGTCTTTCCGTCGGCAGACTCTTGATGCTGATCGCCGCTGAGCCGTCGATGATTTCTCGTGCCCGGTGCAAAAATATCAAAATCGGAATATCGTCTGAACATTACTATACGCACGCGGTTTTCGATCGGCGTTTTCGCACGGTCAGATACGCAAGATATCTCTCAGGCGAAAAACAATTCTTTATCTCGCATTCCTTGCCGTACGGTTTACCGGTTTTAGAAAAATATAAAAAATCCGTACGTATTGAAATCGCGCACACGTGCCGACACTAACTCGTTGCGTGTGTTTCGCCCGATGTTCTATTTAACACCTTGCCAGTTGCCGTGCACGACGTCTCGAGCGTATCCACGTCATTTTTCTAAACCGTACTTATCTGTTTTGTAACAGAAATTGTGAAATGTTCGCTGACCGTTTCCGTACAAACACTGCATCCACTGGTATATCGTGTGCACCGTTCGTTTCACAACGATCCGACGCCGCGAGTACGCGCTAACAACATGTGTGAGCCGCACGCGCTGCGATGCGTCATGCTTACCATCAAAACGCGACATTTTTTTTAAAAAAAATTTCTATAAATACATTCTTCCGAGTCTGGACAAGTTTACTAATATCTTCTTTTTTTTTTTTTTTTTTTGAAACTAAATTGATCTAGAGAAATGCGAACTAAGTTAAAAATTACTTCTCTTAGTAAAAACAAAGTAACTATTAATTTGGTAATAAATAAGTTCATTTTATTTTTTTTTTTTGTAACTGAATAATACTACGGTATTCATATAGGGCTATATTTTTTACATTGTTTTGATACCATTTGAAACTGAGGTGGAATAGTGCATTGAATACTTTCACAATTGTTTAAGTCACAATTACATTTATTAAAAAAAAAAAAAAAAATATTTATAATATTTCGTCCGTCATTATAGTGACTTAGTTGAAAATATTTTTGTTACACGTTAATGTCCAGCTTCGGGTATACATGTTATTGTATTTCTATACATGATGCGTATTATACATCACTTAGTCAATGTAAACGCGAAAGTTACCGAAATGTACATGCGCGTGTTCTATTTGTCTTTATATTAGCATATTAGTCATATATTAGACCGGCACGCAATAAAACCGACACGCCAATCGGTATTTTTTTTTAAAATTTTTTTTTTTTTAGTGTTATCCGTACTTCTAAATATAATACACGATATTAATTATACCACATGTGTACACCTAATTCCACATTTAACACGAGACGAACGAATTGGTGTATTTCTGTAGTTTTATCTCACGAAATCGAGTACGTGGAGAAATATGTATATATTATTATTATACCGATACGCGTTTTCTCTGTATTCCGTACTTACCGATACCGTTATTACACATAATATGTACTGCAAAGAAAAAACATACTTGCGTATTATTTGCGATAGTATTACGTCCACATGATTTTACAGCAGTGAACTTCACTATTTAATAATAAATAATAATAATACAGAATGTTTGTTTTGACCGACTAATTATACAAAATTAATATGATATAATAATAAAGTAATGATACTAGGTTTAGACAGCTCAGCTCACCACTGGAAATTAACCTCTTATCGGTCACGGTAATGTAGTACCTACTAATAAAAATATATAAAAAATATTTATGTAGACATATTTTTATCTTGTATTCTATTTAAAAAAAAAAAAAACAGTTTTTTAGTGTTGTTTAATTTTACTTTTTGCATCTCGAAAAACTTTGCTATTTATTTTTTAGAACTTTTTTTGGTAACGACATATTATCACGTACGCTTAATATATCTTATTAGTAACCCATTGATCATAAATAATAGTATTTATAATCAGTGGTAAAAACCATAACGCAATTGACTTTCGACGGCTATAACCACGATTCACATAATCTAGATCTGTCAAAATGTTGCTTAATCGAAATAAGATAACAATACCCTGTCGACGTCTATTAGACAATAATAAAATAGTAAAAAGTGAAATAAAAATTAAAAAATAATAAATGTTAGATATATAGTTAATTAATAAATATTTTATGTCTATTAGATATATAATTTTTTTTTAAACACAAAACTAAAGAGATTACCGTGAACAATTTAATTATACAATAAACTTTAAATGCTTGTATAAATCGTATTTAAAAAATGCCATCAATTAATTATCATCATTCAATTCTCTTTTTTTCGATTTTCTAATCACTCGTTTATTATTACAGTAAATAGAACTGATGTATGATTTTATCTTTTTAATTGTTGGACATACAATAATGCTATATACTGAAACGTACAACTCCTCACTTTTCACCATAAAACAATTCAAACTATTTTTAAATTTTTCATATACGTTGCATCTTTTCATTTACTGAAATTATGAAATGGATTGATTGATTTTTTTGATTTTTTTATTAAATGCACATTAACCATGGTTTAGAAACGATCTATGATATTTTCTTTCAAACAACAGTACACGTTTGTACTTGTAATTAGTATACATGTTGAAAACGACTACGTTTCAATTAATACTGAGTATTCATTTAAAAATATCGATTCATCAATAATTCGTAAATATAATTATTTACGAGTATATTATTTCGTATGGTTTTCATACAACATTCATAATTTAGTTAATACAATATAAAGGTGAACTGTTATAAATGAACAGAATTTGATTTAATAAAAATATATGAATATGTTGAATAGTACTGGGGGTGTGGTGGGCGGAGAGGTTTGAGCTAGTTCTTCAAATATGTATGTCCGGCGATTTCAATAATTGTAAGTAAAATAAATCCATTCGACGGGTATCTTAATGTGTATGCTTTTGTTTGTACCGGACTCTACACGCGTAACATTACAACCGTACTACGTTCATTTTTAACGTACTAATACAACAATGGTCTAATCGTTTAACGATAAAATATTAGATTTTTGTTGTTTTACTCAATCGTGAGAACAGAGAATCGCAATCTAAAAGTGCATAATCACATTTGTTTATCATACATCTTAATCGTCGTGCATCCATGTAAAAATAACAATTATAACAATCGGATCACGTAAAAAGATATCAGTTCCAATGACATACATACCGGTTCAGTTGCTCACGGGTAACGTACCATTGTGTATTTGCGTGCCAAGAAGGCTTATTAGATATCATACATTACGGAACAATGGTTGATTCGGCTAATCTGATACGTTAACTACACAAATGTGCGCTGTTTTGTAAAAACGGTACTGCTAAAAACGCAGCATCGGTTCAAAAGTATTTCAAGTATTTCCGTAAATTATTAATATTATTATTTGGATAATGCGATGTTACCGGTTAAAAAATAATAAAACAAAACAAATTATTTATGACATACGGTTAAGCGCAGTACAGGTTACGTTACCAGTGTACATGTGCGGACTGCCGGGGGGGGGGGGGAGCAAAAGGGCAATCGCCTCCTGGGCCCTCGATAGTGTCGTATCAATCACCCGTATACAAAATGTAATATTAAATTATAACGGTAAAACACCAATCATTTACTATTAGAATATCCGAATTTGGATGAATTGAGCACAGTTAACTAAAAATAATTATTAATTAAAATGTAATAAGGATAGATACAAATGACCCCCCCCCCCGTAGCCCTTCGATACCCAGTCTGTCTCTAGCCGCTTCTCTAGCTAAGAAGTTAATATTTAAACATTGACGCGCGTTTTGCATCGATCCTAGTCTAATATTAGTGCGAGCACATCGTGTACGTACACGTTACGCGACGACAGCGTTAATAAATATAACACAATGTAATGGGTCTTCTGGGATCTTAGTATTTCGAACGTTCCGTGTAGGGCATATATTTCCCACCAACAAATCGCAACGATCAGAACGCAATGTCGTTGCAACACGTGTAACAGATGACGAATTAATTTATTCAACAGTGAAGTAGTACCTATGCGGAGGATAGAAAAAAAAAAACTTATTGTGTTTTCGTCCTCTTCTCCGTGGCATCCAAAGAATGTTTTTCATACAACATGATGTCTTTCTGGAAGTCAATTCATTGGTACTGTTCATTATTTCATACGGTGCGTCGAACGCGCATAGAAATAAGACGTATACGTACGCGTACAGTGGCCAGGTACCAGATCGAGTGGTGTTGGGTAACTGTTCTGTTACGGGCCCGGAACGTCGGTAGACTTCGTAACTCGCTGCAATTGGTCGTTGCCGTGTTTCCGATTTGTATTCACAACGTTCGCGACGAGCACCCGAAAACAATATACGAAATCGAATGTTTCGACATTCCTCCCGTACCTACTGCACACATATCCACGTAATATCGTAACCCGAACTCGAGTTACGTACACCTGGAGTGAATAACACAATTGTTGCTATTCGTTTTCCGTAAAAAATCCGAAACATCTTACGGGAAGTGTTGTTGCTCACGTGAAACACGATTTTTCCGACTGAACGCAAAACGACGACGAACTGCACGTACAATGAAATAGGGCCAGATAATTGACAGTGATCCGCCGTATAATTATTAACATATCAAGAACACCTTGCAGCTTATATTTTCGACTCTTAGAAATCGGAAAGGTCCGTAAAAACGTGATTGCGACTTTAAAAATTTAAAGAATTTAAAAACGTGAACTGTCGTTTAGAAAAATATTCCCTGAGGGTGTGATTAAACAATTGATTGATAAAAAAAAATCAAGTATCTCTTCAAAATATAACATACACTATATCAAGGTGATCCGACATTGAGTTTTCTATTTTGGTCTCCCTTGAAATTTATGTAGTAAATATATTAAATGATTCGACATTGGTTGAGAGCACTTATATTTTACGTATTTTAATATTTTCTACTACAAATTTAATAAGATCTTAATTTAGAAATCATATCGACGATTTATCATTAGAAACGTGTATCAGAATGACCATCACAAGGTGGTTTGGTTGATACTAAAAAATAAGCTCTAGAAAAATAAACTGTCGGACGGAAGACCATTGGCTATTCTTGGGACAGGGTTTTTCGGGTAAGCTATTCACATTCACTCAAGGACGAGAAATTAATTATTTGATCACTAATATTCCATCGCATTCGAAAAACGATCCCGAATATAGAAAAGAATAAATATCCGTAAAAGAAAAATTGTACGTTTTCATGTATTGAACAATAATCAGTTTGTTTGAAAAATTTGAAATCGTTAAATTCATAGACATCTTATATTATTAATAACAAAACGTATTGAAGAAATTCAACACATTTTGTAGTTACACTCTTAGAAAACAGTTTCAGTATTTCAGTATACAAAAAAAAAAAAAAAAATGTTAAACAGCCAATAGACATGTATAATATACATATATGAAGAGGTTTTAAGACAGTTGACTGCGATTCACTCGTATAACAACATAAAAAACGAAAAGTTGTGGCTCGTGAATGTTAACGAACATTTTAATAATATAATAAGTTCTTATCCTTTTAATCATACATGGCATGAACATTGGGTCCTTGCTTCGAAGTACAAACTGGTTGTGCTGAGACTATTGCAGTCTAACATCAGCATCTCACACCGACTGCTCATTTACAAAAGTCACCCCTGACTAATATATGGTCATATGGAATTATTCTTTGAGGCCCAAACAAAGAATCCAACATCCTAAACTCTACAAGTTTTCCAATAAATTTATTTTCATACCATTGCCAAAGTTCCATATGGTATGTAACCAACTATGTCCTTCACGTGGACTTCCAAACAAAGACCATTACAAAAACGATCATTATTGAAAGATATCATGGTAAATTTGCATTCAAACGGCAACATCTTCGGTTTTCGCTTAGGGTCTCAAACGTACCTGGTATAGGGACTCGTCCTGTAATTGTATACTATTCATGTGATTACGATTCATTTGTGCGAGTCTACCTCCAATACTTTTTTCATCGTCTTTTTGTCTTTGTCAACTAATTTACTTATTGTTCAAACGGTGTATATAGATTGTAAATATTCAATGAATGCTTTTTCCAAAAAAAAAAAAAAAAAATGACATAAACGATTTTTTACTCGACACGCTAGTGCGTGTCTAAAGGTCAAGTACAGCAAACCTCCTGCTTCACCCCCACCCATCACAATCATCACACGCATCGATATTAAAATTACTGTACGTTATAACAAATTAATACTTTTCAATACAAATAAATTATAATTTGATGTAATGTATAATATATATATACTAATGTTTTGTTTTATTATGTGCTCACAGATATGGAGAGAAACAGAGGCGCGCCGATAGTCAAGAACTGTCTGGTATTCAGTTGCTGTCGGCCACTGCTTATCAGTTGAAAAAACCGTACCAACAACTTCTCATACCGATCACTGTTTGGATTGGAATGGAACAGGCATTCATCGGAGCCGATTTCACGCAGGTTGGTCATCGCATACGTAATTCCGTACACTGGTATTGTTCCATTGCCTATCATTAATATGCAGGGCCGGTACGTTAGCTCTTTCAGCGCCTAGTGCAAGAATTATTTTGGCACTTCTTCTTAAACGACTTAAGTATATAACTTAAACAGGTAGAATTAGGAGAGAGTTGGAAGTGCTAAACCCTATTTATAGTGAAAAATGCTCAAAATAATTTTTCAAACTCGCATACTTGCCAAAAATTTGTAAATCACACAGAGAACAATAACTGTAATTCTGCTTACAAGAGCGGTCATCACTTGCATGTCGATAAAATAATAAATAATAACAATAGTAATCAAATTTGTTGTTAAATCACATGGCGAACATTTTTTTTCTGCCTATAATAGGTCATTTTCGTGGTCAACGTTTGATCAAATTTAATTCCGATTTTGGCGCCCCCCCAACGATAGTATATAAAGCCGGTCCTGATTTTACGTTAGTTTTTATCGTTGTTATTCCATTTTCTGTTGCTATCATAATTTTCACCTAATTTGTCGAAATCCAATAATATCGCCATCAGCTGCTATGTGCACCGACATCATCGTGGTCCGCTGTACAATATTATTGTGTTATTTTAATACGACCATCCTATTTGCTGAGCCCCGATGTCAAGCAACGTTTTCTCAAACGTTGCACTTGAAACCAATGAGAGATACGCCAGCTTAGGTATTATACCTACACGTACTTACCGCCACAACCGCACGTGTAGCTTCATTATTCGGCATTTTTATGCGTCGCGACGTACGCGAAAATCGTCGTACACAGTATTTTTATCCACGATTATCCGACATTTCGACGACTTTCAGCCGCGGTTTAATCCACGTTTTTCCTTGTACCGTGTTTATATTATAATGCGTATTATTTTTCGTCATTAATTACCATTAACCAGTGCCGCAAAAACCGGGTATGGAGAGTGTGCCGCGCATACGGGCCCTAAGGCTTATATAAATTTGGGGGAACCCCCTAGTCCCAGTCTGAAATAAACTACACTTTAACACACAATAATTTAATAATAAAAAGAAAATTTTTGAAAATTCAGGTAAGGTTGTTATAATATTTTAAAATAATATAATATTTATTTAACAATGAGTCCATTGAGTATTTGAGTAGGCATACAACATACCTACCTAAAATACTTAAATAAATTTACTACATAAATATGTAATGAAGTATAATATAAAACAGTTATAGGTATATATATATACATATATCATACACTAACTGATGTGAAATGTGTTTTAAAATCTAAAAAAATTGATACTTAAATTGAAAAATAAATCCTAGGAAGGGGCGCAATATAATTACCGCACACGGGCCTACTATTTTGTAGTTGCGGCACTGCCATAACTGTTATTAATTGTGAATACGTTTACGGATCTGAGAGAAAATCGGTAAAAAATTCCAACTACAGCCAAATACTAAATCGACCGGATAGAAACGATTATATTTTCATTTTCATTTTTTCATCTTCAAATATATTTATAAAAATTCCAAATGAAGCCAAATCGACCGGATAGAAACGTTTATTTTTCATTTAATTCCTTCATGGTTTCATCGTCATCCGAATAATTTTGTAATCATATCAGCGATGAGGTGTGCTTGGCGCTGGTGCGATCGTCGTCGAACGAAAATACATAGGTACGTTGACGCGTGCGCGCGCGTCAATAATGTATTGAATATTCATTTGAGCCGAGGTGTAATAGTAGTGCGCTAAGTGAGACATCGGCTCGCGAGGTAAGAACCGCGTGAAACTAAAACTCTGGTACTCGAATTGTTTACTTTTCAAGGTGAGTACGAACGTGTACAATGCACTTTCTGTAACAGGACGAAGAACGACGACACGTAATATTATATAAGCGCGCGGACGGAACAATGTCCACGTAATTTTTTCGTAACTTTACATTACGACCGGTACATGCGTGTACTAACCTAAATAATTTCTAGTCGACGCATAACCGTGTTGTCCCGGTCGTACACGTTTCGTGAAGGATCGTACGTATTTACACTGATCACTCGTCTTTCAGGCTTACGTATCCTGCGCCCTGGGCATCCCTTCCGTCGGATACGTGATGATCTGCTTCGGCGTGGTGAACGCGATTTGCTCGCTGCTGTTCGGCACCATCATGAAGTATATCGGACGGATGCCGCTGATGGCGCTGGGCTTCATCGTCCACTCTACGCTCATATGGATCCTGATCGTGTGGCGGCCTCATCCCAACAACCCCAAGCTGTTCTTCACCATATCGGGACTCTGGGGTGTCGGCGATGCCGTTTGGCAGACCCAGATGAGCGGTAAGTCCGACTACGTCGTTTTAACCATAATTCTGATATTGCAACGTCGTTGAAAATATTCCGTACGCCTATAATGTAAAGTACAGGTACGTCCATGGTTTCATGCGCGACGCACGTGATCGCGGTACGAACCATATCGACAACCATAATTCATGACCTGACTCCCTCGATCTCTGAGAGTAATAGTTTTCAAATCATATGAACACGACGTACGTAGACAAAAATTGTTCAGTTCCGTAAGAAAAGAATGCAAACCGTACGTTTTGGTTACAGCCAAAACTTGGTGAAATATTCGGCCCGGCAAAGCGTTTGTTACCAACAAGACGAAATCGTGATACAACCGGTTAGAAATTTTGTCATTCAGACACTTGTTAACGCTCAAGTACTTTCCGATACAGTTTATTTCATTACTCCGTACGTAATATTGATTAATATGATAACTAATGAGTAGTTCTTCTTGCAATACGTCGGGGGGGGGGGGGGAAGAGTACCACGGTGATAGATTAGTGGAGATCGATAAAACGTACACCACATCGTATACGTAAATTCCGGTACCTACACTTGTGTAAATTGTGTTCGTTTAAAGTCTGAACACCCCGGAGGGGTGAAAAGAGTGCAGTTGTTTGTAGTCACAAACCGGAAAGAAAAAAAACAAACGCCTAACGTACAACGATCACTTGTGGGTTTCAACCGATGTTCATCGTAACGTTTTGTTTAGTTTGAGCGACGAATCGAGACGAAAAATGAACCAAAGTGTACGGCATATTGGATCGGTAGTCTTAGAGAACACCGCATGGATCGGCCTCGATCTGGCCGCGCGAACGTTTTGTTCTCCGGTGACCGTGTGCGGCGGTACCGTTCGCCGACACGCCGCACGTCGCCGATCGGACGCGGGCGTGCGCGATTTAAACGTATGCCGTTCGGCGGTCGACGGCGAGATAACGATTGAACACGCACGCGAATAATCGAAAACAAACACGACGTCGTGCACCAGTAGCGAACGAAACCGGTAGAAGTCACCCGGTGTGGGGGGCAGGGAGCACTTGAAAAAGGTTTAGAAATCTAACCTTCGGCCGAGAACAATGGAGCGCATCGCGCCTTGTACGGACGTAACGCCTCTGCGCACCACGACGATAAGGTTAGGTTCCGCTCGCATTTACCTCCCCGTGTTACGGACGAACAGGTGATCGAGTGCGCACCCACACGCGTCGCCCGGCATTCGGTCTGTTATCGAGACCGGCAGCTAAATATTTTGAATATTTTACGAGCCGAGGTCGTACGAATTCACACCGACTACGTATACCAGTTAGAGCGGTGTCGGTATCGTTTCGCTACGACGTCCGGCCATTTTTCCGCGCACCGTTTTTCCGACACCCGACCGCCCGTCGGTCAGCCGCACGAGCAACGGCGGTGCGTTCACGACCCGTTTGGGAACGGGGTGTTCGGTCTGCCCCGGGGTTACCACTTGGTGCGAGGCCGATCGCGATCAACGGCCGTCGGAATCGAGCATTCATGTGGTCAGATAATTCCAAACGGAGGAGGGCAGCGATTTTCGGCCCTTGTATCGTTTTCCATAACGTCTTTCCCACGAGAAACTAGTAGAGCCTATGGAGGGTAAAACTACTGTTTGACACTGGTTCCAATCTAATATCACGTCTACTGTAATGAATAGACAAACCCTATGTTTAACGCATTTTACGATTGTGAAATTGAATTACACATTAACAATATATCTGTGCGTATAATGTTTATAATAATTGAAACCGTAATGAACTGTAATATCGAATACTGTTACGGCGATCGATTTGTTCAACGTGCATAAGCCATCAGCAAACTCAACCCCCTGTGGCTGTAATCGAGTCCGCAGCGATTTCACAAGCTTTTCGAGGGTACACCGAGAGAGTGGGCCGATTGTAGCGTTCAAAACTTTCGCCCCTATCACCACACACACACACACACACACACACACTGGTCGAGAAAATTCGGACAACACTGTGTTATGCCCGCCGACCGGACGACGAACGAGAGCGACGATTTTCTTGCGCGCGGTGACCATAAAATAGTCGCGGAAGAAAGATAACATCTAGAGATAACGAGAGCATGATGATACGGATGCACGGAGAGTTCGGCGACTTTCCGTTGAGATGACGTACGGATTGTCGGGACCAGTTGACGAAACGACAGTGCACAGTTCGAAACGATGACCGCGACCATGTGCGGGTCCAATAGTGTTTGCGATGCACGCGTATTACATCAAACGTCCAAGCGGTCGATGTCAAATTATATTATTATTGTTATTATCATCATCATCATCTTTGTCGTTAACATTATTTTTACCTCCGATGTGCGCCTAACGGTGTCGTCCTTGGGGAGGGGAACATCACGATATCAACTGCGGTTTATTCATATTACTATTATCACATGGTTGTCCTCTTTTGAAGTCGACCATTACGAAACGAATATACGATAAATGACAGTTGGACAGTTTAATTTATCCTTTGACCTCTGAAAAACGGATAGATAATCGAGGTTGTTGCGGAAATGACGCACACACGTAGCATTGGACGAATTTCCTCTGAAACCCTGAGCTCATCGACACACCGGCCTATTAGTACGTTGAACATTTCCTTCGGTAAAACAACCGTATTATAATCACACACACACACACGTATGGTTTTTAACAATAATAATAACGATAATAATAATAACAGCAACAGCACCAACAACAATCGTTAACAAGGATAATTAAACAAAAAATAGTTAATTACCACTACGACGATATTATACCCCATTATCGAGATAAACATCGTTTTATATTTACTGCGGATTTTTTTTCGTTTCCATCCGACTTCAACATAACAACATTACGCGCGTAGCGCATACATCGTATGTAATTTAAAACGTGCGGCGGTCGCGAACACCTCTCGTGTGAACCACCTGTACAATGGAGACGACGCGCGAAGACGTCGGAAAAAAGATTGGATTCATCACCTGCTGACACCGGGCCGATTGTCTTGGCGTAGTGTTTAATTTTTTTTTTTGTCAAGGACCAACTTTAGAGGTCGCGGCGACGGCGGTGATGATTATGATGACAACGAGCGGTACGAAAAAAACCGCGTAGCTCAAGAGTAGGGGAAAACAAAAACCGAACGGAATGAATCGACGTGAACCATACGCGCCTGTAATGTACATACGTACAAGTATTTACACGTCTACGCCTATGTGCATTGCCATTGTACCTAATACAACGTTTCCGACAAATACATATTTTACTTGGACTTTCACCGAGTCGCCGTCGAGCACATATTATTATTATTATTATTGTTAATCGGCGATAAACCGTGAATGAAAAGCGCTGCTCGGCTATTGTTGGGCGCGTGCCGTTTGAATGCATGCAATTATTGTATATTCGATCGCTGCCAAGTCGTCGCGCGTGTAAAATATTCATCCGAACGCAGCTGGTTAGGTTAGCGAATTGGTTCACAGCGGTCGCGCGCACGCGGGAGAAAAAAAAAACTTTACCGATCGCGGGGACCGAAAAAGTTCGAGAGACAGAACGCGATACGCTCGCGCAACACTAAGGACTATGTTGAAGGACTCGACTAAAGTGACGTAGTTAGTATCACGCAATCGTACGCAAGAGATTTATCCAAACGGCTATTGCGGCCGGTTCATTAAATTTAAATTCGTATTCATTGTAATCTACGCATATTTGACCGTTTCTGCTGGGCGTTTGCCGTTCGTTCCGAGAAAACGATCGAGCGCGCGCGTAAAAAATGTGTCCGTCAACGGTAACTAATTCGCGCGGGCAGCGAGTGTCAATTATGCGATGTAACGTGTATATTGAAAAAAAAAAAAAAAAGAAGAAAATATACGTCAACGCGTTAAATAAAACATTTGTTCGAGAATGCCTGTGACTGGTAGATGTATAGGGTGGTGTAGGGGGCACGTACACTCGACGCTAAAAACGTTTGTCTTTGAAGAATAATAATAAAAAAAAAAAAAACTAAAAACTAAACGTACAGATATTCCACGTTACGCGGCGTGTATTATTATCCTCATTACTGTTCTAGTACATTCACATTCGTTGGCCGCGGTATAATTGTTTTATTAATTCGTTTCACACAACATTTTTCAACTGCAGCGGCAACTACTGGTATGTTTTTTTCGTGTTGCGATCTTACGCGCGGGCGTCAATATTATAATAATTTCAATGCCCTACAACGAAAAGAGCGTATACGATCGCGCTAAAAACAACGCGTACTTTTCAGAAGACAAAAGTTACTTACACGGTTTCGCATTGTTCTATTCCTTAGTTTCAAAACCAATGTGTGTGTGCGCGTGTCTACTTTTTCCCATTCATAGTTTTTAATGACTCCGGCGGTGGCCAAGTTGAATACAACCTCATAATAATTAGGTCGACTGATATTATAATTAATAATTGTATGTAAATAGATTCGCTGCACAACGTAGGTATACACGATCGCAAATACGTATAATAATAATAGAGGTACTAAACATGTGTACGCGTCGCTCTCGGTCCGGTTAGAAAATAATTTTCAGTCTATTTTTTAATTTCTTCTTTACTTTTCGCCGACCCGCATATATTTTGTCCACGTACTATGAACACGTAATCAACTCCTATGTACCAGTGTTAAACTATGAATTCATTTAGTGTTTCGACCATTAAAAATTTAACATTAAAAAATAATGCAATAAAACCGTTGAATCTTTTTTTATTTTTCTAATGGTTTACGTTTACTCTCTCGCTCTCTGTATCTGTAGATTTTGATGAACCTACTAAAACTTTGGATATTTAGAATTCAACTTAGATTTAATTTTGAAATTTTTATTTTCTACAATCGAAAGTACTAAATGTCTGCTAATATACATTTACAAAACGTCCCATGAAGAAATACTCATTGTGATGTCTCCTAAATTAATGTAGATAATCAAATTTTGTTTTCTTATGTAACTCGCAGGATTAAAGAATACAAATATTCATGTTATCATGGTAAGCAATTTAAAAATTATTATTTTTGATATTATTATTTTCGAAAACATTAAAGACAGCCATTATACACCATGGCATCTTGACCTGTATGCCTTTCGTAACTTCATCCATTACCACAGAGAACGAATAGGGGTTTAAAGTCGACCCCTGATGCACATCAACTCCTACGTTAAAATTTTGTTACTCCACACAAACTCTTTACACTAGTTCTCGAGCCTTCGTACATATTCGGAATCAAGTTATCTATATTTATGGGACCTATTTTCTCATTAATACCTATTCTTTCGGTACTCTATCATAGACCTTTTCTAAATCTATAAACACCATGCACCAAATAATAAAATTGAATTTATAATTTTAATATAATAGCCTATCTATATGATCATATTGAAATATAACTTTATTATGATTCATTATCTCAGGAGATTTCGAAATAGGTATAGTTCTTCGTCGTGAGACATCCTATATATATAACGTATATTATACTTTTATTCTATAACTAATCAACTGTTCTATAACGTATCAAAAAAACCTTAAAGTTAATTGAGTTTGAATCGAATCAGCTAATCTAATTTTCTGAATGAACTCGATAATAAATATTATTTAATCGATGTTTTGCTAGAGTTGAAGACCTGTACGTGTTATTGAAATGTATCGTCCTAATGTTTCTACGATGACCACATTGTGTTGGTAATATAACTTTGACATTACTTTCATAATATTTTTAAGACGATACTTCATTGAAGTAACATAAATTTTATAGGTCTACATTGATTTAATTTGTCTATTTATTGTTTTAAACGAAACGGATTGTGTGCAATTTCTCGGAGCGGTAGTCATAAAAAAAAAACACTATTAATAATCAATAAACCGATTGATGAAAGTCGCAAGTACCGTATACGTTTTTGTTACCGATTGATTTTTTAATCGCATTCTCTTTATTCTGAACAGAAACCCGTCCTTTTATAATTGTTTGTCTCCATACTATACAGATAGAACATTTACTTTGTAAAACGGGTGTGAATTTCAGTTTTTTTTTCAACATTTTTTGTGCAGTTTCAACAAAGTTTTCAATATTCCACTCCATTGTCCCGGATAAAATCATAAAATGAAAATTGATCGCGATTTATCGAAAAAATCTAAAATTCGAGGACATAAAATTCGATTTATAGTGTACGCATTTTCAAAAATATTTCACCGTTACTACATCATGTGCCTAATTCTTTTACGAATTACCAAAAACGCTGACGACGCTCTCTGTGTCGCCGATGGAATACAATTCTAATGCTTAATCCGCATAACTTTATTGCGAATTATCGAGTCATCGACACGTGCGTCCTCGGGACGACTCGGGCGCGATTGAACGAAAACCGACTTAACCGTATACCATACATTATATACCTTACCTTATACCAACCTACGACCGTCTTCAACTCTGCATCGCAACGGTGTTCGTAATGAGAACGATAACGAGATAATGCAGTGTCGTTTGCTCTCAGTTTCCTGGTGACGGCTCAACGCCGTCATCCAATTCCGTCCGAAAGGCTGACGACGGGCTACAAGTTATTACATATTTTTGATTATGATTTTTCGTCGACGATAATACGGCTTGCTCGAGCGCGCAACAGTAAATTTACATCGTTTGACGATTCGAACAGCGTTTCGCAAGAGCGGAAAAAAGGTTTTTTTTGTTCTTTTAAACGTTTTGATCGGTACAAACGGTTTTTCGTTTTCGCTATAACCTTGCGCAAAGGCAAGACAGATATTATACGAGAGAACACATATTAGTGTATCGCGTACGCGTACATAGCCACATAGTCCATCCCGTCGATTATCCACACACGCGCGGACACACGGACAAAAGGACTACCACGCTCGTCAGTGTCTAATTAAAACGCAACCGTGTTTTACTTATATTGTTCCGTCGATTCTCGTGATCGTATCGATGTTTCCGGGTACGGTTTTACGATACGAACGTGTTTCGCAGTTCTGCTTACTATTTGTCTTGCGCGTTTTTTTTTTTTTTTTTAATATATCTTCGTGATTCAACAACCGTACGCGCGATCGTTGTGCCGACTACGATCCTTCGGATTCCTCGAACCGGCGGTCGATCGTCGACGTTTTCCGCTGCGTCGATTCCGTGTCGCCGAGGCGGTATAACGTGCGGTCGGTCCGCACAGTCAACTCGTGGATGAAAATCGCGGCGGTGGTGTTCCTCCGGGACCGTAGAATACAAATCGTGAATAATTCCAATAAGCGTCGGTGGCGCGTAATGTGTTACCGCGCAACACGTTCACCGGTAGTTCTTTAACCCTTTCGAAATTCGATTCCTGCGGTCGTCATCCGTTTTCTCGGTGAGAAGTCGAATAGGACGGGACAACAACAACACGGTACCGCGTAGCGTTTAAGATCGTCCGCGTCGATAACGATATCACCATAATAGTATTGTGGCATTGTACGGCGGCGTTTTGGTCGATGAACTTTATGGCTCGCGCAAGTGCAATATTTCAATACCGGCGAACACGCTGAAAAAAAAAAAAAAAAACTCCCGCCAAACATTTCCGATGCTGGTCCGATTAGAAACGCAATTACGTATCGTAACGCGTGTTGTGATGAACATTTTAATTTTATTTTTCCGATTTCGATCTATTGGTTTTCACAATGGAATAATTCCTCGTCATCAATAATACACCGCGTATTTCACTGCGGTCGTGCGGCGGCGCTGTTCACGCGCACAACAACGTTATTATCAACGGGGAACGGATTTAAATATTCAAAAATCAAAAAAAAAAAAAAAAAACTTAAAAACACAAGAACGCTCGCTAAAAACGTTAAAAATGTGAAAGGTAAATTTTTTTCGTTTTCCCGATGTATGAAATGTGAACTTTGTGCAACGTTTTCGGGTGTTCAGAAACAATTGCGAGTCGCGTTCAAACCCGTTCTCTAATTATAAACGACGCTGTTTGAAACATGTACAATACTCGACGACGAACGAGCGCCGAAACGTATTCGTTTAGCTCGTGAAAATCGGGTACGCATTATGTTCCGAGTGCGTTTCGCGTACGGCGTCGAATCGCGGGCAGGGACGGCGCGGGGGGGGGCAACAGGAGCAGTTTCCCAGGGCCCGGCGCCTTGAATTATATTTAAGGCCCCGCGGTTCCGATTCAACTAAACTTAAAATATTTTATTAATATAAATCATAAGACTCAAAACGTATTTCGCCCAGGGCCTCGCAAGCTCTAGCACCGTCACTGATCGCGGGAGTGTTGCATTACAATGTTACAACACGTTTTCGGACAAGGCGACGTTCGTCATTCGACGTTCGTCGATTTTCGTATTCGGTCGTTTTTTTTTTTTTTTTTTTCCCAACTTTTTTCTTCGAAAACCGTAAACGCATTCCAAGGTCGACGCCGACGAGAAATGTACGCGTGTATTGTGCGCGCGCGTATAAGTGCACGAGACACAAATAATTAATAATTGCCGAGGATTGTTATTAAGTAGAAAAAAAAATCCGTTGGTGACGTACAATGGACCATTAGGTCTGATGACTTGCCGAACAGTACTCCTCGCGCGCGCCCGTTTGCGCGCGTATTATGCGCACTAGAAAACCATTGTGACCGACCCAAAGTGTTCCGCGTGTGCGCGTGTCCCACCGCGTTAATCTTTGACCTCCTCTCCGCCTCTCGTACGATCAACAACCTCTCCGGCCGCTTCGAGTGTCTTCGGAACGTTATGATATTATTCACTTTACCGTATCGTCGCAGCCACCATTAATTATTTCAGCCAGCGCGATCTTTCGCCGCGCACGCCGTACCTGCCGCGCGCATCTGAACCGTGCGCGCCGGGCGGCGAACAAAATCACAATAATAATCCACGATTATCCCGAGTGTTTATTGTTTTTGCGTTTCGTCCGACGTCGTCGACAAGACGGTTGCGGTCGGGCACCAGAACCGTAACCGAGAACAACCGGTTAACATTTGGGAACCGTCATTAAAACCGGAACCTTTGTTTCCAAAAATGAAAAACCGTAACCTTAATTGTAAAAGGGTTGATTTAGATCGGTTGCTTGGACTAGTGAAACTTTGGCGATGTCTATTTTGTCCGTCCGTTTGTCGGTTCAGATTTTCTGATGTGAACTGTAATAGCGTAATGCGTACAATAAGTAAATTTGTAATATTATTATCATTATTATTTTTGTATATTTATATTAATATATTACAATTTGCATTTAGTATATCATCTATTTCGTCTATTAAGTGTTATATATAACTAACGTTTATACGAATGTGTAGCTACAGTAGACAGTATTAACTTTGATGCCTAATTAAAATTAAATTTTGAAATAAAGATATTTATTTCATAAAATCATAATATTTCACAATATTACAAAATATTTTACAAATTCTGAATACGAGTTGGAATAAAATAACCTAACTCAAAGAAATATCATATATGTTTAATATAACTATAGTTATTTTTTTTTAACTATTCATAATGCCTTATATTTTCATGAAATGAAACAATTAAAATTTAAACAGCAATAAATAAATAATTTCATATTATTTTTTAATAAATCTCTAATAATCAGAATTAGCCGAAATTAACCGGTTCTATAACCCTTACTCTTTTAGAAAACCTTAATTCGGAACCGAAAAAATCAATAGGTTCCAGTCCCTGGTCGCAATACAACCGGAATCATCGTAAATAAAAAAAATTCAATTAAATTTTAAATCGAATTCCGGAATTCAAACGGCGTCCGATGCTGAGTTTATCGCGCAAATGTTTGCGTACGCGCGGTGTCCACGAGCAAAAAACTGTACCGGATCGACGTGTTCGTATTGTTCGTGTCGTCGCGTGTTACTCGCTATTCTTACATCGTTCGCGTCGGATGTCACGAAATCGAACACGTAAATCGCAAAAACGTGCTCGGTCTTGCGTTCAAGTACATACTGTCCAGTGTCCAGTCGAATCCACTTCGGTTGACCGCTTTGTTTAGACAAATTTACGTGACGTTCGGGGACGTGCAACGTTTCGCAACAAATTCCTTTTTTTTTTTTTTTTTTTTTCGTGGAAGTCTTACACCGCCGAATGCGATTGTCGATAAAAATCACGCGATACACGAACGAAAACTGGTCTACGGGGTTTTTTTTCAAACGGTCGAATTTGCTCGCGCAAACATGTTTATGTAATACGACGTGGTATGATTGATTGAGATTTCAAGTTTAACAACAATATAACGCAAAACTGGGTCATATGTGCGCGAAAACGAAAAACGTGTGACCACGGCACAACGTTTAAAACACAATTGCAATGCTGTTTCGTCGGTTACATCCCGTCACGAAGACGACCAAACAGATAATACCCCATTTAATTCCATTCTAATATACGTGCGCGGCCCTATCTACGCGTACCGAGCAACGTTAATAATACGTGTACGTCCATGCGAATCATAGGAAGCTCCAATTCGCAGAAACAATGAAAACGTTGCGCAACAAATAATTTATGGAACAGAAGCGCGTTTTTATATTATATTATTATTTTTTTAATCGTACGGAACAAATTACATAAACGTTATGATGTTGAAAACGTCATAGCGATATCAAAACAGTCGGGCGCATTGCCGACGAATATTAATAATCGAGCTAATCCGAGTCGAACGATTTCGCAACGGTTCGCAAAACCACTCGGTGATAATGTATTTCTTCGATCGCGTTAATCGTCCGCACGATTACGTTCGATAAATACGTTCGTCTTCCCGTCCGCGACGCGATCGCGATACCGTGTAGTGCAGGTGCTAGAGTTTGCGAGGCCCTGGGAAAAATACGTTTTGAGTCTTATCGTTTCTATTAATAGAATTGTTCAAGTTCAGTCAAACGAGAACCGCGGGGCCTTAATTATGATTTAAGGCGCGGGGCCCCGGGCAACTGCCCCTATTTCCCTCCCCTCGCGCCGTCCCTGATACCGAGTGTGCGTGTTTGACTTTTGTGCGACGAATTTTTCGGTCGATCCTTTCCGCGACGACGGGTCCAGCCGTCTCGGTCGCACCAGCTAGTTCGGCGAGCCGCAGCCGACGCACCTCGTACCCGTACGTACAATATTGTTGCCGCGCGTTCGACCACGGTCTTTTTAGGTCCTCAGCACGCCGGTAAGCACCGCGTTTTGATAACCGATCACGGTCAGTTTTCATAACCAGCCGAGACGACAAATAATGGTAAAAGTATACGACGGCGACACGGATACGGGCATATCGATTGTGTACAACTACTGCAGCCGTGTGACGGCGGTGGTGTGCTGCGCAGTGATTTCTCGTTTGAATACCCACAGAAGCGGAATAATTATCGTTACGCAATTGTTCTCTCTTTAAGTATACTCGCACACACTCACATCGGTCGTGTTTTAAGTAATATCGTAGAACGCAAGCTACGGACCAGAAACCTAACCTATGCCGCCGCACTGTTTGTTTATCGAACTTTTAATTTCGCAGCGTAATGCGCGAATGACGCGTATTGATGCATGCAATATTTCATTATGACCTACACGCACACACACACACACACACACACACACACACACACACACACACACACACGCTTACACACAACGCACTTTACCTATATAATGGTATACTTACCTAACCTATCCACCTACATCTACAATACCGCATTTATTCTTGTAATACGCGTGTACACTTTAATATCAATTTACGTATGCGAATAACAATCGTATACACGCGAACACGATTTGCCAACAATACGCTATTATTATTATTATTATTATTATTATTATTATGTGTACACACCATAGACCTTATACTTGAGTATATGGTCTATGGTACACACTACGGGTATATATATATGTATATATATATTACGTATATTTTATCGTATAAGCTATCCCGATAAGAACACGAATAATAACAAATACCCCTTTCAAAAATAATTGTTAATCCCGTCGCTTCGCGTGTCCCATGTGTTATAAACAGTTATAAAATCTTTTTTCTTCGGCCACGCGTCAAATCGTAATTGGTGATACATAACTGCTGCACCCGTGTATCGAAATAAAATTCGTTTATTCCGTACAGAGTCATGTACCTATTATGATAAGCACTCAGTGATTCGTGTCCCTTTTGAACAAAATCGTATTAATCACTTTTATGCTTATTCGGTACTCTTCCAGAATTGTTCCGCCACAAACATTACACTCACCACGATCGTGCACCGTCTTATCAATCCATTGCATCTAACTTCTTCGGTTAGACCTTCAAAAATGTATATTTACTTATACCGTGTTTATCTCCTACGGTTGTTTGTGACTCTTCACCTTTATCGTGCCATTACGTACTCGTCCGGTACAGTTTCTCGTCTTACCGCATATACCGTTAATATAACCTTTTCTTCTGGTCCGGAAATTTTGAAAAGTACTTCTGAATCCGTGTCCTTTTGAAAATCGCCCGTCATCTCTCACGCATCGTCCGCTCTAGTATTACATTAAAACCGTGCACGCGTACTTTCGTGTATTTTTCTTATGACAATTTCTGTGCTACACGGCGACCTATTTGGTTCGATCATACTGTGATGTTTTAATTTTTTTTTCGTTAGCTCCTCGTCAACACTAATCCGTATTAATCTCGTGGTCGACACACGTGTGACAATAACTATTTATTAATATTCAGTTAATCCCGTGTGGTCTAGTTTCGGCGATTATATCCATGAAATCTAATATTACATGAATCGTATTGGCCAATTAGAAAACGCTTTTTTTTTCTATTCCGTTTTTATTGTACTCAGATCTATGATATCATTCATGAGTCATGTTTAAACAATACGCGTTTGTATACGATTTAAATTTTTTATTTTTTAAATGGTGAAAAAAAACTTGAACGGTTAAAAACATATTTGTTCTTAAAGCTACTCCGTTGTTATTTGAAATAAACATGGTTGCGTGCAAGCCTTTGTTTTTTTTTTGAAATTTTAGCTGATGTATATGGGTAATATTTGAAAATGTGTCTTTTACAAATATATATACAAGTATACAGCAAATCATTTTTTATGCAACTCGAATTATATTTATTAGAAATGTATATTTTACATTCTTTCGATATAAAACATTTGTTCGATGTACAAGTATTATATATATTAAAATGATTATAAGAACATGATATTAAAATAATGTTGCAGGAGAAAAAAAATGTTGGTGAATTTAACTGTACAAATTATGTACTTTACATAGCTGATAATTTTAAATTTCATTAAAACATGCGATTACTATATACGATTGCTATCATTACTCGCATGCACACAGTGTTAATTATATTATTCTTTCGCGATCCAGCTATTGTGTAAGCCGGAAAAACAATAGAATTTTTTTATTTGCAAATAATCCTATTATTATTAAACGGAAATTAACGAACGCGTATTGCTGTTTTTAGTTGTAACATTTTAACAGAAATCACATGCTATGAGAATTTTTCGCGTCACTTAAAATTAAATTATATCTATGTATCCACTCGTACACAGATACAAGGTAATATAAAATCTACCGACGAAATTACCACAAATTAAAAACGGCATTGAAAAATTTATATATACTTGATAAAAAGTTAAAAACACATTTTTCACATGGACAAAGTATTATATGATTTTAAATTACAAAATGACAACACCTTCGATATCAATATAACCCGATCAGAGCGTACACTTTATCGTGGTTAACTGCTATCGTACCTACCAGTGATGCACTCAAAACTTAAAGGGTTGTACGATAACTATATAAGTTAAATCTGCCTAGAATCTAAAGAGTTGATAACAAACGTGATTAAATGGTTTTTAGAATATTTCGTCGACATCGGTTATAAGATTCACGGTATGCGGAGTGACAAATATAAACCTACATATAGGTATAATAGTAAAAATGTTAAAATTAAACAGATTATTTGTCCGTATTCTGTTCACGTTCATTCATACATTGAAGTGAAATAATTTTGGTTCTTAATGACCAATAACGTTGTCGTGATCATTAATTGTAAAAAAGCCAAGTAGTAAATTCGAAATATTTATCTTAGAATGATAAAAGATTGACAGTTTTCCATGTACACAGTCATAATATTTTTAATAACCAACACTATTGTCCTCCTAATTTCTGAATCATGGAATTATCTTAATCTGGACCTGATACGGCATATCATGGTACATACGAGTAAACCAGTAAAGAACGAGCGCCCTGTATAGGAGCAAACATTTTTTGTAAACAATAAACAGTTTTGACATAAAATTATCGCCAAAATGATTTTTAATAAACAGTTTTTCCATTCATATTTTTAGTTTTTACACGGTTCAAGGGGTCCATCTATCGCCAACATTGTAAAACCGTCACTGTTGTATATATAACACGTATGTGTTACGTTAGGATGTATTATTTTGTAACCCAATACATAATAGCGAAGCAACTGATATATGAATGGGTGGCATGGCATACTCCGATTGCAAAAATAAAATAATCTTTTTATCTCATGATGTAAAATATACATCTGAGCAATTATGAGATTTAAGTTGAATATATGAATACCTATTTTATTGTGTCTAGAATATAACACCTTAAATTGAGATGTTTAAATTGTTCATTTAAATACAACTTGTAGATATAGATTCCTCATCCTTCACAGAATCGGGATATCAAATTAAAAAGCAACAATATTATTTGTGAAACGTTGAAGTATTTATTTTAAACGGAATAACTGACACAGTTTCATAAATAAAAATAATATGAAATATGAAATAGAATCATCACATTTAAAAAAAAAAAAAAAAAAAAAAACCACTGCTGTAAATATTAGATTGACCGTAAATTGTAATTTACAGCATATTGAGAAGTACCCTGTACTTCATTTTACCACCGATGGTAGACCAACCTTTTTTTTCAGACCCGGGGTGATCGCTCCGAGTAATCTTTCAACAAACCGTCCCCGGGGGGGCGTTCAAACACCCAATGCAAACCAAGCGCTCACGGTAACAGTATAAACTTTATAGATCCCTGCGTGTCCCTGGTGCTTCGGTAGTAACACGTAGTCGTCAGACGTTCGAAATTATGTACATACCGAACGAACACACAAGTATTGAAATAATAATAATAATAATAATAATAATAATAACGTTAATATTTTATAAGTGCAATCCGTTTGTCCGCAGGTATCTACGGCACGCTGTTCAGACGCAACAAGGAGGCGGCGTTCAGCAACTACCGGCTGTGGGAGTCGGCGGGCTTCGTGGTGGCGTACGCGTACAGCACGCACCTGTGCGCCAGGAAGAAGCTGTACGTGATGGGCGTGGTGCTGTGCATCGGGTTCGTGGGCTACATAATCGTGGAGATCCGTCACAGCATCAAAGCCAGACGGCTGAGGCGACTGGCGGAGGACCCGAAGTCGGAGCCGCTTCCCGACGAGACCGTGAACGAGACGGACGACGAGAAGGACGACATCGACGACGAGATCATAGTGACGCACTTGTGAGGGCGGACGAAGAACGGAGAACGACACGGGTGATTGATCGAGTGGAAGAAGAAGTGAAAAACGTAAACAACGACCGCAACAACAACAAAAAAAAAAAAAAAAAAAATTAAGGAAAGAAGGAAAAGGAACACCGGTGAGCGACTCGCATTCGTGCGCGAGGATTTTTATGTTTTATTTTTTATCTCCCTCACTTTTACGTCTCGCCTTTTCCTGCGGCGCGCGAATTACACTCGTCCGGCTCTCTTGCGTCTGGAACGTTTGGATTCCCATTCGTCCGCCAGTAAAATTTTACCGCAACATTTGTCCTTCTACGGTGCAGACCACTGTGTACACATAACCGCAACAGTGCACTAACTCAGCTCCATCTTTTCAGCTCCGATCCCACCGCTTAGCGTTTTTACTATCGATCTGGTGCAGAGTTATACGTATAAAATTAGAACATTTTACGTGTAACGCGAACATTTTCATGTATTACATGTTGTTCGACTTTTTCGGGGGGTCTAAGTTAACATATTTAATTTCCTCGTCGCTTCCCCTCGCGTTTAAGTCCTCCCCCACCATTTCAACCGCAGCACGTGCGGTGATCTATCGGTACTTATTACACTCATATACGAGCCGCGCGCTATCATTAATATGTACTGTTATTAATGCATTAATAATAGTAACAATAATAGCTGATCAACTTTCAGCCTCTTCGAGCCATTAAAATCTACGTCCGTTCATTGTGTTCGCGCGACGGATTACTCGTTACGGACACCGTCGGCGATTCTCGAACTATGATCCGACAAAATAATTTAAAGGCTCCGTGGCCACAATTAAAATTCAAACATTGTTATTTTATTGATTGCCACGTATTTTACATCGATTGTGTATAATTATACTGTCTAGGGTTAGACTCTAAGCGTGTTGGTTTTCTTCCGTCAAACCGAGTATTGAAGTGCTAGTAATAAAAAAAAAAAAAAAAATAAATAAACAATATAATTGTTCACATTGAAACTCGTGCATTACTTAATAGTATTTGTGTATTATGTTTCTTGTATAGAAAAAAATATAAAAAATTTAAACATTTTATATTTACATAAAATTTGCCAACGAAATATGAAGGAACATTTTTGCACATCATTTTCAACGAGTCTTAGTTCAATATTGGCATTTCTGATTTTCAGGGGTACGAAATTTTTTTATTGTTTTTAATACTTCGAACATTAAACTTTAAAAACCGCTGTTCGTCATACGAGATAGTTTTTCACCATATTATTTTCACGCACTCAAGACCGACAACGGTTTTATAATTGTTACTATTAAGTGTTATGATCGCAACGCGCTGCGTACATACATCGTATGAAATTAAAATGAATGCCTTTGTGTTTTACAGACTTAAACGGTGCGCTAAAGAGAATAAAAACTCAATACGAGAGCTCGGTCGTTGCTATGTGTGTTTAGAACGTCTTCATCACTTTGAAAAGTTATTTATTTTTATTGTATATTATCATATTTTCAATAGTACATAATTCTATTATATGTATATAATTATTTATAATCATATTGTAACGCTTTAAAGACGTGGAAATCGGTGTATACGAATCCACTGGTTACTAACGGTTTTTAATTTATTGCCGCATTTTGTACATATAATATTTAAATACCATATCATTATTTTCATAATAATAAAAAAAAATTAAAAAAATATATTATAGTAGAACTTTGTATATTATTTTTATTAGAAGTAGTAGTAGTAATAGTATTTTAATGAGTATTATATATCGTATTTTTCCCTCCCCCCTTTTTTTTTTTGTAGTGAAAGTGATCTAGTTTTAACATATTTTATTACTAACTATCAGTTGTATATTGTAGATATAGTTTTACGTTATACTTTTATGTATATATATAAAAGTAATATGAGTTAATTTGTGTTAATTATTTATACGCCTATATAGACCGTACGCATATAAGTAGGTAGGCATATTATACTTAGTTGTGTAGTCTTAAACATATTTTATTTTCCTTTCGATAAGACAATACACGTCCACAAGAGTATTTTTAACACGTTTTGTTTCGATAAATTATTATACCTTGTAAGTGTACGATTTAATGTTGACATTATTGATGTTACTTATTATTATTATTATTATTATTTTTTTTTTTGTGCATTTCGTGTTTGATGCATTTACATTGTAATTAATTCGATAAAATACTTAGGTACTAAACAATATATATTATACATGATTATGTAGACAATAAAAGTATTTATATATATATATATATATATATAATGGTATATCCTCATCAGCGACTACTGTGATGCGATTTATCTCGTAGGAATTTGTATAAATGTTATAGATTGTGTAATAAAAAAAAATATATACATATATAAAATGAAATAAAAAAATACATTACGAGATCGTATGTACAGTATTCATTATTAGTTATTATTATCGTTGCGTGTGTTCCTATTCCTAAACGAATGAATGCGATACGTACTATCGTCATATCCATCGTCCTCTGTTGTGTCGTTCGAAAAACCGGACGAAATAATAAGACGAACGACAATGGCGACGATGACCAGAAGGCATATTGCGATACTGGATGACGAAAAATACGAGTTCGTGATTGAAAACGGCCAGCGTGTGTGACGCGAGTATGACGAGATGTGTGCTCGTGCGTACGTGTGTATAGGACTTCGCAAAATAGTTCACTGCTGCGTTGTATAATCGGTGTTTTCGACCATCCGATTCGAAACGGTTTTATTTTATTTTTTTAATTGCAATCAAGCCAGTACAGTGTGTGAATTATAGGAGAGGAACGAATTTCGAGGAGAAGAAGATTTGAGCTCAGAGTAAGATGACCTGGGTAAGATGGAAACGAAAAATACCTGTTGAGGAAGCGAAGGGGAGTACGAATGGAAATTAAATTGTTTGAATCGTAAATCGTGCCGATTACGCAGTGAGCAAGAACCGAGAAAAAGCTTGAGTGAATGGCGGGGAAGCAAACAGTATCGTAATCGAAGGCGGACGAAGACAGTGATCGGGCGCCTTCGTGTTACTGAACTATAGGTGTCGAAGGATTGCAAGGACATTGTATTAGCCGTGCCTTGCGGCCAAGTAAACGATTAACAGAACCGTTTGGATTGCTAAGCGCCACGCAAAAGTACCGCGATGGACAGGTAGGAGATCGGAACCTGGTGTTTTATAGGTGGAAAGCCGGTAAGAAAATCTAGCTGAAAATCCCAGCAAGTTGGCTCGAAACGTTCACGTGTGCTATACATCGCACCAGTTCCGCAATAACCGGGTGTGTTGCGTGTGTCAAACACACGGGCCCATGACCCCAGCTTATAATAGGGCCCAATGGTAATGTTTTAAAAATATGTAGAAAGCAAGAGAATTAAACCATTTTGTAATAATAATTATTTATGGAGATTGAAAAATAAATGATTGATTTTGTTTTGTACACATTATCGTACATCAACGTTTTTTTTTACAGCCCGTTTAATCGGAATTGAAAATAGATTGGTTAAAAATACGGTACGGTTTCTCTGCAGAATCCGGATGCGGGGGAGGGTGTTCATTTTACTTAGACACGGGCCCATAGTTGCGGCACTGCATCGCACATACTCGAAAAAACGGATAACCGCTTCGGGTCACGTAGTCAAAGGGTGTGTAGGGGTTTTTCAGTGTTATTTCGTTTTCGCAGACACAACATTGTTTTGTTCGTAAACAACGCCACCGGCGATAACGTCGATTTTCGTAGTCGTTTTTCGTCCGAAAAGACGATTAATTCTAATATTCTAGAAAATAACGGTCGATATGCAATTGAAATATTTTTTCAACTCTAATAATGTAATTCGATGCATGTGACGTAATTGAAAATCCGTTTCGTACATACTTACACCGACCTAAGCTCCCCGCACACACACATGACCAACAATGGATATGAACGTGACTGACCGCGGTGGACTTTGTCCGCGTGAATGGTTTTAATATGTTGATCGATTTTTTCGTAAAAAGCTACGAATATGGTGCACCACAGGTTTAGCACATGATTTTTTTGCCTTACGAAACGGAGCCGCTGGGTATGCGCTACAGGGAAGTGTTGAAAGAGATCGTCAAAACGGGTGGTGGTCGTTTAGGCGAAGGTAATGATTTTGACCAAAAAAATAATAGTCCGTTTGGGTAACTATCATGTGTACCGTTTGGGCGAATTAAATTATTTTTACCTGTGCGAAGTAAAAATCTGATAACAAATACGGATGATATTATTGATATAAAAAATAAAGAGTTAATACAAGAAACATGAAATACAAATAAAAGAGATATTAACCAATTAGAATTCATAAAATGTTTAGGTTTAAAATATCAGGCCAATAGTTTGTTTTAAAAACTACTAATAATTATATTATATCATATAATTATAGTTATATTATATATATATAACTATAATATATAATTATATAACATTATAACCTAACCTATCTGTAATTTTATTTTATTATTTTAATTTTTTGACTATAAATTATTTCCTACTTATAAATAACAATATTATTAATATCCATATCAATATTTTTTTTTTAAACAGAACTTATTATTAATTATTTATATTTTATATAATTTTGTTTAATTAATTCTTGAGTGTATATTATAAGCATTTTTATACCATCCAAACGGTATTTTTAGTTAAATAATCCTAGCCCAAACGGTATATATTTATTCGCCCAAACAGACTATATTTTGGGTCGATTCGCCCAAATGATGTACGCCGTCAAAACGATACCATTTTACTGTATACCTCTATTTAAGGGCTCAGCCTGTAAATTCGTAATAAATAAATAAATAAATACTAATAGCGAAAAATCGCACTCGCTAACCGACGCGACGCGCACGATTAGGTATTCGACATTATTTGTTTTTGCATTCCTTTCGAACCGATGTAAATATATGCGTGGAGAGAGAAAGAGTGTCGCAATAGCGTCTCGACGACGACGATGCTGCCGATGAAATTTTCAACACGATTCCATAAGTCACGATCACAAGTTTGTGTACCAAGTGGTTACCGCGAGTTCGCGTTTACTTAGCGCGCTAAAATCATACGAAAAACCGACCGCGACAGGCATACGCAATTTGGAGGAGGACGGTATGAAGCAATCATTCCCCCTACCCGACGACCTATTGTAATAACCTCGAATCAAGATATATGGTAATACCACTTTGTTGCACATTATTTTGATAATTTTGCACAAGGCTCCCTCACCACCCTTCCAATACGAACACCTATTTACGTGCCGCAAATTATATTACTCGTAAAAACAGTACCGATCGCTTTATACGCGACAGAAGACTGGACTTTGCACTCCGTCGGCCATGGGCTTAGCAGTATGATATTGTATGACTGTCGTGATCGCGTACCGTTGTTATTCGACCTGCGCAGTGGCGTTTTTAAGTGGGCGGCAGATGTCCCTATTGCCCCAGACTAATTTTTTTTTTGTCTTACCGTCTTACGGAAGCAGTAGTGTTTACAAGTTAAATTCTATTGTTACTTATTGCTCGCTTATCGTTCCCGCCAAAACGGTATCCAGTTTTGTGATTAAAATGGAAATCGTTCATTCTAACAACAATACCACTTACTGTGCTGCAAGTACGGGCACTAAGAGAAAATCTATTATCTGTAGATATAATCAACATTCTTGATTCATTTGAATTGCACTTCGTCGTTTATAGTCGATTCTATTGTTTGAGCTTCGTGTTGATTCATAAATATTTCATGTTTTCAGAACAGCGAACGGTTCGGCGTCAAAATCAAACGTACATGATTCGTCCTTCCTCCCCTTGAAATATTATCCCGAACGCGACGTTGTAGCTCTGTGCATACTTTGTCGCCGACCGTTTGTCGCCCTGTCTCGAACGCGAGTTGTACCACCCGGTGTTACGATGCACTGTTCAACGACGTAAAAGTAAAACAACTTATTATAACGATGACGGTGGACCGCGCGCGCGCGTTCGATCGTGTCCAGGTCATGAAAACGAAAATCAGAAAACGGCGAAAGAAAACCAGGTTAGGTTAACCGGTGACCAGTTTTCCGGTCTCTCACCGTCGGTCGACGTCGCTGCGAATATGTTCTAACCCGCGCTCGTGCACCTGGTCGGCAGGAGCATCCGAGTTGGATCCCAAATACTAGGGACTAATCGCAGGTAGTGTACTAGTTGGGTTTCGGATTTTTATAGGCACTACACTAGTTGGATCCTGAATTATTTTAGGTATTACATTAGTTCCTTAATATTTATTGGTAAGTACTACATTGTACTAACATTTTCCTTCCCATTTTAACAGACTTAGGACTGTTTATGATCTACTTAGACCATAGGTATGGTTAAAAAAATTTTTTGTTTTTTAATTTCTTTTCCATTAAAATATAAATTATAAGAATTGTGTTGATAAAAATATTTAAAATGTTAAAAAAAAAAACTATAAAAAACATTTTTAACCGTACCTGTGGTCTAAATAGATCATAGACAGTCCTAAGTCTGTTAAAATAAGACGGAAAATGTTAGTATAACATAGTAATTACCAAAAAAATATTCAGGAACTAGCCTAGTACTTATAAAAATCCAGGACCCAACTAGCGTAGTACCTATAAAAATCCGGGACCCGACTAGCGTAGTACCTATACAAATCCGGGACCTGACTAGTGTAGTACTTAAAATAATTCGGGACTAAATTCGGATTCAGCCCGGTCGGCGAATCGGTTCACCCGAGGCCGTCGCAGGCCACCGCGCGATCCCATTTTCAACACCGTCCCCGTGCAACATATTGAGTCAACGTACGCCGACGACGGCAATGCACGTAATATATTCGCACGGTGCCCCGGCGTACGTTTACTGTCGAACACGTGTGAGCGGATTCCGCGTGAAATTCCTGCATAAATTAACGTCGGATGTTCGAACGCGGTTGCGTGCGCGCGCGACGAGATAACTCGTGCGAAAAACGTTCTCGCGCGGCGTGCCCACACACTTCGAGTATAATATTATCCAAACGTATTCCTCACGAATCGTATACGGATCATATTATGCGCGTCTCCCGTTATGTTTATTTTTGTTTCAATTTTTTTTTATTTTTTTTTTTATTTACCTTTTACCGTACAACCCGCTCAGGACACGCTCCGGGCGGCCGTGAACCTCTCCCCGTCGGATCAGGTATTACGTACGTACGATCGATCTGTACAGTAATACGCAGTTGAGGTGTACGCGCGGTTTCGATTTTTGTACATTTATTTTTTTTTCGCTCCGTTACCCGAATCGTGTGTATCATTATAGAGCCTCCGTGCACGCGATTTTACGCACGCGTCGACGTAACGAAGTACAGGCGCAGCACGTATGCAACGTAAGAGGGCCGGTTAACCGATGAACTCTTGATAGCTGTCCGAAGCGAACGTTCGGCACGTTTTCATCGATAATTTGAAGCTAAAAAAAAAAAAAAAACGTAAAACTATGATATTGTCTTTTGCGACCACGAAGAAGGTGAGAATCCACGGTGCCGTAATAATGCAATGTTCGCTGTAATCGAAATCCGTCGGAATCGATTTGAAAACGTTTCAATATTGATTTTTTTATTTTCAGAAATTCTACGTCAACAAGTGTTTGCGCCCGTACCGTGTGATAAATTAGTTATCCTAACGCGTACGACCCGGCAGTTGCGGCGCCTAAGGCGAGCCCGAGCGGGTCACGGCTCGCTTTGGAAACCTCTGATCCACCCGTTGGCCCGCCTAAAAGTTTTGATGAAATTTAATTGTTGAAATTATAATTTTTAACCCTTCACAGGCAAGGCTACAATGAATTATAGAGGGTTAACCATAACCAAGAACAATTTAACTTCTTCGAAAGCTGGAAGCGTACTTACGTATAGGAAATAATATTTCAGGCGAACGGTGAGCTAATCTATCAAAGGGTATGGGATAAACCGATATTTAATAGTTAATGATAAAATCTTATTAGTAGTGTTTTATATCACTCCAGTCACCCATGACCGGGCGTTGCCTGTAGAGAGTGAACTAGTGTTACGGAAATAGTATACCTGTAACTTCGTGGTCTTGTTTTCCTAAGTCATACGCACGTCGATTATGTACGTCTTATATTTGGTGGAGTTGTTCGCGGAAACGGCTTATTGCTTATTAGGGGGCATGGCCGTTTTCGATCAAAAACGTACCTTTCCTTTTTCAGCCAATTCACTTTTCGACCAAATTTAAAATAGGCTGATTCCCTTTCCGACTAAAACAAAAATGTATATAATAAATTTAAAACAATGATGTACAATTGTTGTCAATAGTTATTAAAATATTAATATAAAAAATGACGATATTTTGTATCTAGATTTGATCTCTTATCGTAATGAAAATTGTTTGCATTTTTTTTTCGAAAAATCGGAACTTTAATTTTAAAAATGTTAAGACTTTGCTCTTTACGTCTGCCGACTCCATTCACAAACTCGAGTGCCACTACGTGACACTTTTCGAGAGGATGAGGTTTCGACCCAAGGGGATTTATAGTCTAAACCTAACCTAATTTTTTTACAAACCTTGATACTGTTGCAAATGGGATTAAGCTCTGTATGTGTACCTAAAACCTCGCTACGCGAGTAAAACCCTGAATCGTCATTTATATACTATAGTAGTTTCCATCATAATCAAACATTGTACATCATTATTTTATTATTTTAAATGTATTATATAAATTTTTGTTTTAGTCGAAAAGGGAATCGGCCTATTTTAAATTTGGTCGAAAAGTGAATCGGCCGAAAAGGGAAGGGTACGGTTTTGGTCAAAAACGGACTTGCCATTATTAGACGGGATTGTGACAATATTATCGAATAAATCTAATTTTAGTTAATCCTGAAATATGACCGTAAAGTCTAGATTACAATCATCGGTACATAATACCTACACTCCGATATCCAATCTATCTGTAATGTGGACATGTAGCAGTTAGAAACTAGTGAACAGTGAAACTTTATACTGTCGTCGTAGCACAGTTTTTGTTTATTTAGTCGCGTACTCTTCTATTATTCTTTTAATTTTTATTCTTTTTTCTTATTTTCAAGTTACATTATTAATCAAAGTATCTAAACGAAGTATAAACGATTTTCTTAACGTAACTTATTAAAAAAGAGTTTCTCTTGAATTACTTGATATTATAAATTCAATATCAACCAACAGGTAATTAAATATTTTGTTATATATTAACTATTTTATACTTGTACAAAAATGATAATTAAATAACAATTAAATAATTAAATAATTCACTAAAATGTCTAAAAATAATGTACTTATAACTCACAATTTAAATTTGTCGATAACATTAGTGAATCATTTTTACCCGATACGGAGTAAAAAAAAAGACACTCAGGGCAGTCCAGCATTTGTCAACCCCCCCCCCCCCCACCGTTTATTTAACTATCATACAACTGTGCCAGCCCTAATATATATTGGCTTCCTTTTGGCTCGCCCTAGGAAAAATTTCTGGTGCCCCCACTGACGACCCGTGTTCGATTTCCACGGTTGTCTTAAGGAAAAAAATAAAATGCAATTAGTATAATTATTTCATTTTTCTTTTTGCTTCACTTAACCGACCATTATAACGTTCGATATTTTAAAATGTTAATGTCGTCGTCGTCACCTGTACGTGCGATATGTGCATACACGCTACGTTTTTTATTGTACGCCTTGTATAATATAATATACAAGTCTGTCCGCGACGCGAACGGAAAACGACGTTAAAACGAATATTATCGTTTTACAAAATTTTTCGACGTTTCTTAACTGCCGCCGTGCAAGTTGGTATGATGATAATATTAATAGTACTAAATTGTGTACTATGGCTTTGGTGGGAAGGAAAAAAATTTTATTTTTGTTTCCAGCTAAAAAAAATTTATGATTTTCATCATATTAATATAATGCATAACGATTATTATTATTATTATTTTTCTGCCAAATGTTTAATTTTTGAAACAATGTAAATCTGGACCGTTTGTTTCGACTGAAACGTAATGCGGCGAGTTCTTATTGTTTTAGAGTTAAATAGCTTTCTGACGTCCTCGAATAATTTAAATTATTTAAATACATGTTGTAATTTGCCTGTTCACAAAATATTATAATTTTTAAGATCGAAGCATAATATGTACGCGCAACCGTTACAGTTAAATAGCGTTCTGACGTCCTCGGATAATTTAAATCAGTTAAATACACATTATAATTTGCCTGCTCACAAAATATTAAAATTTTTAAGATCGATATATAATATGTACGCGGAACCGTTACAGTTTATTGTGATATGGAAATGTACTAAACGACACTCCGTGCTTGAAATAGATATTGTTACGGTTTATTTGAAAAAGTCGAACGCCACCTCGTACCGTTTCGAATCTGCCGACGGTGTAATAAGTGAAAACGCACATCCGTTTTGGCCCGTATCCGTTATGATTACATACGAGGATTGTGCTCGCCGCGTATTCTATTGTTTCCCGGGCATTCGACGGAGACGAGGAGAATTCATACTCCGCAGTCGCGACGTTTATCTAACGCGTGCGAGCAAAAAAAAAAAAAAAAAATGTGTCATTATTATACGAGTGCACAACGTCGTTTGTAGTAAATAACACGACAAATAACCACTCATTATTCACCAAAATGAAATGGAATAGCGTTTCGAGTACCTAAATATACAAGTGTACAGAAGTTGACCGGGTTAAAACGCTAGTCTGAACATTAATGTTTTTATTTATTTTAATTTTTTACATTATGTAGATAAATGTTTATCACGTTTTTAAGAATCGTATTGCCATTTCGCTGTCACAAAGTGCAATTTTTTTCATGTTTTCAGGAATTAATCAAAAGCTCATAGGCAACATTATATTTGACAGCGTAAGAAAAACAATCTATTCGTGATGCAAATAATTTATAACTTTTTTGAAAACTCTTTAATCTGTACGCGACATTTACCTAACCATAACGATAACAGTTTAGGATGCAAGTTACAGTCGATCGATAAAACTATAAAATATTAGATATGTTTTTGTGTGATTGCATCAAAAAAAATATATATATATATGTTACAGTTAAAACCCGAAATCCGTCAAAACTAGTTTTAACTAGTTTCCACAAATCCCTTTAGTCAATTCTGGTTTTAACTGGTTAAAACTAGAATTTACAAAGACCATCATCGTCAAAACTAGTTTAAACTTATTATTATTTAGTTACAATTAGTTGTGTCTAAAATATAGTAGTGAAAACTAGAATTATCTAGTGAAAATTCATATTGTTTTATTGATAGGTAAAACTAGTTTTAACTAGGGAAATGTAGAAATATAAGTACATATTATATATAAATTTATATTATAAATATATATTATATATATATATATACATATTTATATATAAACATTTATTGTATTATTTATTTTGACATGACAAACTATCGTGGCATTTAGAGTTACATAGAATTTTATTTTTTTTACATAAACAACGATTTGTTCTGCAGGATGTTTTACATGTGCATTTTACAAATCCTTGCCCTGACCCCGTTGATGCTTTTGTTGCAGCTGCACGGAGGGAAATATGATTTTTTGGAACTTGATTATATGTGATGAATTTTTCTTTACATGTTATAAATTCAGACCTGAAACAATTTTTACTGATTACTCATTATTATCTAATTTTATTTTATTTATTAAATAAAAAGTTGATAATGGACGCACCTACAATAAAGTTTTTCTAGAATTCCATCCTTACATCCGATTCTATATAGATCGTACTCTGTTTTTTCCAACACTATTCCGATGAGATTTGGATGATCGGTTTTGCCTTTGTCAACATCTGGAATGCGGATTACTACGTTGACACCAACTTCAACCGCAGGAAATTTGTTTTCGGTTCGAGTCATCATTCGAGTTGCCTGTTTTTCCAAATTTGCATGAGCTTTTTTTCTAATTGCATTTATGGTATCTGAAACTTATCAAAGAAATATACTGTGTTTATGTATTTATTGGATTTGTTGGTTACAGTATGAACTATTAATAAGAATCTTTGTTTTAAGTTTTCAATCCTTAACTATAAAAGTTAAAATTTTTATAATTTTTGTACTAAAAAATAATTTGAAAGTTTTCGAAAAATATAGGCAGTATTTATATTATAAAATACGTAAATAAAACATTTATTTTAACAGCAATAAAAAAATTTACTGTGAAATAACATGAATATTACCTAAACTTAATAACTATAATTTAAAAAATAAAAATAAAAATTTTTACCTGCAGCTTTTTGTCTAATCATATTTTCACTTGTAGTTTCAGTACTTATGATACTTTCAAGTTCATCCTCGACGTTTATTGTAGCAATCAATTCATTGGGCAGGTTAGAGGTTACAAGTCCCACTCTTGGATCAACCCCAAACATTGCTTTATAAGGCGTCATATTTATCCCGGCGTGGTGTGCTCTATTTTTCATAAATTGGACAAACTTTAATCCGATAGACCAATTAGTTGATTTATTGTCTGTCATCCAGAAAGCGAGCATTCGCTCTACGTCTTGGTTAGCACGCTCTATGGAGCCTTGGCTTTGTGAATGCCTAGGCTTTCCGTGCACAATTTTTAACTCTGGCCATAGCGCTGTCAGCTCTAAAATCACATTGTTAACAAATTCTTTTCCATTATCTGAATGCAGAAGAACCGGAGCACCAAAGGTTAAAAAAATATCTAATACATGGCTTGCAACTTCTTCTGCACGCTTGGTTTGCAAGGGGCGGAGCAGAACGAATTTTGTCAGATGATCCTGATAGTTAAGTATAAACCTAAACTGTGCATCGGGTTGCGACTGCATATCTATTAAATCTATTTGACATCTACTATTAAATTCAGTGTGCAAAGTTGTTTTCGAAACGAGTCCTTCTTTCCTAGCTTTTCTTTTTTTGGCACGTTTCACAGAGGAACAAAAAAATATTTATCATGTCAGTAGTGATGTTGGCGTACTTTCTTGAAGTTTCAACCTTCAGACGATCTCTTCCTCCATGTCCTACAGCGACGTGTGACAATTCAATGACATTAAAAATGTCTTCCACCAGCAAATAAAATTTAACTGGATCTCCGAGGGGTTATCAGCTTTTTTGTACCGCCAAATTCTATAACATTAAACCGTTTCATCCTTCTATACTGAGTAGATGTTTTTTTAGTTGCTAATATCGCATCCTCGACCTCTTTTAGAAGTAAATTATATGCATCTTTTGTAATGATATTATAATGATTGTCCTTTCCTTTCGCCAATTCCATAAGCTTCTTTAAGAATCGTTCTTGGGTACTAATTTCTGTCTCAGTTTCTGACATGATACGAAAGTATACAGTGACCCGACGATGATGTTCAATACTGGTGAACGTCATTGAGAGCGCAAAAAAGAACTTAGAATAAAAAACGGACAAATTCGCAACAAAAACACATAGGTACAACGACTACAACGAACACAATCGTACTGACGAAACACGGCATCACCGACAATATACGCTGACATCTATATCAATAACATATTATTGTAGGTATAATATGTCAAAGTTATCATATCTGCGTGATGGAAGACTAGTTAAAGTTATCTTAATTGATTTGATAATCGGCCGGTCGAATTATCGAGCAATATTTGTCGCGGTCGTTATTGCAACGACCGCAGCAGCTTATTCTCGTCCGCGATAACGTGACCGGACAACACGTAACCTACGTTCGAATACATGCATTTTAGTTAAAACTAGTTTTTACTGACTCATTTACACCTGCGGTTAATTCTAATTTAAACTAGTTAAAACCAGAATTAACTAAAGGGATTTGTGGAAACTAGTTAAAACTAGTTTTGACGGATTTCGGGTTTTAACTGTAACATATATATATAATCATATGCATATACATGACATAGTGAAGCCGTTTCATATAACTTCAAATTCAATAGCAAATTTTTTTTTTTTTTTTTTATTAAAAAAACACTTATTTATGCATCTAATGTTCTAATGTATAATCCTGTGTACCTAATATTAATATAAATATAAAAATTAAATTAAAAACCTTTTTAACTTAATTTTATACTATAATTTTTGGCATTTTATATTGAATTTTTTTTGCATTTTTAATGTATTTTTTAAGGTTCTTTAGTGCATTAAATTCAAAACCCTAGTTATAATATTATACAATGGTAAATATTTGTGCCAGCGTAAATATACTCTAAATTATTCACACATTTTACTGTCGATTGATTTACAGTATCCACGATATGTGAATATTTTTAATTTTTTTTATTTATATCGTGATAATATTTTTATCCTTATACCTAATATACATCGCGGAATATATATATATGTGTGTGTGTGTGTCATACGGTTTATTAAGTACATGAAAATAACTTCGTAACACCAGCGCGTGCACATGTGAACAATATACAGTATATGATATTTGTACATCGATGATTTTAATCACAATAACGTTGTGATCGTTACGTGTGGATTATGAAATATGCCATGCACATATACACATACACATGTACAAAATCCTTTAAACGAAGTAAAAAAAAAAAAAAAAATTAAAACGTTTAGTCGAAGGGCACGAGGCGTGTCAAAAATATGAGTCTGGATATTTTCTTCTTATTATTATTATTGTATCGTAAATATGTTTGAGTTTATTTTACATGGTACACGGCACACATACACACTCGGTCACAGATGTATGCGCGTTCGTTTCGTCATTGAAATATCTAACGCATCGATCAAAAAAAAAAAAAAAAAAATAATAATAAAAAAATGAAATAATGTTATATTCAAATTATACGGACACGTGCGAATCGGTAAATAAATAAAACATGTTACATTCAGCTGTCCGATGTGTCTCTATACAACGCACAACGCCGACGGAAAGATGGATAAAGTGCGAGGCGCGCCTCGAGCACGAAACGTCGCCGATCCGCAGACGCGAACGGTGTATTCGTTGCAAGGTGATTTACTATAACATTATCTCATTGAATATTATTATTATTATTATTATTATTACAATTTTTATTATTATTATTATTATTATTATTATTGTACACGCACCAGTCGCGGTTGAAGGGTGACGTCCACTGATCGGGCAACACAACCGCCTCGAGCGCGAACAAAAAAAATTAGTACATTTATATATAACTAGCAGAATAGCTCGGCTTTGTCTCGTGCGTTGTTGAACAATGTTCTTTAAATATTTTTATTTTATAAGCAAATATATTTATATTCAAATTGTTGATATCAAGTGTAACCCTCCCGTGTATACTATTTATTTACGGATATTTTATATCCGAACAATGTTGAGAAAATGACTGGGAAAATTAACAATTCTATGTAAATTATAGGCAAATGTTTATCGCATATTTTAGTAGACAACAAATTATACTTTCTTAAAATCACAGCGCGGTTACCAGGCAACTGGAATTTGCATAGCACTTCGAAAAATTAATTTTCAACAAATAAATTGTGTATTTTTGATCGGTAAATTAAAAACACATCTTCGATTCGTATATACATTGATTTATTGTTATTAGCCTAGCCATGTAAAGTATAATATTTTATATAATTTAACTTAATTTATGATATTTGCCTCCCAGTTATTTTCAACTTTAGCATTTATTTTTCATTAAAGTAGTAAAATAAACTCGAGTATTTGATTTAAATCGAGTAAACGATTTAAGTCGTTTAAAATCGAATAGAGTAGATTATTTTTTGTCGATTCGAGTCGAGTGTTCGAAGTTTTTACATAGTCAAGTAATCGTCCAACTGTAATAAATAAAGATGATTATAAAGATAATTATATAAATACAAACAGATAGAGAGAGCTAAAGATTTATCGTCTTTAATGAAGGAGGTGTGGATGTATCCACGCAGGATTCAGTGCATTGTAAATAGGTCTTTTAGACGGTAAAATTGAGTAAACTTTGAGTAGAGTTTAAATTGTTGGAAAACCGTTTGATTTTTGTTTGATGTACTCCGTAGTTATTGGTAGTTGGAAGTCTTTACGGAGTGCATCATAACGAACGAACCGAGATACATCAGGATTCGGCATTTTTACTGTGCACCCACGTACAAGTCAGATTTACGTGCATATTTTGAAACACGTGTTTGTACGATACAAGTACGTACGATAAAATACGTTATTACTTACGAGGTTATCGAACATTATTTTCACCAGAACAACTCTTATATTATTCGTTTGACCGTGTTGTGCGACCGCCTGTACCAGTGGGCACATATACGCTCATAAGTATTGCGTGTGTTACTGCGCGTACCTACACATCATATTAAAACCGTGCGAAGTCGATCGCGTAATACGTTCTCGAGTAGAAATGAACGTTTTACGAAGACGAAAGAGAAAAAAAATGAAAAAATATTTTGCTCTTCGATCTCGAAGTATAATTCGGAGAAAACGATCGATCGAAAAGAATTTTAATGTGTTACGATCTATCATGTAGCACTTCGCGCGGATTTGCGAAACAGACGTATCACGCCGGACACACGACCGTCGTTTTTCAACTCGTCGTTCCTATTACAATAATTTATAATTTATTTACAATTCGAAGGCTAAAAGGTAACACGCGCCGCTCTCGTAGTGTTTACGGTTACACGTCTTAAATCATAATCGCTGGATTCGTTACACCGCCGCAACGTTCACACGTTTTTTTCTTTTTTTTTTCTCAATAATCATAACGAAAGAATTCGCGTGAAAAATAAACTGCGCTACAGATGGAGAAGAGAAGAAGATTTTAACATATTATACTTACTTATGCATAGCCGTTCGTCATGAGCTTTTTTTTTGTTATTCGAGTATTTTTAAACATTTTTTAGAGGTTCGCGATAAAACGTGCAGTCGGTTGATGACAAACGTTGCTTCTCGAAAATGTTTGAAAAAGGATGAAAACGCTGTGTTTAATTGTTCTTCCTACATTAAAGTCCTGTACCGTGCTCTCGTATGTAGTTATCCACCAATTCTTGAACAATGGGAAAGAGCCTTGGTGAAAGTCTATAAGTTTCGCTAAAATATTCACTTTACGCGTTGAATTTGCTACACGTGCGAATATAATAATGTAATACGTACATCAGTAAAAATGTCAATCGCCAAGGGTCTCGGTTCCCTGGTCGATCCCAGCTAACCTTCGCAAAGATCTATGATCATTATCAATACGACCTGTTAACTCTCCGACCTTAAACTCGCAGTTGTCAACTTCCACGTCCACATATCTCTCTCCGCTATTGTTGTTTTGCTCATTTCCATGTGCCCCCACATTTTCCATCTACTTCATTGTAATACGTTTGCTAACGATGTGATCGTCAAATAGATGTTCCCCACGCATAATAACCATTTCTTATGTACCATACATTTGCAACCGTTGATTTATTCGCATGAACTATGCTGATTTTATTTATTGTATATTTTGTACAGTGAAAAATTCACTTTTTACGTTTGGCTCGCACAAAGCCAACAAATAGTTCTTAATATATTAAGTAAATTTTTATTAGAAATTAATTAATTAAGTTTTTAATCATTCCAATTCGACAATTAATTTCTTCGAAACATCTCAGCAGCACGTATAATTCCAGTTACCAACCAGAAAATATGAAAGATAAACATTATAATAAGACGTTTATAATTACTACCTGTCTGAACATTTAATTTCATTTAATTGTTAACACAGCTGACAGACCAGTCGACAAGATGCACTGCAGGCAGAAACTGGACGTTGAACGTGTTGTGTTTCCCATTCCGATTATCTCCGAGCAACATAATAACAACGGTGTGTCTCCATTTTCAAAAACTGTATAAAATCACGGAATTCGATAGAAGCTCTCGGAAACGATCGATTTCCCTAAATAATTTCTTCAGAAAACTTTTACCATCGATAACCCATAAGCGTTGGATTATTATTGATTTTTTTTGTTTTTACATTTTTAAAATTCCAAAACTTAGAAATAAAAGAAAACATCAACCTAAAACCATAGAGGAAATTACAACGAAACCGTATCCGTGTTCGACGGTACTTCGTTTTAGGAAGCTTTGATGCACACCGCGCATATGCGTCGTTTAAAATGTCATTTGTCCGCGTATTCAATGAGCTACACGCGTGCCGGAACATTTAGGATACGATGATTTATGTTACGCATGTTACGAGTTGGTGTACCGCGTTAGTCAATCGGTAAATTTGTATGGTAAATCGAACGCGCGTGCTGCGGCGGAATTGTGATTGTTACGTTATTGCCGTGTAGAAACTGATTTTTAATTTTCAAATCCGACAAATCTCTACCGCGCGGCAGTAACGGTTGAAACAACGTTATCGAATAATGACGACAGTGGCGGATCCAGGATGGGGGGGGGAGTTAACGTTAACCCCTCCCAAAAATCAGGAAAAATATATATTAAAAATCAATAATCGTATAAATTAAGAAAAATATATATATATTTTTTTAATGTATGAGGGAAAGTTTTATACATTTTTTGTATTTTTATTCGTACAAGAAATTAGTAATCAACGGTTTAAATTAGTGTATTATATTACTTACTAGTATCTTAATTTATTATCAATCACTGAATGCAATGTTATAAAAAGGGAAAACATTTCTCGAGATCCCCCCCCCCCCCCGAAGAAAATACTGGATCCGCCACTGAATGACCATAATGCCGGCTATAATATTAATCGCATCACGTCACACAAGCTCGCAGAACGCGCACTACGTACCGTGACTGTAATGTTTCCGAGTATTATACACCTGTACAATAAATTTATTGCGCGGTGTGCACTCGTTGATTCTATGCAAAACTGAACCACGAAATATTGTTCGTCGCGGATCGACGAAACCGCCCCGCGAACGATTAATAATGAAACAGGCGCACGAAAGCTACGATATCACGGTAAAAACTGCATTTCCTAGGCTCAACGATGTAAACGCAGACGCGAGATGTCCGGCGATGTGACTAATTTACCATCGTTATCGTTCGAAAATTGCCTTTTCCACCGGTTACGGTATGAATACGACACAACTACGACTAAAAGCGTGTTGCAATAACTGAATGGAAATCGTTTTCAAGAAATTCCGTTTCCTTTGTCAATTTATGTTTTAAAACGCTAAATGTATATTATTCAGAATAAACGTTCAAGGTAACCCTGGGCCTCCGCACGAATTAGTGAGGCTCGTCAATGTTTTGTTATCAAACCAAACGCAAAACAAATAAATATTAATACGTCTAGTAACACTGAATCACTGCTCTGACTACGTGTTTAACACAACTTTAACCTTCGGAATACACCAGGAATCGACGTCAATATGTAGCGCGTGCGCCTGCATAACAATTCAATACGAGAACTTTAAGTTCAAACATTTACGCTGAAAACCGAATAAATTCATTAAAAACATTTACGAACCCTGTGGTGGTATTTTCGACGCTTCGTTGCGGTGTAACCTCCGAAATCACGTTACTGCATATGATTTACAATTGATTAGAAAAAATATCCATCATGAACAATCGTATATTTTGCCCAAATCACCAACAAATTTGGTGGAATTGTATTTAAGACATTAGACAATAGGAGTGATTTATTATTAACGAACCGTAATGAAAACTTTTTGTTGGTAGATTTTAAAGACTCGAATATTTTATTATTTTATTCTAAACTTAACGTTTTTAAGCAATGTTAAAACAATTTTCGTTGATGAAACTTTCAAAAGTTACCCAAACCGTTTTACTCAAATCGATGTACGGCATGTAGATTGTTATTGTTCGGAAATAATCTTCGACCGTATAAGTTCGCACGTTGAAATATCGACAGTCAAAGATATCAGGATCGAAAATCGATAAATGTCAAAAAAAGTCTGAACAACTGATTAGTCAATAAAAATGCGTTCGACGGTTGCACTTAAAACGATAATCGACAACAGGCGGAAAAGGCGCGAAAATTCAAAAAAAAAGTGCGTCAAATCGAGAAAATCGTCATCGTTATAACACAAAATAGACGACCATGTATGAATTTTCAAGTCAGTTCAACTTTTTATAGAACAGATGACTGCATTCTTAGTAAAAATATAAATTAAAAGACTCTAAAATGGGGGGGGGGGGGGGTTGTATAATGATGTTAACTGACAACTACATTTTTAGTTTTTTTATTCGGATTGTATCTGATATCATATTATTGTTATATTTATATTCAATTAGTCCTTCAACGGTACATGGTAATTGTAAAAGCCGATTGGTGCATACGTACATGAATAAATACAAAAAATATCTGTACAAGCAACTAAAAATTCAAAGCCGTCAATATCGCGCGCGCGCACGATTCCTGTAGGTTTTTTCATCCGTAACACACGCTCGCACACATACACACGCACAAACACACAGGCACACATATATGTATATATAATTAGTGCATACGTTACGTTGTGCTGTACGAGTAACCGTCGCCAACAAGCAAATGGTCGGAAACGAAAAGCGATTTGACGTTTTCCATTCGCGCGACCGGACACGCGATGTTTCGGTGGAACAATGAGGATAAAATAATTTTTCTAATACAACTGTCAAATTCGACTTTGCCGGTGTACCGTGCGCCATCGCATATTAAAACCGCGGTCATCGCGTCCCCGGAAACGTCCAAAAACACCGGTGAACGCGACTATCTACTAGTGACGGGGACATATCCGGATTTGCCGAAGTACCACAACCCGAAATCCGAATAGTCGAGACGGTCCGGAGCTGTTTCGCATCGCTACTATTCTGCACACATTACAATAAACTGCGAACCGTCCATTGAGCAACAATAATGATTACTTGTAAACTGCGTACGCGAAATATTGTGCGACACACAAACATGTACGAAAATAAACAACGTTCGACGCGGTTTTTTTTTTGTGGTTTTTATTTTTCTATTCGTCGTTCTCGCGATCCGTTGGGATACACGAAACACTGAGATTTCGCGTCAGTCCGTCTTGTCATTAGCGTTTCCGTTTTTCGCTCTTTGCGTTACGCGAACAATATTGTTTACGAATAAACATTTTTGTTATCATGACGGACAAACAGAGTTTTGACTCGTGGCTCGAGATTTTTCGAGACCCCTTTTTCGCTCCCGGTACGCAAACGCATGTGAACGAAAATTATCCACAGCGTAATTGTTCGCGAGACGATAAATCATCGATCCCGTGCACGAACAACAGACCCTGACCGCCAGACGGTGCCGTGTGACGACGATGGTAACACGCGAACTGTCGTTCGCGGCCGTCGAGTTGCGCGAGCCGAGTGCCGCGCGTATACTATCAATAATTATCGTTATTCATATTTAATTACCTAGGAAATCCGAAAAATGAAACGACAACGCGGCGGATATCCGGATAATTTCCGACATTGCTAAATAAAAAAAAAATAATACAATTCCGTTCGCGTACGGGTACGCGATACGTTAATTTTAATGTACCACGAGTACCACGATAAGCTTGAGCCAAACGGGCACGATTTCAATGCGATGTGGTTTAGATTTTTGATTTTAAATCAAACGGTGTACACGGATGTTGCAGGGCGGTTTGTTATCGTCGTCAAGTGTAAAACCGTTCGAAAAATACGTTAAATCCGTAATATTACATATTTCATTACACATACGAGTGCGCATGCTCGTTTTACCTACACTTGAATACTATACGATTATATAATGAAAAACGTTTTTGTTCTGCCAACCATATTGTTGCTCGTAAGACACGTTAAAACGATCTATTGCGATTCACTTATCGGATACAAACGGACCTGCATCTTGTCGTTCATTAATGAATGGAACTATAAACCGTACAAACGAAATCGTCAACGAGGCCTAAAACATTAATTGGAAAATTCCTACGGAGAGAACAAAAATATATATATATATATATATATATATATAATACAATCCAACAGTAATAATAATAATAATAAGCCGCGACCCGGTCACCTGCGGCTATCGGTGACGTTGAAGTCTTCGGGAACGAAAAAACCGATGACGGCAGAAGAATGGATGCAATAATATTATAACAATAATTTATATATATTTATAATTTATTACACTACAATAAAACGCTCACGAGAAAAAATAAAACGGAAAAATCGTAAGCACATATCGTGATCGTCACGATCAACGAGCAATGATCAACATAATCAAATCATAATTGTATCGTAGCCCATTCATTAGCGGTCGTACCCTCCGTGCAGTTACGTGTTCCGGAGACAATCGAGTCGAGAGAAACTTAATCGGACTGTATACGTATATTAACAGGGGAACATAATGATTATAATAATAATAATAATAATAATTGTATACTGTACGGATATCCGATCCGACCCGTAGAGAAGAATATAAATAATTTTTAAACAAACCGTTTGAGAATCGGTCGCGCTAGCGGCGGATGACACTCATAGATAATTTGTACGGATAAAGAAGAACAATCGGTGAGTCGTTGAACGCGCGCGCGATTATGGTTCCAGTGATGATGGGAAAGGTTTTACGGGTCGCAAAAATACTGTTCGTTACGGTGACATTTTGGTCGCTTTTCAATTCTTCGGCGATTTTTTCGAACAATGCGAAAACAAACAAAAAAAAAAGTACATGAAAACCATCTACGCGAAAATGCCTTAGGTTAGTAGGCTAACCTAACTCGGCCGTACGGTTTACGTTACAATATTAACGTGTTGTACAGTCTCAGCGTTAGGCGGTAAAATTTGTAAAACGTTTTGTTCGCGTGAGCGTGAAAATCATGAACGGACAAATCGATTTGTATTTCCTTTGCCGCGTGCCACGAGCCTTGCGCCTTGACGGCGTGCAACGGTCACCGGTAGAAAGTCGTAATGTTGTATAACCTTTCCTTCAAATGCCAAAATGTCGTGCCGCCATCACGGTTTTGTTGCAGTACGCCGGGCTGGCCATATCGATTGATTCTTCGCCGTGGCACCGTCTAACATGATAAGTTAAAAATACAGTACGTGTTTGTACTAGATTCGTACGCGATTGCAAATCCGTGTCGTACGAACTCCAGGGTTTCGGACGGTTGTGCACTTAGTCGTATCGGCAAATATTAACGCAGTCTACTGCGGTAAATAATTGTTTTTCTATTTTAATTTCCCAATTTTTTGTCGCATTTAAGCACGTGCGTTTCGAAACGTTTTAGAGAATATTTAACACGGTCGCGCCCCGTCCGACCGGTCTCGTTAACGTCGCGCGAAAATAAAACGCGATGAAATGTAAGTAATGTGTAGGTACTTCCAGTAGTTTGCCGACGTCGAGCTTGTTGGTAGAATCGTCCGACAAACGGTTGGCGATTATGATACAATACAGTTCGATCGAATGCCGGACAATGGATCGAGATCAGAAGGTAATCGTTGTGTTCATTCCAACACGTCTCCACTTTCGGTTTTATGCGCGGTTTTACATCGGTATTATTCTACGCCATCAATAAAATGACTCAAATATTTTTTTTATTTTTATTAAAATGCATATTCAAAATTTATACAACAAGTAGTACAATAAGTACCTTTGATAATATATAATATAAAACATGACATGTATATATTTAGGGGGGAAAACCGTCCAGCAACAGTACCTCTTAATTAGTTTGATGGGTTCATATTACAGGGACAGTTTTTTTTTTTTTTTTTTTTTTAGTGTAATAACATGGTGGATATTAAGATCGCGGTACTGGCATGTGCAGTACCATCGGGGTGATCTGTTCGATAGAAAAATACATAAAAATGAATCGATTTAAATTGGAATGTAAAGATCGATTCACTTTATATGCGGTTTTTTTTTTTTTTTTTAATAAATACGAGTATATGACACTTTTTTCAGATATGTCTGTTAATGATGGGCGATTCTTGTAAAGAAATATACTTAAATCGAAATGAAAAGTTCGCGATAAGAGCAAATGGTTGTTTCAGCAATGTGAAAATATCGGAAATCGGATAAATAATTTATAATGAATCGATTGTCATAAAAATTGGATTAACGATTCGAATCGATCTTTAAATGATCGAATCATGGATTGATTCAAATAATCGATTCGTCGTATGAAAAAAGATCGATTCAAATTGCCCATGTCAGTACTTTATATTCGAACATTATTACGTATAAACATATACCTATGTATGCCTACGTGGCTTGTATTATTATTATTATTATTATTATTATGAAATCGCAACTGCGGAAATCCAATGAATTCAATACAAATGGCTGCTCATAATTATTGTAATAACAATAACGACGTCAACATTTTTATATATATAAGTTCGCGAGACCTTGTTGGATAGTTAGGTTATTATTATAACATTATTAATACGTGTAAGGACTTTGAGGCAACGGCCTGCGAAAAAAAGAGTTCGACGGACATTGATTGAAATCCGAGTTGGTAATTACTGTTGATATTATCTTCTTGTGTTGACAATAGGCGTGTACCACATATATACCTTCGTACTCCAGAGCCATAACACTGCACGTGTGAACACTCATTAAATCACTTTTAACACCGCGCGGGGCCGTGTTGTGTCTTACACGTAAGCAGGCACATCAAACAAATTGTCTGCGAGATAGAAAATTACGTTTTCAAATAGCCCACACGCACCTCGTGTCCACGACGTCGGAGTATTTGAAAATATGCACATACAAGTTCAACGCAGTAATGATCGGAGAAAATCCAAGCGACGGAGTAATATACGTCATCATATACGTACGCACACGCGAATATATTATGTGCGTGTTAGCAGAAATATAATATACGTATGGTCGGTATAAGTAGAAAATTTCAAATTGCGTAAAATTTGTACTAATTTAGAAAGTAGAACTAAAGATAATTGCAATGTTTAGATTGATAAATACAATATTCAAAGATATATGTTATTATGATGGGTTGAAGAACGAGTGAAATCGGCGTTTCCGAATTTCCGTTAAAACTTTGGCAATTATACCATTATAAATATACATTCGCTATGACATGGTAATATTAGTACTACAGCGCAAAATATAAACATTATACACGCGTGCGAATCAATATAGTATGATAATGATATTGTCTGTACTACACGTTCCGCAATCAGTGATTAAATCCGGGCCGTATTAAACACAATACGACTTAATTTATTACGCGTACGTAATTTGACGTGTACACGTAATCGTAATAATTATATTGTTGTTACTGTAATTAGATTTTTGATTTATTAATTTTTTAACGAGAAACGTTCAATATTATCACCTAACAGCGTTAGCTGCGTCGACGCATTACGATGTGTATTGCCCCAAGGTGCACTTGTGCAGCGAGAAACGCATTTGAACGCGCTGTATCATCGCAGGGTAGTGCAACTATTTTTCGAACACCCGTTGCAACGCGGGCTAAGCACACCGTGTACAATAGATTACGGTTTTGAACAGGTTTTAGGAATTTCGTACGAGCCCTGTACAATACAAACGTCTATAATGCAGTAGAAAAAAAAAACTGTATTTCAGCCGTTTCCGGAACGCTACGCGGTCCGGCAGCGGAAACGTCAATTGGGTAAATTTCATTTTATTATTGTATTACGCACGCGTACGTCATATTTGTTTATTTTAGCCCACCGTTATTATTCTGCGCGGTGATAATTTGAACGGTATTGTACGCGAATACAATTACAGTGAAACGCGTTGTGCGCCAGCATTTTCATGTACCTACCTATGGTATATTTATCTACGAGTGCCTGCAGATAGCCCGTGTACTTAAATACGTGACCGCGAAACGCACTGTTTATACGGTGTTTAGTACATTGTTCGGATTAATATTTTTGATTTCATATTGCGGCTCGTATTTTCGATTTTCACGCACGTCCTTGTTGGATTCCTGCGCGCGATGAACATGCATTTGTACCAGCGAACGCTCTGTGCCGGCCGGAGCGACATCAACGTGCGACCGCCATGGGAAAATGTTGTTTGGGAGCGTTTGCGGTATGTCGCTATGTTCTTCGTGGTTACAGATGATTTCGAACGGTATTGCACGGTTGCGAGTAGTTTAGGAAAACGTAGAGACGAAACTTTGAGAATTCACCTTTGGATTGCGATGATCACATATTACATTATTCGGAAAGATTTTTTTTTTTTTTAACGATATCTTAACAAGGCGATACCGGACCGATGGACCTTTGTGTCCGAATCGCGGTTACGCTTACGGATCGTGTTGTCTGAAAACTTAATACGCTTTTAACGCGTTCTTAACGATCCATGATCGATGACGGCCATCGCCTATAATGCAATTCCGTATTATACGGCGTATACATTACGCGCACTGGGAATCGAACAACAATCCCGCGTGCGTCGGACGTCCTTATCTCGATTTCTGTGCACCGGTGCGCGTTGTGTATGATTATGTTTGTAGTTTGTCAAACTGCAATATCCAGTGGCGTGCCGAATATAGGTCTAAATGAAGCCCAGGCATCAAGTTAAAAAGGGGTGGGTGGTTGTTGGATAATAATTTGTAAATCACATAATTATCGTATGTATTTAGGTAGATAAATATTGATGTATGAATTCTGAATAAGATGAATTTAAATATGGGTGGATGGATGGTAATCTAGACTTTGTAATTGGCATCAAAAAAAATTTTATCTCGGCACGCCACTGGCAATATCAATATCGTAACGGCGACTGGAGATGATTCCGAACGCGCGAGGCGGCGGATTGTTCGTTTTGCTTGCGTAAACGGTCGTGATTCGATTGGAAACGCGTTAATAATATTTAATCATTGAAATATTACCAAGTGTTGGACGTCTTGACCGTACGGTCGGTGCTGTTGCGTGCCGGTATATGGGTACGTTGTGATGACTGCGCTCGACGAAAAAGGACCGAAACCGTCCGGAACGGAAACATTTTTCCACGGGGTTTCGAACGCGTTTTCTTTTTATTTATTTATTCGGGATGACCCCGGTACAGGGAGCGCGAAAACTTTCCGTAATTCTCTCTTGGAACGTTTTCGACGGAGACGCAGTACAGTGAAATATGAAATAACCTAACCCGCGGCACAACTATCGCGGATTTCGCCGAACTTCTACGTAACACGTAACTGGTTAACTAGATTAATGCTCGTATGCAAATAAGCGTTGTTGCTGGATGTCGTTTGGAAATCGGGAAAAGACGCGGCAAACGGACCAACGAAACCGTTAAAAGTTTTCGGGAAACATTTCGACAGCGAAACGTGTTCAAGTGTACGTACACAAACATAGCGCGTTGTAATATTTAAACGTTTTCTCGTCCGGTGTACACACACGCTCGTGTGCGGATAATTTGTAGAAAGTCAACTGTGTCGCGAATGAAATATTCGTACTACCGTGTACAGGTATGTTGTTACGAAATCATTAAGCCCGAGAACACCTTGCAAAAATATTAATGATTGTTGTTGGCTACTCGTTAAGTAATATTGATGATAGAACTTCGCACGCGGTTATTATTATTATTATTTTACACGTAACGATTTTATTCAGAACATCGAAACGACGGACTGAATATGGAGACGTTTTATAATAACAATTAATTATTCAACTACGGATTGACGACCATTATTAGATTACAACACGATCTCAGCGTCAATATTTTACGTCGCGCAGGTACACGTTTATTTATTCATTGGCTGTTATTATTTTTTTTTTCGAACACGAAAACCGTATATTGTATTTTAGACTTTATCGTCCGGTGTCCGCCCCGTAAACGTAGCGGTACTCAACGCTTTTTCGCATTAATCATCCACTGCGATTTTCAATACAATTATTGAACCACACGGTCCTCGTTTTCGAATCTAATTGCGCAGTTGGAAATGCTCGTGCCCGTGCTCCGCCCCGCCAAAACAAACGCTGTGTCACACGAGCAGTAATTATTGCTACGGCAATCACTCTTGGCGGCGAGTACATAATATTTTTATTTTTTTTTTTGCGAACCAACGAGAAAAGCGTTCGCTCCGTACCGATTGGTTTTCGAACGTGAAACGATTTTCGTTTTGCGCGAAAACGTCTCGAAACCGAGTTGTCAACGAATAAATGTAGTTTTAATCCGCAGTCCGGACTGACGATAGCACGAAGAAAAGATGTTAAGATAATGTTATTGTTCATTGCGCGGTACGAGTGAAGAAAAATTGAACGACGACAACGTTTCGAAACAAACCGTCTCGTTTTTCCGTTTACACGTGTATTTTTCCTAGTTATGATGTTCTTAGAACCACAGTAGAAGCTTCAAGTTAGCTAAAAACGTTTAAGCAGATGGATGTGCCAAAAAAGTTACGCGTATCTCGGAGAGTTCAAAACGTTTTCATTAAACGCACCCGCAGAGAAAGAATGATTTTGGCCGAACAAGTTACAACAGACGTAAAAACAAATCGCTCGAGATTATTATATTTTATCGTATTATATCGACACGAGAATTATGTCGGAAAAAAAATAAAAATATATTTGTCACGTTCCCTACATTAGTACATACCTATTATACGAGTATTATGATACATGATTTGCAAAAGTACTCGGTATTGCATATTTTTTGCTGTGTTGATTATTTTTACAAATAAAACCTAATTTCTCTGAAAATATGATATGAATCATCGAATTATATTATAATAACTGATATGTTTAATTATTCGCTTCAGGTTTTATTGATAATTATGTAGAAAGTGATATCGAATTAATGTATAAACAAAGTTTTCACGGAAAAACTTACAGTGACTCAGCACGTAGGGTGCACATATATTCATTAATTGTACAGCCCTCGAATTTTTCCATTTTGTTTTTAACACTTTTAATCGGTTTTGTTATTTCGCCGTTATTATGCTGCTAATGTTTTCGATTATTGTCTGGTGCCATTCAATCGTCCTTGAAAATAAATACAATTACTTGAATTTTCTTTTTCTTTTTTTCTCCTAAACAAATCCGTCGTGTATTATCAATGAGATGACGTTACAGTGAAAAAGTCGTCTTTGTCCAACACGATTATTATACAGTTATACTCTTCACCGCATTTCCCTTATTGTGAATACACAATATGGATTAATGTTTAGTAACTAATTCATGTAATATTGTTATTTATCTCAATCGATAGACTGTGACAAAATATACCGTGAAACATATCTAAAGCAATAATATGATTTAATGTTTTGATCGGTGCTTGTTTCAACGCGCTATAATTGATATTTTTCAATCGAATCATTTTTCATTATTCAACGATTGTTCAGCGTCTTAGTTTCAGACAAATAACAATGATATCATTTTTTTAGTAAGCGTTCTCAATAGACTACGGTATACCACATATATTAATAAATTTAACCTCGAATGGTCTCAATGCACGAGGTACGAAGAACAGTTCTATTGCAGTGGGTGTAACGCACCGACATACGACGTTTGACTCGATTGTTGCACGCTCTTGGATGCACATAAAATAATGACTTTACCCTTATTGATGACTTACTATCCTTGTGTAGACCGAGGAAAAAATGTTTTGATTCAACACATTAATTATATTGTCAACTCCGTAATGGTCGATTAACGGTTACGATTCCAATTGGAATACTAAACTGTGTGTTTTACGTAACATCGATGAAATTCATTTATGATATTGAACTGATAGCGCCCTACATATGTTACTCATGCAACTAAATAGACTACGTACAAATCATATAGCTCAAGGCCGCGGGGACTTGCGATTGAGTATCAAAATAATTTGTTCTTTAATCGATTTTATTTTATTTTATCGTTTTATTATGATAATCGTTTAATCAGTTCTAATCTTTATTATTAACGTATATCGATTATGATAATATTATTAAAGGATATACATTTGGTAATTATACAAAAATAACTTATTAAATTGACGATTCGGTAGGTTGATATTTCTGCATTTGGCGTGTGTTAAAATTAAAGTTTATACGATTAATGAATGCAATACAAATATTTGATGTATTAGATTATAATTATATATTACATATTACAGATGTATCTGAAGTGTTATTAAATTATCATTCAAATATTTGTACACTCGTAAAATTTAATTGTACATTTTTGCTTTTAAATTACATCGCTTTGGCGAGTGCACAGACAATGCGGTCATGTCCCGAGTTATATATTTCGAAGACTTCTTTAGTTATTTAAGAAGATCCCGAGAATTGAGAATTTACGTTAGAAAACGATGTGTTTAATAATTTGATATAAATCCATAACAGTTCGCACGTCGACTCATTATATATAACAGGGATGAGCAACTCAAAGTTACTAGAAGGCTAATTTTTAGAACTTTAAAATCTAGCGGACTATAGTCAAGAAAGAAAAAATGAAAAAGAGATAACATTTATTTTAATTAATTAAATTTTAAAACTGAACCAATACAATAAAATAAGTGCCTAATATCTACAGGAAAGTTAGCTATGTTGACATAAGTAAAAATTACAATTAAGACATTTAATAGCTGGAGTTAAATGCTAGAGAGAAATATAATGTTTAAAGTTTACGATCTGCGTAAAAATATTACTTACCGATAACCGCTAAAATGTAATGAAATGATTTGAATATGTAGCATGGGCTAAATAAAAAAGGTCCGCCAGTTACCCATCCTTGATGTATAAGAATGGGATACGAAAAAAATCACTGATTATCGTTCTCGATATTAGTAATTTTGAGAGTGATACATTCAATGTAATTACGTACCGGTATAATATACTGTTGTTACATTATTTTTCACTGACCCTAATGGTTTTCGATATTTATGTACACGTCCAATATACAACCACAATAATATTATATTATGCGTATAATACATGTTGTAGGCTTACCTATTTAAATTTAAATTTTGTGTACCTAATACACAGTACTTAAAGAGCGTGATTATTGGGATTTAAAATATAAAAAAACCTGAAGTCACTCGGGTAAGTTATGAGAACTAGTGACTGATAATAATGATATCAGTGAATAAATATGTTCTGATAAATTTGAAATATCAATGTATCTACCATTCATTTTGAAAAACGATTCTGAGCCAAAAATATCGGAGGAAGAGCCACTTCAGTGGTACCCACTAGGATTTTAGAAAGGGTCAAATAATAACTTTTAAAATTACTTGCGAGCCGCATATATTTTTAATAATTATGATTAAAATGTATAAAAAGAAATTATAATAAATAATAATTTAATAGTCTATAATTACAATATTACAAATAGTTCATAGTTCGTAAAAATTATTAAATTTATTATACTAGTGTATTTATAATAAAATAAAATACAATTTGGAACGATTTATTAGTATATTTATATTTATGAACAAAAATAATAGGATAAGATAAATAAAAGTTAATAAAAATGATAAATACTGATAAATACCGATTTCTACTAAAACAAAACAACACTATAATTGTGTTACGATTTGATTATCATCATATAATAGTTATGATAATGTATTTAAATTGTATCGTCAATAAAATTTGCATTAAAACAAAAGAATAATTAAAGTAATTAGCTATAAACATTTTAATTGTCATGCCATTATTACAGTAATATTTCTACTCAACCTTATATGAATAATGTCTCGAAGACTTAAACGCTTAATACATAAATAGGTTTTCCTGGTGTAGGTCTGTAGGTAAGGCATAAGATAAAAATTCTTGCAGAGAAAATTCAATACTAAATATTGAATTAAATTCTGTAGGTAGATAATAAATCTAAATAATGTGTTTTGCAACAGCTTTATTATTTTATTATTACCCACTGCAGTTAACTATTATCATAGATTAAATACACTATTAGTATTATTATTATTATTTAATCTATGATATTGTTAAAATATTAACTAATATATACCATCAGTTAATTAGTGCTAAATATTTATAATTATTACTAAATAAACCGTAGACTAAATCAATCAACAACGAGGTAAGTATAAATAATGAAGTTTAACTTAGCTTATCATAACATTTAATTATATGATCAAACTACTGCTAACTAATATTAACTACAGTTAACTATTATCACTCTGTTCTAACTATAGATAATTACGTCTAAATAAATCATTTATTTAACTACTAAGTTATAGTGATGTAATTAATTTAACTTAGCTGTTAACTATTAACTATCAAATTGATTGTTAACTAAACAACTTTTAATAATATATACTACCATACTATATGTATATAATCGTAGGCTTGTAATGAATCCTGTCTCATTATTCATACGTGTAAAAATTAAAATCGAAGAAGCCTAAAAATAATTCAGTGACGTATACCGGAATACTTTGAATACAATTTATGTACCGTATTAGCTTATATAATGTCAAAATCTGATTTATTTTTGTTGATTTGTATAATACAACATTTGGTTTGATTTTGACCAGTATATTTTTTACAATACTATTAATAGATTATATTATCTGATACAGCCAACAACAATAATTTTTTGTTTAAATTATAGTAGGTATACTTGCATAATTGTGCGAAATTTAAGGGATAAAAATTAAAAAAAATGCATATAACTTTAAACGAAGTCAAATATTTTACGGTTGTTGTAATAATTCTTTCCCCGGCCATGACAATTCCATACGAAGCCGGATTGTTCAACTAGTATGTACATATATATTAAATATAAAGCAAACATTAACTGACGTTTTATTTGCATCTCCTTGTTAATTTCTTTTTTTCTTATCTTCGAATAATGCAAGTACTTCCATACTTGCACTTACACATGCATTTGCACATGTAAATACCAGAGTTTGACGTAATTTTACGAATTTAAATCATAAAATATATTATTCAAATAATAATTCATAGCGCTTGTATTATTGTATTATTATTATTTACAAATTAAATAATACTGTGTTCAGTTGCATACATAGTATAACGAATTTTCCATGTTATCGTTTTATTAAATTGTGTTGAAATTCTTTAAAAACGTATAAATTATATTAATCGGAAAGGTATGTTAAAAAATAACACCAGTCAATATAACATGAATTTGATTTTATAACTACGTTCACTTTATCGTTTTTGTTCGAATCTAATTCTTAATCAATAGAATAGAAACTATGCGTTTTCCAATCAATTTTATTTCATCATTCGCATCATATCTTCTTTATTAACTTTTTAATTAAATTGTTTTGACAGTTTACGAGCAATAGAAATGTTATTTTTATTATGATTTCATTAATACAGCAAATCCTATAATCATATAGATAATAAGTTTATATCTTAATATAATAATTTGTAACTATTTAATTCATAGAAAGAGTAAAATTAAAATCGAGATGCATTTAGGGTATTTTCGATTTAACAGCAATAAAATCTAATAAGGAATATTAAGATTTTTTGATTTCAAAACGCGTATCGCAATACAATTAGTATACATAAAATTAAGAAACTCAAGATACAGTTAGAGATAGATACAGATAGACAGACAGTAAGACGGTAAGAACGAAGAATTGTTCTGAGTATGATAAATATTTTTGTATGTTTAAAATGTTTATTCAAAACGGGCAACTGTCGGCAGTATGTCACTACGTACGACTTGTATATTGTCCGCGATGCATTATTATGAATTACTATAAGTGTACAAAATATATGATATTATTTCGTTAAAAGTTATAAAGTGGGTGTCTAATATATATTAACCTTGAACCAGTGTCAAAATAAACAGCACTATCAACGTCTAAAATGTTACGATATAATAATGGACTGTGACCTTTACAAAAACTTAAGTTTAAAAATGTAAAACTCTGTAATTGTTATATTAGCCTCTACAGCTCTATATTATTATGAAAGCATTCTTTCGGGGATTTGGTACCTATACGATACACCAATCAATATACACATCATTTTATATTTGATTATTATGATAAAAAAAATGTATTTTAAATTCGACAAAACCACATGTTTTGAAAACTACACAATTTCGTAATATCCAATTTTGTTACAGCATAAATGAATATTGTGCTGTTTCGTTTTGAATTCAATAATGCGTAATAAAATTCATCCATCATAAAATGTATGTCATTGTGGTCGTGTAATTGATTTTTATACGTTATATTCGTTTTCGTCAAACATCCAATGTCCTTAAAGTATTGCCACTGTTTAAAGTTTTACCGTAGCAATAATTGTATTAATTGATTGGTCAACCCCGTGTACCGAAGATCGAAGTAGTCCGTACTAAGGGTTTTCGACTGAATGAGTTTAGATAGAGTTTAGATTTAAATTAGGCAAAATATAACCAATGTTTAAAACTAACGTTTTAGTGCAATTTCAAATACACCGATATCTGTTCCAGAGTTTTTAGGGTGATATAGAGACCGTACTATAGAGAACTATTTTTTTCCCTTACCGGAACAAAAATATTCTTTTTGTGCATTCGAAATACTTACCTACATTACAAGTATCAAACAATTCATTCAATAATATTAGCCAATTAGCGATTAGTTTAAGTAACCTACTAATGAGAAAACAATTTTTTCACAATATCTATTTGTGCATCTGAACACAATGCGAAAATAGTTTATTATTATTATCATTATTATTATTGATTATTTGACAAAAGAATATTTTCAAACTTCACAGCCGGCACAGTAAGTATAAATGAGATATCTAACAATTTTAAATTTATATGACATGATAAAGTGAAAATTGAATTCACATTTCAAATTACATTATTATTATTATCATCAAAGATTGTATAAACGTTAAACAATAAACGTCTAAGAAAAAAAACATAAACTCCAGTTGATCTATTGTCAATTATTTATATTTTGTTTTTTTTTCATTACGACTTAGGTTGTAATAATAATATAATAACGTGACATTAGTTGGGGTTTTTATTTTTTTTTATTCAACTGTAAGATTGGTCTTTGGATCGATTTAGTCGTTTAACAAACGTTTTGTTGGGTTATTTCTGGTTTGGGATCTTAGAACCGCTTGTAGTTTTATTTTGGTGAGTCCAAATTTTCTGAAAATGTTAGTTATATTATTGTTCGATCATCAATCTTTAATATATTTTCAATTTGATACATTGAAGTGTTAATTAATTAAGAATTACAACTAGTTATATATAAAATAAAAATGTACGATTATTTTTATTTGTTAATCACATACACCATGTTATGTACTATTTAAAATAATTCTGTAAAACTTTAATACTTCGAATGAAAATCATATCATATTACACTAGGCCCTAGTGACTAGGGTATTTCTCACTTTTTCAATCCATCGATACTATTCCAAAATTAATATTAAAACAATTTTCATCACTGTATTTGAACCGAATAAAAAATTCCAAATAATTGATAGATCTAGATTTGGAAACGTGTTTATTACATATTATTATATCCTAAGACACTAATATATGCAGACGTAAAAAAAAAAAAAATACTGTTGCATACTTTATCTGAACATTTTCAAAACATTAATTTTTAAATGCCAAAACAGTATGATAAATAAATTGTTTAGTTGTAAATCGTCGTATTATTCCATGTGAGTTGTTCGATGGGTAATGTTTAAGGATGGGTAGTTCGTGAGTAAGTTGATTCAAAGAGTCGACTCTTTTATGTGAACTGGATGAGTTGAATCAGTGTGCCATAATTTAATGACTCAATAACTCAATATTAACTGTATATGAATATAGACATATTGTATATATCTGTGGTGTTACCTCGTAGTTTTTATCAGTTCCATAAGTAATATTATCTGAAACGAAAAAACGTTTAGTCGATAAGACCTTGTTGAAAAAAGAGGTGATTCACTAAATCAAATTATTGGAATGAAAAGAGTCAAGTAAATCGAATCATTAAGTTGAATCGAAATTCCCTTCTCTAGTAATGTTTGTTTAACAGGTAATAATAATAGCATTATTTCGATTTCGATGTAATAAAACACATTGCTTACTGGGCTTAGCATTTGAGAAAAAAAAATCCGGCGATATATGATGATGACCAAAATAGATTAAAACAACATTTTCTAAAAGTACCCGATAACAATCAGATATTTTCACTTTAGATGTTATTCGTACTATTGCACAACGCAATCGGTTTCTATAATTGTTAGTAGATATATTAATTGTTATGATATAACATTTTGAACCATGAGAAAATGTGATTGCAATTTCTATTAGTAAAACGAAAATATTATAATTATTTCAAATAAATATACGAGAAAATTTTTCGTTTAATATCATGGCTAATCCATGGCGATATATTTTAATGTAACATACAAGTTTGGTAAAAATCTGGAAAGAAAATTATAATATGATTACGTTGTTGCATTCTTGAAAAATGAGAAATCAGAAGTTAGACAAATGGTTTCCAAACTGTGAGGCACGCCTCCCTTGGGAGGTGTAAGACAAATATTTATTTTGTATATCACATTATCATATATTTATTTTTAGATAAACTATAATTTGATTATATTTAAATAAACAAAAATGTTGGTTAAATAATTCATGGGAAAAGTAGTTGAATTTTTTTTTTATTTTGGAAATCCAAGACCCAAAAATGTTTGAGAATTGCTGAATTATACAATACATAACAGATCATGTATAACATAATGATAAAGGTATATGTTTTGAAGTACTTTTTTTGCTTTGGTGTCTTCAAATCTCACATTTAATGAAAGTTATTAATACCATACACTTTTTTTTTCAGTGGCAATATTTACGATTCTTTCAGACCGAAATAAGAGTAAACTTATAAAATACTAATTAGTTCTTTAATCAGTAGTTTTTTTAAATTTTTTTTTATTGGATACCTACATATGTTTTCAATCCATTATAGTATTATATATTTATTAATGTAATGCTGATTACGTTCCAATAAAAAAATAAGAAGCCAGAAAAAGAAAAACGTGAATAATTGTATTATTATCACCCCATCGCCGTTTAACAGTTTTTTATTTTATGTTAGTACCTCACACGCGTTAAGACCGTGGTCAGGCATTATTATTCATATCTGTTTATTTCCGCTGATGAAACTACTTTGTTTTTCAACATGAACCCGTTTACAGTATTGTTGTTTATTTAATCAAACGTGCCATGCAGGTTGGCCGTATATCATTATAGTCGTGGGAGTTCAAATACATAAAATAAGTTCAACACTTTCAGTGAGGAAAAAATATAAAAATTAACTAACAAAATCCGTCATATTCGGCGAGTAAAGTGCACCGTTCCCGTGACAACGATCCGATTATCATTGTTCGATCATAGTAAAATTATAGTCTTAGTCATGGTATTAACCTAGGTTTGCAATTTATAAGAAATTAAAAGCCAGTACCCCTCCCCCAACACATTCGTCAGAATATTCATGCCCCTGCCGGGAATTGAAAAATATCGGGACTGTGTATTGAAAACCGGCAGTTTCCCGGCGAAATCGGGACGAATGGCAACCGTATATTAACCGATGGCTGTTTAACATGAAAATCACTGATTTCGGCCACGATTTTACCTTGACAGCAGTGTCGGTTCCAGCTGGTACGGCATTAAACATTTTTTCCAGTGGAGGCAGAGTGGGGCAAATATTTTTTTTACATGGGCTTCGGTTTTATCAACAAATACTGAGGTAATTTAAATAAAATATAAATATTTTCGTATCATATAACTTAATATATACGTACTATTATTTTCGTAACATACAATCACAATTAGATGAAAACGAATAAATGGAATTAATCATAAGTAAATTGCCAAAATAAATGTATACAATTCAGAGTCTATCTAAAAACTTAAAACGCAAATCTTCGAATATACAAGTGTATAAAAATAAATCACAAATTTTAAAAAGTACATTTCATAAACTTTTTGATGTAGCTCTTTTCAAAATAATGTTTAATGACTTTATTACATCAGACATATTTTTCAGTAGGTGGGGGCTGATGAAGAGGTTGAACTGTTTTCTGGGGAGGGCTAGATCCCCCCTTATTTCCGTTGGCACCGTTCCTGGGTTCCAACAGGGTGAGCATCTCTGCCAGTATAAAACTGTTTCGCCTTAACCTTGTAAATTAATATAAATTAAGTTTTCGATCAAAGTGTACTAGATAATACATTTTTTCAATCGTAAAATTATATGATTTAATTACTAATATGAAAAACATTTTCGCGATCAAGGTTAGCCGTAGCAATTTTCCTCCAAAAATGAAATTCTTTTTTCCCCACTGACCATTTTCTTTAAAGAAATAAAAATATAATATAATACATCTAGACCATTTCCCTTCAATTACCATTTTCTTCCAATAAGGATTTATAAATAAAAATAGGAAATGTTTATGTTTAATGCGAATTAAATAACTATCAAAAAAGAATTTATATGAATAAAAATAGCTTACCAAGCAAAGGTGTTAGTTAAATATTTTAATATTTTAGTCAAAACAAAATTTTGAAGGAAAATGGAATCCAAATTTATTTTTTAAAAAAAGTATCCCCCTAGTCACACAACAACATTTTTCACAAGGCTTTAACGTTTTGTTTTACTCGATCACGTGTCAATTTCGTGAATTGTACTCGATTTTTATTCGTACAGTGCTCTCTGATGGCCGGCAGTCCACGAGAACATGTGTCACGGTGCCAACCGGTAGATGGGTCTCTTGTGATATTTCATGTACACTCGACTTCAATTGTTAACTCAGAGACCTGGATTATAACATGTACTTATTTACTGGAAATGTACTACCGAAAATGGCAAACCGTTGCGTGCAAAAAACACAAACTACAATTATTTACAGTTTAAGCAAACGTTGAACCGTTTCAATAAGGAGATAATAAAAAAAAAAAATTTGTAAAGTTCAGTGTCTACACTGAACGTTTAATATTGTTCGAAAACATACTAAATTAACTTATACGTAATACAATTTATGATTATACCAGTGGACGATCATGGCATAATTAAAAATACTCCAAGTTGGAAAAATTGGATATTAGGCTTTGTTTTACAACATGCATAATATAATAAAGTATTAAGAAGAGACTCATTATTATTGTAATTACTTTAGCAAACGGAGGAAGAGAGTTTAGATACACGACGAAAAAAAAGACATTATTTAAAAAGAATTGTTTTTAAAAATAAAAGACCTTATTTCTCGATATAAACCTGTTAATCGCTTAATAAATGGAGCAAGGAATAATATTTACAAACAATCGCATTCAAAATTATATTTTAAATACTATTCTACTATTCTAGTATTCTAGTATTTAAAATACTGTTAAAATAAGTTATTTATTATATTATATATAAATATAATATATTATTAATTATTATAGCTAAAATACTACGAGGACGCGGGTTACGATAGTTGCCTAAGGACAATACTGTGTACACGTTATCTATTATATTACGATATATTTTATCATATTATAAAATGACAATTCTTGAAATAAAAATCAAGACGAATCAATTCGTTAAACAATTTTATACGTTGTCCAAAACGTACGCAAAATATTGAACAAAGGGTATTTTTTTGTAAAAACATTATCAGACATAGAAAAAATTAAGAGTAAAAAAATTGAAATAAGATTATGATTTCACTAAATTTTTTTATTTATCGCACAATACATATAACAGTACTTGTATTGTATACTAAGACGAGAACACGAAAGATTACTTATTCAAACATAATCAAATATGCGCTTGCTTGGTGAAATCCTCCCTCGAATTTTTTAGTCAAAATCGAGGGAAAAACCGAAGAAAATCGAGAAATAACGTTTTCCGCGAAACGCTATTGGCGTCCGACATTCGACGTTGTGAAAAACACATCAGGTCTTTCGGCGCAGTTGTACGAAAGTGTTCACAGGAAATCAATCAGGTTTCGCTGAAGACTTTGGCGAGCGACACGTGCTCCAATGGTGAAACGAAGCACCCGCTGGTTGGTTACGATGTTGGATGTGCACCCTTTCGCATGCAACATAGTTTATTTTTTCAAAACTGTTTTATCGAAACGACCAGTCAGGATCTTTATCGAAATCTTTTTCGTATGGCAGGGATAGTTGAGTGCAGTAGCACTTGTACCCAATTCTCTGAGAAGATTATTTTCACATATGCGTACTTCACTCCCAGTGGAGTGGATCCGGTGCGGGACACTGTAGGCAACCAGAATGATGGCAGGGGTGAGAGATTACGGAAAGTTCTACAGAATATTTTTTGCATTGAGTCGGATTTGAACTGGCGCTTAACATAGTGATGACTGGAGTACGGATTTTGAAGGCATTTTTTTTCATATTGCTCTAATACGAAACTATGTCAGCTACAAATATGATTTATACTACTTAGAATAAAATGCACGACATTTTATTTTGCTTTTTTCGCGTTTATTGTATGTTATGTTTATTGTATGCTTTTTTTTGATATTTTGGGTACCTACTACTATTTACTTTGAACCAAGAACATCTAATAAGAAGTCTTGTATTTTTATTAGTTTTCGAATAAATACAATATTACATACTCATTTTATTAGTCTTATTAATTATTACTAATTTTTAAATGGTATAAAATTAGAAAATTGTAATTGGTGTAACCGTATAAAATTAACAAATTAAAACGATTCTAAAACATTTTAAAGATGGAATTAATGGTCGGAGAAAGGCTATTTTCAATGTTGATGGAAGTTTGTGGTAGATCCGAACAAACTAAGTTTGTACGCGAATATTAACAAACAAAATGGTAGGTTGTGAACATTCGTTTAAACAACAATTTTTACTCGGTACAATATATTGTAATTCTTAATTTTCTACAATTGTTTACATTTAGAATTGATTAAAAAATAATCTTATATAAATACTAAATTATGAATCAAATAAATATAATAATAATGTTCTAACTAATTCCCTAATTTTGGTTTGAGTCTAAAAAAAATCCGGTATATATGGGCAACAATTATACATATTAAATAATAATAAAAATAATTGTCTATACAATAAAAAAATTAACTAATTCTGATTTGGTTAAAAAAAAATCGGCATTTGGGCAACAATTACACATAGGTAAAAAAACATGTAACCATTAATATTCTACAAATAAAAATTGAAACAAAACAATAAAGGCAATCACAAAAGAATTTAAATAAATTATAAATACATGTGTATATAATAAAATACACATATACGAGACATTAAAATAATATTTTACATTTTAAGTTCCTTAAAAATATAATGCAAATAGGTAAATTAACAGTAAAAAACAAAATAAATGTAAAAAGAGGATTATGGTTTACAATTTTATCGAAAATTAATGTATTATGAGACTAGTGTTGATTTATAATGGGAACGCAGGAGGCGATTAGTACTTGTTTTCAGTATTATATTAGTAACATATTAAGTCTGTATGATAGATAATGGTAATAAAAACAATCTGAATAATATGCTTAACATTTAAGACATAAGAAAAAAATAATTTTTCAAAAATAATATAATTTGTCTAACAAAGTATATAGGTAGAAAAAAAAATATTACAATATTAAAGAATTATTTTTTTAGTACCTGCGTCCTCAAAGGGAGATAAACGTAAAACATATTGGAAAATAAAATATTTGTAAAAAAAAAAAAAAAAACAATTAATTCCAATATCACAATGATTATAACTACTAAAGGCTTTTTATAGGAAATTTTAAATTCGTTAACATATCACAAGAATCCGGTATAGTCGAAATGTGAAAATTATCCGTAACTTCAAAAACGTTCCAAGAATGACTTAAAGTTGGAAAAAAATTGAAACGTAGAATGTGTCCTTTAATCTTAAACACTTAAATTAAGTATTGAATTTAAAATAATCCGGTATTATAATAGCAGCTGGTTCGTCCGATTCCAGAGGCCTGAGCGCGTATAATAGACTATTATTAATAGTTATGTTAAAATTAAGCGAACATTTTTCGATATCCTAGAGTACATATAATTTATCATCGACTGAATTGACCAGATGCGGAGATCACAAAATATTCTTCGATAATAATAATAATAGTAATAATTATAATAATAATAATGTATGATATATAATATTGAAATATTATACGAGATGATGTTCAATAGAAACTTGCGCAAACCGCGACGGACTGTTTATAAATTAAAATCATACACGATGTAATAATGCATTGTAACATATAATTAGTCCAACCGTTAAATTATTAATTATAAATAAGATTAAAATTATTATTATTATTATTATTATTATTAGTGCGACGGCGGTCGCGGTGACTAAGTGATTCTTCGAGATAATGAGCATCGTTCGATGTGGCTAAGCATTTTGTTGATCACTTTCAGCCGAACTTCTATGCTGGTGTTTGCTATGAGGTTCACCTGAAAAATAAAATAAATCGTAGTAAATATTAGTTTCGTACGCGTTAGCTGTTGTAGTACATAATTATTATTAAATAATAATAATATAATAAATAAATCCGAACACTGCGAACGCGCACATACGATGCTTGTTTAAGTAATTGTTTTCCATGAATGTACGTTTGGATATGAGAAAAAAATATACTGAAGTATGCCGTATCATTTTGTGTACAAAACAGTACAAGACCTGCAGTGGTATAACAACGTACACGAAGGGCGCGCTGTGATTAAATAATGATCAAGTTGTAGGACGAAATCAACATTTTTATGGTGAACGGATCACTCCTTTTTGTACAAGTCTGTGGTATAATTGACAAGAACGCGGTTATAGCCACGTCTTCGCAGTATGTTCATAATACATGTTAACCGCCCTAAACAAACAGGTTTCGGTGTCGGACCCTACAGGAGAACGAGTGATCATAAATAAGTGAATATCGTGAGACACTATCTCCCTCGTATCAAAAGATGATTTCCGCGTACAGGAATTCTTAATATAAAAATTCGAATAACTTTGGAAAACATTGGATGGATATTTGATCTCATATGCATGGGATGGTCAGGCGAGCATGAAATTTCGGTTTAAATCTTTCGACCATTATGGATGATTTTTTTAATAGAATTTATACATATTTTAATTTATATATATTTATGTTAACCTACGGATTGAAAATGTCATAATATTAAGTCTATTCGACTAATTCATTTAATATTTTCGATTTTAATTAATTTATTCGATTAATTCTCCGAACACATATTTTTATATTTTACTGTTATCCTACCATCAAAACATAATTAACTAAGAAAACTAAAATATTCATATGTACATTTGACTTAATTTAATTCTTGAAGGTATTTCAACGGCTAGAATTATTAGCCATCTATGTTTAGTGGTTTACTTTAGTGTGGTAGGGGCGTAGTAGCTTAATTTATTAATAATAAAAAAAAATTAGTTGTTAACGAAATACTTATTTTTTTAACTATTCTTTTATTAATATTAGAAAAATGTTAATTACTAATATATAAAACACTATTGTATTCAATTAAACAGTACCGTTTAAATGTTCAATGAATTCGTTTTCCATTTTACAACAAAAACAGGCAAATGTTAAATTGAACGCACCTATATATTATATACGGCACTAACGATCTACAGTATCATAGATTTAATTTATACCGCAAATAAATTACTACATTTATTTAAATTTTTATTTATTTAAATTACTAAATTTATTTAACCAACGACATCCCACAGCACATCATAGCCGATAAAAATCGTCTCATAACAAGGTACTGAGGTAGGTTATAAACTTGTACATTGAGAATATGTTGTTAGATATTTATAAACCATACACAATGATCGAGCGTTGCATACCAATCACTACGTGGGAAATAAATATTTATAATTTACATTGACTAAATACTTTGGGCTATATTTACGATCAGTCGACTATATTGAATATTATATTACGTTTCGTATTAAAAAAAAATAAAAAATAAAAATAATTTTGTGCATTTTGATTGTACATTTTCACACAACGGCCTTTTGTGGGTTCACCATTATTTCGAAACTTTTGCGCCACAGAACGTCCAAGGGTAAGTGATTTTACCAGTTGATCTCATAGCACCATAACAATTATGTATACATTAAACCGAAAAACCCGATATACAACGAATACGTTATGAATAAATATTACATAATATGCGCCGTAAAAAAAATCTTGACCGCGACAAAGCAGTAAAGATCTGGGACAGCTCCAAGGGGGCTTAGGGACCGTGGCCCCCTCTCAAGCCCGTACCGTATTTATAAAAAAATGTATATTGTTAACAAAAAATGCATATTATAATATGTACTACCATACGACACGCACAAGTATGTAGATACAGCCATAGAGGTATGACGGTTGAAAGGAGTTTCTCCACATTTCGGAAACTAAAAACCAGGCTTCATTCAATGATGACTGAAGATAGACTATCAGCATTATGTCTAATTAATGTATATCATACCCGTAAAGTAGATATTCTAGATCAAATAGATCATATTATTGATATTTTTGCCAATTTTAAAAATAGACGACTTGAATATGTGTTGTAAAAATTGTTGTTTGTGTTATAAGATTTTATAAAATTATAACTTAGCCCCCCCCCCCTAATCAAGGCTTTGGAACCGCCCCTGGTACAGATTATTATTGTTATAATATTATTATTATGTCATCACCGGTACGTTTCAGTTCGGTTTGACCGAGTAGATTTTTTTGAAAGCCATCAGAAATGTTTAAAAAAAAAAAAAAAAAAAATTCTCTTGTACGTAATTAACGAGGGAGTACGCGGATACACTGTTGCGCGATAACGAACTAAGATGCCGCGTGTGGGCAATATTTAAATCCTATAGACGAAATCGAAAAATGTTATCGCGATTACATATTATTATATAATTATTATATTATTATTATATATTATTATATAATAATAATATCATATATAATATAAATTATTATATAATAATAATATTATATATAATATATATATATAAATAAAATACATAATAATATATATTATATTATTTTTATTATTATTATTATATTTAAAATATTGTCGCAATGCCGAACACGTAATTATGAAATACGCTTGAATACCGACGCAGGACGACAAAACGACTCGCACAAGCTTAAATTATTTATTTTATTTAATTAAATCGGCCGTACGTCTAAATACGCAGGTCAGTCTGTAGGGGTAGGCGACATAGTCCCACGCTTAAGGCGTCATTTAACATTTTTAAACTAAGAATAATTTTCAAAAAAAATATTACTGTATTGATATAACCTACTCATATGAAATTATGTGCGGTAATAAATTGTCAACTCTTCATGAATAAATATAATGAACTCAGAATTATGTCTATTGTATTTAATATTGCTTATGTAAAAATAATATTTGATGAAGTATTTACACGTAAGGGGCAGCAAAACTTAAGTTTGCCTAGGTGTAAGTTAACCGTTTGAGCCGTTAAGGGTCAATTGCAATGCGTAGAACAACGGTTGACAGATGATCTTTCACGAATAATAATCCGAAGGATAATACGTCGTGCGTGACATCTCCGCCTGTCATTCGGACCGCAATTATTCAACGATGTGGTCTAATCAGGTGTACACGTTTCATTTATAATATTTTACGTTCAAGCGATAAACATATTGCTCGTTTGACAACTATATACATATGTTACGAGTTTGACGACCCATTGAAAACCCGCAACAGGACTATAAATAATTAACTTTAAGAATATATTGTAGGGATTTCACTGGATAACTCTATCGGGGGACACTCGTTGCCTTTGACTGATACCCAACAGTCGCGTTACAATACGATAAAAGTGGCTTAACAACGAAAAATAAATAAAATAACAACACCGAAACAGATTAATTAATTAATTCGTACAACAGTATTAAGCAGAAGTGGGCTTCAAGTTGAAAGCTCCAACGTAAAAACAATATATAAATATCTCATTTATCGTGATCGACGCGATGTTAAGGATTTTGTAATGAAAATCGTCCACGTTTTTTGGCACGTCAAAGTGCTCGGACGGGAAATAAACGGGGAAAAAATTGCGTGAAACCATGCTGGTACGGACCAAATTCATATGATTAATCGTCCACGTTGTCATATTATTTTCTTTTTCGTCCCCCGCCCTAGTTAGTCCTCGCCTCGGACGCGTTCGGTTCCCATCAAGTAAACGCTCTTGCGTCACACTCGCGTCTTCGTCGACCGGGGTCCCATGTGCCGCGCGCACGGCACGCTGCCGGTGTTCGTTTCTCCGAGCAAACACCGGCCGGCACGTCATCCGCGGTACCAGGATCGCAGCAGTATCGGGCGCGTGTTGCGCGCAATGCGGTCGATGCCGCCGAACCGATTTCATCTCGTCTTCGATTTCAGTTCGGTTCTCAACGAAATCATCCGAACACCCGTCCGCCGTCACGTCGTGGTCGTGCGTTCGCCGCGGCTCCCGCCCCTGGAACAACGGTGACCGTACACCGATCTGTCGGCGAACAGGGAACGCTCGCGTCCCATAAATCGTCGAATATTTCTTCGGGCAAGTGTTAAAACGTGAGCGGGAGGGTTTCCACGTGCAAGTGGCCGAGGTTACGTTTTGCCGCTCCACAGAGATAAAACAATAATCGAACGGTTCAACGCCTCCACCCAAGGGCGATTTTTTTTTTTTTTTTTAACACGTAGGTTACACAACTTATCTAAGTGTAATGTTGTAAAAAAAAAAAAAAAATTCGGGATATCGATTTCCCGCTTCGTCGTAAAGCGGGAATCGGGCAACGCGAACACACACGCGTCGATAATGTCTGAACTATGAACTGCCCACCGATTTATCGTGTTTGAATACCATATTTAACGTACCCGTAACCCGTCGCTTTCTTTTTCGTGCGGCTTTTTGTCGACAGTTTCTTATCCCCCCCCCCCCCCCCCCGTTCACGCGTTCTCACTCGTCGTGAGCTGTTAAGCGCGCGGAATAACCGATTCCGATTTTTCGGACGCGTTGTGTGTCAACATGCAAACGCGAACGCACGTGCGTACCACATTCGAACAGCGCGAGTTATATAATTAACGATTTCGCGACGACCTTGGCGGAATTGTTTTTCGTGCGCGCGCGCTGCAACCGTCGTGACGGGTCGTCGTAACCGGCACGTGGAACGGTTGCGATATCGGTTCAACGCAACGCGTTCCGGCGCGGGTTCAGGGCGTACGTTGCGTTCACGTTGCTGCCGACGGTAGGCGCTCCGGGCGAACGTGGTGTTCGCGCCTGTTCCCGTGCACGCGCGCCCACGGACCAATGCGTTGCGAACCGATTTCAAGCGCGCGCGCGATACACAAATCGACAGCTGAACCGGACGGAATCGACGGGCCGGCCGGGTTGGATCGTTAGGTTAGGTTACGCTCGTTACAGAATTCGAATGCAATCACTCGCGATCGGGTCCGATCGATACAGCTTAATGTCGACACGCGATCGTGTTTTCGGGGCCGTCCGCACTGTTCCGGTACAAACATTCCGAACGGTTTCGATTGCTAATCACGGTTACTCCTCGTCGTACTCCTTGTACACGGAGTTGTATCATTAGTCTTTCGATGTTTACCTGTTCCGACACCGATATCCTTCGCGGGGCGAGTCAGATCTTATCAACGTTTGTTGTTGCCGGATCGAAAACAAGATTCAAGCATTCTCAAAATTCCTTTCGTTTGCAACGTTCTCGAACCGTTTACAAAAATATAAGTTACGAAATTTATGGTGAACGTCCGTGTAATGATATTGATTACAAATGAATACGCTTCAAAGCAACGATGCTTAAATTGCCACTTACCGTGCATAATTATTTGTGAACATTCCGGTTATAAACTGTATTTAGGTTAACGCGGTACCATTCGAGCGGGTCACTATGAAATATTTCCTATGCGGAGCCGCGTATTCAGGGAGGTCCACGAGATCCGAATAATTTGTTATTCAAAAATATTTTATTGAATCGTAGCACAAGAATAAACCATTGTACAACGGTTGAATTTAGAATATTATTTTATCGCGAAGAGCGAGGGTTTCGAAACTTAACGATCTAAACATATTTTATGAAGATCGTCTTTCTGAAAAAGAGATTGGATCGGAATTTTTATTATGGTGTTAAAAATGGACAAATTTAGATAAAAAAACTCACAGAAATTATGGTTATTTTGAGTGCAAAAATGTATTACCCAAACGTATACTTTTTATTGACAATTTCGGCAACACTACCAGTTCCACAATAACGGACGAAAGTTAATTTTCAACATGAAAGTGCTAAAAAACATTTTTTAAGCGGCTCGGAGTAAGAAAAAAAAAACGCAAGGGTGTTGCGTTAGAGCGAAAAAAACTGACGGGTGCCGTCGAACGACGTGACGAGATATGCGATGGGAAGGGTTACGTGTGGGGGTGATCGTACGGGGTTTCGAGATGTTTTCGCGCAAGTCTCTGCAAGTCTGTTTCCGCGTGTCCGGCGCTGCACAGCTGACCGCTCACGTAAAATTCAGCGACGACTGTCATAATAATAATTCGCATTTCATTCGTGGGCGTACGGTGCCGGTTTTGTTGTTGTTTTGCTGCTGCGCACCGCCGGGCAAACAACGATTTCTGACGATACGCCACGTGTGCTCCGACGACCTTCTGGGAGAACGTCAACATCGCCCCCCCCCCTACCAACCATCGCCGAAGACGGCACGACTGGCCCACCCGTTCCCTCCGGTCCCACCTACCATGTCGGTAAACGACCGAAACGCGACGCACGCGTGCACGGGACGTCGGAGCACCGGTGCGCGGACCCAACACGTTCGGCATGACGTTCGATTGTTCCGATTTTTAAACGGCGGTCGATTCGCAGTAGCGGCGGAGTGGTTTGGATCGAAACAAAAAAGGAGCTAAAAGGTGTTATCGTTGACATCGAACGCGGTGAGCCACGGGTCTAAACATGATCGATGGGCCGAATGATCGACCCGATGTATCGATTCGGAAACCCCGTGAATGTAAACATGGTGAGCAAAAGATTTAAGGCTGCGCGAAGGTGAACATTGAAACTGAACCGCTGAAGCCTAGAGAAAAAAAAACAGAACGATTCTTCCGGGAACGAATCGCATTTACCGAGAAGATCGATTCCATATATATATATATATACATCGATTAATCCGATGAAATAGATCGATTCAGATCGTCCATCGCTAGCCGAACACGATGACCACGGTGATGTGCCGACGGTAACCGTCCACGTTACGCGATCAAGTCCAAACGGGGCGACTCATCAGCCGTCATCGATGTAGACAAACAATATTTACCGATTCGATGAGTAATGAGTAATTTATCGACAACGGTGAAAATCATTTTATTATCGATTTACAATTGAAAACAAATTTAAATTTTGGGCAAGGATTTGAATCAATCGAGCGTAGAATTGAAAAAAAAACGCTTGTAATCGCATCACGATATTCTGCATGATGGTGCCACAGATAAAAGATTTGCGTCGCACGTCTACCTGAATGGCGCGTGCGCAATACATGATCCAGGTTCGTGTAAACACAATACTATATTTTAACGCATTGCCAATGGTCGATGTACACTTTCCGAGGGAACAGAACACGTTTTTGGCGACATGTGAACGCTTCGATTAAAAACAATGCGTTTTCATCAAAATTCTGACGTGGCCCGGGTGAAACGGGTCCGAGGGCGACCATTTTGATTCCATTTGTTACGGTTTTCGATCGGTCGTAATGTTTGGTCGCCATGCCGCCGATACGACTTACGATCACGCGACGATTTTGCACAACAAACGCTATTCGTTTTCGACCGGCACGTTTTTTTTTTTTGATTTTCACTTTTTCATCGACTCCGATCGGTCGTTGTTTTTTCCCTCCGTCTCCCATTCTCCTCTCTCACTGATTTCCGACGGAAGGGACGGACGAACCACCTTTGAACGGGCTACGGTTTCGTATCATTTTGTTTTTACGGATTGTTCTGCGGAAAATATCAAAAACAACGATAACGAAAGCAATACGGACGTGTGAAGCTGATAACGTGCCACGTGCGTGCGCACATGCTGACGAGGAGCCGAGGAGTGACCGTGTTCACGAATGCGTATCCCTCGTAATTATTACGGTGCGCTAGAATGTATTTTTTGAAAATGAAATCGAAAAAAATTAACAAACGAGAGTTGACGGAGGGAACGAGTGTTTCACGTTGAAAAATGACCTTGCGTGTTCGTTTTAGAACACAACGATACACACATTTCGTTCTTATCAGTTAACCCAGGGGTTTCCAAACTACAGTCCACCGTTTCGACTGTATAGAGGCCCTTCAAAAATAATAATTATACATTTCACGTTCTACAGCTAATTGCATACTGTTAACACACGAATATGTTTCCTATCTCATTAGTGTTTACTTGATATTATTATTATTATTGTTATTATGTTCAATCGCATCGCGCATAAGAAGTACATGACTTCATTTTCATTAATTCAATGCCATCATATTTAATGATATCAACATTATGTAATAATAAAAAACAGGTATTAATATTTTTTTATTTTTTTTTTTTTTTTTATTATTAATCCTAACCCTTGAACGAACGCATGCTATAAGTAATTTTATCGTACACTAAAATACTGAAATTCAATTAGCCGTTATTTTTTATGTATAAACACTCAGATCTTCTGAAATAATAAAGATAATCAAAATTCCTATTTCTTTCATTTTGTTGTTTTGGTAAAAATTTAAAAAAATAATTTTTATACTGTTATGTTCTAAACACTTAAAGATATTCTATTGAGTTATTTTTTCTGAAAATGATGACGTTTCATCCTTCTGTTTTCATTAACCTCGTGACTTATAGTATTTGTTTAGATTACAAAAAAAATAGTATATTATTTATTACCAAAACAGTGCCTTGAAATCATCAAAAAACGAGATAAGGTAATATTTAAACACGTTATATTTAATACACCATTTATTTTCGTGAGGAAAAAAAATATTAAAAACCATGATGTGAATAAAAATAAAAAGTTGAAAAGTCATCATTTTCAGTAAAATTAACTCAATAGAATATCTTCAAATGTTTATCAAATTATTGTTTTTTAATGTTTACCAAAACTCTTTAAGGGATTGTCTTTTTGTCAATTTTTGAAAATGATAAAATAAAAAGTTATTTACACTTAAGCTTATTTTCAAAACATAAAAATGTAATCTAAATATGAATAATTGTAACCATTTTCCTCGCAAATCTTAAAAAATAAACTGAAATTGATTTTTTTTTCATTACATCTGGACTCCAAGAGGAATCGCAATGTGTATCTTATTGATATACTCCGTATGATTTACTGATGTACGTATACTGTATATATATATATATATATATATATATATATATAATCTATATGTACTACATTTTTGTGAACGACGTACATAGTTTATCTAATACCTAGAGAGGCGGGGGATTACTCGCAGCCAAATATACCAATAATTATAATAATACTATACTTGCCGATAGATATAAAAGTATCTACCACGCATTGTAAAACGCTGGTTCAGCTAGCATGTGTTGAATGTTTTGTAAAACACGAGTTACATAAGCGCCAGGTATTATGATATAAGTTGGTGCATACATAATAAAATAAGAATAGCAGTAATTCCACATGTAACATATGCGACATATACTCTCGTTTATGTGGTAAGTCGGTTTGTTTTTTTGCTTTCATTGCAATCAATGATTGTCGAAATTATGTTCAGTAAGTAAACACATTTGACGCCGTTTGAAATATTAATGATGCTTTAACAACAAATTTATTTAAATTCAATTAATTAATTAATAAAAGTTTAGTTTTTTAATATTCAGTCGTTAATTTATTAACTTTATACAAACCTGATGATGAATTTTTAATTCGAAACCAATCGTACTTCACAAATATAATAATACTCCTAACTAAGCTTTTATTTACTCATTTATTTATTTCTATATCAATTTACGAGTAGAAACTAGTTAATAGTTTTTAATTTATATTGTAGTTTTAATTATTTCAGTATTTAAACTATTCATATTTTAATGTGTTCCACTAATACTCATGTTGGGTTTCATCAATGAATGCCTTTCCTAATTTTCTCATTTTTATTATGTATATTATATTTATGAGCGGACCAAGCGTGGGATAAGTGTAAGGTGGTCATAATATCCTCTCCTCCAATTATTGAGTTTTTAATTTTTCAGTTGTCCATCTAAGAAAAACCGATCAACTGTACACATTGGTCAATTGATTTGTAAATTATTATTATAGAGATTTATCAAAATTGAACTGCAATTATTGAAATTTGAAAGAATAATATTGCCAATGTGGTACTTCAATACAATTCTAAAATCATAATCTTTTATTAATTTGTATTTTGTACATTTGGTCGCATCAATGGGTGAGTAACACGATAATGCTGCAAATGGTAAAGAATTCTTGAACTCCGTTTTCATTGGGGACGAGACCTGGGTTCACTGTACGACACCAGAAACGAAAGAACAACTCCCGTCAGTGGAAACGTCCAGAGTTGCCGAAGTTTCACGGAAATTCAAACGAACACTGCTGGGTAAGTGATGGCGACCATCTTTTAGGACAGAAAGCTACAAGGCTATTGTTGTGCGAGTTCTTGCCTAACGGTACAACAATCAATGCCGACCGCTATTGTCAAACGCTGAGGGAGATTCACCAAAACAAGAGGAGGGCATGCTGATGAATCTAATTGCATCAGTGCTAACCGACTAAAAATATTTTTCGAAAAATATGAGTGAAAATAAAACAGCGCACCTTTACGTGACCCTCTATGCTAAATAAATCATAGTGTTTGAAAACACTATTAGTAAACGGCCGTGATAATGAAATGCCATTTCATTCAATCATTTTACGGGTATTCATAAACGTAAGGGTCATCGTGATGATTTCATATTCGAAAACACATTTTCTCGAAAATTACAACATACGATAGATAAAAATAATATTTTTTAATCTATCTGCTGATAACTATACCCATTATTGTATTTTATTCAAATAAAATTAGTTTTATTAGCTTTTATATAGTATTTATATAAGTAACTATTAATAAATTCTACTGATATTTATTTTATTAACTTTTATAATAGACCATGTATCATTTAGATATTGATCTCAGATAACTTAGACTACAATTCATAGTAAACGCTTTCCTTAATTTGATGATCAAATAATACAAAAGCCTTTTTAAAATTTTGTTTACTTGATTTAGAAAATTAGTTTAGTAAATTTAATTAGGTTTTCAAAAAAAAAAAAAAAAATCTCAATAAAAAAAAGTTATTTTTTATATGTAATCTTTAAGTAAAACACTACAAATATTTAATTTAGATGATTTCATTGTTGTTATAACAATGATAATACAGGACTATTAAAATAATTTATTTATAACTGTCTGATTCGAAAATGTAATAAATTATGTTTAATCTTTTTTTTAAATACCATTTAAGCAATTATAGCATGCAATTATTTTATCAAATATTTGTAATCTTTTGTACACATATTACACATATAATTTTATAAAGTAAAAATGTAGAACTGATTAACCGATCTGTATATTCATTTGTTTCACGGTAATTTAATTATTTATGTAATAATACATTTTAATATCGTTATATAATATAATTCTAATAAAAAGTTATTCTAATATTGTAGTTAGGATATTCGAATAGGACGTCATTTGGTGTGTTGCCAATTTCTTTTAAACAATATTTATCACTTGATGGTTAAATCAACAGTCAAAAAAAAGTTTAGTCAAAACTTGCCATTAAATAATACTTTTTTATAGCTGAACAAGTTAATAAAAAATTGGATTTTTTTTTTTAAGTAGAAATATCGTGTAAGCTATGCTTATTGGTTCGTATGCTGAATATTTTACATTCTTACTGCAATTATTGCTACACCAATTTTATTTAAAAATTCAAAAAAATATTTTAAACGTATACGGTGTGTGTTTAGTAGTATTTTATTAATAAAGTTAAGAGTATTTAATATTATCATTGTTAGTTACGGTTTTTAATGTCTCAAGCAACTAATAATTGGTGTCCAGAAGTCCAGAGCAACATCTGCACATCAGTATATTTTCAAGACATAAAACAACTACATTCTGTTAACAGCAGACTTAGGAAATAAAAGTCTCAGTGCATGTATAGGACACCACAAAAATAATTTTTGATTACTATTTCATAAGTAAAAAAAAGGAGGTAAAGTCATTGAATCGAACCGAACATATTTTTATTTAGCCGTTACGATATATTTTGTATGTTAGTACAAGTATTTCAAGCGTTAAAAGATATATTTTCGACATGATATCGAAATCCAAAGATATTGCAGTTAATACGCGCAGGTACATAAATATGAACTTACGTGTGCGGATTGTCCAAGAGGCAGTAGTGATAACAGCCACCACGTCCACGCTGGACCGTCGGCTAGTTGTTCCCAGTTCAGTTCTGTGGCAGGTGGGAAGCCAACTGTCCTTAGAATTTCAGATTTTATTTCCGACCGAAACTCGTTGAACCACGATAAGCCCCTCTGCCGGACGTTGTCGTGGAGTTTCCTTATCTCTATACACGTACAAACGTAAATATATTTTACAATGTTCTCGTAGGGCACGAAAACGATGCGCGACGCAGCCATCAGCGTGATAGTAAGAGTAAGATTCGTCACCGACCTGATAATTTTTTCGGAGGGACTTTTTCGTCCTGTATGTACTGCACTTTCGCCATGTCGTAACCGTCCTGTTCCTCCGTGACCAACACTTTGAACCTCTGAGTACCGACGGTGGACAGGAACGAACAACCGTTGCCCATCATAATGCGATCCTTGATTTCCAACACGGTGCCGTACTCGGCAAACCTATACGGTAAAGTTCGAGGGTGAGAAACGTATACCAGTGTTCAGGTTGGGCCACGCAGAGAACTACGCACGATACGTTCGCCGTACGAATAAAAAACCATTATTTTCGTGTCGACGACGCGCGCGGACTGGTGTACGCTATGTTCGTTACGTTGGCTAAACCACGACGTATCGCCAGCTATGTTTTCGAGCAATGTGCGACTAGTTGTCAAGTACTAAGAGACGGTTGTGTATTTAAAAAAAAACGTTTTCCTCGTGGAAGATCCTAAGTCTTAGAAAGCCGTAATAAAAAGTTGTACAAACATGAAAATTCTGTCCGTAACTGGCGAGCGAGCGGATGGTCCGGGGGTATACACCGAACTTTTTTTAAAAACAGACAAATTTTAATTGTTAACAAAGTTTTTAATAATTGACAAAAGATCGTCGAACAGGTTCGTACTCATGCGATAGAATCGTTACGGTTGAATGTTCTCGAACGGCCGCGTGCTTAGAACATTCTCGAAAATTCGAGATTCGCGAGCATTGATTATTCCACGCGCGCATCTAGAATATTTCACCATCTACATAAATTAGTCCGTTCACTAAGATTAGATAATTAGTAATATTACCCATGTTATTTGACGGTTAGGTTATGACGTGTAAAGTACGTACATGGTATATATTTTTCTATAAAGTCTTGTTAACTCGAATACAACGTCCTAAGTATTTTTACGTACGACAATCGTGAAAGTATTCTCTGAATTTTATTTCGTCATCTCGTAATCCATTTACGATGATACGATGCAGTTTACAAAAAAAACTTTTCTTTTCAAATTTATTTCACGGACCCACTTCTTACGTTTTACTGTAGTGTTTAGGCAAAGCGAACAATAATAAAACTTCAACGTCACTGGACTAACCTTCTGCCAGGCAAAATGTTCCCATCGTGTGTTTGAATATGGAAATTTTATATTTTTCAAAAAGAAATACAAAATATATTTAATTAATATTCAGGAACCATGATTATTTAAATTTAAAATAAATAGATAAAAAAAAACACTGTGATAAACACACAGTGCACCGTCAACAATCACTACATAATAACACGCTAATCGTCCGAGGGAAAACTGAATGTCTGTTACAAAATAAGGCCAAAATTAAAACGCGTAATTTCTCCGCGAAGTGCTTTGAGGTTCGAGGATATACGTAGTGATACATTATGTTGAGAGTATACGGCTTATAGAATCCTATAGGAGCTCCACAGCTCCCGGGGTAGGAAACTCAGATACCAACATTTATAAGGGTAACCAATGCGATGATACACGTGGCACACACGCATTGAACGTAGCAGGTGCAGCGAACGTAGCGTACCTAAGCGTAAAGAGCGCGCGTGGTTCTCCGTGTGGCCGGGCCGTTATTACGATGACGAGCCGACGTTATCGTGGTCGTAATACGGTCACAGGCGTGCGCACGAGGGGTACCGAATGCGCTCGAATGACCCCCGAAATGTTGTAAACGGGGCACCGAGTCTGAGGGTAAGTGTTCGGATCAAACGCGCAATTCGTTATTCTAAAATATTTGGTAAGCAATCGTAACGGAAAAAATAAATAGAAAAGTTCAGAACATTCGTCGGGCAAAACCGTATTACGACGGTGTAACAGCTACGGATCGACTGCAGGAGCACAAATCGTAGACGATCGAAGTTGTCTGAGAAATACATGCAAGTGATACGTATTCGTCGGACGACTGATTTATCACAAATATCGAGTAGAAATTAAAATCACGTTTCCTCGATCGTTTTCCACACCGATAATTCGTCAAACGTATCCACACCCAACCAAGACAGGGCTCCAGGCGCTGTTGGTGTAAGGGCGCGCGTAAGTTTATGAAAAATAAAAAAAAAAACCATGAACACACCCCGCACTTTATTTTACGTATTCAAATGTCTTAGACCCAGCACTGGTTGAGAGCACCCCCCCCCCCCCCAGCCACGATGCATGTGTCTGCGCACGCCTGCGTCACGCGGTGTGCGCCCGTCGCACGACGTCTTCACCCGTCATCGTGACAACGGTAGTCCTTCGTCGCCGCGGCGGGTGGCACGCACTTCATGGGGAGGCAGGAATGGCTGACCATGGCGAATCTCCGCATGCCCGACTCGATGCATCGCCTGATCATCAGCCGGTATCGGGGCTCGAACACGTGGAGTGGACAGGACACCGATGGGAACGCGTTGGTGCACACGAACACCGGCAGGTACGTGTTGTCGTGCTCCGGTCCCGGTCTCAAGCTCATCGTCCGCGTCAGAAAGCTTTTGGAGTACTTCGAACGGAGCAGTTCGTCGACGAACTCGACGGTGTTCTTCTTGCTCAGCGCCAAGCTCTGGAAACGGTCGTGTAAATTTCAGAACCACATGGGGCAACGGACCGACAGCTGCCCAGCAAGCGAAAGCCCCCAACGTTGTGAAGGTGGTTTTTTTTTTCTCAACGAAAACCTACTGTTTACGGTTAAACGCACGGTATGGAATGTTAACGAAAAACGTACTCGAAGCTATGGGGTTTTAAGTTGTAACACTGTCGGAATGCCTTCGAACATCGCGTTTACATACGTTTTTTTTCGACTCGTATAATGTTTTATGTAAAAAAATGTATAAACGCTGGAAAACGTAGGTTTTTCGAACGGTAAATTTATCGTTCTCATGTTCTCCAATAGTTTTTTGAAAAAACGAAGACGCATGACGAATCATTGCAGTTCGCAGGGCACAGAATTAAGTATGCGTTTATAGTAACGCATTTATCGGAAAGTTACATTTTTTATTCGAATATTTTAAATTTTTTAATTTAAGAATCTACTGTTATCATCTACACTATATTTCTATTAGTAGACTAACGATATAGCACATGATTTAAAATGTTTCTGTTCTTGAATTTTATTTTCGTAACTGAATGATTATTTCATTTATTTCATTTTTTTCACCAAAAGAAAAAAAACAATCAGAAATTTCAAGGGGGGCTGAAAATTAATACTTGTGCGAACTCAGCGTTTTATTATAGAGAACACATGCGATGTAGCAAACTCCCTACTCGCCCCCAATCACACCACTGTCAGGAAACAATGCAGACTTTTCGATATCGTTTATAGCAAGTGCTGCCACACACGTACAGACGCGTTCGTAATGCATACGATTGCGGTCGACGAATGTTCAAAAAATATTATAAGTACAATGAATATCCGATATAATATACTTACGGGTGGTAATGACGTGAAACACAGAGGGCAATGAAAACTGTAATCGAAACTGTGTTCCAAACAGTCCATGCAGTACGTATGTCCGCAGGGCGTCGTCACCGGGTCCCTGAAAATCCCGCAACAGAGCACGCAGTTGAAGTCCGATTCGTCCAGCAACGAGTTGTCGACTTTCAGAACGCAATCGTCGTTTTCAACATTCGAAGTGTAATCTAATAACAGAATTGAGAACGACGCACGGCTTAGTATAGGTATACATCTCGTTGATATTCCATCGAGCACGACTACTAAATAATTTTATAATACACAATGTTATTGCGGGACAGACATATCGAAATAGCCTTTGTATTTCGCGTAATTGAAGTCCATGATATTGTTTCGTGAAAATAATATCTTATAACACCAACTAAATATTAACATTATTTAACAGTGTTCAACGTATTGAAATCTATAATAGAACAATAAATTCCGTAGAAACAGTTACATAATGTTTGAATCATAATAATAACATGCGCACATCCCGAGAGCAAATATTTCTTTAATTAATTGTATTTACAAAATACAGTCATAAATGCCTTAATAGCATCACACTGTGTTCGGAATCTATTTAATATCATTTATCCGTAATATAACTTCATTAATTGTACAGTTACGTCACTTTTGTTAAACTAACTTTAGTTTCTAGGCATAACATCGCAGTGAAGCAACGCGCAATAATATTTCTAATGCGATGTAGACTATAATATTTCGATCGGTTGAATTGAAACACCAACGAAGTGGCTGTACATTAATTTTTTTTTCTGTTTTTATCACCAAAAGTAATACATCATATTCGGTATTTTTATTTTTGTATCTAATGATTTTTAATCGATTAGATGAAAAACTTAAGTTTCACTAAGTGCTGAAACTTTTAGAAGAACATAGTTACATTTATTGAGATTTCTGAGAGTATTGCATAGCAGTGATGCCCAACCCACGCCCCGTGGATATATTCTATGTGGCTCAATAAAGTGAAATTTTTTATGAATTTACAAATATTATTTTCGGACATTTTTAAATGGAAACTTTATGATTTAATATTGATACGATCCGTGCACTTAAAAGAGCGTACTGATCAAATTAACGTGTAACTAAAATAATACTTAAAACTGTTTCTCAATCTGTAATCTTTCTAATACTCGTATTAAATGTGATTGCAAAATGTATATGTCGGTCACAAAGGCTGACTAATATAGTAGACAAATAAATAGCTGACAACTTCTTAACTGGATGAGAGTTGATAAAGCGACACTTGATGATTTCGTTTTAAATTGGAAAGACGAGGTTAGTGTATCATAATTTATACATTAATTTAATTTAATTTAAAAATATACAAAAATTGAACAAATTAAAATCATATGGTTTTTAAGTAACAATTTAAAAAAATAATTATACTAATATTATTTATTTTTAACCAATCGTTTATCTATAATGAAAATATAATGAACTTACGTTTAATATGCATAATTTCAGATAAAATTTGTCGAACCAGTTCAGTTATTTTGCTGACTTCGCATGACGATTTCGTGAAGAAGTTATTATCGTGTTCAACAGGTTTCTAAACAATATTTTTACGTGAATTTATAAAAATAAATAAAGCATTCGTTGCCATACCACTATTAAGGAGTTGGTATTGTTTTCAAATAAGTTTGAACCGTTGATGAACGTATTCAAGTACGATCTTAAATAATCGTGGGAAATAGGATTCCATCTTTCTAAATCTAGAACTTCAGTCTCCTTACAATACATTATTAGTAACCTCTGTAGCACCTCATTTATTTTTGGCTTCAACTTTTGCTGGTTTTCACCGAGCACTGCGCTCAACGAAAATTCTAACAACGCTTCTTGATACTTCCCTAGAGAAAATAACACCATTCCACGTGTAAAATGACCCTAAAATAATGACATTAAATAATTATTCACAAACCAATACGAAAGGAATTAAAAAGTTAAAGACACACTTTAGACCATTTAGGTTTCATTTCCACCACGCGGACAGCATCCGAAAGAGCATTTTCAAGGACTCCAAGTTTAAGCAGTGTTCTTGATCTGATGTTCAACAAATCATAATTTTCACCACCTAAAAATATTATTAAATAATATATAAAAGTTAACATATCATATAATTTCACAATAAAGTATAATATTGATATTTTTTAAAAAAAACATGCTACAATAAAAAGTAATTGGGTTAGTAGGGCGTTAATGAATTTAAATGTATTAACTACAATGATGAATCATAGCATTCAGACTCGTCTTTTTCAATTACTATATATTATATGGTATTTACGTATTTAAAAATGTATCATTTTCTGGTTCTTAAAACATTTTTATGAGTTATAAATAAAATGCGTCTATAATGGACAAAATGTGTGAAAATAGACTGAGATGGTTTGGGCATGTGATGAGAGGAAACAAATGCAGTAAGAGTTGTTATGAAAATGAACGTTGGAGGGAAAAGAGGAAGAAGAAGACCAAAAAAAGATGGTTAGATGCGATTGAGAATAAAATTAGGGGCCGTTGGTGTGTGCGTAAGGCATGTAAAAAATCGAGACGATTGAAAATTTAGGACAAGGGTGGCCAACCCCAAATAGTTGGGAGAAAAACGAAGGAGGAGACTTAAACTTATAACTTGAGTTATAAATTAACCTAGAATTACAATTTTATTTTATAAGCCTTAGGCACAGTCAATTAAATAAATTATAATTCAAGCAAGGGGTTCCGAATACAAAATTGGTCGGAGTGACCACGAGTCAACTGGTGCCGGATATAAAATATTAATAAAAAGAAGTGGACTGTATCAAAACGCAGCAACAACCAACGTATACAAAAAAAAAAAAAAACGGACAGGACACTAATAATATAATCGCGCAACCGATTAAAATAAATTGTGACTACCTGGTGACAACGACATGAATTCGTGGGGCTAGGTAAATTTAGTCCGCGATATTTTGTGTACATTTTGAAAGCGGTAAATTGAGTCCCGGGAAAAAAAATATATTAGATAAGTTGGGTTCCGGGGAAAAAAAGGTAGTAGGTAAATTGAGTCCCAACTACTAACTGTACTACCTCGCCGTAGTCGTTTTACAAATGACAATTCACACTTTTCTATAGGTTATCGTTTGCATTGTGATCAAATCACTTCGTAACGTCGTAACTTTGATTATGTCTAATTAAGATACGTATATAGGCATATACGTACATTAGTTAATCGTATATCGTATGTCAGTTATCAGTTAACACCAATATTGATGATAGTTCTTATGATTACATACAGACACGAGTGTATGAAATCTAAGCATTTTCACTATATTTTTCGTAGCGTGCATTGCGTACTGTACGTCGATTTGAGTTTGATAATTTGGTATCTTTTAAGTTTATACCGAATATGTAATAAAAAAACACAATAATATTAAAATGTACTTCTAATAAAAATTATTATATATTAAAAAAAAGTTGTTTACCATGTACTTAACCCATTACCTTTTTTCCCCGGGACCCAATTTACCGAGTAAAGATTATTTAGGACCCAATTTACCCGGTAAAACACGATTGCGCCCGTCCTACCTTTTTACATGTAAAAAAAAAATACGATTGCGCCCAGCTAATTAACTAGATAGCACCAAGTTTTACCTTTTTACCTGCAAAACACGAAACACGATTGCGTCCAGCAAAATAGCTCGATAACGCTCCGTGAAATATAAGGTCTTACCTTTCTATCAATTTTAAAATATGCTATATAAAAATACAATCGGAGTGTAAAACTCAAAGTTTAAGTTAGGTTAGATTATCATTTTAACAATTTTCCTTCTCAAAAGGCTTTATGTCCTATAGGAATGACAACATGTATTTATTTATTTACTTATTATAATACTATATGATAGCCTGTTATTCATGAAGTTATTAATATATTATTAGACATCCAAAGTAAAACTTATTTAAAAATTAAAAGTATTAAAGAAAATCGTATAAACAAACCTCAAAAAGAACAAGAAAACAAATTTAAATTTATAATGCAAACTTGGACAAAATTAAATTTCTATGCTAGAATATATGAATACAATGGAACCCCAACTTTGTGCCGCAAAATTATAATTAATAGCTTCGTAATTTATTGAGTTATTTTATGTATATATAGACAAATATTACAATTAAAAAAAAATGTGATTTTGTAATTTTATATACGTATATTAGAATAAATTTTATTATTTAAAAAAAATGTAATTCCTTATTTTTCGTGATTTTATATGTTATTATTTTATTGATTAAAAAAACAAATGCATTAATAGTTTAAAAAGTTATGTTAATGTGTACCAATGTATCTATGAGAAACAATTTTTAACTAACCCAACAATTTAATTTTGTTGTCAGTCCTAAGTCTGTAAAATTGGGAAGGAAAATTATTAAAACGATAATCTAACTTAACTATGAGTTTTACACTCCGACTATATTTTGAAATAGTATATTTGAAAATTGTTAAAAAAGCCCTTATATTTCATAGAGTACTATTGAGCTAATTAGCTGGGCGCAATCGTGTTATGATTTTTTCATATAAAAAGGTAGGATGGGCGCAATCGTGTTACAGTCCAATTTACCAACTCCTGGACTTAACCTACTACCTTTTTTTCCTCGGGACCCAATTTACCAACTCCCGAATTTATAGGCTGTCGTCACCGGGTTAGAAGGCGAGTAGAACAATAGGTCAGTTCTAGATTATTCGAGACAATATCTCTGATGAAGAAGATGTACCTGTACGTCTTGATTATTCTAGAGAAGTTGAGACTATTTTCATCAATTATCGAACTATACCCAACAAGCACATTTAATCCCGTTAATTTTAAGTGCCTATACAAGATATTATGTAGGTCTATACTATTTATGCAAGTTCGGAATCACAACTGTAAGAAAAACCTAATAAAAGGAGAACTACAAATATTAAAAATATGACAGGTATTAAAAATTAAAATTACACGTTGTAAACAAATTTTGGTTATTTTTAATAATTGTTTTCTTTATTCTTAATTACTAGTTCAGCTTATAGATTCAATTAATATGTGTGCCCAAACATACAGAAAATTTCTAAAAAAAAAAAATTGATGACTCATAGTTCGTGTACAAAAAAAAAAAAACCACATAATTATAAAACCAATGATACATTCCACGCTTCGCTCAACATATTACATATTATTATTATCTGTATAAAATATTTGAGACCACAAACGCGCCAATGGCTTGATAAGTATTACTTCATACGCATTAGCTGTAAACTATTTATAAGTATTACAAGTCATTAGCCGTTCTTTAACGTTTTATGGACTCACGGACTATGCGGTGACAATAGTTCAACGATTTGGTTATTAATGAGTAATAGATTGATAAAAGCCCATCGATTTATGTCATAAGAAAACAACTATATCACATTTTTATGTAATGCATATAAACAAACAACATCACTATAGTTTTTCATTTGACCGTCAACACGACGGTTTCAAAAATACGACAGTATTACGATTCAATTTTTAATCAAACGACTGAGCGTCCAACTGAAGTGCACAACGCAGATTTTAATCGTTTTTAAGCAACTCGTAAAATATACAATAATATTGTCACCCATTAAACTACTCGAATGACTTATTTTACGTAAGTCTATTGCTATATTTTTTTTCGCACGTCGTTAATGTTTGTTATACGCGCATATATACATACCAAATTTAATATTCTGCATATTATTACACGATTTCAGGCAATATTTTTTTCAACGATGAATTAATTTTCCAATTAAAATTGAACACCTTAATGACATCGTTAAATGTGCATTAAGTCGATTGAAAATCGGTTTTGATTCAGTGAACAGTTTTTGAGGAATTTTTAATTTTTCCCATTCCACTCGTTACACAACGATTTCTCAAGCGATACTGTTACGTATTGTGCCCTCTGTAATCTATTTGAATAGGATTACAATTTATTGAAAATAACCTCATGCAATCGCTCTATTATTCACACTCGACATATCACAATATTACATGCGATATTGACAAATGCACCAGGACAAATATTATGTCGAATGTATTGCTAAACCGACAAATAATTGTTGAAACAATGCAGTCTGTTAATTACCCAACACATTAGTTATTACAATATAAAATTAACTACTGTTTTCGAATGATAATATCTATGAATAGATAAGAACAGTTCTCGAATAGAATTTGTATTGGAATCGTTCTGAAATGAACAATAATAATTTTCACGAATAATAAGCGCATTATTATTTATGATCCTTTGAAACGTTATCAATTGCATAATACATTTTATTATTAACATTTGTCGACGATAATACGTTTAATAGCTGATATTTGTTATAATTTCGTTTCGAATCGTGCACTGCTACATACACTACTACGTACACTACTACGTGTGCTACCTTAGTGGATCCGGAAGAAAATTGGTTTTTATTCAAATTTGTATCATTCGCCGTTCGAATAATAATATTATTACGCATTAACAGTGCTATTAAAAAATTATATTTAAATCGTGCGGAGCATTTAATTTATTCGTACATATACGAGTATATTATATATATATATATCGTTGTAGTTTTAATTAATGTGATTGCTCCCTGTATGAGAACTGTATTAAAATAAATTGAATTATGTCATAATAGGATGTATAACCATGGCAAGCCGATCGATAAAACCGAAACGTAGTAGTAATAACGCACGTCGATATTATAGTACGCTACTACGTCAAACGATTTAAATAAACATTTTTCTCGGCGTACTCGCCGTGGTAGAGAATATCGTAACGTCATTACATACGGTTAACATAACGGGGCTCGAGATTGTGCGTATACCACGCGCTACGACGCATTTTGTGCGCTACAAAAATCCAAAGCGTACATTGAAATCGGTATTCGAAAGGTGTACGGGCTGAAATTTTCAACCGCAGATTACATCACGGACGCTTATCGGAGACCAATTGTGGAGTACGAACAATTGAAAGGTTTAGCCCTAGATCGGCGACTGAGGGCAATCGGAAAGAATAATATTTGTTCTTCGCGCGTACAACACACATTCGTCGGTTACACGTGATATTTGAATACACACCGCAGCGGGGACGCGATCGTCATAATTCCGTAATACAATTATTGTTTTATCGACGTGAAGACGTATATTGCATTTCGAATCGTTAAACATTAGAGCAGCTCTGAGGCGTGAAAATCCGTCGCCCGAAAAAACGGATCGCGGAATCGTGGTATTTTATGTACGTTTATTAATGATTTTACCCGGTGGTTTCCGATTTTCTAACGCAATATAATGCGTATACCCATTATTATAATTACACGCCTTATGTATATATTTATTACATTGTGCGTTATACGAGTGGAGTACAATACATAACGCGGTAAATATGTCCAGACCGCCAGAGGTTTATCTAAGGTTTTACATAATAAGAATAAGAATATTGGTACCAAGTTTGTCAATGACGCAATTGAGCGCGCGCCATACACCTCTCCTATATCGACGCCCTCTAGTGGATTGCGGCAACCCGTATTATCCAACAAAACCTCCTTGTTATGTTTCATTTTTTCTTTTTTTTTTTTCTATCCGTTTTAGCGTTGCTCAAACTTATATAACCCTCGCTCGGTCGGTCTTTCTGCTGTGCGTAAGTACGCGTGCGAGAGCTTATGTAAAAACGAAAATGAAAAAAAAATAAATAAAAAATTAATAGAACTATAACATCGACAGTGAGTGCAGGTACCCCGTATGGCAGCTGCAACGCTATCGTTGTACACCATCGGCGGATTCCAGTATATTTTATTCGATTTATTACTAGAGCTAGGACATTTTTCACATAATCATGTACTCTTTGCAATCAACTAAATTGATAGTAAATAAACGTGTATGTGGTCAAATGATATTAAAAAAGATTTAACAATTGCACTTATTAACTTGATAATGTTTCAATAATCTAAAATGTATAAAAAATTAAAAATTAAAGTTTGAACGTTCGAGACCAAGTATAAATGCACGCACGGTACAATTCGTGTACATTATAGTACATTATACTGTCTATAAATATACCGTATGATATTATATTATTTTATTAATAAATATATATCGATCATCATTTTTTTAATTTTTTTTTTTTTTTTTTTTTAATACACGTTAGTACATGATCGAAACCGTTTCGCGCGCGCACACGTAAACGTAACGTCGCCGTAATTAATTATTCATCGGTATAACGAATACACATGTTCGTACGTTTCATACGATACGGTGCATTGGTATTATATTATCACCGCGTGGTAAGCGCTAAAATTACGCTGCACCGTTGTTTAATATCTGTTGCGAACGGTAACACTATTGCAACAGTACGCACTCCGCGCCACCTAATAATCGATATTGCATTTTTCGTTTCGACACACCCGACACAAATCGCTCAAACAATTGTTCGTGTTTTCTCCCGTTGCCCGTCTCTGGTCGGGGCATTAAATGCGAACGCAATGATAAATTACGATTTTTAACGACCAATGCGTCGGTGCGCGCGAACGTTACAACGTGCCGTCCGTCGTCGTATTGTATAATTGCGTGCGCACGTACGTAACGTAACGGACGACGAGTGGGCCGCGCGGCGCAACCGAGAGAGACAGAGAGAGAGAGAGAGACAGACGATCGAATAAGACTGTGACGGTCGCCAAAGTTTGACGTTTGCGAAACGGACCGGTAGGCGGGCGGTACGCGCACGCGCGTCCCGGACAATCACGTGACCTCCCCAGGCCGGTAGGCGATCGCGCGGGGGGGGGGGAGGAGAGGGGAAATAACAAATCGTCTTCGGACGTCGCGTAACAACGATAAGCGTGAACCGCATGTATTAATAATAAAACGCTCTGGCGGCGGCGTTACGTTTGAAACTCAATCGAGCGCGTAACGTTTCGTCCGAGCGAACGAGGTGGGGGGGGGGGGGGGGCGTGCGCGTGCGCGCAAACTTCCAAGCCCGGCGAACCTGTTGCGCGCGCGGATGGCACACGAAACACAATCGCACCGTCCCCGTACCTTCTACACGCGTTTGCCCTTGACGCTCGCTGACCATGAAAAGCCATCGTCGTCCGTCCGCCGTGACGTCATTTCGCACATAGTTAATCCGAAACGAGACCAAAACAACGTTGTTTACGAGGAAGCCACCGCTGTGTTATACGGCGGCGGATGAACGCGACACCCGAAAATTGCGTTGTACAACCCTTTCGACGAGATCACCGCGGCGACGATCGACCGTCGCTCTCCATCCGATTCGTTTGATCTCGGTAAACACTCGGTGGTGGGATCTTTTTGTTTTCGTAACACGCGAAGGTAGCCTGCAGACCGGAGACGATTGTGCGACGCTAAGGCCCAGGGGTGGGATATCGGGAAACGTTCCGAAGGATCGAATGACCGCGTGGACCGCTTTATCTATAACATATTTCATTGTGTGGTGTTTTGCGTGTACGGACAGCTTTTATGTTTCCCGGACCGACAAATATTATTGATCCGTCCCTACGACGATAACATAATATCGGTCACATCAAGTAATTCGTTGACAATATTATAATAACACGATGATTGACGAATTCGGAGAAAGCAACCGTTGCTGTGGCGATGACCTGGATGAAGTGCGAGAGTTGCGAGTTGATAGGTACCTACGTACACATTACCTACCTGTATAACACAACAATGTTATGTAGAAATGAAAAATTCACGCTTTCGGCCAACATTGACCCACATAATAAAAACGATTATTTCATATTATTCTTCTTTCTTGCACAATGCTCGCAGTTCCTACGCCGCAGTCGATAATAATGTGCAAGTGTACACCTATGTAGATCATTCGGTCGGCGCGAAAGAGAAACACGCAACGATCGAGTGTCACCGGGGTCAATGTCTCGCGGATCCCAATTTTTTTTATTTACTTCTCTTGCCCATTATTGTTTTTGTTGCGTCTATTTTTTCCCCGGTCGGACCGACTGAATGCGCACGTGGATAAAATAATTTATCGGTATAATTATTATAATTATTACGTACACGTTCGTCGCGCTCGCACGGTCACAGTGCAAGTGATGTATATGTGCACGTATATAGCCACAACTTTTGGATCAGGCCCTTTTACAGGAGGGGCCTGAACACCACTTCCCTTGACGTTTTTCCGTACCCGTCTATCAATCGTAATTCTTTATAATTTAAACTTAAATAAAATACTCTTAACATGAAAAGCGATTAAAAGTAAAGGGTTTATTTCTAAAATATACATGAAAAATTTGTTGAAAATTTGTTATTATTGTAAAAGGTTCTTATTTTGGGTGGAGAGAATGAAATTTTTTTTAGATCACCTTTCTCCTCCGAAATAAATTTCTGTCTACGTATTTACTGAACTTATTAACAATAAATTATGCATAAAATGTTGTTACAATGTCCGGACGATTAATTATGAAAGCAACAACGCAGAGTTATCGATAAAAAGCGTAGAACACACGTGACTGAAAATAGTAGTAAATACGCGGGGTAGTGTCTAGCTGGTGGTAGAGGCGTAGCCAAGGGGGAACTAAAGGGACTATAGCTCAACCTCATGGGTCGTATATGTGTGTACTATACTAGTAAACTACCATTTGGTATTTAAATATTTTAAAATGTTGGTAATAACTAAATGTTGACGAATAACGGATGATTGTTTTTGAAACATAAATGTATTACTTCTACCGTGATCATCATTATTTTTTTGGTGGTAATCATGGAAGTTGTTGCGAATCTCGTCTAACATTATCGTTTTATTATTAAATAATATTTTAATATATTATTTCGCAGCGATGCTTCCGCATTTGAACACCATTAATGTATTATTATAAATTATAGTTAAATAAATACTATTTTAAGATTCTGGAAATACATTTATAAGTATAGAAGTAGGGAGGAGGATGAAGATGAATTCTCAAATCCTCTCTTACCTAACATCCCAAAAAAGTGTTTACCCCTCCCATTTAAAAATCCTGGCTACGCCACTGGCCGGTGGCCAACAAGATTTTACAAAAATATCTATAAGCATAAATATTTATTAAAAAAAAACTACAAAGAAACTTTATTAATTTTCTCTACAAAGATTTATTATTTAACTAGATTACCTATTTTTGATTATTATTTTAAATAAATATTATTTTTAAGTACCTTATGTATGATGTATACTTTTTTTATGTGTTCAAGACCTAAAAATGTTTAGGAAGTTCTTAAAAATGATGTACCTATATACGTTTTAAAATAAGTACCTTTATAATAAAGGCTTTATTAAGTGCAATAAATGTTGTTTTAACTCCTAGGGCACATCTAGGATTTTTTAAATATAGACCTCACCCTTCTTAATTAAGTTTTTATTCGCCGCCCTTCCCTCACCCATAGAATTAATTCAAATACGTCACTACAGGAACGTCATGGGCTACAAACATTTATTTACATATCAGTGTTCGGTACAAACAATACTTGCATATATATTGATAAATATAATTATTTCAATACTATTGAACATTCATAGTCCGTATGGAATATTTGCGAAGCGACAACGGCGGCGTGCGATATTATAATTATAAAATTCCTACGCGTTCACCGCATACTCCTGGTAGACGGAGAGGGCAAAGACAGGGATTCGTAGTAAACGCGTATGCTAAAACCGTTTTACGCGCTCAGAAATAATCGTAATATTTTATTAATATTGTATTATTATTTAGTTATTTTTTAACTTTTGATTCCCAACACCTCCGATCGAACCGTGGTTATAGGTTGAGGGTCCACCTTTGTCGAGATAGTATGAAATTCATAGATATACTGTACACAGTGTACAGAAATGGTGTGCGAATAGTATATTAAAATGACACAAGCGCACGCTCACAATCAGGGGCAGATTTAAGGCACAGTGAAATATGCGGCCGTATTTTTTTTTAATTAACTTAAATTAGAAAATAATTGCATATTATATATTGAGAGAAAAAATGTATTTAAAGATATTTTATTACATAGAAGCTATTTTTTTCCGGATTAGAGCAGCAAATTAAATTTTGCATAGGGTAGTAAAATTGTTAAATCCACCCCTGCTCACAATCGTCACCACCATTACATAATGCCGAGAAGTATTGAGTGGTATGCAGTGGTCTGATTCGGCTTCGTTTATAGAGTAATTATTGTTTTCCGATACAGTAAACGCACACATGTATAAATATGCACATACTTCACTTGTAGTGCATAATATACAATATTATAGTGAAAACAACCAAATACGATGTATGAAAACGTCTGGGTAGATGTAATATGTTTTATGTAATAATAAACGTTACGATAAGTATAGTTAGAGGTATATAACATTATAATAACTTCGAAATAAACGATATGTGTACTCGTATGTACACGTATTATACGTGTATAATATGCTATTTATGTACAAACAACCTACCTATTCGCAAACACAACTATTGCATATGTTTGATTCCATATCGGTTAAGATCATTGAATCACATCAGTTTCTCATGTACATATTATTTTAAACTCGAGTAAAATTGTAAACGAATGTGAACAGTAAAAAATTTCAACGAAGTTACGATGGGTACTGCATTTGCCTACGGCCGAAAAAAAAAACGATTATGAATATTATTACAAACGTCAACGATTCATTGACGTGCACGATGTAAATATTCGTAAAGGTAATACATTTGTAAATACACAATGTAGTGTCACATATACTGAATACGAAAATAATTGACATGCACAAAAATGTTGATCATTAATCGTGTTTAAATGGTGATTTAAATTCCGCGTTGATCTACGGATGACATTTACTATTGTTGAAGTTAACTTACGTTAAAACAAATTAAAATATCCAAATTTATTGACTGTATTGTAACGATTGTTACATGATTATTTACCCCCGAACACGTTACAGTATCATATGAAAAATAAATATTTTACCATAATGACATCGATTGATAATATAATACAGAAAATATACAGAAAATTATAAAAAATAAACATTAATAAACATACAAAATAAAAATAAATAAATATATTTATTTTGTATAAAATATACAGAAAATTATATACAAAAAATTCATAATTGTTAATGATTTATTTGTCTTGAAATTGATATTACGAGCATATTATTAATATTTTATAAATACCGAACGATATTTTCAATCAACATCATAAACGCAGTATGTATTTCAATTAAAATGTTAATTTTTGTTTTTCAGTTATAAAAATTTTTAGTGATTTAGATACCCAATAGACTTTAAAATTTTTAATACTTATGAGTGATAAGTAACAACGGAAACATTAATAGTTATGTGACGAAAGAGCTACGTAGTTAGTTTGACGTCATTCGACAACAAATCAATATTGTTACTTCGTAAACATTTAAATTATCAGATGTTCCGAAAAAAATATCAGAATATTCTGAACGTAAAATAAAAGTATTCCTGACATCCACGTTCGAAATCATGACATTTATGGGAATATAGTATTTATACTTTGGTCTATATTATATATCATATGAATGAGTGAGTAAATCAATAAATATGTTAGTTACACATCTTATCCTCGTAAATATGCATAAACTTCATTTTATTTTTATTCATATACTTATTTTTGATCGTAAGATTAACTAACCAAATTTGCTTAAACCGTTATTCATTGTTTTTCGCTGCGATACTGAAATTCAAAGATTTAAAAATTAAATTGAATTACAAGACATCACGAATCTAAGCCGCTGGCTTTTTTTGGTATGCTCGTGCTCCATGGTTGCGTTATACGTATACAAATAGCCCGCGATACGAGTGAGCGGTAGATACGATATTTTATACGCCTATTATTAGCACATGTTACAAAAACGGGTCACCGGTGTCATTCAAATGGCACGTGGACCTACTTCTGGAACCATTCGACTGTATAAAAACAGAACACGAAGATCGTCGAAAATTAGGTCACGAGCAGGAATGAACGCGAACAATTTAAATGTATATTTTTGGTATTTTAACATACACCAAAATACAGACGAAACGTAACGCAGCAACATTTTTTTTTTTATCAAATGTAAAATCTTGTGCTTAATAAGTGACTGTTATCTTGTAGATTGCCCAATCCCCTCGGATTTTTCTTTTTATTTATAAGTACCTATAACTTAAGTGAAATTGTATGACATTATGTAGGTAGTAACTTAATTTATAAAACGTTGATAATTTATTTTATTCCAATAACCAAACAGTGGTAAAGATAAAAAGGTATGATCATTTGATAATGGATGATCTAATAACCCTAAAGGACTTTGACTTCTCCTCCCCCGAAAAAAGAAAAAGGATAACCTAACCACAACTAGATCACATGCCGACACACTAACGCTTATAGTACATACAAATGTAGATAGGTTGTGCAATTTCCATGGAATTTCCAGCCATGGGTGTGCGGAATTGCACCACATCAAAATTTTAGTTATTTAAATTTACATCACGATATATTGTTATACGTGCATAGTGCACACGATTAATGAAAACTGTCATGTATCTAAATGGATTAGATAGAAGAATATTAAATGTGGGTTTATGAGTATATTAATGTGATATTAATGAGGCATTTTTGATTAGTTACAAATATGGTTCATAATCATTAAAAATGAATTGATCATGTTTTTTTATTTTTTATAATTTCAACTAGAAACCACATGTTATTTTTATTTTTATAACAGCATAATATGTCGAGCTAAATTTAAGCTTCTTACATCAATAACCTTTTTACCTGACAAAAAAAATATTGTAATCTCTTTGACACTAACGTCTTTACTTGATTAGTAAATAACAGGTGATGTCTCAAAAAAAGTTCGATCACATATACCATCATATGTCAAGTATTATTATTTGTTGATTACCTCTGAACAATTCCATAAGTCCAATTTTGTTCCAAGGTTGTAATCACCAAATCAACCCAATTAACGTACGAAATATTATTTTTCATAAAGATAATTCAGAATAATAATAATTTTATCTAAGGCCTTTTCAAAAGTAAAATATTTTTTTAATTAAATTAATTATCACGCAACAATAGGTTATCGATAAAAATAGTATCGATTGAAATAGCTTATGTATATAAGGAGATGTTACGGTACTATTATTTTTTTACGAATGATTTAATTTCACTGCATAACATTGTATAACCATAACTATGTAAGAACCTTAATTCTATACACGAATACAAGGTGAATTTGTTTTTTAACCAGTTACTGGTTGAATCAAATTTTTTGTTATATACTCATATGTGGTCCAGTGGCGTAGTTGAAGGTTGGTGAATTAGGCGGTGCCCAAGGGCGCAATAAAGTAAAGGGGCACATTTGAGTAGAATAAAAATTGGTTCTTTTGTATGAAATATGTGCCAAAATAAAATTCATCAAGGACGCCATGGAAGATAGTCATGGTACAGATGTAGTTACATTCTATTCAATAATACTCGTATTCAAAATGTTGAACGAAATGAAACATGGACTGATTGTTTTTATATTTTTTACTGTCAACACTTTTTCAAATAGTACACCAGAAAATGCATGAAAAAGAGCAGTAAATCAGAAATTATAGACTCAAAGGGTATTTTAATGATATTTTACTCTTATCAAAATACCTAAATCGTATGGCAAATCCCAGAAAAGCCTCGAATAATATAATATTTCTTCGAGCAAGCGTTTTTTTTTAAATGAGCTACAATACTTAATTTTCGAACACAAGATTAATTTTTACCCATTTTAATCGGGTAAAATTAATATACATTTAAATGCCTAAGTTACGATTTTAACGGCTATGACAAAACGATTGATTTAATAATTATTTATATTATTTTATCATGATAAACAGTTTCTATTAGGGTATTTTAAGTGGCTATTAAAACCCAAACAGCAACATAGTAAATAATTCAAAATTTGATTGTTCTCTAAAATTTTGTACGAGGGCAAATTTTTTCCAAACATATACAACGTGGACATTTTCACCGACCCGGTTAGATGATGAATAAAAATATATTTGGTATATACTATAATAATCATTGCGTACCTGTGTAATACGCCTGGTTGAACTTGATCAAAGCCAAGTGGAATTTTTCCTGTCTGTACAGCGCCTTACCCTCGTCTAACAGCTCGGAGGAGCGTAAATGCACCGACCAAAGTTTCTCGACCAGCGACTTGACCAGCACGTTCGAGTGCGGCTGATACGGCGTGGACAGGCCGCACCTGTGGCACACCAGCGGCTTGCCACCGACTGCACACCGGCGGCAAAACGTGTGGCCACACAGCAACGTGACCGGGTCCCGAAGCACCATGCCGCAAGCGCCGCACTCGAACGGACCGGTCCGCGGGTCATGCGGCTGATGGCCGCGGTGCGACGTCAACGAGGACTGGTGCGCAGGGGTCGGGCACTGTTGCGACGACGCGGCCGGGCCCGTGGGGTGGCCGTCGGAGACCTGCAGCCGGATGAGTTCGAGGAACGCGGACGTCACGTGCCACAGAAAGCTGGCTGGCAGTGGGCCCAACCGGAAGCACCGGGCGTACAGGTCCAGCGACTCGCACACCCGGCCGCATTTGGCCAACGAGTCGGCGCACTCAATGTATGAGTCCAGGTTCTCGTAGCCGACGGCCGCGCCGCAGCAGCCGTCATCCCGAGAGTGCTGCTCGTGCTGATGCTGCTGCTCGTGTTGATGTTGTTGCTGTTGCTGCTGTTGCTGTTGCTGATGCTGCTGCAGCTTTCCGCCGTCCCCATACTTGCTGATGTATAGACCGGAAAACTTGTCGTTCGTTGCCACTTCGGCCATAAAATCATATATGCCGACTTTCACCCCGTGAATGATGAACGACATTAACCTGCGAACACGACGAAATCGAACGTTTTAATAGCATGTGAAAACAAGCGACGCGTACACGAATAATGTCAAGTACCCTAACTCCATAAAAAAAAAAAAAAAAAAAAAAAAAAAAGAATATTAAAATTATTATTTTGATGATATTATAAAAGCGAATAAAAATCACTTCGGTCACCCGCGATCTGATACTCTTGTCCGGGGTCCATAGCCTATTGCTCGTGCAGGGATGAAATGTAAGTATATTATTTCGAAAAACCCCGCCGGTACATTATATCAGTGTTCAGAGGTCGACTTATATCGGCTACTCTCAAGATTGACTGACGGGTAATACACGCACACACTGCGGGGTGCACTGAGTTATAGAAATACATGACCTCTAAAGTGCAACGACGTACACTAGTATCGAAAAAATATTCACCGCACTAAAACTAATTAATACCGTATGGATTCTCGATAAATCGATAATCTTCCAAAGAAAAAAACTACACGAACTGTTTAGTAACAATTCGCTGTAACGGAAAAAAATCAATTAACAGTTCATCTGACTCGGCGACATGTCCAGAAAAATATTCCAAGATTTTGTCCGACGAGTTATTTTATTATACTTTTTTTTGTTTATTTATAATGTAAGTATCATTTAAATTTTTTGATTTGCAATGACTTTCATACGGTTTTAGATCAATCAGTATTTAAAAGTTGGTATACAACTTATATAATAATATAATATTATATGTGCGGCGTTGTTGTTACGTTTTTTTTTTTTTGTCCCTCTCCCATTCGAATGATGTTACGCTTACCCCGGCTAATCTCGAATCAGAGACAACATAAAAGAAGGTGTATGCCGTTTGCTTACATAAAAGAACACTTTCCACCGCTGTGTAGTTTTGTTTTTCATCATCGTCGTCGTTTACGTGGGCGACTACGCCCCTCACGTTTTTCAACGAAGTAGTCGAGGCCCATGATTATAATCCGATATTCTCAACAGTTGTTACAGTGTGTTCATTAGGAGACGTTTAACGAATGTGTATCGAATGTCAACCATTCGTGATATTTTATACGATAACAATATGAAGTTTAAAATCTATAAATTAATAAATTTATAAATCATCTTCCTTGTATTGAAATACAAAAAAGTACAAAAGAACTTAAGGGCACGCGTATTTTCCTCTTTATAAAAGACGCGGTACAACAGTCGGTTCGCCCACGCGTCACCGTCCCTTACCGAATCGTGTCTCGATCGTATTCGAGTTATACGAATATGTGTGTGTCTACGCACATGCAAGCAATTACATTTTAATTAGTATATTATTATAAATCGCGATAATGACGTGCAACCTATCATGGCGAAGTTCTATACAAACGTAAACATCTACGCAGGGATGTCAATATCGACCCACGGTATGGTAATTAAAATAACAATATAAAAATCAATTATTGTCGTTCACGATATATATCGTAATCTTAGTATAGATAAAAATCAATATTAGTACATATAATAATAGAAAAATAGCCGAAATATAAAGTACTAAAATCCTATATCCACTATACGAAGTGACACTGGCAATATGTAACGGATCCAATACGCAAAGGTCGGCATCAAAAATAAAACAAACACGGTCTTCGATAGGTCAAAGTCTTTAACTGAAACATTAGATTGTCACGTGTCAGGGGGTCAACGTAAGGCGACGGAAAGTCAGAATGTTCAAACAATAAATTTAATTTGGTTATAACTTAAAACTGTTATTGATGTAAATGAAAAAAAAAAGAAATATTGTTTTAGTACATAAGACCACGGTTATCGTTAAATCAACATATATATATATATATATATATATATATATATATAAAATAGTATATATAATGAATAATAAAGCGTGGTACTGTTAACATTTTACTTATATTTAAAAAACCCTCCCCTATCCCCGATATTTTTTCTTGCGTTCGCTGAAATGTTCAAAACGTACTGTGTATCGTACGTCGAGGGATTCTTGGACATTAACCCAATTTGTTTTTCAATGTAACAATCACAACATCTAAATAATTCAATGTATGCATGACTGAAAAAAATATTTAACGCATTTGTTTCCGGTATCACTACGACCGGACACCGTGATTCGATGTCGCGCGTTACAGCGATCGATTCGATTGACTCAGGCTCCGTGCAGCATGATCGGCACAGAAATCCAAGGTCTCAGGATAGCTACTAAAGAAGCGGCTTTTTAAGGACATATCGACGAAAACCACGTTTTTCATACATTCGACATACGTTGATTAGAGACCGTTGTACATAAATCATTATCATCAAATGAACACGTGTAGGCTGTGCGCGAAAATTGTCTTCCGGTACCCGGACAGGAGTGAGACTAATTGCCACTACGGACTGCGGACCGACCAGCTGTCTGTTGTGCCTGGATAGGATTCCGTCCCGATAACGGCCCTGGGCCCCCGTTCCGTTTCGGTCACGTCACAGGACACGCACGACCAGTTGACGATGTTCACCGAAACGCTCAAGGATGAACGTAAATATTTATCGTCCAATCGTTTTCGTGAGCCACTTGCAAATGTACGGTCGGATGGAACCGCGATACAATTCTTCACCTCGATGTTATGGTGCGCGTACGCGTATATCGGGGGGGGGGGGGGGGGGGGTAGTAATTGAATAATGAACAATCGTTACACCGACCGCACGTCGAAACGAAATATATTCATAAATATGTATAAGTGCAATACCTTTCCTAACGGTTATCTGCGAACGATTAACAAAACGGTTAATACGTAACAACAGCGGCACGATTTTGAATGTTATTAGGTCATTTTGTGTAACTACATACGTTTAACGCACGCGTATTATTCGAGTTGTGTTCACTCATTTTGTTTTTGTTTTTGCAATCGTGCGAATTTGCCATAACGCCTATTATGAAATTATTACACTACTCTCCTCCTGTAACGCAACGTTTCTACGGTTTAACTACATGTTTCGTTTCTTTGACAATCGTAATAATTCGTACTTCTGATAATATTATAATGTACCATAATTTTTTTCTTCTCGTTCTAAACACACGAAACTATTGAACCGTTGAAACTTGTAAAGCTAAAAAAAAAATGTATTTGTACAAAACACAAATTAACGTCCGAAATTAACTTATTTCCTATTACCAAAGACTACAATTTATATAAATGTTTTTTAATTACCAATGTTTATTTATTTACAGTTTTATTACATTTTCTTATTCCCTTTAATATGATTTTAATCTTATCGTATAGTTTATTTAATGCACTCATATCATTTCATTAGATGCTTCATAGTTTGTTTTGGATGAATAACAAAATAGACAAATACTACATACATAAATATATAAACAGCAGTCGTCGCTTATTGAGCTCATGGTTAATTGCGACTCTAATTAATCTGTTGGAATCAAAAGAGGCTTTCCCAATATACACATGCACTAACACACGGAAAAAGAATTGACTATTATCTCTCTACGTTAACAACTCACTAAGCTATTTTATGGGCTCATTTGAAGATTAAATAATTGACTATTGGATGGATTTCTATAAAAAACGAATTAGGGAGGTATCATAATACAATAAAATGTAATACATATTCAAATTTTAATTTTTACTACCCATCCTATACATTATTGTATTATTATTTTTTTAACTCACATATTATGTTATTATTATACATACAGATCATTTACACAAATGTAAAACATATATATATATTAATCTGTATGATTAGCTGAAATCTTAATAAATATTTTTCATTGAATAAGATTTTTGAAAAAATAATGTGTAATTTTTTTATGGTTTTTCGTCTTATTAACTCAACGGGTAATAGACTAAAATGTTTTTGCATCTTGGTGAGTCTTACAAGCAGCGACAAGCTGTACATTTAATATAAATAAAAAAAAATTTTTAATTAAATTTAACATTAGTAAATTACTCGTGATTATATTGACTGTGTAACTTGATGATACATTTTTAATTCGAAACCGGTTGTACTATACAAATATATTAATTCTCCAAAGTAATACCTGTGTATTATTGTATATAGAGCAGCGTTTACTAGTTGAGTTCCGAAGACCCTTATTTAGTCTACTTTAGGTTTCAGTTTTTTTCAGGTAGTACTCTAGTTAGGTCCCACGATTTTACAAGTACTACTCTAGTGGACCCATACAAAAATTTCCTTTCTCATTTTTACAGACTTAGGACTGTCAGTTATCTAAATATAAATTAGAACACAGATATGATTTTTTTTTTAAGTTTCTATTACATGATACATAATAATTAATTAAAAATTAGAGTACTGGTATATGGTAAATAAATTAATTTAAAAATTTAAAAATTTAATAAATTTGTAAATTAAAGTATATGAAATAATAATAAATATAAAATTATTAATTAATAATATTTATTCTATTAAGCCAGAAGGGCCACATATCATATTAATATTTAGTTACCATTATTCATTGAGTTATATTATATTTGTTTTAATACACACCTACATTCATACATCCTAATACACACATAAACACAACATACACTACCGAATTCGACAGCATTTGCCCGACAATCCCGACCATTAGTGTTCGAGCTATTACACCACTACGCACTTAGCTAGTCTTCCATATTTTTAAGACTTAGGTGTTAGAATTTAAAAAATTGACTTAGTGTTCAGGCGCGCTATCATTGATTTACACACCTGGCCCGTAAATTAATCATTTATCTATATATATCTTTACATAAAATATTTGTTTATATATATAATATAAGTATATGTTAACAAATGTACAAACGATACTTCAAATTTAACTAACAATTTCTATACAACAACTAACTAAATTTTGTCTAATCATATTCTATGAGAATTTCGTTGAAATATAATAGAACAATAATATTTTATAATGTAATTTGCTAGTGCTCTTGATACCCGGATACCCGGGTTTTACGGGTATTACCCGATTTAAAAAATATCGGGTACCCGTTATGGTTTGTATACTCATTACTAGATCTGGGATTTGTATGTAAATACATATTTTTTCTAAAACATGATAAATTTCGTTATTTTTTTTTCGTTGCACAGATAAATAACTGCTATAAATAGATATTATTTTATACAACTTTTTACAACAATTTACTGTTTAATTTGATATTACAGTAAATTAGTAACTATAGTATTATAAAAACAGCATAGTTAACAGAACATTTCAAACACCTATCAATATAATTATTCAATTATAATAATTTTTTACACGTCATGAATAATATCACAATTTTCTTTTTTTTTTTTTTGGCCCTAGGGGTGGGATTAAACGCCTCCTCCGCCCTGTATGTACGCCACTGATTGTGATTACTTATTATCAGCGTAACTATACACATAAAAGGTAACAAATAAGGCCACTGTATCCGTTATCTGCAAGATTTAAATATAGGCTTTATAATAGCTTTTAACATGTTATTCGACATTAAACTTAAATAAACTAATTATTGAAGAATAATATTACAAATAACACTCACATAAAATACTAAAGATTTTATTTTTTAAAAAATAATTTTGTTAATTTAAAAAAGGAAATATTTTAATATTTTTTATTCGAATAATTGTGTAAAGTATAATTTAATACTGATTACCTCTTAGCAGTTAAAACTTAGCTAAACCGTTTACGTATATCAAAAACCATCGTGTACCCGAAAACATTGACTACCCACATAATCGGGTATTATCCGGATAAACGGGTACCCGGGTATTACCCATATCAAATCAAGAGCACTAGTCGACATTAGATAAACATTTTAATAAGTTTTAACAACAATTAGATTTTCAAAATTAGTGTTATTTATTTCATAATTTGATTGAAAAGTGTAGGTTTTATTATGTATTAATACTTCTAAATAATGATTTATAACAAAAATACTAGACTTATTTTTTTAATTTTTCAGAAAAAATATGAAAGTAAAAAAATGACAACATGAAATTAATTTTTCCTTCGTCAAATATACATAAATACATATATACATAAATTGTAATAATTCTTATTCAGTTATTTTTTTTTTTTACTCTACTCATTATTTATTTTTAACATTATTATTACAACACTTTTAACATACTTAAATTTACATTAAATTATTAGATAAAAAAATAGTTTTAAAAGAAGATAACAGAATTACTTCTTTATTCATTTAATTACTTAAATGAATCTAAACAACATTCTTTAGAATATTTTCGACTTGGTAATATGCTATAAACTGACATTGTAGTTACTTCAGTAATAATAGTAAATATAGTATAAATTACCTTGCATAATACAAGTTGGTTATGAGTTCTACATTTATTCATGCTCTAATTCGTTGATAGGTAACAAATATTCACTAAAATCACTTGCTGTACAATAAATGATAATAGTATGATTGATAAAACAAAGGTCTATATAGTAATATTAAAAGAAAATATGTGTTTTTGTATACTTATGATATTATTATTACTTGTTACATTCATGAGGTATTTAAAATAAATTATTAGATTTTAATTAGAACGGTATCAATGAATGTAACTATAGTTCGAAAAATAATTATTCCATAAAACTTAAGATAATATTAAATTGTAAGTAAAATTAAGAATTTATAAAAATATTTTTTGAAATAATTTGGATTTTTGAGTGAATAATTTTTCTTAACATGCTATTATATTACACATATTTTACATAATTAATACGAATCATTTTCTGAGAACATGCAAAAATTATTTTTCACCCGGTAGTTTCATCTCAAAGATTTCTCAAAATGCAATAAATATACTTCCAGATTTTGGAAGGCATCACACCCAATCCCAAGAATACAAAAGTAAAAATATCTGTCTTTATAATGAAATATATTTAAAATTATTATTTATAATGTAGTTTTAGAATGTTATGATCAATTAAAATATGAATTGTCTATTTAGTATGTATATTCATATTATTTTCTACGTAATATATTGATAACTAAATAGTCATTGCGTTTAAAATATAACTGCTATAAATAATTATCTAATTAAAAGTTTTATATAATTAAGTTATCAATTAATATTTGCTGACTACTTTAAAGATACACTTAAAAAATGTAATTTGTATGTTCATATTTTATATAAAAATGTAATATTTTATGGTTTAATTTCAAAACTTAAATATTTAACTTTGGTTTAGCTTAATTTCTGACAGTGTATGACCTAGAAGTAAAATAAATTATATATAATTTATACCAATAAACTAAGTTGGGTATCATTAAACATGCTTTGAGATACATGTAGATCTTAGATTAATTATATTTTCATTCTTTTTGTACATTAACTTTTTATTTATTTAAGATATTTGAAGCATGTTTATTATTAACCAATAATAAATACATTATTATCAAACATTTCAAGTTTAATCAAGTCATATCATAAACTAGTAAATTATTTAAAAAGTTATTGTTCAAGACAATAAATACAAAAAAAAATTGTATTATAACACAGCACGGACAATATTATGAATAATTTTTTTTCTAACAAGTTTTTTGATTGCGTTAATTTTTGAGATTATTGAGGATAAACAACAAAAAATTAAACTGTCATAAATTATTAAAAAATATAATATTGTTATATTTTTGTCACTCTAACCAAGATTCAAAATACTATGATTGAAAATATTTTACCACCAATATCACGTAATAAAACAAAAATCCATGCCAATGTTTAAGAAACATGAAAAACTTATTTTTTTAATTTAATCTCTTCGTTATGAATATATAAGTTAATCTAACTTAACCCGACCTAGCTTAATTATATTCACGAAAAAAGTGACTTTCACTTTTATTTTATGTGTGGACTATATAATAGTATGTCCCTATCGATTTATTCAATGTACTAATTCCTTTGTATTCTAAAAAATATTATATAATTATATAGGTTAGTATTTTAAATTTGTAATATGAGTACCTCGTAATCTGTTAAAAACTATAAATATTTATTCGTAGAAAAATTATTTTTACCAACAAAATATTTTTTTTCTTAAGTTAAACGCAAAATCATAATTCAAAAAAAAACTTTGAGCTTGAACTCAATTAATTTTTTTATGTTTGATTCTCAAGTTGTCCAATGTCAGTAATATAGACACACCTTATCCAATTAATATTTAACTTTTTAATTTATTTTAAAAAATATTTCCATATAATATCGAAGTAAATTGTACATAGTTTTTAAATATAATATTAATCTAAAATGTTAGTTGTCTCATTTTTACACTTATTTAATAAAAAATTAAAGTGTCAATGAATATTCTTATAAAATATTATATAGGCTAAAATATTACGATTTGTAGTCATTGGATATTTTACATGACATGTTGTATTAGGTATAATAAAGCTTAAAATTTAATTATTATTATTATTATTATTAAAAATGAAAAAATTATTTTACAAGCTATTTATCGCGCATGCTAAAAATTGAGAAAAAACTACATTTGATTATATTAAATATAAAATAATACATTTCTGTACCTATGTATAACCACAAATATATACATTTTATTGTAGCCATGATATTGCTTTGAGGTAATCAAATAATTAGTTTTATCCCACAAAGAGTGAGAGGTGAAACATAATTACCATTACATGAGGTGGTGCGGGTATTGTACCATATAGAGGTGAACGCTTCGATTCCACATAAATAGCTCCTGATCATCAAAATCAAGGTCATTATTAAAATAACACATTATTTATTGTTTTCCCAACACATAACAAGACTTGCAAATTAACATAAGACACCGGAAATGATGAGTTATTAAGTTTTCAGTACAATCTATTGTTTTTTGCATTAGGTACTTTTTTTCACTATTCATACAAACAAGTGAACAACCCAGTACCTTTTCCCCTAAAAGATAACCGCAAAAACCGTAATTACTACTGAGGGCACACACGAAATTAACCAAACAAATATTCTGGCCCAAAACGTATCGCGTTTCCATAATTTCCCGTACTGCAGGTGCATTGATACAGGTGCAACGTACTGACGTACTGCAACGTTACTGTCGCGTACACGCGCACGAATACGCTCATGATGTGAATATAGGGTTTACCGGAAAATGAGAAGATTTTAGATAAATCTCACAGGAGTAAAAAAAATGTAGATTTACACAATTTTTTTTTCCTGATAGCACAATCCTCATTATACTTAGTTAAGAGTCCACAGATAAAATATTATATCTTAAAATTAATGAATGTAAGATCGTATACATTTGTGCTTAAAAATTAAAATTTTTAAAAACGACATCAAACTTAACATTAATTGTTAATTAATTGCTTTGAAGTAATAATATTTTTAATCTTTGTACTCCTAATAAATTAATTATGTACATGAACATATATTTTTATTTCTATGAGAGCTGTTTCAAATTTGCTGATTTTCCAAGAATACCGAATATATTTCGTGTATATATTATCCGTACTTTATTGATGCAATTACCTCACTATTGCAACAAAAATCGTAATTCCACACACTCGCATTGCAATTATCAATAAGAAGAATCGTGTGTGGTAGTGATTCTCCAATCCGACACCCTTTTAATATTATACTATCGACAATTCGAAAACCAAGTAAAACGTTTCTTACACATTACATCGCTCAAAACGAAACCATGAAACATTATCAAAGGAATCGTCAAAGGTTTTTCTAGAAATACACAAACGCCTACTCCCGTCCTTATACACATCGCTTTTACCTACACACGCTTGGGTTAAAATTATTTTCAAAATGGTTTTACTATACAATTGTTACGTGACTGTATTTATTTTCGGAAGCTCCTGGTAAAATATAATATTAACTTTAACATTACGCAAGAAAAGTTGCTCGTGATAAAACGAGAAAAATCGATGTTGAATCAGATTTAAAATCAATGTTCCAAGTAAAATGAGAATACTTATGTAATTATTATTAAATATCATAGATCGGTCAGTAATTATTGTAATGGAGAATATGAAAAAATAATGTAGTATTTTTCATTGAACTAAAAACTTATCTTTTGTTTATATCAATTTAATTATATTAGAATTATCTACCGTGTTAATAAACTACATTACCATTGTAAAAACGATTTCCATATGATGTTTCAATTTCAACAGTTATTTTTTTACCAAATTATAAGCTTGAGAAAATTACAGGGGGTTATATATAATAAAATATATCAAGAAAAGTTTTAAGAACAAATCAGTTGTTCAGTTTTATACTAACTTGAACGCTTCTTTGTATTCTGGCTAGAATAACTGTTCTGTAGAATGATTTGTGTTTGCATTAAATCGAATTAAAAAAAAATCTATCTGTCAAAAATCAACTGAAAATAATTTTTCAACATGAAATATTACAGTAAAATTATTTTAAATATATTTTTAGTGAAAAAAATACGGAAAAATTACATAAAAATTTAAATTTCCGCTGAATCAATTATAATTTGATTGTACCAAATGCAATTTGTTGTCGTTACTCATATAATATATACATATCTTTATCCGGTTATTTTAATTGCATAGTTTAGCAAATTTGAAATTATTTCGCATAATATTCAAGGTTATTTATTATTATTAGTAAATTATTAAAAATATGTTTTTAATATTAACAGTAATAGTTCATGAACTTGAAATTCCATAAAATAATGTATGAAAAATTATATTTATTAATAATAACTGTGTTCTTTCAAACTATAACAATAATGCATTTTAGTTACTGGTCTGGAAATATGTTTTACTTTTTTTTTACATGTCATAACCAAAAATAAACAAATATAAAAACTTATTTTTAAAATATATATACCAATAAACTATGGTTAAAATAATTAATTATTTTAGTCTATCCAGTAATTCGCTTAATTATCTGACAAATTAAAATAAAATTAATCACAGTTTAAATTTCCTTGGAATTATATTCTGATCATTTTAATTTTGTTTGTATAGCTTATTAGTATTTATGATCTGATACATATAATTAAACTTTGTTATGGTTTTAATTTGAGCAACTAAGGAATCAGTGTCGATGGCGTGAGACCAAATTTTCTAGTTTCCCGGCTACAGACTAACCTGGCCAAAATTATTATTTTTATTAATTTGATCAACTACTATTTACAATACTATATACTATACAACACATTACAACACTTATTTGGGTCAGTCATCACCTTACCACGCTTATGGTTTATAAAGATTTAATTGGTAAATAAGCATAAAATAGATAATGTAACATAATTTAAATTTTAATATTATATTATTTTTATTGAGCTCTTATAATTTTTTTCAAAATTATTAATTAAATTATTAAAATTAAAATGATCAATCTCTTGTTGAAGGGTTATTTTTTATTAAAAAATATCGATAATGCATGAAAACAGAACAATGATATTGTACTTTGTATATTTATTGTTTTAAAACATCCAAATTAATACAAATCAAGTTGTTTAAAAACAAAATGCACTCGTGTTTAACAATTAATAATTAAATCATTATAAAGAATAAAAAAAATGAGAAATCTATGCAATTTGGTTGTAAAAAAATTTCAATTTAGCGTTCAGGGTATGCGACTGCATATCTCACACACCAAATGCGAAATCTACGGGTATTTATCACGTCATATAAAGTGCGTTGAATTTCGAACCCAAAGGGCATAGGGAGGGCTAATGTAATATATATATATATATATATATATGTCCCTAAGTAAAGACAATTGAACATCATGCATAACTATCGTTTCCAATATAATTGTCTATAGTCAACGTCCACTAGCTCCATACCGGCAAAATTGCAATAAAAATCATTGAAATCGGTTCACACAATTAGTCGTTAGTTTTTATTCGTTTCAATCGGTATTGTTAATTATCTACTTACAATGGTCACATTCATTTTTCGGTGAGTACATATTATTAAGTATTCCAAATGTACGATTCGTCTGCGACGAGAACGAAGATGACATACCACTAAAAATAAATTATAATGAACTCACTTCGACTGAATTATTAAAATTAACGCGACGACGACGTACAAAATCAAAAAATTTAACGAGAACGCTACACGGTTTATACGACGATTTGTTGACGCGGATCACGGTTATGCACGGGCACAATAACAACAATAAATCGGTATGAAAACTCAGTAAAACACTATATTTTTCTGAAACGGGAGCGACGCGAACGGTACGTTACACGCTAACCAACGCCAACGGCCAACTGGTTCGTAATACGATTACATTCCCGACCGGGCAAAAATTTAAATTACTAGTCCATTCAACCGAGTAGCAGAAAACTAGCGGTTTGCAGACACGGGCAACTCGCGCTCCTCGCGACCGGTCGCCATACTAGCGCGCTCACGTGGTACGCTCCGACCGGTGACTACAATAATAATAATAATAATTATTATTATTATTATTATTATTATTATTATTATTATTATTATTATTATAACGATGGGTGACGACGACGTTACTGACGAGTGACCCCTACGATAGTATTATCTGGTACGAGAGAAAGAAAAAATAAGAACGATTAAGTAAATGTTGTGTTTTGATGTTTGATCCGCCACCGACGCCGAAAATTAAGAATACGAAAATTAAAATACGAACTAATAAAATCAAACGTTGAAAACATCCCCAGGCACTGCTAACCCGTGCATCGACGTGATGGTATCATGTAATTATTTTACCGATCGTTGATCAATTAACGTCCGTATGTCCGTGCCCAAAGCTTCGTTATAAGTTATTACCCTTATACTCCAGTCGGGATTGTATACCGACGAGTACGACCCATAAACGTGTTACCAGTCTCCTACGACGGTACAGTATGTAACACAGCAGTAATCGTGTGAGTGGCAATTACATGTTTGAAGCCACCGTCCTACAATGCGTGCATGTGACTTTATAGCAGTGGTGCGCAACATGGGGATCCCTGTAGGGATCGCCAAATTTTATCAGGGGGTCGCCGATGCGGTTTAACGCTAAAAGAAAAAGTTATATATTATGTACGTCGATTTACATAACTTTATATTTTAGATTTTAGAAAACTTTAATTTTGTATTTTTTATTTATTTATTTTTATTTTTTTTTTGTACGTTTTGGATTAATTAAATGAAAGAAATATTAAAATTAACGACTTAATAATTCATACGAATAAAATTATTGTAGACATTGAGTAAGTATACATTATACAATTACATAATCTTGATAGGAATGGGGAACATCGAAATAAATTAATTTGTGGATCGTGGATCGAAAAAGGTTGAACACTGCCTGGTATGTGTTTAAATTATTTTACACGTACGATTGTTAAAATTATCCCAGTCTAGAACAACGGAAGAAAATTCAATATTAATAAAATAACTTATTACATAATAATTATTTAAAAGCATTGATAGTGAAATTTTTTAATAAGTACTTTATTTGTAATTGTTTTAAGCGTATCCTTGTTCATTAATTATCAGTAATAGCAATTGATATTCGTCGATATGGAATAAAGGCAAATTATAATTTTTTATTTACCTACAACTTTCAAGAAGGTTATCAAAATTTCATATTATTTACCTATTATTATTTTAATTGTTATGCTCATGATCTAGTTTTATAATATAAATATTACTAAATTACACAAATAATTTATGTGTTACATAAATTGATACATGCATTTCATTTGAAATACGTATTTATTGATTTTCTATTTTCTAGACCTACAGTTATCGCTGAAAAAAATTATTATATATACTATTTATTTATAACTATTGATGTTCATGAAAAATTTACATTGTGTATATTCTACACAATGCATAAAATAATCGTACGCTTAAGAGCTTTTAAATTCAAAAAAAAAACCGTGTTTTATCGATTATTATTCTTCATCAACAAAACACAAATTCTACATGAAACTTAAAATTTATGAAACAGCTTTTTTTTTCAAATAATAATGTTTATACAATCTACAAAACAGCATTATTAAAACAAATAAATTGAGTACTGGAATTTTAGCGTTTACAGCAATTTATAAACTACGGGGGACTGTATTGAACCGAGAACTAAGTTTATACCTAGTGCCAAGACACAATATATAACATTTGACCAATAATATATGAAATAACTTCTCGGAGATTTTTATCATTATAATTTATATCTTATGGATCATTATTATTTTCTTTTTTTCTGTTTATTTTTAAAGAATTCCATATATAACTCATCACGTTATAATCTACATCAATGAATACATTAAATATCTATAAATTATTCATACGAACTGTATTAAAAACGAAATTAATTATGTACAAAATATATATTTATTTTATTGATGAAATAAAAAAGCAGAATATAAAAACTATATTTGGTATCGGAAAAAGCTTAATTCGGAATTGGCCGATGTTTATACCCTTTAATCTATAGCAAAATATATAATTATATAAACATTTATTTATTTAATTTTAATGTTTGCATAATATTAATACTATTTTAGTACAAAACTAATGAGAAAAAAATATTAAAAAGGAAAAAAAGCTTTGAAAATTAAAACATAAACACTATTAAATATAATATTGTTGTGATTCAATAAAATGATGAAGTATCTAAAATGTAAATACAACAAAATTGATCTTAAATCAAAAATGTTTTATAACATAACTTAATTTCTGTATTTAGTTTAGTTTTTAATAAACATTTCACCCAACTCATTAAATACCAACTCGGAAAATAATATGTCTTTATTAGAAAGACTCGTCTGTTTTTAACTACGAAGAAAATGAATAGCAATATTATAATAAGAAAAATATTAATTAAAGTATAATTATAATGATACGATATTCGTTAAAATGTAGTTAATGTGATGAAATCGATATTTTAAGCTTTCTTGAATCTAAAGTACACTTAATATGCATAATATTATTACGTAATTATTATTTTAATTCTATGTAATATTAAAATCAAGTATTTTATCAATTCATGGTTTTATAAACATAATGCCTTAAAAATACAGGTATACGCAATATATTATTCTCAATTATATTTTTTATGTACTTATATTCAATTAATTGTTACAAAAGTGGAATAAACTAGTTCAGAAATGTATACACATTGCAACCCCATATTATAATTAAAATGTGAAACATTTAAAATAATAATAACATAATCAATTAATAACTGCAAACTGCAGATTATAATTTAAATTAAATAATATCTAAAAGCAGTATCAATATTACCTTGAAATTATTCCATTTTTGTTTCCCAAATAAAAATAAATGATATTTTGAATAGTGTGACCAAAACTGTTTATACTCCATTATTAATTATTTAAAAATGAATCAGAATTTCTGCATCGTGTTTTATAAAACTTTTAAAACGTAATTAAAAATAAATTTGGTCACAGGTTTTGGGTAATATATGTACCTACTGACATTGCGAGTGATAAACTGCTAGAAAGAATATCCCAAAACTTGATATATCGTTAAATTTAAATACCAATTGCTAGCGAAAATCGGTTTACTGTTACAATTTTAAATGTTCGTTAAAAAATTGTTGGTTAAGATTCTCAAGATATTTAAAATGTAATAACTGAAATAATCTTGTTTTAACTTTGCAAATCTTAAACCTCAGCTAATAATGATTTCTATTGAAAAAGAAATACAACAAACGAAGTAACGAAATTATTTATATCGTAAACAGTCTGTATTTGATACTTTAATTTGTAGTTAAAATATTTAATGAACGTAAAAAAATACATTTTATAAAAACCAACGGAGAAAAATATTCTGATTGCAATTATTTTTCTAATATCTAAATGTATAATTAATTTATTTACAGTTCAAATAATCAATATTAAAAATTGTAAACTATGACTATAATAATTATGCTTATGCTAATATTACTAATAATATGATTGTTACAATATGATAATTGACAAATATTACGACGAGTTAAAAGTTAAAGTTTAGTGAAATTTAATTAAGTTACATAACAAATTACATTTAACTTTATAATTTGGTTGTCATCAATACATTGCACTGCAAATATATAATGTGCTTTATAGTCTACTAGTTTTTTCTTCCATATTATTAATTTTGTTTAACAATCGTTCAAGCATTATTTTTTAATTGTTTTCAATAATATAATTTTATTTCAATAGAATTGAATTAATATTTTAAATTAAATTTTAGAAATTTTAGAAATCAAGGTCGACTTATGTATATAATACTATACCGTAATTCTCAACCTTTTTTCATGATGACACACTAATATATAGCTCCATAAGAATAGCATCATACTTAAAACAATTAATGGATTTTTTTAAATAAATAAAACATTTATAAGGTATGTACATTTAACCGTTATTATTTTATTTAAAAAAATTATTATACCAATTACTTCTTTAAAAATTACAAATAAAATGTTCAATAGTATTTAAATTAAATAGGTACTGGATTTATTTTAGTAAATGGCACAAGATCATCTTTGATATTGATTTTTCTATGTATGGTTTTTGCTATTGTGCCATATTAATTGATGACACACCGTCTGAGAATTACAGTGTAAATATAAGTATATATATAGTGTCGTAGGGAAAATTGGCGCTCCCATCGCTCAGTGCACTTAATAAGTGGACTGCAATAGCCCTACCCTGACCTTAAGTGATTGAGGTGTCTGGTCCTCCAAGTTGAGGGTTATGCGCAGGGCTAATGACCCACCCGCGTAAAAAAAAACTTACGTTCAGGATTAAAACACCATGCCTTGGATTAGATTTAATATAAAAAAGATTGGGAACTGGAAATTGGAACTATTGTGTGGTATTTGGAACGTAAGGATCTTGTACAAAGAAGGATCGACTATAAATTTAGTAAGAAAAGACGAAAAATACAAGATGAAGTGTGTGGCGCTTCAAGAAGTTAAGTGACAAAATGCCGGACCAAGATAGGATAAGAGCCGGATTAGCTAAAACAAAAGTCAACATGGTGCAATGGGGATACCAAAAAAGACATTTGTGAATGTGGCGAGACAATCAGATGAAAACCTAATAAAATGTCCCGTAGGCTGCACAATTGACAACTTGGCGCTTGCAAATGAAAACGCTTTATCAATAGCCATCCACTGGCCCAAGCAAAATATTTAACACTTTTATATCTTAATGAAATTAATATTTATTAAGTTCAGTATCGGACACAATTAGAAGAAGAGAAGGAGATAACTAAAAGATGGAATAAGTAAGTTGATGAGCTATTAAACTGTGACAAGCTGGACGCAGTATTCAGTTTAAACCTAGAAACTTGGAATAAAGAAGATTGTCCAGAACCAAAACAATGTTTTCAACAGAGCCAAGCCGATTAAATACTTAAGGTCAAGTATAACGGAAAGTAATAAGATAGTTAAGGAAATTTTAGTTAGAATACTTGTGAGCAATAAAGCTTTCAATAGACTGGCAAAACTGCTAGGATCTAGACATAAGCGCAATTAAAGTAAAAAAATTGGGGGGCTTCAGCTCCTCATATAAATTTTTCAATTACTGCCTCTCAGAAGTTTTTTTCCACCCTTTACCATCATTATGTATAAAAAATATGCTTATTGGAAGGCAAGTAAAATTTAAAAATAAATAATAAAACAATAATTCGCTTTTAAGTATGGATAACAGATTTAATATAGTTTTTTAAATTTTATATTCTTATTTTTCTATTATTTTTTTTAGCAAATATATTTAAAATAATTTCTGTGTCAATAATAATATCTCTCTCATTATTAAGTATTGCAAATTTCGAAAACCGTTCCTGTGACATAGTTGACCTGATAAATTATTAATTCTTATTATTCCAGAAAATGACCGTTCGCAAGTAGCCGAACTGACCGGAAGAGTGATAGCCAATTAAATAATTTTAAAAAGACTTGGAAACGTATCTTTAGATATATTTTCTTAGTTAAATAGTTATGAACTCCTTTTATGTTATATATATTATTCAAAACATAATTATATTCTGCGGTGCACTATAATAAGCACGGTATAAACTCTAGAAATAATAGATATATTATTTAAGACTATGATTATAATATTGTTACTAAAAAAAGAATAACAAAAATGTATTTTATTCGTTTATTCAGTAGTAATCACATATTTTTTTTATTTATCAATATAATAATATAAAGTTCTAAATGGTTTTTGAGGGAGATTTGAATGTTTTTGAGGAGGCTTAGCCTCTCCAACCACCCCTAATTGTGCCTATGAATCTAGATCTTTATCAAGGGAGCTTAAGATACGACTAGCTAGTTAGTATAGACTTTTCGACGTGCGGTCGGTGTAACGATTGTTCATTATTCAATTACTGCCCTTCCCCCATATACGCGTACACGCACCATAACATCGAGGTGAAGAATTGTATCGCGGTTCCATCCGACCGTACATTTGCAAGTGGCTCACGAAAACGATTGGACGATAAATATTTACGTTCATCCTTGAGCGTTTCGGTGAACATCGTCAACTGGTCGTGCGTGTCCTGTGACGTGACCGAAACGGAACGGGGGCCCAGGGCCGTTATCGGGACGGAATCCTATCCAGGCACAACAGACAGCTGGTCGGTCCGCAGTCCGTAGTGGCAATTAGTCTCACTCCTGTCCGGGTACCGGAAGACAATTTTCGCGCACAGCCTACACGTGTTCATTTGATGATAATGATTTATGTACAACGGTCTCTAATCAACGTATGTCGAATGTATGAAAAACGTGGTTTTTGTCGATATGTCCTTAAAAAGCCGCTTCTTTAGTAGCTATCCTGAGACCTTGGATTTCTGTGCCGATCATGCTGCACGGAGCCTGAGTCAATCGAATCGATCGCTGTAACGCGCGACATCAAATCACGGTGTCCGGTCGTAGTGATACCGGAAACAAATGCGTTAAATATTTTTTTCAGTCATGTATACATTGCATTATTTGGGTGTTTTGATTGTTACATTGAAAAACAAATTGGGTTAATGGCCAAGAATCTCTTGACGTACGATACAAAGTACGTTTTGAACATTTCAGCGAACGCAGGAAAAAATATCGGGGATAGGGGAGGGTGTTTTGAAAATAAGTAAAATGTTGAGACGTATATATATGTTGATATGACGATAACATTGTGGTCTTATGTACTCCAACAATTTTTCTTTTTTTTTCATTTGCACTAATAACAGTTTTAAGTTACTACCCAACACTGATTCTTGTTTGAATAAAATCAAATGACTTACAATTTGTTTAAAGAAAATTATTTTCATCACATAGGTCAGTAACAACTTAAAAATTTTAAATTATCAGTAAATCTTAATAAATCTAATAGTATATATGGTTTTTAAATTTATATATTAAGATTAATAACTATTCACAAATTATTTGCATTACATTTACTTTTCAAATATCTTAAGTTAACTTCTAATATCCGATTTAAATATAGAATGAATACAGAATTATAAAATTATATAGTTTTATATTAATATACTAAACTGAATATGTAACTTAATTTTTATTTTAAAGACTTAATATACATTTTATGCAAAAACTGTAGTGAAAATAATTATTATTTAAAATGAAAGAATACTTAAACTGAGGTTAAATAACTTGAATTTTAATTACATTATTTTTACATTCACAATTTATAATAAAATAATTTTTTTTTACCTAATAATAAAATTCATACTCAAAATAACCTTAGGCAAATACAACCAGTGTCTCGAGTTGAATCCAGAACACTAGACGATAGAGAAATATTGTATACTATTTGGATATTAAATTTTATTTAAATTTATTTATTTTTTAGTTTATCACCGTGTTTTTCAAAATATCTATACTATACTCGTATGTAACTTAGTAATTTCTATTTGCTTTAAAATTAAGAGCTTTAAATTTAACAATTAACTAAATAATACTGAAACAATTTACAATGACTCATTATAGTACTCCATATTACATAATCACTATTTGAAATTTGAACAACATAATAATTAATAATTATGTAGGCGTCACCAAATACGTACGCCAATACATTGCTTATTCGAAACTCCTATTTTTAAGATCTAGATAATACATAAATATTATGTCCTCGTTTCTTCGAATTCAAATTTAATGAGAACTTGATATTGTTTTTTGATAGTTATTTCAAATTTTTATATAATATTTTGGTATATTATGTTATTTTATACAGGTAGCCTTGTAGACTAAACATTCATTCATATTAAATACTATTATCAAGTTTACAATTAATTCAGTATAGATCATTTTTACTTTAATTTTTGTTGGAGTTGTATAATTTTTAACTACTTATTACCAACTCAGATCTGAAATTCTTAAAGAGGACATATCCAAATATAACAAACTATGTAAAAACTGTCATTAATTTTAATTGTACGAGTATATTATTAAAAGTAAAAAATTTTGTTCGAGAAAATTGGGTACAACTATTATTTACAAATTTTTAGAACTACACTGAATTCAAATTTAATTTGTGAATAATAATGCAATTTATTCATAAAAGGTAAATAGAAACAAAGAATTAAAAAGTTATCTTAACATTGAATTACTTAAATTAAAAATTATAAAACTATATTTATACAGAACGCAGATATCCGGTTTTTTAAGATAAAAAAACAAGTCTGCAATACACTCTAACAACAAGTTTATTATTAGCGTCCTATGTTGCCTCGATTTTCAACCTTTTTTAGTGGTCATAAAAAAAATGTGGCTTAAAATTTATAATAATCATACTATAGAAGAACAATTAATTCGACATTTATATCAAAACAAATCCAAAAATATCAGATTTTTTAAAATTATCACCTTTCATCAATACCTTTCAATTACATATTAAATACTAAATAATGATTAATAAACAAATTATATTGTAGTACATTTTTATTAAATCAAAATTACTTTTTTTTTATTAATTATTTAATAAATTTAATAATTTAATATTTATATATTATTTATATTAATTATTTTTATAGAAAAGCGATTGTTTTTAAATAGTATTATTATTTTTATTTCAATAACTAAAATTTGGTTTTTTATATTCAATATTTTTTTAAAAAAATTACCTTTTATTTATAACTATTAAATAGTAAATGTTTAACTAATATTTAACTTTGAAAAAAACGACTTAAATCAATTAATTCTTTACTTATTCGAAATTCATTAAATAAACCATACGTATTATATTTAACCAACTGTTAACATATCATTTTTAAATTACAAAGCATCTAAGATTATACAAAGCAATAAGACTTTCGTATCTATTTAAAAATTATATTTATTATTAGAAATAATTTTATGTATTCACTTTTATATGAAGCTGCTTATAGTAATTATAGTTTATCATTTAAAATTGTCAAATAATTTAAGTATAAAGAATCATGGTGACTTTGTATAATAAATACAATTATAACTAAACCCAGTAAGATAAATCCATTAGCAAAGTAGTGCATCAATCATGAATGCATCATAATTATCACTTATGTAACATTAAAAAATAGACACTTATAAATTATAATATATTTAACTTGTGTAATAAATCTTTGTAATGTATAATAGATTGTATTGACAAAATTCTTATATTATTTGGAAAATAGAATACGGTGTTGTTCACTAAAGCGATTTACGTTACATAATGAAAAAAATAATCATGTAACTGTGTTGAAAAAAGATAACCAATATTTTTATCTAAATTAAAGATAAAGATAATGACTAAAGGTTTATCTAAGATAAAGATAAAAGATAATCTTTTAGTCATCTAGATGAAATAAAAAGATAAAAGAGATTTATTTAAAATAACATTTAAGGTTTGACTCATGGCTGTATTTTTTAAAATAACTCTTTTATTTAATGACTTAAAATTTGATAGAATATTTTTATTATTCTTAAAAGTAAATAGGTTAATATTAGTTAATATTATTAATAATAGGTTAATAACAGATATCGATTAATTTAAATTATTATTTATTATACCTACCTATATTTTAATATCTGTACAAGTAGTGATTACTAGGTAGCCTTACATTAGTCACAATTTTTTTTATTTTTATTTTTATTAATATTTTTTTCATTATTTTTATTTTTATAACTAAATTTAATATTGGTTATATAAGTTAACATTAAGTTGTATGAAGATAATATACTAGTATATAAGTATATAAAATTTGGTTGTACTATAATTTGTATTAAAATATTTTTTAATGTAATAATTTAAATTTTAAAATACATATAAATGTCACAGATCACATATTTCAATTATTATTGTATGACAAATTATGAAAAACGGCTAAATAAAATAATAAAATCTTATTTTAATTAAAAAAAAAGAACTACTTTGCTTGATTTAGCATCTATTTTCTATCGACAGAAAAAACGCAAAAATATAAGTAAAAGATAAAGATACTCTGGATTTATCTAGATAAAAGATGAAAGATAACTTGGACGTTATCTAGATTATCTTTTGGATGATTTTATTTAGATAGTCCCAACACTGTCATGTAAGAATACACTCAGATTTTAAATCTTAAACATTGTAAATAACCAAATTCATTTTATATAATTATACTCATATAAATTACAAGCATACTTTTTGGCGTAGGAACTATGATCCAAATATTTTGAACCGGTTCTCAAATGTTATAAATAAAAAAATAAACAAAAAATTTTTTTGAAAATTTAGTAGGAAATTAAAAAAAAAAAAAGCGCACAAGTGAAATTGAAATCGACTGTTGCAAAATAATTATAGTTTTAAAATATTTTCAATCAATTGTAAACAAATTTAATTACGGCTTTATCTTGAATTTTAATATTCTTATAATTATAGAAATAATAAAAGTTTTTCTGGGATGTTTTTATAATAAATATTAAATATGACCTATAAAATTGCTCATATAAATACATTCAGTGTAGATAATAATATGAGTTATATAACAATTCATAACCAATTTCAGCATAAAATAGCAGAAGTTATTCAATGCAAAATTAACAATCGGCACCTAAATATAATTATGGATTTTTATAATACTAATTTAATTATATCAATAACGTAATCTTTACTCAATTATTTATGGAAATTTGAATTTTTTATTCTATTTAAAATACATTATAAGTATAATTTAATTGTAAATCAGCTAAACGTATATAAAAAATTAATATATTAAAGAGTATAAATAAAGTAAATCATTTCTGGTTAATATTAAATTATAATGATAAATACATTATTAAAGCTTAAATAATTATACGAGTACTACTATTTTTTTTTTTCTTAAATCTATGTATACTTACGTATATATAAATTAATATGTACATACTTGTTCTTTCTCAATAAATTATTCCTGATAAATCTAAATATATAAGGGGTGGTTGAATTAATATTTTGATTTTAAATTTTTGTAATATGTATTTGTTGTATTTATTAAGAATAGTAAACTAAAGAAAAGAAAAATGATTAAATTTAAATATTTGTTATACAACTATTATAATTTAAATTGTAACACTTAATAAATATATTAATTAGATGATTTTATTTGCATGGATTTTGGTAATGAATTTACACGAATAAAACGCATAGAACTGAGTAAAAATATGAAGTCGAGAAACATACATATCAACAACTATTATAATGATACACTGTTAATAATTATCACTTTATATTACACATACATATACTGAAGACATAATGGAAGTATCGGAGTAGGAGTTAATATAGGTGTAAAATCTAAATCTAAAAGTCCATCCAAAAGAATTATTACGCAAAATTTACCCCTACCACAAAAATAATTACATGAAAATGAGACATTACGTATTATATTGACAAAAATATAATAGGATATATTAATTTATAACGGATGAAAGATAATATGTATATAATACACAAAATCAAATAAAATTTTTTAGCATACCCATAGATAGAAAAATTGCCCGCCAAGAATCGTAAAATCCCCTCCAATCAATGTTTTTTTTTTTGTTATTATTATTACATATGTTTATTAAGATTTTTTTTTTTATTCTAATTTATAATAACATTGTAAAAAACATTAGATATATTGATACAACAAATTAAATAAATGAATAATTATGCAAAATTATTTTTATTAATTTTTAAATAAAATACTTCAAAATGATTGTATAATATAAGACAACGCATATTGAGATTTTATTTTAAATTTAACGGTTAAAATAGTCTTATTAAAAAATAATATTAATATTATTTTACTGAAAAGTTATCATAGATACATATACCATATGTATTAACATGGGCGACTAAAATTAATACTATGATACTTTTATTTTAAAATATTTACGGTCTGAGCCCTTTTGACAGTTAACAAATAATAATAACAGGTTCGGATATTGATTACATACTATTGACAAAAATAATAAAGAAGTAACAATCAAAAAGATAGTGAAATAAAGGTATTATACAACAACAAAAGCAGACAGTTTCGATGCAGAATATATTTCTTTTATTTTCAAATAAATTTCTGTTTCGTAGTTAAATACACGAATCCCGCCAGTCTACATATTCATTAATAAAATAAACAAAAATTATGAAATAATTCGAGCTGACAATTTGTTAACCTAATAAACATATTATGATATGGTTTTATATATTGTGTGCATTCCTAGTTTATGTAATACAATAGTTGTACACCAAAAATTACTTTGTATTACATTATATAAATGAAAAAAAACATTGATCTATGGTTGACGACATGCATACTACATACATTCGTATATTTACTCATGGAAAGATAAATCACCATAATCGTCTTGTATTCTCGTTCGGGACCACATACATATTATGCTTCAAACCAGTTGACGATAAACTAAGTGTGTAATTGTAAATTATACAATTACATCACTCTTGCAAACAATATTGTTATATAATTTATTATATTTGAAAATACACCGATAGTTATAAAAATATTCATTATTTTTAGGTTAACTTCAAACTTATAGTACATACAATTAGTAAAACGAATAAAAATAATTTCGGTAAGGTATTGAATATTATAAAAATAAAAACCATTACAATTTTTCAATAATATCATTCGTTCCACAAAACGGCATCTTTCTATATTTTTTTATATCAATCCTTGTAAATAATAATAATTATTCAATAAATATTACATAAATAATGTATATTTATAGATTTAATACTTAAAAAGATATGCGAAATGTCTTATCATCACCGCACAATCATATTTATTATACCGTAAAAAAAAAGTCATTGAATTAGCAAACATCTTAAAAATACTAAAGGATATCTTCAATTTTTTATTTATTTACAGTTGTAATTAAAGTTATTTAGGATTTATCAAAAAAAAAAAAAAACAATGCAAAACTAAACTTATAAAGCATAATATTTGAGTACATACACGTCTTGTCTTGTCTTGTCTTGTCTTTACACAAACTGATGAATTTTTTTTTTTTTTCAAATTTAAAGTATAACTTTGTAGTTATTACTTAATAGATTAGATATTTATTATTTAACTAACTTACTACTTTTTTAAAATGTTTATGTAATTAAATATAACTACGTATTTTTGTATAGCATTACGTATAAACAAGATTAATGTTAATTAATTATTTATTATACAGTTTAGTGTTAAAAACAAGGAACAAAAACAAGCTGATACAGTCTGCACGTATAGTTATAAAATTATGATAAAAAACCAGAACGAAAAAAAATAAGTGTTAAATATAAATACATTTTTAGTTGGTAAAAACGTGCAATTTTTTTTCGAAATTTTTTTTAAAAATATGCTACAAACATACTACGGGTACTAAATCAGTAGTTTATTACTACATTGTAGCAATATACAGCACAATAAGGCTATAAGCTACTGATTTAAAACGGTTTATTTAAAAAGATCGTACTTTGTATTAAAATATAAATGTAAATATATTTTGATACAAAAATATTTAGTCAAAAATGAGTTATTAATTTAAACAAATGTTGCTTGTTGGATTATAAACGGCAAAGAAAACGCATCGAAAGCATATCCAAAATATTTTTTCGTCGAGAACGTTTATGGGCGATTTAAGTAATATCAACAGAGAATATTGTTCTTTTCTAAACATTTTATTTTAAAAGTATTATTTTGACATTTATTTTTTATAATATGTAACATTATCGTCGCTGTGGGAAATTAAATTGGACGAAACCCATCACCGACGTAACGCGTCGTCTGTGGTTAAATGGTACTTAAATATATTATACATAAATGGTAGTATAATACACAGACGTATCGAATTGCAATAGTACAGTGAAATAAAGATAACCGCGTAAATACGTGATTCAATACTTGCGGGCCACCATATTGCATAGATCAGGTCAATTATTCATCTTCACGCGATAACACTTTACACGTATTTATTAGTGCACTCATTATTATATACTTATATTGTATGCATGCAGAAATTATTGAGGAAATCGAAAAATTACCGTTTTCGTAGTACGTAAAATTTACTAGCAAAAAGTTTGATTACAGTCAATGAGTCACCGCAAAATGCATTATATAAGCTATATAAGCTTATGTAATCATCTCATTTTGATTGCATGAAAAGGGTAATAAACATTTTTTGAGTTGTTTTATTAATTTAATATGTGAAAAACGTTTTATTTCTATTCAATAAAAATGTCGACGCATTGAATCTCGAATTATCCAGAATTCAAGATTACAAACATGTTACATAAACAATTTTATAGGCATCACCTCAAATTAATCGATCACAAACCAGCGATTAAGACATAAGTTAGAAAAATAAATGCGAGACAATAGGTTTTGAAAAAAAAAAAAAAAGGAAAAAGAAGAAAATCTCATTTTTCTAATAGTTCAGACGACATTCCGACCATAAACGTTCACAAGAAGCTCAACCAGTCATTTTTTAAAAGCACTACCTTCAGATACGTTTTTCGGTTTCGCAAGAAGATTGAAACATTCCTCGTAAAATTTTCATTTATAATAATAATTATTAATATCAAACCACGATAGCAATATTTAATAGGAAAATTTCCTGGTATGACATATTATAAACAAGAATTTCGGGAACGTTTAAAATGACAACAACATTTTAACTGAAATGACAAATCGATTAATCCACACATAATTATATATGTCCTTAAATAACTATTACATAACGTTGTACGTTTACATCTTATTGTGTAGTACCGGCTAGTATCGAATATTATTACAGCGCGCATCGTCATTATACAATTGGTCGGAAAAACCATGCATGTATTATGGAGAAAAAATAATCAGAGCTCAAGGGCTTTGTTCAGAAATAATAAACCGAAATTATTGCGAGCCGCAGGGTCGACTAGAAATAAAATATATAAATGAATGAACAAATAGTTTATACATATAAATGAACAAATAAAAATAGCTTAGCTCGGAGTTTTATTATATTTGTAAAGTAGAAATGATTTCGAATTAAAAATTCGTCATCAAGTATACGCAAAGTTAATAAAATTGCGAATGAATACGGAAATAATAAAATCGCAACTCGTATTCGATTACAATTTTATTAATATCTGTACACACCTGAAGATGAATTTTCAATCCGAAACCGACGAACATTACAAACGTAGTAATACTCCAGGCTAATCTTTTATTCATTTAATTCCATACGTAAACTACTTGTTTAACTATTTGTATATTAACTAACGAGTATTGACCGTTCGTTTATTGTAAATTTTTATTATTTTATTATTCAGAAACAAAAATTTAACCCTATCTCCTCCGACCCGTTCTGGGTCGCCTACTATTGTGCCGGGCACCATTTTCCCGGGAATTATGTTATTTGTAGACGCGTACCTATAGGGAGTGCACAAAGTCTCGAGGGTATAGTAGATGTGTGTGCCGTACTCCGATTTCCGGTAAGACCTAAAATAATTCGAGACCCTCCCCCCACCGAACACTGGACGTCTTCTCGAGTTATCTCGACGAATCAGCGGCGATGGTATTGTTTTTCGTCGAAAAATTGTCATCGTCACACGGAAAAGAAGTGGCGGATAACAAACGTGTCCCACGCGAAAGACCGGGACCTCTCCCCCGTCGAGAAAACGCTCGTTTTCCAGCCGATGCACCTCTCCCCTTGACCACGCGTACGTTGCGAAACGTACGATAGCCCTTCCTCTCGCCCGGACGACACCTTTCCACGTGAACCAAGGGCGTATTTGAGTTGAGGCCATGGGGGAGGGGACGAAACTAATTTTTCTTCAATACAAACTTAAAAATAATTTACAGTTCATTACTTACAGATCATGTTCCTGTTATAATGATAACATATTATAATGATAGACAAGTAATTTATATTCTTAATTATTTATACATTATATTTTTTGAATAAATCAATGTATTATTTTCAAAAAAGAATACAAGCCATGGGAGGCGAATGCCCCCCCCCCCCACAAATACGCCCTTGATTTGAACGTCAGCGATCCGCGCCCGCGAACAGCTGACACTCTCCTCCACGTGTGGCTGTTGGAAAAAGCGGTAGCAAGGGCACGGCAACGAAACGTGAAAACGTCGTCTTCGGTTGCCGGTCGCCGGTCGTCGATCACCGGGGCGCAACGTTTCGCGGACCCCGGTACACGCATCGTAATAATACGTTATTATTGTAACACGAACACACCTATTATGCGCGTCGTCGTCACCGCGTTACGTAACACTCCACCGCCCGAACACAATTGAAACGTGTACACATTTATGTGTACACATAATATTCACGTGCACTATTGCGCACGGGTGTACGTTTTCAACGGCGCGATACGTCATCACCGTACCAGATATTCGTAATAATAGTCGTTCGTACGTTCGTCGCGGCACTGGATACTGGCGGAAAATATCGTGTAGTCAGGTGGTTGGATCGGTTTTCGAACGTCGGGATTGTGTTCTAATATAGTATTTTAAATAACGTTAATCTTAGGACGGAGAAATTAATAACAAAACGAAAACATCAACCGTATAAATACCTATGACCGAAGGCAGAAGAAATAAATACGATCCGTAATGCGTGCTATAAAATAAGATTAGATGTTGGACAACGGATTATACGAGCTATTTGTACCGTACATTTATTGATGCGGAAGCACTTGGAATAGTGTTGTAAAAATAAGAAATAACAATAATCATTTTTACTTTAGGATTAAAGATTACAATAAGGCCAGTTTTTTTTATTTCACTTTAAAAATAGTGTAGTTAAGTCTGTCACTAGTACATGGTATTGGTATAGTATCTTTGTAAATTAATGCCAATCAGCTTTTACAACTGTTATAGTAACAAATTTGTTACCCAACAGATTATGGAAAGTATAAAATATTTGTGTTAGTATATGGTACAGTAATTCAATCATACAGTACATTTACATGATATACCATAAATTAGACGAATCACTGTACTAGGATATAGAAAATAACAATAACAAAGATTACCAAAGTTAAACTATACACATAACATTTATTATAGTTCAAACTAACTACTAAATAATTTTAACGCTATAACCCATTAAAATAGATGGGGTGCTCGTTTCCTAGACTCGATTTCAATATTATATTATACACAATAATAAAGAGATAACAATACAATATTGGGTCCTTCTATCCTAGGAAGGGTATCATAAACTTTCGGGTGGGAGGGAAAACCCTACCGATCACGTAACTGATATAAATACTGATCAAAACTATAGGTATAATATTTCTACCGTCCCTTTGCATCATTCGCCACTTAAAGTGGAGCGTTAACGAACCGACTTGCAAAGGTGCCCTGAAGTCTAGTGTTGCTGAAATAGCTATAATTAGTATATTTCACATCACATTCTTCTATGCGAACGTGAGTCTATACATGTTCACGTTTTACGCCGAACGCGCATACACCGACCGCGCAACGTGCGTATAAAATTGTAAAGCGCACCGTACGCGTACACATTCTGTGTGTTATTATTGTACATATTTTATTTAATTACCATATCGGGACGTGTGTTTTGTAAAATAATAAATACGCGCACGGCCGGAGGAGCGGCTTGATAACAATAATTGAATGTAACGAGAAAAACTGAAAATAATATACACATATTATGTAACGTACGAGATAACTATTAATTAGCAATCGAAAACGTGTGAACAACAGTTAAGTGATTTCAGCGCACGGAAGTTTGGAGTGTTATTTTTTTTTTTTTTTTTTATTCTTCGGAAACGACGGCCGTAAATCGGTGTACGGGGACGCGGTAGACGGGGTCATCCGGGAACTTACGAGCAAGGCGGTCGTGATGCGCCGAAAACAATTGAAACGGAGAGAATGAAAAAAAAAAAAAAACGAACGAACGAAAATCGAATAAGACCTGAAACGATTAGCACGACGACGGGTCACGGTGCACCGAACGTCATTGTCGCCGGGCCCAAGTTCTCGGCGCGCACGCGCACGATCCGTCCGATGGGACACGCGCACGCAACGGGTGCGTTTCGGAACCAACGCGTTCAAGGTCGCCGCCGGCCGGGTGGTGACGAGCGCGCGCGGTGGTGCTGTCGTAACGTTCGTATTATTTCGTACGCGTTACGTAACGGCGTCGCGAGCCGGTTACGTTTACGGGGGCCCGCCGCTCTCGTCCGAACACACACCACGCGGATTTCCCAACGTCCGTCGCAGCGTCGTGGGAACAACGCGCGCAAGTCGTACCGCTGTGCCGGTTAGGAACGATCCGAAGTGCGACAGGGCCCTGCCGAACGGACTGCCGAGACTACGGGGATTTGAGCACTTTGTCACGACGTTGCACGCGCGTACACAGATCTGTCCCCGGTGGGAAATGCGCGGTTTTATTAAAAACACATACCGCACGCATCACGCTTGACGTTTTAAGCCCGTGTTAGGTAGGCCGTTTGGGGTTTTTTTTTTTTTCCTTAAAAATCTAATCCTCGCAGCGTAGTCGTCGCGAAACGTAATGCGGAACAATGTCGTCGAAAACGTTTCGAACGGAAATGAAAACGCGATCGAAACCACCACCATCTTTGGATCTTCTCACGTGTACTTGTGTACTTCCGACGATTTTCGCCTGCATTTTTCCGCGTGATAATGGCGTAAACGCACATTGCACATATTTTCACGAGTGTACCGAATTCGCAATGCGTTTTATTTCGTACGTTTCCGAGCCCTAGTCGTAACAGCGCCCTGGAACCCGGTGCACAGGATTAACGGACGTATTTATGCAATACCTTTCGGGGAACGCTTGTTCAAATCCCCATATGCGTGTGCGCGTGGCACAATAGCACGCAATACTCAGTTACCACGCACACGGTCATATAATTATACATCTTGTTTTATTGTTACGTAACAAAGCGAAGACGAAGGGGGCACAGACCAGTGCCACAAATTCATTATTCGAACAGTTAATTTCAACTTTTCGCCTTTGTTCAACGTTACTCCTCAACCACATCGTTTGTCCGTTAAACCGTTGTGGTCGTAGTATTTCTATACGCTTAACTATTTCCGTTTGATTTGAAAATAACGCGCTGAGGTTATGATAATAAAATGTATGTAATCACGTTCGGAACAGGATAATGTATATTATTGTAATATTAATCAATAAACCCACTTTTTCAACAGAATCAATAATTTTCGACATAACATTTTCATCGAACTAAAAAAAAAAAAAATCACTCGAAATATGTAGTGTAACTCACAGAACTTGTTGTTGTTCTGCCCTCTCTCAATAATTTTTATTTCAATAGTGATTTACTTGGCGTTGGTCATAGCTGTTGTTCCGCGTGGAATAAAGAAAAGTTTGGCTATCCCTGCGTTATTATTGCCTACACAGAGAGTTGTGCGCACATGACCGTGTACTTTAGACGATATTTCAATGTGCGCGCGTTAACAACACAATAAAAAGCGTATTATGCGGAGGCGTGTCCGGATTTCGCCAAGTCTCGAACCTCGAATAACAACGTTTCACGTAACGGGTGCGGGATCGTAAATTCTTTGAAATTCGAGACGAATCGTAAAGGATCGGGTGCAAAACCTTACCGCGGATCTATAACGCCGTCGGTCGACTTGAATGGCCGACGAACAGGTGGTTTACGCTAGAGGGGCGAGGGAAGAATCACCGCAATGCCACGTATAAAGACGATTCGAACGATGAACGATCACAGAATAGGTTGACCCGGCGCAGATTAGCGATCTGCGTGTCACGATAATTACTATCGGCGGGGGACGTATGATAATCGTGCGCGCGTGTAAGTCTACGGTCAGACTAGACCCGAAATAACAATTGGCCGAAAACGGCCGAATACGGACGAAAAAAAAATAAAAGTGTAAAACTCAATTGTACCCGGTCACAAGAAATTCGGTCGTTTACGGCCGATGTCGGATAAAAACAAAATATTTTGTTTTTTTCGTCCGTATTCGGCCGATGCCGGGTCCAGTCTGACCGTGGACCGACACCGGTGCGACGTTTATGCGCTACTCGGATTTTCCCGCTTCGGATGAACGTTACGTTGTTCGTCGCATTGTTTACGGTCCAACGAGTGGTTTTTAAACTGTTACGTAACGCTGCCGGGCGGTATTTTCGCCGCGATCGACCGCAATGTTCAATTTTATACACAATTTTTCCTCGGTATTACTGCGCTACCGACGTTTTATCGTTTTTTTGCGCGTTTCGGGGGGAGAGGGGGACACGAAAAAATCGCCGTTTACATACGTTTGCGTATGTTTTGCGAATCGCACCGCGAACGAACATTCGGCTTCACTTACCGCATCGCAATTGGTTCGGACAACATGTACGCTATACGATCGTGCGGACATTATTCGTTCGGGCGTTTCGGCGATTCGTCGGGGAAAAAATATCGAATCTGTAAACTGCTCCGTGGAATCTGTAACGTAGACGTATCATACAAGTCAGTGGCGTGTACGGAAAATATTTTCGGGAAGAGCTACTATGGGCAGAGTTAAATTACCACTGCTGTCTATGAATCACCAACAAGACACATTGGGTACTTATGTACATTTCGTTTACAGGATGTCCAAAAACGATTTGACGTTGGACGCGAATTCTAAATAAGCACAAAGGACCATTAAAATATAACATACGTTTAAAATAATTTTTGATTTTTTTAAAACGTTTCGGAGGGGGCTGTAGCCCACTAGGCCTCTCCTATATACGCCACTGATACAGGTACATTGTTCCGAACTATAATGTCCACATGATTACGTCCACTGCAGCGGAATAAAACAACACGCTGCGCTCAACTATCACAATAGTATTGAACAATATACGAAAAAGATTCGTTTACGAAACATTCCACAATTTATTCAATAATTATTTTTCGCCGCAATGTAAATATTTTACGAATCAAGGATGAATTGCACACGAACACTACGTAATATTTGCATGTGTAACGTACCATATTATTTACGTGTTAATTAAAAATGTTATTACTTCTACCTTGCCTATTATTATTGTATTTTTCGTGAATAGATACATGTACGGTCATGGTGATCGAATGATGAGAGTAATAAAGGTGTCTTAAACATTTCGTTATTGTGTTTGTCCATCATCAACTTGTGTAAATTTCATTTTTACAACACTGTTTCCTCCTACGTTACCACCACACCGCCAAGATTATACACACACGTGTAAGACATGAGAGGCCCCGTGCTCCCATAGGATGAAATCTGAACATCGAAAAAATATGATCCTGCTTTTGTCTAAGATTCTACACAATATATTATCACATTGTTAAACTGTTATTAATCATTGCATACGAAAAATAAAAATATTTGTTTTTACAGACCTAATCAATTATATTGATTAATTTTTAGTTTTAATTTTTACCTTAAAAAAGGTTGCTCGGCATCGTGTGGAAAAAAAAAACGTTTTAAATAAAAAATTTTTAGTCGAAAAATAGAAAACAATTTTCACTGTCATTTCGAGGGTATTATGGAAAACCTAAAATAACTTTTAGTTAAGTCTAACTCTTAGAACGAATTGACAAAGAAAATAAATAAAAATAGTACCATTCTACGCCTCGACTGCCCCGTACTGACACAAAACTGTCACTAATACCGTATTATTTTTACGAACTCAAGCGACATCCTTTAATTCGCCGCTTTTCGTTAGTTAGAATTGTAGAGAGATAGATGTGCCAAATACGCTACAAGCCGATTTATATCAATGTATAGGTGGTATTTTTAACAAGCAAGGAAAATAGTGTTACTCGAGTTAAAAATAGCGTTTTGTACATTGTGTAAGTGTGTGTGTAACGTATATTATATGATATAAATGATATCGTTATAATAGTGTTAAGATACTATTGATGATCGCCTAAGTGCCTTAGTTGATGCAAACACGCAGAACATTATGTTTCATACAATGTTGCGCGTATAGAAACGTGAGTTCAATAAGTCCACAGGCGCATCCAATGTTTTAATTATTTAGTTTTTTATATACATAAACCTATATTTTACTTAATAACATTATTACATAATAAACGCAAATTATTGTGTATTGATAATGAAAACGCTAAAAATAATTTAATACACTACAGTACAACAAAGCCGATAGTACAATTGACGCTATATTTTCATGATTAATTCTATAAAAATATTGATCGTATATATATCTATATATATACCTGAGATGGGCAACTGGCGGACCGCGTACTTTTTTTATCTGGCCCGTGCTACATTTTCAAATCACTTCATTACATTTTAGTGGATATCAGTATCTAATTTTTCAATTTGATCATAAAATTTAGGTACTATATTTTTCTCTAACATTGCATTCTAGCTAAATCATTAAATGTCTAAATATAATTTAGATCCATATCCTTGTAACATACTTTGCTATAGGTTTTATATTCAAAGTTATATTCATAAGTTTTATATTACAAATTCAATTTTATTGAATTGATTCAATCGTAAAATTAAATTAATTTAAAAAAATGCTAATCGTCAATTTTTTAATGATTTTTTTCATTTTTACTTTCTTTATTATGGTCGCTAGATTTTAAAGTTCTAAAAATTGACCCTCTAGTTACTTTGAGTTACCCATCCCTGGCATATACCTAAAGAATATGTAAATAAATAAAGCAGTGTGTAAAATATTTACTATATATAATATCTTTTAATATGGAAATATATTATATATATATAGGATATACAATCCAGGCTGAGAATCAAAACGATGAACGATAAAATCGCGATCCTGTGCCTTATGAATTTATTTCTATTTATCTTAATTTTTTTTTTTATCTTAATGTGTATGTATGTATGTCATAGGTAATACGTTTTAAGTATAATAAAATAAATATCTACCTGATTTTGAATACTACGACTTTTGATTTTATACAAGTGTATTATTTTATTATAAGTTACATTTTAATAACAATTATATTTTACAATGATCTTCACTTGCATTAATTTTTAAATGCAATGATTTATTTTTGCTTTCAAATACAAATATCCGAACAACCCAATAGTATACGATGAAGGACAAACATTCGGTTTAATATCTTATCAATTTTTTAACTTCTAAAATCCTTTTAAACTCTATTTTTTCAATCCCAATATTGATTTTTATCAAATGTAATTACGACAAATGCTTACTCCAATTTTCTTTATTCTTCGTCATGTCTCTTGGATTCCTGTAGAAAGTGGCTCCAGCATCTTTCATTATTTGGCTGATGCATTTTATTCTTGGTCTTAAACTTTATGGAATAATTAAGTTCTATAATTTAAGACCATCAGAATAATCAAAACCAAAACTAAAATACAATGATTTTTTACTCATAATTTACTCATAATTAAATTAACTCCAAACTTATGTAATTGTAGCTATCACTAGCAATTATTTTTAACTGTATTTATAAGTATAGCCAAATATAATATAAATATAATATAAATAAATATGATTAACTATTTGTTGAGAAAAAAATTGATTTTACATTGTAATTATTCATATAAATATCTGAACCATTTTTCAAAATCATATAATATAAATACAGGAAATGACACAACATAAAAATTCAACAGTTAAATTAATATTAAATAGATCAAATATAAATTTATAAATATTTAATAATTATATATGGGACGCGAATTTTAACCTTAGTCATAATAAAGAACTGCGTTATAAATGAAAATAATATGTGTATACAAAATTAAATTAATTAACAATGATATAAACCGAATGCATATAAAATATAAGACACTGTAGTATTTTATGGGCCTGAGTCAAAATCCCAAAACATTAACATCTTCTCTAAATCTTCAAAATCTCAACAATTTATACCATTATATAGTTTATTTCAACATTTTGAGAATAGTTAAAATCGTATAAAATCTAAGAGGCTCCAGTAATCCTGATAATAATAAACTATCTTATGGGTGTTTTACCAAAATCATATCTTTGTGATGTACTTGGTGCTGGAGGGTTAGACTCTTTTCGTCAGGTTTAAAATTGATTCTTGAATTTTAATTGGAACATAATAGTATGATTATAGTATTACACATTATAATACATTTCTTTTTTTATTAATTGAAAATAATAATGTAAATATAAAAATATAAATGAACAAGGAAAATAATATCATATCCTATATATTTTTATAATTAATATATGAATAATTAAAATATATGGTAATCAATAATTAATATTTCATCGTCTAATCTATAACTCCCAATATTAAAATGAATATTATTTAAATGATAAAAACATATTTAATAATAACACGTAGCTAACACTAAATTCTATATGACGTAAGAAGTTTAATGTTAATAAATTAATTATAAGAATATTAAATGAATTTGATGCCAAGACGGATATAAATAGATACAAAACTAGTATATTATTTCGGATAATTTTATGTTAGTACTTACTGAAACTAAGGAAAACAATTTTTTTCGAAATTTCAAAAATCCCCTTTTAGAAACTAATGTCTAAATAGCCTTAGTTATTGAATATTTACATAGCACTTATAAAATTTGATCAGAAATAAACGAGCCTCTATGAATGCATGTGAATGCATGCAAGTTATTCTTACCGGTGAAAATTTAATTTGACTAGTAAATAATATATAATATCATTGATTATAAATAGTATTTATAATCAATAATAATATACAGTTAAAATAAACGTAACATCGCGGATTAGTTTATTATAAATGTCGATGTACTGTCACACCGAACTACTCCCAACCCAACCTAAAAATACTAATAGCCGTGAACTCTCACATGTCCGACTTGCTACGGAACCGGATCCATACCTCGATCCTAACCATGTTCAATGACTTCCGTCTTTCTATAAAAAAATGTAAAGTTTATCCTTTGACGAGACTGTTAGTTGAAACGGTTGTGCGTTCAATTAGACTTTGGGTAATAATAAACGGAGCTTTTTCAAAATACCAAAGTCTCAATGTATTAAATATCACTTGTTAGCTTATTAACTATTTCCAATTTATATGAGATGTTTCCAAGAGTATCTACTCGTTATACAATAAAAAAAAATTAAAATTTTGATATATCCATTTATGCGTATTAATAAAAATTCGATAAAATTAATAAACATATAATACATTGTAAAACATTGATACTCAGTTTATATTAATAAAAAAGTAATCGTGTAAAAATATAAGTACAAAGTATATAATAAAAATTAAATGATGAATACCTAACCTATATGTTACATAACCCATTGGCATTGTCAATGACCTATAATATTCAATTAAATAAGCAACTGCTTAAAATTGCATTTAGCCTTTATATAACTACTCGTATAATATATATAAAGCGTGCCGACTCGGCACGCTTTATATCGAACAAAAGTATATGGAGATACACTTTTAATAACAATTTTGTGAAATGTGCACTGAATGCAATATCATCGCTTTCCAATAATACTATAGGTTTCAAAAGATTTTTACTATTTTCCCATTAAGCACTTAATAATGTTAATTTTTTTCATCTTGTAATTGATCATAGTTCAAAAACATTTTTAATATTTGATTTCAATTTTCAAAAATGTTATACGAGATTAAAAATAAGTTGATCTTAATATAATGTAAAGACATGGAAAGTCCTTACTAACAATTTACTTTTTATAGTTTCTTTTGAATTTTAAATTTTAATAAAACTCGACAAAAATAATGAAAATCTGCATCATGTATATATTTAAATAATCATAAGACTTTCAATTTTATATTTTAGGCTTGAAAATGAAGTACAAGATATTTCCTACATTTTTTTTTTTTTTTTTTTGTAGTTAATATAAAAACAATGCTCCAGAATACCACAAACAATTATAAAGCTTTAGAATATAATTAACTTTGACTAAATTGAACTTTTCGGCAGTACTCATTGAACTATCCGAATATTTGAACGAAGTTTAATTCAATTATTATCATTATAAAAATTATTATAATTATACATCAACTGATTTGTTATTAAATTAATTAAACTAAAGTCCATTAAGCTTTCTTACGTATAATTCTTTTTTCTTTTGTAAAAGTCTAACTGTCTAACCTGATAATAAAATTATAAAGTACTCGTTCTATCATAGTATTATTAAGTATCTTTGGACAAGAAGTTCATCCGCTAACTCCATCCTTGGTTTAAAATCTTTTTCGAATGCTATTCTGATTTCAAATGCTTAAGAATATTGACCATAATCATTCACCTTTCTGTATTCCACCTGACCGCCACAAAGCATTAAGTATCTGCATCAGCTCCCTCCTTTCACTTGAAAGTCAATTGCACGCTTTACAAAAATTGTTTGTTCTGTTGCCATAATTTAAAGCGATTTAGTGTACATTCCATAGATTTGAGGAAAATATGAAAATATTAGGCTCTTTGACTTCCCACTAACATACGTTCCGTCCAAATATTTTAGTAATGGCAACAATTGTACAGGTGTCGTACATGTACAAATAAATCTTCCATGCATTAATTCACTAAATAGTAGAAATGCTAAAAGTTAATATTACCGTAGCTTATTCTAAAGTCTATAGTATTTCCTATACATATAAGGAACGTACACCAAATTGTTGAGCTTTACGCCATGCAGATTAGGTGAGACTGGCCTTACATAACATCATAAGCATATTTTATTTTTACAGCTTAGGAAACCTTGGCTGTCGAGGATCATATCAGTATTCCGTGTTTAAAAAAGACCGTTCCAGTTGGCCGTTAATCGTTTTATTCATTTCGCCAAACGGCTCATGCGATCAGCGACGCAGACGCACATCAACACACACACGACGAGTTCGGTGGCCGTGCCTTTGTAGCCGTACACACAGTAGTCGAGGACATATTGATTATTATGGTAAAATGTCAAACATATGTAAAATATAGCTCGGCGGGACGTGGCTCGTGTCTTCTCGATAGTTGTCGGTCTTCGGTGCCCGGGTCAAAGGGCCGACCTATCTAACGCGTTTTCACCGATGTACGTAGCTCGTGCATATTGGGTACGAACAGGGCCATGCTTAGGGGGGTGCGAGAGGTACGCGTATATCGGGGCGCCAAAAGCTTTTTCATAATCCAAGTGATATTGCTAAAAGTTAACCATATTATTTAATTGAAAATGTTTAACACGTTTAACGCCATGGTCTCGACCCGTAGTTGGTATCATTAACATTACCTTCATCGGCGGTGTTACTAATTCATTTGTAGTATTGGTATTTATTTTTGCCTCGGAATCGGCGAGATGACGAATTAACAATAATATACCATTTATATTCTATTACTATTGTTACTTGATATAATTAATTTAATAACATTAACGAACATCGACTTGATCGAGTTGATCGAGTTTATTTTGAACCAGTCTATGATAGTGTTCACATTATAGTTCATGAACGCAGAAGTTGCATTAGTACCTTATTATTTTTCATCGGCAATTATTTAAAAACGTAAGTTATTTTTCGAGCGATCGAATAAATTATACTGGTTTAGAATGATAAGTTATTATCTACATGTTCTGTTCTACCTATAAAGTTATTTTTTATAGAGTTTTTTTATTTTTTTTAAATATAAAGTTTTTAGAAATACTATTAAGCTCAACAATTATAATAAAATACATCGATTTATTAATTAAAATACAATAGATAAAACATATGAGATAAAAATATTAAAATAATAAAAGATTATATACAGAAACTAGCCTCGGGAATGAAGGAAATAATTAGAATGAGAGCAGATTTTGAAATTTAGAATAGAGAATTTAATTAAGATATTGCATTTGGTAGGTAGGGAACGATAATCAAAGAAAATATAAGATAGAATACAAATTTTTTCTTCTAAATGGAGTGTGCAGAGAAGGGAACCGTGGCGCAACTTACAAATAAAGAGCTCATGTGAAAACGTCCAGATTTATATTATTATTTATTATATTAAAACAAATAATATAATATGTGAATATTACAGATTATAGTAGGAATATTGTAAGGGACAAAAATAATATCAGAAGAGATCTCGCGAATCTCTGTAAATTGTAAACCAAATACTCCTGATAATTGCACCAATGGAAGGGAATCAATAAGATTTAATTTGCAAGTAAGAAGGTAAGAGATGATGGCCAGTGCGTAATTGGTTATATTTTATTATGAGGGATCCGGATAAAGTAAAATTGTTCAACCATACTTTGTCTGGTGTAGCGGGAACTATAGATTTAAATCTAGAGGAGAAATTTGCGGATAATTTGTTCAAGCAGGTAGACTAGGGTGAGAAAACATGACATCGAAGAATCAGTTTGAGTTATACTAGTTATATTATTCTTTAGTCGTTGATTATTTCTTTTATTCATTTAATAAATACAAAATAGATAGTTATATAAAACCCCCTATTCTTAAGTAGTCTTAAGATTAGCTATAATTATAGGTTCAAAAATATTTTGTAGAGGGGTGAGGGTGCTAAAAATGATTTTTGGTACCGGGTGCTAATTATGGTAAGCACGGTACTGGGTACGAGTAAAAAAAGTATTAGTCATTTTTTTTCGTGTTTTTTCAGTTATTTTTCGTATTTTTTTTTTTTTTTTGTTTGTTTAAATAATTTGTATAAAAATATGGAGAAATCGAACTTATTTCGGAGCTCCTCGAGTTATACAAACAAGAACCTTGTATATGGAATCCTAAAGACACAAAACATAAGGTTTAGAGCGGTGTGTGCGATTCGCGGGATAACATTTCATAAAACCTCAATAAAAGTTTAAATAATTCATTGCGCGCCGTGATGTTATACGTCTTATACGCCGCAGTAATTGAAATTTCTCTCGGTTGTTTGTCTAACAAAATTCCAATTGAAAATTTAACAATGACACAAAACCGATACGCGACGAGAGGCAGACTCGGGAGTGGTCCGGTATTGGATATACCGAGTCTAATGAGTCTGTGATCACTGTGGCTCGCGCCATATACGTGCGGACCCCTAGAGGTCCACGAACTACAGTTTGGGAAACGCTACTGTAAAATAAGTTGCGTACCTATCGTCGGAAAAGGCGTGGTATTACACATGGTTCTAAAAAAATAACACGCTCCGACGGAATCACGGAATTGTTTTAAAAATAATAAAAAATTTTAACTTCCCACTTCTATACGCACGCATGTTGAATAACATTCCTGTTGCGAGCCAGGCACGACCAAGCCTTACCTCTGAAACGGCCTACCCGTCATGTTTTACGTTTCGCACTCACGATCCATTAAAATGCGTACGAACTGAAACATCCAAGCACTGCTCTCGCGCATAGGCGCATCTAGAGCCCAAATATTGGGGGTGCTTAAATTGCTGAAAATAAAATTAAATTGTTTTCAACTGTAATTACTATAGATTATATAGATCTGAAAAATAAAAACAGGAATGCTTTATTTGATCTCAGGGGTGCTAAAAACTCTATTGCGCCCCCCTTAATTGCACCTATGCTCTCGCAATAGGAAATACCTGCCCGCCGCTCGTATATCACGTTCCGTGCGGTTTCGACGAACGTGCCGGTGCACAGTGGGATGATTCCAATATTTAACTAGTCAAAAGTCCCATTTTTAAAACCTAAATAATCCTAAATTTTATTCTTAATTATTTTTCATTTGAACAAACAATTTTTTTTTTTTTAATTATTATTGACTACTTAACCATAACATGTATGCATTTAAAATTTCATAATATTGCGTACATTTTACTAAAACCCCTTTAAAAGCGGAAAAATGATGGGAAACTAGGGTGTTTTCTGTTAAATATTGCATTGTTACTATAAATAGGTGTGAGGAAATTTTTTTTGTCATACTTCTATGTAAGCTAACATAAAAAATGTGAATTCTGCAAAAAAATATTTTTTTATTATTCTGACTAAATAAAATTAATTAACATATTTCATGTAAAAATCGGAATTATTCAATAAAAAGGTAAATAAATATAAATACATATAAATATTTCTAATCAAACCGCTCTATTTCACTTGGTGTTCAACTTATTGATCTAAATTTTTAAATTTATCCACAAATGTTCAAATGAAAAATAGTAAACAATAAAATTTAGGATTATTTAGGTTTTAAAAATGGGACTTTTGGCTAGCTAAATATTGGAATCATCCCACTGTGCGGCGGTACCCCTTCCGTGCGCGAGTAACAAGAAATTAATTTGGAATTAGTGTACGCACAAAAGATCAACAGTGTTGCCTCACGGCGACGTATGCACCAAACGTTTAACCGGGACCTCGCAATCTAACTTATGTCATACGTTTTTCGACAACGACAGTTCGATGCATAATACATCACCGATTTTTTTATATCACGTTAGACCTACTAGATTTTTACATGTCCCCTTATCTAAATATGATAAACCTTTCGAGAACAAATAAATGATTTTCATTTGGAAAATAAAATACAATAATATTATTTGTGTACGAGCAAAATCATGTTTGAAAATCTTAAAAAAAAACAAACCAAAAAAAGCAAAAAAAAGTATCTTATGAAGTATGAAAAATTAATGATAATCAGTATTTGCCAAACTCAAAAACTAGTGCAATAATTTGCCAGTGACGTAGCAATGGTATGGCGAACTGTGCCTACGTCAAAGGCGCGAATTGCAAAGGGGCGCCAAATTGTGTGAAAGTTGCATTTTTATCCTACAATCAAATCGAAATTGTTTCATTGTACTCTTTGAAATACGTAGATGTTGCCCATATATACACACTGCGTGTGAATTTAATTATGAAATTATGAAAATAGCGCAAGGACATTCAAATAAAAAAATTAATATAAAGAAATCATCAATGAATTTGCTAGTCATAAAACGAAAATTGTAAATTTTAAAATTTTAAAATTAACACTGTAATAACTTATGAGTATAAATTGTATATTTAAAAAAATTAGTAAAATTAAAGGTTTAAAAAAATATCGTGACATAAAATTGTAATTGTTTAAAAAGCATTTTTTCTAAGTTTGCCAGGGGCACTAAGGAGTTTTCCTACGTCACTGAACTTTACTAATGTTGACTAATCTGATAAATAATCATATTTTTTGTAAAATGTATATTCTTAATGATTTAAGTCCAGAGGTTTATTTGAATCGTCTACGTTACGCCAATGTTTATTGTTATATACATTGATATGGATACGGATTACGAAACAAATTATTATTTACGGCTATTTGCTGTATACGCCTGAAAACAAAATATTTATTAATTTTACAATTACATCTATTTATAACAATCAATATGTATGTGACATGTATAGATGTACTAAGTACATCGTATAAATACTATTGGATACATTAGTATAATTTATTAACGTTTTTAAACGTTCTACAAATATTTAGTTAATATGTAATTCTGAATTCGAATGATAGTCTAGGAAAATACGAACTTTAAATCTATAATCATTCACCTGAATAGTTTTGAGAAGTGATATAACCTTTACTCCGTCTGACCCTCCCCCCCACATCGGGACTCTGCGGGGAAACCGTAATTATAATAATTTGTAACCAAATTATTTTGAATTTTTATTATACAAGCCGCAAAAGAAACGTTTATGCACGATAATATGTACTATATAAAATCGATCAAATATTGTTCAATTTCCATTAATAATTATTATTACAAAATTGTTTTATTTTCTTGCTTTCTACATATTTTTCAAATGTTATCATTGGACCTTATATAGGCTAACACATCCGGTTATTGCGACATTGTTGGCTTCATCTTGATGCCATAATTTTACATACGCATCGTAATCAACTTGTACGCTTGGCTTGTAGATTACCCAAAATAAATTGTTTGTTTAGTAGCATATAAAATATATTCAAATATTGAAACATTATTTTATACCATGTTTTTATGAAATGTTATATCTATAGATTAAATATTTGTCATCAAACTCACACATTAGTCGTTTAGAATTTTTCGATAAATACTAATTTCATTAATCTTGGCTTCTTTATATAACTGTTCGAGATCTCTCAACATCATGTTTTATCGCTACATTCTTTCTTGTTCCCACCGACGACTTAATATCAACCGTCCTTTTTCCTTTTGACTTTTTTTTTCAAACATTTTTTTATTATCTTCCGAGATTTTTCTCTTTTTTGGCCAACTCTTCTTTTTAAAGTTTTCCTCTTAATACCTACACCAAATTATTGAACAGTTAATTACTTACGATAATTATGCATTATATAAAAATATTAAAAACGAACTAATAATTAATTAATAGCTAACTTTCGCTCGTTAACGAAGATTATAACATTGAAGAAGAAAATTTTATTTTTTAATGTTATAATAATAATAATACCCAATAATAATGAATATTTATTTAGCAGTTTGGAATTATTTACATAATATTGATATTTTAAAGTTACATTGCAACGTCTACCACTAAGGATATTTCCTTGTTTTTATAGACGTGAGTCTCAAAAAAAAAAATGAATACATAAAATAATAATAATAATAATAATAATTCATAAGTATATATCTTAATATATCTATATGTGTTATCAGGGACGCCCGGATAGGGGGGGCAGTGGGGGCCATTACCCCCCCTGAGATTTTCGCGTCACTTACAAAATTGAAAGTTATTTTACATAAAGCTGATCTTAGGTATTCAGTGATTATTCGACAATCCTTGTATCTAACAAGTATCTAACATTAATTAAAATTATTAATGATAGTAATACAAAATATGAGTAGATGAAATATGTAGCAGTAAATCTTCCTATAAGTATTTAGGTACTTACAATTTTTTTGCCCCCCCCCCTGAGCTACATTTCTGTGGGCGTCCCTGTGTGTTATGATAACAAAAAGAATAGCTTGTTAATAATAATAATAATATAATATATTATAAATTATGGATAAAAGAAAGATAAAAAAAAAAGATAATAATATAACAATTCATATTTGTATAGTTAGCCTAAGGATTTGTTTCATTTGTCAATAACCATATCTTTATTAATAGTACGAAAATATCAAATGATCGACAATTTTTTATAGTAATAAGGAATCTTTTCATATAACTTCAAACCAGTTATCAGAAAGCTATCATATAATTTAGATGTGTTTATTTTAGGATATACTATATTTATAGATCGCGTATTGTATGTATGAGCGGTTGGTTGTACTAAATTTTTACTTGATATATAATTTAGAGTTTTTTTATAATATGAAAGTTCAATCGTAAATATTGATCGAAAATGACTCCTAAATATTTGGTTTTATTCTAATCTTTAATTATAATCTTCCATTTTCAACTTTTCACTTAATTCTCTCGAATTTTTCTCTGCTTTCCGTACTTACCTGCCATAGAAAATATAAGTTAAAAATCTCCAAAAATGTTTTCGTTAAACATAAAAACATGTTTAATATAATATATGTTGTAATATAAGTATTTAAAATGTACAGCTTATTTTAAAATACGGGTATTGTAAAACTTTCCCGTCCATGTAATAACATTACATAACATTAGTTACCTTAAATTAAGTATATCGTCATTGGCGGATTGGCGGGGAAAAATTGTCCATGTACATAAACTCAATTAATCAGTCGAAACAATAAAACTTTTTTATATATCAACATTTTATAAAATTTAATATTTAATAATAAATTTTCTATGAATAATTTCAACTATATAGACTAGGTACCGAATTTTTATTGTTGACTATTACAAAAATGAAACGATATATGTCACTTTAATCATCATTATGGCATTTCACGATGATAAAAAAATAGCTCAATCTAAATCAGAATTAGATAATATAAGAGATCTTATACAATAACCTAGATAAAGAACTAGCCAACTGTAAGTGAAGCGGAGTAATAATTCTATCATCGCAAAAATATCAATACCGAAAAATTGTATACAGACTATAAACTTACGTTGAGCATTTTTTTTTTCTAAATGTGTTCACTTTATTATACTTGACACGGCTAAGAATATTTTCGAGATTAAATAGGCACTTAAAACCTTAAATAATCAGATTTGGTATGAATAGAAAACAAAAATGATGAGCTAGAGTAGAGTGGTTCAAGCTTTTGTAGTTGACAATTTTTACATATATGCAAACAAACACTGGAAGAAAAAACACCAAGAGAAAAAAATTATTTTACTATTTTATTAGTTACCATGCTGTAAAAACTGTTAAAAAAATAATAATAAAAATCATAGATCATATGTGTTTTTTTATGGTATAACAAATAATTAAAAAACAGAATTCAAATTGCAGGATTCTATGCAAAATGTTCTCATTTAGCGTTTACCCACTGTGTAAGTACTATATTCTTATAATCAGGTTTCGTATTTTATAGCATTTGCTACTTATTATAGGATATAGATAAAGATAGCAGAATGAGTTATTCATATGTGATATTAAACAGGAACTCCAAATTAGAAATTTAATTTTGCTATTTCTTGCATATTTGAAGTATTTTAGATTTTTAGTGCTATTTTTGAAGTTTTAATTATATATTTTGCTAATATACATGATTTTATGCTTTATTTTTTATTCTTCATAAATCTCGTTTATATCGAATGAAAAATAGTATTCATTTATGGGAATCCAAAAATTCCCACATTTTTATTTAATATTTTACTAGAATCTATTTTTAAGTAGCCTGGCGATATTAAATATATTTTTACATTTACGCCCTCTTATCTGTTTTATTATTTTAATTTTATTATTGTTCTACAATATATTGTCGTCTAACGTACGTATTTCATGCTTTCAGTGTCATTTCTGCGTGTTTTTTAATTTTATTTCATATTCGTTTAATACTCGATTGTGTATTATTTGTTTTTCTGTTTCGATACCATAAAATGCCGAAAATTAAAACATCGAACTATTCGAAACTTAGATATTTTGTGTCTGAGTTTGGTGGCGATGATGTTTTTACAATTGATGCAATTATTCTATTTTGCAAATTGTGTAAATTTAAAGTTAATAGTGACAAAAAGTTTAACGTAACTCAACACTTAAAAATGAAGAAACAGTTACATACAAACGATATCACCATTTAAGGTAAAACAGGTAAAACAAGACGTACATATAAGTTTTTTGAAATTGTTAACAGAAGATGGTTATTTTAGTTTTTTTTATTAATGTATTACCTCATAAAATAATATAATACATTTAATAAAATTTTGACTTACATTTTTTTTTTTTGCTATTTTTGTTGTTTTTAGGGCATATTTATAAAACATATTTTAAGGTTATTTTGATCATATTATAGCAAAAATTTTAGTATTTTCGGTGTTATTAAATCCGAACCCTGCTTATGATATTACGCGGCTATGTTCACCTCGTCCATACGCGTAATACGTGAACGCATGTTACCCATTTGATACAGTGTTTATTTCAGGGGACGACCTGGTTTAAAAATACATAACCCTTGAAAAAATGTATTTACCTACTTATTAATTATTTACTCCTATGACTTACCACATACCATACCGTTATTTTAGATTCAAAGGGGGTGCCCGCAAAAGTTTTTCATACATTACAAAAAAAAATTCAATTATTTTTTATTGATAATTTAAGAATCTTACATTTTTTGTCTATCAATAGAATAACATGAACAATTTACATCGAACAAAAACGATTATAATTTCTTGTGCATATATAGGCCCACACCAATAATTGTGTTGTATTTTGTTTCAAACAATTATATTATTCAGTGCATTGTAATAAAAATTATTGAAACGTTATCTTCGTTATTGGAGGAAATCGTTGATATTAACTATCGCAAGTCACACATCATCTCGATTATTTACATGAAAAAAAAATATAGTTCTTTATTAATAAATCCTAGATTTAAAAATATAAATCCTGCTCATGATACATTAAATCATTTAGATAAAAATTACTATCTAATACATACATAATTTTTTAAAAAATTTTAGTGACATTGCCAATTTCTGTCACAACAGCAGAAAGAAGTTTTTTCTACTATTATTAACTGTTTAACACTTGATTTAAGTCAAGAATGGGAGAAGAAATATTAACAGGATTGGCTCATATACAATATCCATAAAGATATAATTAAAATTTTGCCTCACAATAGGAGGAAAATAAAGGGACAAATAAGGGGGTAATACCCCTGGTCACCCTTCTAAAATAAACATGGGTTACGATTCTATTAAAGAAACTAATCATTAAAAAGTATAATACTAACTTTATAATAAGTATAATTGTTTCATTTATTTTATTATTTAAAAATCTGGTAAAAAAAAAAAGCATACTTATAACTAAGTATTTGTAGAAAAAAATAGTACAAGAATATTAATTATTCAATAATACATTTTTATAAAATACTCTTATTCAATCCAACCAATTAACTTTGGTTTAAAAAATTTAATTTATTTTATATTTATAATATACTCATAAAATATTGATAGTTTTATTATAATGTTAGCTATATTTATCTTAAATACTTAAAACAATAAAGTATGATGTAACAAATAATATCTTTAATAAAACATAAAATTAAAATAATATATAAAAACTGACTTATTACATTATAGTTTGTTGTTTAATTTCAACAGTTTACCATTGGACGGAAACAATATTGCACTAATAGATTTTTGGTAAATTACTAAGTTTAAATGTAAGTATAAACTAGAAATATGTTTCACGTAGGTAATTATGTAAGTTACTTACTTGGTAAATGGTATCTACATATTTTATGTCAACATTTTTCTTATATTTCAGTATTTACTAATAAAATTGAAAACAATACCAATTTAATAATTCATTTTTAAAAATGTTTTTCAATAAAAATAACAAAACATAAAAATGAACAAAATAAACAAAAAATCAACAATAAAAAAATGTAGACGTGTAACATTTTTTAATTAATTCCTCTTTCCTGAACATACTTTGTAGGCAACTACTGTAGCATGATCTAATTTACCTGGTACACCAAACATTTTTCTAATAATCTCTTTTCGTCTTTGTTTGACTTCTCCCTGTGCTAAGGGTTTTCCGTTAGCATCTGCATATATTTCCATATCTTCTAATATACGACGTTTAGCTGCAGTTAATCTGGTCACAAAATCTAATAATAATGTCACTAAGTCTTTGGCTGTATCTACAGCTGGTCCTTTGCCAGATACTCCATTACGAATTAAATCTTCAGTTCTGAGAAGAGAAAGCTTGTGTCTCTGATAGGCTTCTACGTTGGGAAGTCCTATACTCATGTTTATGACAATTTAGTCAAAAGAATATATTATATTACATTAAAAAAAAATATATATATATATATACATACCAGTAAAATGCCCAACAACAGGATCTAAATTGTCTGATACACCATCTGAAGTAATAAAAACAATGTCATCTAAATCAACCTGTGTTATGGACAATGTTAAATTTGACAGTTCTGGATTATGCCCATCCACGGGACCTAATGCTCCCATAACATCCCTCATGTCTCTCATTCTATGAATATCATGTGAGCCTTGAGTGAGTTCTCTAACACCATACTTCGGGCTGTACACGTAACCCAAACTATCACCAACATTACAACAACAAGCTACATAATGATTATCAACTGTAGACGGAAGTACTACGATTGCTGTAAGTGTAGTCAAAGTCCCTTCTTCTTGTAATATCATATTATGGGCAGCGTGAAATGATCTCAGTAATGTAATAAGTACATCCTATAGTTGAAAAAATGTAATTAATTTAATTAAATTTAAAAAAAATGAATAGATAAAAATTGAACATAATTAAGTGACTAATTAAATTAGATAGTTAAAATACATTTTGCACGGAGGAATAATACTTCTTTTAAATATTCTGGATATTTATTTATTTTTTATATTTTGCCATTTAAAACTATTTAAAATTTAATAAATAAAATAGTTACTGTAGTGTTCTTCGGCACTTCTTTATTTATTGGAAATAATGTTTTGTTTAAATATTCCACACAACCATGAACAGCAGACCTAGCTGCTGTTCTTGACTTGACACCCCAATTAACGCCATCAGCTAATACCATAATTGCAGAATTTACTCTGGCAACAATTGCAAAACAATCAGCAATTGGATCACCAGTGTGACGATGTGTTATAGGATGCATTTCATATAAAGAACAACTTGCGCCATATGCATTTATATCTGAGACATTCCAATTTTCAACACCAGCTACTAATGGATGTCCTATAAATTATATAAATAATTAATAGAATAAAATAAATGTATTAATATGTATTAAAACATACTGAGCTTTTTTAAAATATTAGGTTTGGACTCGGAAATCAAAGTTTCATCAGTCATAGCTGATGCACCAACTTTCTTTTGTCCACTATCTGATGTACAAACTTTTTTTTCTCCATTATCTAACAGCAAAACAATATTGATTAAAATAAATCCTATAAAATAAGTAAAACACATAAGCCATATTTATTTTGTATAAAATAACTTGCCACATTCCTCTTCAAGATTATCAATAAAATTAATTTCTGGATCACTTGCTGACAAATGTTTTTCAGTTTGATTGACAGATACAAGACCACCATGAGGTCCAGTCAACGATGATATCACATCAAAGTTTTTAATGGTACCTAATTGCTGGGGTGGCACTTCTTGTGGCGTTCTCCCATGCAATATAACAGGTTCATACTTTTGAATACCATGGCTAAATTTTGAAAAAGAAAAACAAAGTGAAATTTCAATCAAATATTATCATTTAATTAAGAAATATTTACCCGCTTAAGTATTTTTTAATGAAACGATTTGAAGAATTTTCGTCATTTCTGGACTCAGATGGCGCAGAGAATTGTCTGAAAAATCCAGAGAATTTCTGCCTGAAGGATGGCATGTTTATATTATATTTATGGAGATTAAAATTTTAATTTCATAATTATAACGAATTATTTTGTTTATATAAACAAAAAGACAACAATTTTATAAAAAATTTTTCCCTCTCCGTTCATTAAAAATTGACTAGATAATAATTATCATTCCGTTTCAGTAAGCACTCACACTTATAGAATAATAATATTTTCGAACACAGGTAATGACTACTTAACAACTACTGAATGGTTCAATGGTATTCTTTATCAAACAGAATCTGATTAGACGATATACAAATACAATTGATATTATTCCTTATAAGAGTAGGGGTACTCAAAGTAGGCCATAAGCTGTAAACATTTGAAAACGTTTTATTATCAATTTAATTTATACCAGGAAAATATGTTTATGCATAGTCTTCCGATGAAGTTTGATGATTACTGAACGTCATTCGGTGTTATTAATACCAAATATTTTTTTCCACGAGATACGGAACAATTTATCGCCTTCAGTCATCAACAAATTATTAATTAAAACTGATGCAACGAAATATAAATACCATACTTGATATAATTCATTATTATGTTATTGAACCACTTGACTACCGACTAATTCAATTAGATTTGAAAACAAGAACAAAGTTTAGCGGTATTATATGTATAATGTATGTATTTCAACTTCTACCAATTCCTTAACTTGAAACTTATTCATACTGTTATTAAATTGAGTTATTTACGTTGTTTAAAATTTCTCCTCTAAAAGGAAACCTACTTCAGAGCTGGTATTTTATTCTCTCTTAAAAATTAATTTCACGAAAGTCTTAATCCCTACTAAAAATTGATTTTTACATTGCATTTTATTCAACTGACCTACTTCATTAGATCTATTTCTTACGTATGTACAGTTCTAAAGTACATATTAATGTACAGTAAAACACATTAAAATAATTATAAAATAAAAAACACTATTATTGACTAGATAACATTTTTAAATAAATAATTACCAAAGTACACATATTGATAGGAACTTTTAAATAGTTGAAAAATATCTCTAAGCTAAAAATAAAAATATAGTAGTCCATCAGTTTAAAAAAAAAAAATTATAATAGTAAAAATCAAAAGTTAAAAGACAATAGGTTAGGTTACATACCTTGTATGTAACCTAATCTATTGTATACATGGTATACTTGCAGGTGTTGCTTCCTCTACCACAAATTTTTTTCTGTTTTCAACTAAATATAGGTTTAGGAAATTCAAAAACATGTAATCAACATTTTACATGGTTCTATATATATATAGAAACATATTTCCAATTAATTTTGATTGTTTCAGATGATCCAAAAAATCAAACCTCTTCTTAATAACTTATAGTTAATATGAGTAATTTAATTTTCACATTATTTAATTAGAAATATAAGTAACATTAGAAAATGTTTAATACTCATAAAATATATATTTTTTTTAATAATCTTTGATATTGACAGTTTTCTTCTAAATTTAAAAAGTATTAATAAAATGTAAAATCAGTTACAGAATACAAATTTTGTTGAGACCCGTGTTTTTTTTAACTTAAATGATTATATCATAACTAAAAACATAGTTTTATATAAGGAAAAATATAATGTTATAACTTCAATCATACTATATTTTAACTTTGAAATAATGCAACTGTCTTAAATAACTTTTGTTACATATTATTTTTATCAACATAACTAAGTTTTTAGTACATACACATTACATCAATGAAAACAGTATTAGTGAAAATAGTGAAATACATGTTACTTTAGTCAAATAAAAAAACACAAATTTGTCCTTACATTTATATTACTATCATAATTATAATAGTAGCAGTAACTTAATATAAAAGAATCGATTTATTAAATCATTCATAATAAGTATGATAATTTTGATGAATTTCTTAAAATACAACTGATCCGATAGGTTCTGCTCTGATTGCACTCAAATCAATTGATGAATCCATTGTTTCATCTACTTCACCAATTATAGCTCTGAAACATTATAATTGTTTATCTACAATTATTTATAAGTAAAACATCTATATTATATTTTATGATAAATATATCTATTATTTTTAAATATAATATAATAAAAATTAATATTATAGTGAAAACTAAAATTAAAAATAATTTAATTATTATAGACAATTTAAGTTATGCCTTTTATTTGTAAATTAATTTGGAAATACTTTAAAATATTTCTATATGCCATTTTACATTTTATTCTTAATCTTAACAATTTTAAACAGAAGTTGTATAATTTGTAATTTTACAAATAGTTCACATTATTAATAACTAATACGTAAAAATAACTTACACATTGTCACCACGAATAAGATGTAAACCTAACACAATTTGTTCAACACCTTGATTTGGGCTGTAAACTCGTTCATGGCTGTCATCTAAAATTATATTTATAGTCTGATCGAATCCTTTAAGTGTTCCCTAAACATAAAACAAATTAATTGATTGTACAAAAATGCATATTATTAATTAAATTTAATAGTTTATTTACCACAAAGTTTCTGCCATCAGATGTTATAATAGAAACTGTATCTATTAATACAACAATAAGGATAATAATACATAATTTCAAAAAAAATTAATGCTCAGTTACTTATTTTGTTGTTTAAATATATTGACTTATCCTATATCAATAATATAATTATTATTTGGTTAATTTGAGTTAAAAGGAAATAACTTTTTTTTGGTAACATATATCTTCAACTCATATAATATTCAAAAAATTACTTTTTACAATTTTTCATTAGTTAAATAAAAAGGTAAAATAATAAAAAACAAAGTATATCTAGAAAAAATCATGTATATTTTATTTATTCCCACGTTCAAAGTGTCACTAGTTATCTTTAAATTAAACAACCACGACTTATCTACTAATAATATTGTTGTACTGTGTTAATATATATATTGTAATATTCATCATTTATATTTTCTTTCAATCATTAAATAACAATGTTATAATGCATTAGTTTCAATCAAAGGATACGGTTAACATAGCTCTCTAATCCCGAACTCATTGTATTTCTCAGAAATACAAAAAAATCTCAATTAGAATTGAAACTGTAAATAAAATAATTTTAAACAATAATTAATAATAATAACAATACACAAATCCTATAAGCAATAAACTTTTAAATTACAACACAATGTATTAACATAACAATTAAATTATATCAACTATGTGGATGATACTTTACTTCACTCACACAAATGGACGAAATGATTTGAGACGAAAAATAAATAAACCTTAGATATAAAATTAAAATAAGATCACGTTCACAAGAACATAATACGATAACTATTTTCTGAAATGCTTCAAACACAAAACATAATATTTCTAAATAGATACTTAGGTACTTAAAATCAAATCGCGGTTTACTTGTTTGCAGTGTTAGTGCGGTGATAAGAGTGATTACCATCGCTGTTATCACTGCAGTTGTATAAATATATACGTAAATCTTAAATCGTGCAGTACAGTAACTGCCTCCATAATATGTAATTATCACGATAATTACGAATATTTCAGAGGTCTTAAATTTACAAATTATTCAGAATGTAAATAATTTAATATAAGTGAATATTCTACAAAGTGTATCGTATTTTATATTCATTAAAGATACTAAACGTAAATAGTTTTTTATTTTAAACATTTTTTTAAACTTATAAGATTGTTATTACGATATTTTATTTTTTTATTGTCAATATTCAATGGAAGTGTTACCAAAGTTGATTGTATTTGATTTAGGTGGGTACTAGGTTATTTTATCTTACACGCTTTAGAAAATTTAACAAAAATTGATTTAATTTATGTTAATAATAAAATACAAGTTATCAATCCTTATTTAATTGCATTTAAAACATTTATTAGGGAATACAATTTTATCTGTTTTATTAATAATTTTTAATAAATTCATAATTATAAAGCTGATGTTATAAAACGAAAGAACATAAGTATAAATCAATTAACATAGGGTAGTACATTGTGTTTATAATACAATGTTTTTGTTACAGATTTAACTTTATGGCCATTTCGTACCGATCATTGTCAAAGACCTTTTAAACTTGTTTCTTTGTAATAAATTAAATATAAATATAAAAATTAAAATACCTACTAAACTTACAATTTACAGTGGCAGAATAAAAGATAATGATGGAAATGAATATGAATTGTATCCTGAAGTACTTGACATATTATCAGAGTTAAAAAAAAAAAATTATACATTAGCAATAGCATCAAGAATTGAAGATATTTCTACTGCTTATCTATTGCTAATTTATTTTAATATATCAGATTTTTTTAAGTTTAAAGAAATTTATCCTGGCTCGAAAATAATTCATTTTAAATGGTAAGAGTATTGTTTATAAAATATTTTGATTTTTTTAATTCTTAATTGATTATGATAATTGTAATTAATACAGGTTGAATTTGAAAAGCCACATACCTTATAGTCAAATGATATTTTTTGATGATGATAAACGTAATATTCATACTGTAGCTAAATTAGGAGTGCATTCATATCATTTGAAAGATAATAAAGGGATTTCACTTGAAAATGTACGTCAAATATTTAATTATAACATAATTAATTAATGTTTTTACTTTAAGTTATATCTATAAATAAACTTATTTTGAAAAAAAAAATGAATATAATATTAATGGTATTTTTACAAGATGTGCTACTTTAACCAAATATAATATATTTTTGTGATGTTACCCTCAAACGAATACAAATTGTTAATTATAAAATGTGAAATACAACAAAAGATACACGACATCTGGAATAGTCCCTCACCAAGAACTGGTGACCTAAAAAGTAGAGGACCAGCATATATATTGAGGGATGAGAAGACAGAAGGCAGTTGGATTTAATCACAGGTGGAGATCAGTCACCAGAGATTCTTCTAATTATGTCTGAATGTGCACTACCTAACCATTACAACTTAGAAGTTTATTGCTCCAAGTCCTCTATTACAAGTAGGAATGTACATTGGAATCTTTGTCTAGGCCCTTACACACTTTCTTGTTTTATTATATTATTAAGTTAAATAAAAACTAAAACTTCTTTATCATCAATATTGTATCATTCATTCAACAAGTCAACACCTAGGTCCCAACAGTATCTATCCATTACTTTTCACGACATCTTATACACCCTTGTAACATAAATCAATAGCAATGGTTACCTAAATTTACATACATGGAAAACCAGAATTATGTGTAAAAAAGTTTCTAATTATTTTTAAGCATGCATTGCATTTTTTATTGTGAAAAAAATAAAAGTTAATTATTATTTTTGTAAACATCTATCATACTTTTCCGTTCTATTTATTTGGTGTATATATATATATATTATACATAACATAAATATTTAACTATACATAAAGTAATTAGCTACTACTTACAATGTAACAAAAATAAAACAAATAGGTAAATATCAACATCAACAATATATGTTAAACCACATAATAAGACACATCATATATTCAATTATACAGGCAATCCAGATGCTTTATCACTCAACGCTTTCTGTTTAAAAATAAAATATTTAAGTAAATGCTTTATATTAATAATGATAATTTTTGTATTATACATACTTTCATCGATGAAGCTGATTGACAAAACGCAATACCTACATTGCGGATTAATGTCATAATAGCAGGTGGTATAAAATTGTTACTGCTACCATAAAGTTTTTGAATGCCATCAACACCCAACATAATAGGAACATTACGACGCTGTGCAGCGGTTTCATAATTTAAAAGTGCATTCAGGTCTCCTGAATGAAATAACATAAATATTTTTAATGTTGTTGTACAAATCAAGTACAAAAAGATCAAGTACACACCAATATCAGCGCCTGTCAATAATGATTTATTCAGTTGATCACTAAGTTCTATAACATCATTAAAACCTAAATTAACACCTTGACCAGCCAGAGGATGTATTCTATGTGCAGCATCACTAATAAAAAAAAAAATTAAAAAATCAAGCAAATTAATTAATTAAAAATCATACTATAGAAAATAAAGTGTAACTAGTCACTTACCCAACTAATGCAACACGCTGACCAACATACTGACAAGCATGACCAAAACCTAATGGAAAAGATCCTCTACTATTTTCTGTCACTCCAGTAATAATAGGTGGTACAGATTTAACTACTTTGTGTAATTCATTATTGTTGTTTGATTGGCTAAATTTACTTAATACTGTTGTCACCATTCGAACTACATCATCTGCTAAAAGCATACTACTTTTGTTCAATTCTTTTTCTTCCTAATCAATAAAACATAAATTATTAAAAATAATAATTAATAAATTTAATTGCATCAAAGATTACTGATAAAACATCATTTAAAGCTTGGATGAATTCATTGTCGTTCAAATTGATTAAACGTTGCGCCTCTTCAATACTAGTAGTCCATACTAGTGAACATATTTGATTATCCAACTACATTCAAGACATTGCATAATATTAATAAATTATAATATATTATATTAACAACTTACTGGTAATAAGGCAATTGGACCCAATTGAGCAAATTTTTGCCAAGCCACATGACCCTTGTAGATATCATCCTACAAAAGAGTTAAAATACTAATAACTTTCAATATTTCATAAGGTAAAAATTTTACTTCATCAGATTGTATGTTTAATGTCGCTACAATTGCGCGTTGCCCATACTCCCAACTAACATATTGTTGATCATTTATAGCAGAACGTACTTTTGAACCATATCCATCTGAGCCAATCTATAAATGTAACACATATAGTCGTACTCAATTCTAGAAGGGAATAGTAAACAAGATGTTGATAAAAAAATTGAAAAACTAATATATTCTACTCACTAAAAGACTAGTTTCATAGGTTGTCTCTGCATTAGCCACTTTTACTGTAGCCATTTCACTTGGTGTTTCTGGCAAATTGCATTGATTCACACGTGAATCGTAATGAACAGTTATATTTGGATCATCATGAATTTGTTTATATAGTGCACCAAGTATGTTGTCATTTTCAACAATATATGCCAAATCATTATCATTATTAAATGTTAAAACATTATTTGCGCCACCACTTTGACCTCCACCAGAATTCCAAATCTGAAATTTAGACATGATAACTATTTTGTTTTATTTTGTTTTTAAATAACTAACCCGCATTTCTTTAACTGCATTGCAACCTTTAATGTCTTCAATAATTTGCCAGGCTCCAACAGATTGTAAAAGTTGTACACTTGACTTACTTACAGCAGAAACCCTATTGCTATAAGACCTGTTTGGAGAATTTTTCTTTGTGTCTAGTGCATAATCTTTTTTTAAACCTCCTTCTAATAAAAGTATAGAAGCACCACACATTGACGGTTCTTGGGCTAAAAACACAAAAATTAGGAAATAAGTGATCAAGTAAGATATGATTGAAAAATCAGTAATAATAATTACATAATTTACTAGCCATGGCACAGCCAACCATACCACCACCAGCTATAATGACATCATAGTACTTTTTGTTTGAAGAAAGGGACGAGTATAATCGGACAGCAGATAATTTCATAGGCATCATGTTCATCTTTAAACGTCTTTAGCAAGACTATACGAAAATATAAATCAATAACAAGCAAACAAATATTTATACAATAATACTTCTCCAATAATACTCACAGCAAAAATTTTAAAATCTAAAACAATAGAAAAAAAGATTTGAATTACACGATTTTACGCAGCTTTTAACAATTGAACATGATGACAGTCATACATTTATATGTACTTAAACAACATTCGACTCAAAACTAAAACAATTATGCATAATAATAAAAAATTAATAGCCAAAATATCACAAAATAACTGATGTGTGATAAAAAATAATATTATTTAAAAATCGTACCTATTCTAACGTGAAATAGGTATTTCAACAGATAGCGTAAGATGTTTGATATGTTTTCTTCTGTTATCAATCAATTGAAAAAAAACTGTTATCTTATGATATAATCATCGTAATAAAAAATGTTTATTACTATCTATTTAATATATTTGTAATTTGTCCAAAAACCAATAGGTTTTAATTGTTGGATTATTGAATGTGTGACTACGGATGTAGTAATTAAATCGTCGAGTATTACTAATTAATGTTTATGACTTATCTGTCACAAAATATTTTCTTTTTCAATTTTAGTGTTCTTTATAAAACAAATTGGTGTTGATATTTTGAAGGTGTTAATAATCTACATTGTATTAAATTAATTTATTCAAATTCAACCTCAAATAAGCATCTAATAATGAATTTAGTTGTGTTCTAAAAATGATCTACAAACATTATTAACAAATTGTTGGTAAGTGATTGAAATTATTTTGGAGAAATAAAGGTTATTAAATATAATAATATATTTATTTTTAAATATCTTATAATTTATTTTTAAAATGAAACACCAATGCATAATTTAATATTTCATTGTAAATAATGAATTGGTAGATATTGTTTCAATAAAATCAATTATATTATAACTTATTAACTGTCTACTTGTTTATATTTTTCAGACATTAATTTTCTAGCATTATACATTTGATGAGTTTAAATAAATCAGACAAAATGCCTTCACTGGATTCAAATGTTGTTAAAATAGCGGTTGAAATGGAATCTGAAAATCCACAACTTAAAGAATTCAACCAAAAAATACCTTTATCAAACATAATTCAGGATCTGTGTAATGGCTGGGACTTGAATGATCCTGAACAATATGCATTAAAATTTTCTGAAAAAACCAATGAAAACTATGTTACTGAAAAAAATCGAAATGAAATTAAAAATGGTTCTGTATTAAGACTGGCATTTTCTCCTTCAAAGATTGCTTATGAAATATTGCAAACTCTTCATTCTGAAGGGTCTGATGATAAAAATGAAAGAACTACTGCTCTACAAAAGTTGGCCAAATGCAGTACTGACATAACATTTGCTCTTGAATTCATTAATAAACAAGGACTAGCTCTCATTATTAGTCTTATCGAAAGAGGTTTGATTACATTTAATTATTATTTATCTTCATTTAAATACTGACATGTAAATCATTTTTTTTCAGGTAAATGTCAAGGAGCAATGTTAGCTAGTGCATTAGCTTCATTTGTTGAGTTAATGGATCATGGGATTGTATCATGGGATATTTTAGAAACTCCATTCATTAATATGGTTGCCAGCTATGTTAATAATCAAACATCCAGGCCTCAAGAAGCAAAAGTTGTTCAATCTTCATTATCTATATTAGAAAGTATTGTTTTAAATAGTTCTGCTAAGTATGGTCAAGTAGAAAAAGAAGTAGGATTTCCAAACCTAGTATTACGGCTTGAAAATCAAAACCCCATTATACAGCAAAATGCCCTTTCTTTGATTAATGCTTTATTTTTGAAAGCTGATCCAGCTAAACGAAAAATTATTGCTAGCACTTTGTGTTCTAAACAAGTTCGTAATGTTATACTACAAAATATCATACAAACATCATCTGATGAAGTTGGGTCTGAAATGGCTCATCAGCTTTATGTTATGCAAACATTGTGCTTTGGATTGCTCGAAGAAAGAATGAATACCAAAATGGACCCACAGGATCAAGATGCTCATGAAAAAATTAAGGTGCTATTAAATAACTATTTTTATGAACTATTAGGCAGATATCTAAAAATTAGACCAAGGCTAACCTTCATTAATAAATTTATTCTATATCTCTATCTGATTAATTACATTTCTATAATTACTTGTTTAGTTTGATTTTTAATTAAATTACAAATATTTTATATTATTTTTAAATATTTCACTAAAAGTAATTATTAAAATTGTTTTTTTTATTAAATAATTAAATTATAATTTTAGGAGTTACGTAAAATTGCATTTGAATTGGATACAATTAGCGGTGGAGATGCTAATCGACGACAACTTGGACCTTTCACAAAAGATTATAAAAAGTTGGGCTTTAAGTATGATATAAACCCTGCACTGGATTTTACTGAAACTCCACCCGGAATGTTAGCTTTAGATTGTATGGTGTATTTTGCCCGTAACCATGTTGATGCTTACACAAAAGTAAGAACTATACTCTATTCAAGGTAATAGTACACTAGGTGACTGACAAAAACATTTTGTATCCATGCATACTTTACCTACAACTGATTATTGAAAATGCTGTCTCTAATTACCTACTCATAGCTCAGTACCACCATTGAACTATCATTACCTATCGTTTGCACCCAAACTGGTGTATTCTCAACTTAAATAGAGTATATAAACTTATTAAAAATGATAAAATATTAATATTGGCTCTTTATAAACTAATTAGGTTGTTCTTGAAAATTCATGTCGAGCAGATGAACATGAATGTCCTTTTGGTCGATCTTCCATAGAATTAGTACGCTTACTTTGTAATATACTTAGAATTGGTGAACTTCCAAGTGAACAAACTACTACATACCATCAAATATTTTTTAGCCATGATCATCCTTTCCATGAATTATATTGTGTTTGTATTGTTTTACTGAATAAAACGTGGAAAGAAATGAGAGCAACAACAGAGGATTTTGTAAAAGTAAAACTTAATTCTTTTATTCTGTCTTAGAACATCCTATTTCAATATTATCATATTTATTATTTTACTTGTAGGTATTAAGTGTAGTTCGGGAACAAATAACTAGAGCTCTAGGTTCGCAGCCAGCTAATTTAGAAAAGTTACGACAAAAGTTATACACTCTTACTTACTCTGAAATTACTAATTTATGGCAACAAGAACGTACTTCAAGAGAACAATGGGAAAGCCATGCACGTCCTATAGTACAACTTAAAGAATTGGTTACACCAGAAATTGTACAACTTATCAAAAAACAAAGACTTAATTACATGGTTGATGGCACAAGATTTACTAAATATTCTCAACGCGGACAGGTTAATTTTCCATTAAATATATTATTATCAATAAGCCAAATAAATTTTAATTATATTTTTAGACAAAATTCTCTATTTTATAATTTTTTTTTTTCAGAGAGTAAAAGATAAGTTTTGGTTTGTAAGGCTATCTCAAAACCATAAAGTTCTTCATTATGGTGATTGTGATGATAAAAGTGTCCCTACCATTGAAGAACTTCCAAATAAGTTGGGAGTAGTTGATATTAAAGCATTACTTACTGGTAAAGACTGTCCTCATATGAAAGAAGCCAAGTAAATTGATGAATATTAAATATTATTTTATTTTAAGAATATCAACCTATATAAGTGTTATCTAACACCTATATAATAATAAGATCAGCTAAATAAAAAATACTTTTATGAAAATACATTTCTTTGTTTGATTCCATGGTTTTATTTCATTTTTATAGGAGTCGAAAATCTACATCAACACAACAACTTGCTTTTTCTTTGACTTTAGATTCTGCAGAAATGACTCCCCTTCATTTTGTCGCTCCAGATGACATGGTTTATGATTATTGGGTTGATGGAATAAATGCATTACTAGGTGAATAAAATTATATATTTAGTAACTATAAAAGTTACATATAAAGTTCCTTAAATTAATATTTGTTAAAACTGTTTCTTTTTTAATTTTATAAGTAATAAGTAGGGCTTGGATTTTAAAGCACAATAAATAATAAAAATAATATAAAATTGTTTGAAAAAAGCAAAAAAATAAGCTTAAACAATAATTAAATTAAATAAAAAAATTGAATAGAAAAAAATTGAAAAATTAATTATTAAATTAACTATCATACATGTATTTAAATTTTCATTTGTAAAACTGACTCTATTAACAGACAAAAGGTTTTTGTACATCAAAAATAAATACTTCACATTTACTGAAGTGATTGGTGCATACTTCATAAGGGCTGTTTCATTTAAATAAAACTCACCATAATCAATATTTCATGTGAAACTTCACAGAATGTTGTTAATATCTTGTAATTGTTTCCCAGCTCTTGTTTTTTGAAAAAACACAATTTAATTTACCGAACATTTTTAATAATTGAAATGGTTGATGTTATGACCTACTCGCTGTAGTAACATTACGATTAACCAAACATTTGATACAGTTAATAATCAAACCGATAAACAAAAACAAAATTAGAACCTCTCACATCCAATAGAAACTTTTACTTACGAGGAGTAAATTATTATGTTAAATTGATATAAATAACCTACTGTTATACATAATTAAGAAGCGTACTTTTACATTTCTTATTATTAATTAAATATAAAATTTTTATTATTATACCACAAAAAACATATTAAAATTCCATAGCTAGAATAATTGCAAAACAACCGAAAAAAGGAGAAAAATATTAGTTTATTTAGAATTAGAGTGACATGGAAAGAATTTATGTATAAAAAATAGCATACACTTTAAAATCTGAGCCCTAGTAATAAGTGTTTCATATTAGATGTTTTTACAAATGTATCGTTTTGTATATATAATTTTAATAAATAACCTATCAATTTAAAAAAAAACATTTATTAATATGTAAAATATTAATCAAATAATAGTTCATATATAAATGTGTTCCATTAATTTAGTCCATTAACTTAAAATATATTTGAAATATTTAATAACGAATGGTTTAATGAATTTTAATTTTTCTAAAATACAAATTATCATAGCGTTAGCGAGTGATAATCATGTTTTTAAAAATTTAATTCTAAAAATAGTGGCATAGAACAAATTTACATATTACGATTATTCACAAGTAGGAATTAATTCCATTAAATAATCAAATGATTGTTTAGGAAACAAAATGACAAGTAAAGAAGCGGAAAATGATTTGGAAACATTATTGTCAATGGAAATAAAGCTTAGACTTTTAGATGCAGAAGGGGTTGGTGTAGATATTCCTCAAGATCCACCTCCTGTGCCCAGTGATCCACCAAATTACGAATTTTGTTATGATTTTAAATGAAATTTTTAAAAACTATTTCATAATTGATATGTAAATGTGTATAAATTAAGCTATTTAATATCTTTTAGTATTGGAGTGGTCCCACATATTATAACCATAACCACTAGTTCTAGCTTTAATTATGATTTACGCAGTTGTATGTTTGGTCGTACTACCATATTATTTTGTGGTACTACACAGATATTAACAATAAAATTCAATTTGCTGTCAACAAGAACATTATATGAATCAAAACTGTTAGAGTGCAGTGTGTGGAATATTTTGATCTAAATAGGGGAAATATATTTTTATATTTAATTTGTGTCTTATACTAGTTAATTAGTATTTAAAATTATTTCCATTACTGACATTTATAGTAGTGTTCGTGAATAAATTTATTATTTTTTTATACTCATTCTAGTCTGTACAATTGAAAATATATTTATTTATTATAATTTACCAGTCTGAATTATTTTTAATTTATTTTTAGAGCATAAGTTCAATTGAATTTTCACAATCTTTCATTAGTGCTGCAAAAAGTAAAAATAGATTATGAGCTATGATACTCAATGAATTGATTATATACAATAAATATTTATTTTTAAGTTACCTATGTATAAATAAAAAAATGTATTGTACAAGTACTTTAGTTTTAATGTTTTATATAATTAACTAAAATAAATATTATTTTTGAGTCAAGCTTAGTTAGCCATAAATATTATTATATAAGTCATACAAATGTATGTCATGAAAGTTTTTTTTGTACTTGTGTTGATAAGAAATATATATATATATTCATTAGTGTAGAAAACATTTTAATTGTACTATATTAATTGTGAACCTTTATATACTACTATTACTATGACTTATTTAACCCCCTTTGACTAAATTATACTTTTTAAATAAGATTCCCTTTTAATATTAAATAATATTAACTCTAGTTATATATATATAAAAAAAGAGTACCTCAAATTATTAAAAATTTATGAAATTTAAAGATTTTAATATTAAAGATAATATATAATTACTTTAATCATTATTAATAACTTAGATACTTGCTTAAATTGTAGAAGAAAATGACAATACATTTTAAAGTTTCTTAAAAAGGTTATTATAAAAGTCACTAAAAAATATTTATTTTAAATAATAACAAACCTAAAACAAAAATAAATAATATAGAATATAAAATAAAAATTATTATTTTGAAGTTTTGGTAAAACCTTCTGGTAACGCTATATCAAAAATAATTGGGTGATTAACTGGTAAATATTGTAAATTACAACTTGATGCATTAATGTATATTATCTTTCCATCTGTAGTGATTCCATAATCTGAAATTAAAAAATGTACATATTTACATAACTATTTAATGTCACTCGTGTCAGTAATTTTAATATCAGTAACTTATGCTAAGCAAATTTATTAATATATTAAAATAAATTGTATGAACATATCACATGTATGCATTTATTATTAACACTAAAAATTTATAATTATTAATCAATTGTCTGTCCATTGTATGAAAATGAATACTATGAACATTCACAAAAACATATTAGTTAGATCTTAAATTATAAAAAATTTTTAGACAAAACAAAAATAAACTGTTAACAGTAAGTTAAAAATAATACCTTCGTGTACATGTCCAAAAATATGATATTTTGGAACCACTCTATTCTGGACAGTAGATAGAAGCTCTACACATCCTGCTCTTATACCAGAATAACAGTGATCTCCATGACCTAATGGTGGACTATGTGTCACAAGTATATCAATCCCTTCAGGTATTTTATTCCATTTGTCTAGACATGCTTGACCACGAGGAATATTAAATGCCCATCCACCATATACTGGTTGCCTGTAAAAACATACTTTTTAAATACTAGAAAAACGTTCAAAAAACAGAAAAATGTATAAAAAATGAACACACAACATTTTTATTATTCTTACCACGGAGAACCATAAATTTTCAGTCCAAAACACTCTGTCATAGAATCTTCTAAGTATATACAGTTGGTCAAATATTTCTTATTGTCTTTCTGCTGGATTACAGTACTAATAAGATCGTATTCATATCCGAGAGAAGAAGTACTTATACCGTCTTCCATGATTGGATGTGTGAATTTAGGATCAAAACTAAGCTCATGATTACCAGCAATCACTATTTTGTAAGTGTGAGGCAACTGACTGAGCCACTCATTGAACTGTTTGATTTCTTTCATTTCTCCGCAGCTGGTGAAATCTCCTGCATGGATAAATATGTCTCCATGAGGAATTTCATACTTCATCAGATGTGTTTTTGAATGGGTATCACTCATGCACACAACTCTAACCTATTTACATACACACATAACGTACATAATAGGGAATTCTGTAGTGCTAATTAGATTAAAGTACTGAGTAAAACGAAGACATACTTTGTTATCATTTACCGGACCCTTGGGCAATGGAGGCTGTATTTTCAAGACCTTCTGAGAATTTTTAATGCAATTCCAAGCCATTGTTGGGTCATTAGTCAAGGGGTGCACTACCACAGACTTATCTTTCAAAGAACAATTCATGTTATATTCTGTTCCGTTACAACAGTTGAAGCAGGAAGGTCACAGTTAAGCACAGGCACTGAAGTTCAAACTATATCAGTAGTTCAGTCAAGTAGCAGAAGGTTTAGTAGTTTAAGTATCTGGATATTGATGCATTAGTGAGCACTGCAGCTGCTGCATACTTTTAGTAGAATGGTGACTGGGCTACAAAAATTGAACAAAAACAATTAAATATATTTAAACAATATAACTAAATTAATTTACTAACTAAAAACAATCAGTTTGCACACGTTTAGTTGCTAAATTACTCGTTACTTGTCTACTACTTACAAAACGTCAACTATACTATACTATACTATAGACAACTGAAGCATTATCCACTTGCTGCGCGAACAGAAAAACTCAATTACTTACCTTTGTCAAGACGACTTGTATGGTTGCCCATGCTCGTGCAAAAAATAACAATATATTATAATTCGATAAATTTTATTGTTTTGCCAATCCGATCACAGAATAAGGATTACATAAACAATATTCTTATGTTTTGATACTTCAAGTTTAATGCATTCAACCAAGATAAAAGATCGTGAATAATTAAACTCGCGGATAGAGATAACAAACACACTGAGTAGATATTATAATGATTTTTTAAGAAAAACACGATATAAGAATTATTAAAATGCACATTTTAATATTTATCTTGCCGGTAAGTGTTTATCGGACGAATTGTTTTCACATGACGACATATGTTTATCTTACTATACGTAATTTGGGAATACCTACTGTAAAGAATTTTTAAAAATTACAATTTCTATTGCGAATGCAATGTTGTTTAAAATCGTACAAAAATTGTATTAAAAACGCATAAAATCAAGTATGAAATTAGTTAATTGCTCGTACATAACAAAAAAATGTTCCATGTACATCAATATTTAGTACAATTGGATGTCCTCGATTGGTTCAAGTAGAGTGATGTATTACAAAAAAAAAATTGTGGGTAACCGAGTAACTAAACGCTTTTCACACGTGGATAGTTGAGAATACATCTACCATAAAGTGAATATAAATATCGGTAGAAGGTACTATAGGTAATGTACTTCGTACTTGATTTCATGTTTATATATGATTTTAACTCTATAGATTTTGTTCTCGTACCTATCTAAAAAATTTAATATGCTTACGGAATTACACTGAACGGTACACACGTGTCTTATTGTATTTTTAGTGAGAACACGCAAAATAGAAATGTGTATAGGCACCATTACATACCTCTGACTAAACGTCACATTGTCATTTGGCTCAGAACCGAGTACGTCTAGACCAAGTTAATTTATAGTTAAATCATGCCATGGCAATACCGTGGATGATTTCAACATTATTGGAGGAGAAAGAAAGGAAATTTATCCTCAAATTATATTTTCGAATCAAACTGCCCTTCGATCCAGCCTATGGTTTTTAATTTAAAATATACTCAGTATGTGTTAATAATGTTCACAAATTAAAAATAATTCCAAAGCCCATAATATAATAGCAAGTACGATTCGTAGAATAATGTTCATTTCTAAATTATATAGTAGTTATAAAGATGAAAAAATTAAGCTGTTTTTGAATATTAATTCAAAACTTTTTTTCGTGTAGGTACGAGCGGTATTTTGCACAGTTGAACTTTTTATATGTATACCGTGAATACTTATTCTTATTTAAAATAATTTTTATGGACTATCGGCGTTGTAAGGGATGAACTTCCCGTTTTTCCATCTTTATTTGTAGAGCTACGTTTTCTCGATCTTTAGACCAAACGCAACGCCAAACGCATTGTCACTAGGTACACGCATTTTACATATGACCGTTTTTCTACTTACGTTTAATGCAGTGCGTCGGTAAATGACGCATTGCGTCCAGATGCACTACAAATCTGAACTAGTGCTGTCCTACGTCTACACATTAAAAATGTGCAAAAAATTTGTGTTTTCATCAACCGAGGATGAAATATTGAATTAGTTAAACAAAATAGAGAGATATTTGACGGTTTTCATCCTAAACACAAAATTATTTATCTAAAAGAAAAATTTGGAAACACATTTCAGAAAAAGTCAATATAGATATATTCAAAATATATTAACACTAATTAATTAAAATTGTATTTAAATATTATATTTTCCAGTTAGATTACTAAATGTATATTATTTAAAGTAGTTACTTAACTTATATTAAAATGATTTTAATTTTATTTATAAATGCAATAAAATGCAAATTTTTTAACATATGGAAATTTAAAGAGTTAATTTTTTTTGTAGATAAAGATTGTAATAAAAGATGTTGGAACATCAAGGATACATATATAAAACAGAAAAAAAACTTTAACGGGGTAATAGGGTTGGCTGCTTCTAATAAATTTAATAGGACATAGTTACATTTATCGTTTAGGTATCGATTCAGTTGAATATGAAAAAAAGTACCTATTGAAAATTTATATATTTTATTTAATAAATTGTACGAGGATTGTAAACTGCACCCAATATACAAGTTAACATAAAATCATATATGAAGGAAGCGCACGATTTTTTATCAGTGGAATATGGTGATAAGTAAACTGCGCCCGAGTATTCATCTAGTGCAATAAACTTTTATGTAAATTGCACCAAGGTAAAATTTAAAAAATGAACAGCTATATTTTTATATAATTACAATCTTTGATTTATAATTGATTCGTTACAGCCATATAATAATTAAAAAAATTAATTTAAAATTAAAAAAAAATATAAAATTAAGATAAAAAATAACATATTGTTGATATATATTCATCACTTGAAGCATTTATTTTAGAATATACTGAAATATTATTATATAATATATTATATATTCGTATATTCTAAAATCAATGATTGAATTTTGACTTCTATTATATTTAATTTTGTACTTTATCACGTTTTTTTATTTTTAGTTTTAGAATTTTGGTATCAAAGGGTTCATTTATACTAATTAGTTTAATATTTGTTTCTATTTTAATTTCTTTTAATTTTTCTATAAACATGAAAATATATGGATAAGTTTTATAAAAGCTAGAATTAGAAGCTAAGTTTTGATCACTTAAGCGATTAATGGTTATGGTTTATATTATGTTCTGTAATTCTGTCGTCATCACCATCCGTTTTTAAAAATGTTGTGCAAGTTTTGACTGTACATCGCCACTAAACCTGCATTAACATCGTAGTAGGATGGTCGAACCATATTCATTCTGGACCTCGACACTTGATGTATAATTTTTTTAATCACGAATCCATAATAATATAAATTTAATAAATTGTATTGTTTCAACATTGAACCGCTCTACTCTTGTGACGTGGTGAACATGGGTCTAAAACGGGCAATCATCCGGGGCTAGGTAAATTCAGTCCGCGATATTTTGTGTACATTTTGAAAGCGGTAAATTGAGTCCCGGGAAAAAAAATATATTAGATAAGTTGGGTCCCGGGGAAAAAAACGTAGTAGATAAATTGAGTCTCAACTACTAACTATACTACCTCGCCGTAGTCGTTTTTCAAATGACAATTCACACCGTTTCTATCAGTTATCGACTCCATTGTGATCAAATAACTTTGTAATGTCGTAACTTTGATTGTGTCTAATTAAGATACGTATATAGACATATACGTACATTAGTTAGTCGTATATCGTGTGTCAGTTATCAGTTAACACCAATATTGATGATAGTTCTTATGATGACACACAGACATGAGTGTACGAAATCTAAGCATTTTCACTATATTTTTCGTAGCGTGCATTGCGTACTGTACGTCGATTTGAGTTTGTTAAATTCGTATCTTTTAAGTTTATACCGAAAATTTAATAAAAAACACAATGACATTAAAATTGACTTCTAATAAAATTTATTAGATATTTAAAAAAAAAATTGGTTACCTTGGACTTAACCTATTACCTTTTTTTCTCGGGACCCAACTTACCTACTACCTTTCTTTTCCCGGGACCCAATTTACCGAGAAAAAGTTATTTAGGACCCAATTTACCAACTCCCAATCGTCCATCAAATATTAAAGGGATGGTGGGTACCTATTCTTAGTACATCGAATAAATCTGCCATGTATTTTCATTTTTAAAACGATCAGTAACAAATTTAAAATGTATTGCTAACCATTGTTCAACATCAATATAAGCAGTGGCGTGTCGAAGCGGTTATTTTGCGGCGGTTACCCCTAGTAAAACATTTGAATGGTAAATGGAAAATTAGTACCGAACAGTAAAATATTTTTGCTTTTAATTATTTAAGGTATAGTACACTAGGCCAGGTACCAGTTGTCCAGTTATTACTTAATAATACCGAGTGGCAGTAATGTGACAAATAGCACCCGCTCCGTCCTCGGTTCAAACAGAAAAAAAAAGTTATTACTTAATTAAAAAAATTAAGACGTTCTATTAAATATAAGGACAATATCAATTTTTAAAGGGTGGGTGGTTACCAAAAATGCATGTTAGCCCCAAACAAATAATCTTGTCGCCACTGATTATATTTACATAATATTTTGTTGTTAGATAAATAATTTTCAATGGTTCGTAATTGCAGTTTTTTTTCGTTTCATTTAATCTGCTACAGTTTTATATATACAAGCCATAACTGTAAATTTTTCCATTTATTTGTGAAGATTAATTATGTTACATTATCTAAAATAAAAAACTGTACTTTTTAGTATTTTTTAATATAGTAAATAATTATATCTATCTAGAACTCAACAACAATGTGACGTCATTTCAGAAGAATACAAATATTTGCGTATTCTGATAGATTGCATAATTTGTTATAAATATAAATTACTATAAATTGCATAAGTTAATTGTTATCAGTACAAGTGATTTCATTTCAAAATTATTAAAATTTGCAATTTTCCTGATTAAGTCAATTTTGCTTACTAATATAGCTCATTCAAAATGCTTTCAAGAATAAATAATTACATATAGCTATACTATTACATATTACATAAGATTCGTGTAATCGTGTAAATGGAATAAAAAAAATAATTAATAATGATTTTTTTGATTTTTTTTATTAATGTTGAATATTATTTTATATTAACATATTTTATGGGCATCAACTAATCTAATTTCATTATCTCACTACTTTAAATTAAACAGTGCTAATGAACCACAATGATGATCCTTAGTAACATGATTGGAAATGCATAACAGAACCCAATGTTACTTTTGAACACTGGAAAAATACATAGGTTAGGTTAGATATACTTTCACACCTTTCTTTAATAGGTACCTCATCCGTAATTTTTGGTAACTTAATCACGCAAATTCAATTTTATATTATATTCAATACAAAAGTACCTTTTAAAATCACTTTTGATCTAAATCATTATTAAAAAATTATAAAATTGTAAATTAAATATTATAATTTTCCGGAATATTTCAGAAACATAAAAATTTGTCTATTCATATTGATTTTGGTAGAAAAATAACTATTGACTTCTAGTTTATATTTTTAATTTCATAGAATTTTAAGTGAAAAATGCAATAGGTACCCACATTGTAAAAGACATAAAAATATGTTGGTTCACCTTTATGTGCGTATATAAAAATTATTTAATTTAACAAAAATACTCCCCAAATATTCTTTAAATAGCTATTTAATTGAATAGAATTAAAAAATTTTCAACTAATACAGTTAAAATGTAATAATTTAGAGTAGGTATACTTATGTCATATAAAATGGCAGTAAGAATTTAATACTATACAAAATGATTGTATATGTAAAAGAACACACTGAAATGTAATTATTTAACATAGACTAAAATTATCTATTGGCCAATTGACTATTAAACACATTTGCTGTGGTTGTTGACTACAATCAATAATGGAATTATTTTATATACATCTACTAAAATATGATAGCATGGTTGAAATAGTTAGATTTTTAAATAAATATTTTTTGAACTAATAAATAGTTATAGGTATTATAGTTTGATTGATTTTTTTTTTAAATCTTGATATTTAAGTTCTGTACTATTTTTAATGCCAATTTTGCTAATTTTAGTATTTTACCATTACCTTGAAGACACAGCAAACACGTTAAAATGGGGTTTATAAATTAACAAATGCTTGGAATAATTCTAAAAATTCAATTTCAACATGTAATTGAACTACTTTGTTGGCTGGTATCAAGAACACTTTCCCTGTTGAAAAGATTAAATCTGATGACTCTTCTATTTTACATTGACCATGAACAATAAGGATTATAGAAGCAACATCTCTTTTTAATAGTGTATAGATGTTATTTGCAGGAACCTAAAGAATAAAAAAAAAAGTAAAGTGAATTAATTAAATTTCATTATAGTTTTGATATTTGAAGAATTTTAAATACTTTAATGTGAGCAACTGCAAAATCAGGTACAGGTGGCCTAAAAAGGGTTGTATAAGAATTTTCTTGAATTCCGTAAAATAACTTTGATTCGACAGGAGCACCATTAAAATTTAACATACTACATAAAGTTTTTACATCAATATGCTTTGGAGTCAGCCCAGCTCTTATAACATTATCAGAACAAGCCATACATTCAATACAATCTAAAGAAAATATTTACACTTAACCATATTATAGTAGAATAAGATTTATCAATCAAAGTCATTAATTTCATAAATAGTTATCTCTTCACCCTAACGTGTGCTGACAATTATGAGTTATAATCGAAAATATTAATTCAACTTTGGGTTTTTGACCAATCTTTTTTTTTTTTTTTTTTTTAATTATAGTAAAAATGAAAACAAATAAAAGAAATATAACCTCCATGGATGTAAGCATGAGGTTCATTAGCTCCTAAATAGATTGCTTGGCCTGGTAAGAGTTGTATATAATTTAGAAAATAAATGCAAAAACAACCCACATCATTTGGAAACCAACAATCAAGTCGATAAAACAGTACTGTTAAGAACTTTTTTTTTTCATCATCACCTGAAATACAATTTAACAATAACATTGATAAGTAAATAATATTTATTAAAATTTAAGTAAAATATTGTTTATAAAATTTTTTGATTATTAAATATTATAAAAATATGTTAAAATAGTATTAATCTATAGAAATTAAGTTAAAATATTTTTATTAACATTATAAGAAAAATGAACTTTTGTATAATATTTTCCAAATAATTTCTTACATATAAAGTAGAATAGTTCAAATTAAACACTTTCAAAGAATTAATTATTATTTTGAAATTAAAGTTCATATGTTTTTATTAATATTTACTTACACAGTGATTGTAGTTTACTTTTATGACTTTTTACGTTTTGGCTTATAATTTCTTTTTCTAATGTCATTAACTTATAAAATATGTCCTTTAACAAAATTTGTGAATTGTTAATGTCATCATTAAATTGTCTAATGAGATCATATCCAAGCATTAATTGAAATTCTGGTATTTCTAAATGACATAAGAATGTGCATTAACATTTTTGTTGTATTACAAAATATAAGAGATAATCATAAATGTAGCACCTTTCAAAAAAAATTTAATTTCAGAGTATGGGCGAAAACCGCAAAGCCCTTCAAAATTACTCAGTGCAATAGCCATTTCTGGTTTGTGATTAGAATCTGGATATAATTCGGGAAATTGCTTATGCAGTTCTTCAGCACGATCCTAAATTTGGTAAGAATTATAATGTTGCCAATATTTAAAAATATTTTATTACCTTTGATGGATGTACTTGGATAGAAAGAGCAGAATTTATGGATAATACTTTCATTAAAAATGGCAATTTATTACCAAATTTCAAAATAGATGATTTTCCTAATATTTCTTCATTGTCATTGATCCAGTCACTGAGTTTTTGCTCAGAATTTTTAAGTATCGAAGGACTTTTGCTATGAGCACCCATCCATAATTCAGCGTAATATTGTTCTTCATTAATAGATTCTATATGTTGGCCAGCCAAACTCAGACGACTGACTTCACTCTCGGAACCCCTTTTTCCCCATAAGTAATTTTGAATGAAACATTTTAATTCATAAACTTCAAGCATAGTGAAAATATGTTATAAAACTATAAAAATAAATAACCAATTATTATTGAACAATCATACTTATAATAATAATAATAATTATACCTTATCCAGAAGTAAAAACTGAACGCAATTAAAAAGGTTAAAGTACACGTAAAATAATGAGAATTGATATGAATTTCAATTCAAGGAATATTTTATTGCATCCCCAGCATAAACATAGAACATAGTGCCATAAATAAATGTTAAATCATGGCGCCAAGAAGAAGGTACATAATACGTATAACAGATCATCAGCTGTAGTCTAAGGCGTGCCAACACTGAAGTATAATTTCACTCTCGTATTCAAATTAATTATTAATAATTATGTAAATCATACATTTAATTTTTTTTTTTGAAAGTCACAACTGTAATCTCTGTTAAGATTTTATTTAGAGCTGATAAAAAAAATGTGATAAAAATTATCAATGAACTGGTAAAAAAAAATACTGAAATCAACATGATAAGAAAATAATACAAATCAGAGGAACACAGAATAATTCTAATATCAAATACTCTTTTTCTGTTTACGAACAGTAAACTATAAATAAAATAAAAATTTTATTAAATTAGAGTGTTGTGATACAATTAATATAAATGATGAAATCGTCTAAATCATAATATTTTTAATTTTAGCATTCGTTTTACCATTCTATTTAGAATTGTTAATTGTTTCATCACCATGTCTTTGCTTACATCTGAATGGGTTCCATATAGAAATGAAAATTACTTCAGGTATTTATTATACAATAATATTATATTTAAAAGCATTTTGACTCATATTTAATTTGTAACATAAAAAAAAACTAAATTATTTAGTTGCTATTCGTTGATTTTTAATTGTTTTAATTTTAATTCTTTGCGCTATCTATCACTTTCTACTTTATGAGGTCTATCATTCACCTGCATATGATCGGTGGTTTGGTCTTCACATTTTATCTATGGATACTAGTCATACTTAATTTATTTTTAATTGTTAAGTATTATCTAGTAATATTAATTTTTTTACTAGTTTTTCATTTATTTCAGAAAACTTGAAATATATCCCGATATGTATTGGTGTAATGAAATAGATATCAATACATCTGTTGTAATTGCAGCATCGTGTGGAGGGCCAATCATTATTATTAGAGACCGAACAAAATTGGTCTCTGTAAAAACAAGTGGTAAACCAATCATTTCTGTGTATACATCATCTGGAAAAATTATTTCATCTTTTGTAGTGCGTTTAAATTTTTAAATTGATTTATTAGTTGATCCATTAATTATATTAATATTTTTTAATTACAAAATTATAATGATATAATTTTACAGTGGAATTCAGGCCATTTAATAAATTTAGGATGGTCAAATAATGAAGAAATATTATGTTGTCAAGATGATGGTTTAGTTTTAATTTATGATTTATTTGGAAATTATCAGCATACATTTAGTATGATGAAGGTAGATTAACTTTTGATACCTTAATTAAATATCATTATATAAAGTACATAAAAAAAAACTAACTTTTCTGTTTTTAAACTTGTTCAATATAGGATCGAAAAGATGTTAAATTATTAGATGCAAGAATTACAAGTAACTTTACAAGAACTATAGTAGCAGTATTAACTGAAACATATAATATTTATGTAGTGAATGATATTACAAAAGTAAAAGTTCATATTTTACCTGAAATTCCCGGTATTTTTATAATTATTATGAATAAAAATATTTAGTAATACTTAAAGTCACATTTGGCCATGTATAAAATATCTAAATTTTCTCTTGAAATTTATCATTTTGTTGCTGTATAGTTAGTAAAAAAAAAAAAATTACTAAAAAAAATTAAATGAACAAACTATTATACACTTCATGTATTTTGATCTGTATTTAATTTTTTAAGAAATTAATAAAATTCTTTAAAAATGTATAATAATTTAAGCAATATAATTGTAAATTTACAAGTTATATTTTAATTAATAGTTTTATCTTATATTATAGATTTTAATAATATACCAAATTTATGGGAAATAATATTACAAGAGAGACAAACAAGTGTATTGATTTCAACTCAACATTCTTTGTATTCTGTTTCACATGCCGAGTGCAAACAACAAGTGTGTCAATGTAATTGTGAACAATTTATCAGAATTTAATTTAATTAAATTTATATTTTTACAGGTTATTGGATTTAATGACACTGATTATAGTAATGATATAAATGTTATAAATGCAATTAAAAAAATGTGTATTTCATCTGATCACAAACATATTGCTCTATTAAATAATGATAATAGGATTTGGATTGGATCTTCTGATTTAAGAAAAGTGTATAGAGTTTATAAAAAACCTTTTACTAGTTCAATTGATCAGATGGCATGGTATTAATAATTACAGTTATTATTACTTTATAATTATAAATACTTTTTTTTATAAATAATTTGATAACTTAATTAAAAATAGGTGTGGTTCGGAAGGTGTAGCATTATATTTCAAAGCAGAAGAAGTAGTGATTATTGTTGGTAAAATTGATGACCAAGTGACTTTTATTTATACTGATCCCATTTGTTTGGTGTCAGAAATTGATTGCGTTAGAGTTATAGGAGCATTTACAAATGATTTGCTGCAATTAGTACCTAATTGTGTACAAGATATTTTTCGTATTAATAGTACTAGTCCTAGTTCTTATTTAGTTGAAGCTTTCAAACAATTTGAAGTAATTTATACAATTACAAATCTAATTATAAAATATTAAAATAAAAATGTATTTTTAGAAGCGGAATCATCGAGCTAATGAATATATACATTTAGTAAATCAAATGCTAGAAACTGCAGTAGATCAATGTATCAAAGCTGCTGGACATGAAATTGATCCTTCAACACAGAAATTATTGATGAAAGTAAGTTTTTATATTTATAGAAATTTAATTGTAAAATAATATAAACTAAAAATTATAAATACATTTTAATAATTTTAATAGGCTGCTCAATTTGGAAAAACATTTCTGCAAAATTTTAATCCAGATCAGTACCTAAGTATGTGTAGATTACTTAGGGTTCTAAATGCTGTTCGTGATCCAAAAATTGGTATTTCTATAACATATCCTCAGTAAGTATAAGCATTAATTAAATATACATTGTATATACATGTGTATTTAATCTATGGTATAAAATACTTTATATTCAGTGCCATTTTAATAGCTGCTTCAAGATAATATAATTTTTGCCGTTATAATATTTATGCTAATAAATTATTAGAAAATAAAAAAGCTGTTCTTAGTTAATTATTCAATTTATAACACATAAATAATATTTATGTGTCTAGATTGCAAAAAATATCTCTACAAACATTATTGAGTAAGCTTGTTGGACAACGACATTACTACTTAGCTTTGCAAGCATCTTCTTTTATTCGTGTATCTAGCAATATAGGATCTAGTCATATTTTAACTCAATGGGCTAAATTTAAGGTCAGTATATAAAAAAAATGTTAAACTATTAGTAAATTAATATTTAGTTTTTAAATCTTGTTATTTTTAGGTGAAACAAACACATGTAGATAAAGAACAATTAGCTATTACAATTGCTGATAAACTTGGTAAATATTCTGGAGTATCGTACCACAGTATCGCAGAAATGGCTGCAAATAGTGGCAGAATACAACTTGCTATAAGAGTGCGTATAGACAATTATTATTTATAATCAGTGGTGAAGGAAGACTTGCTAGCGCTCCTGGCAAACTTAGAAAAAACGCTTTTTAACCAATTAAAATTTGATGTTATGATATTTTTTTAAGTATACAATTTATATTTATAAGTAATTATTACAGTTTTAATTTTAAATTTAAAAAACTTGCTTTTCTAGCTTTATGAATGGCAAGTTCATCGATAATTTCTTTATATGAAGTTTTTTTTTTTAATGCTCATTTTTAAGTACTATTTTCATAATTTCATCATTAAATTCACATGTAGCGTATTCAAATAAACAACATCTATGTATTTCAAACAGTATAATTGAAAAATTTAGAATTTATAGTAGGATAAAAGTACGACTTTTGCACAATTTTGAGCCCTTTTGCAATTCGCGCTCCTGGCGTAGGTACAGTTCGCCATACCCTTGCTATGCCACTGTTTATATTATACAATTCTGATATTAAATTGGTAAAATTTTCTACTACATACTATTTCTTAGTAAATAACTTTCTTGTATATGATATTAAGATGCCTTGATTATTTTAGTAAGTTCTATAGGATAATATTGAATTTTATTAAGCTTTGATGAGATTTTAATCTAGTTTTTAGTTAACTTCAATTCTTAGCCATAAATTACATGTACAAAAAATTGGAAAGTATTTATGCTTTTCCTTATTTGTTTATTTTATATATTAAGAAACCATAAATATAATACAAGGTTAATTGTATAGTGTTCTAACTATAATGGAATTGCATATTGCATAGTGCATGTTGATATATAATCTGTGAATATTCTTTCCGTAATGTATTTTATAAATATAATTGTTTACTCAAGTATTCTGTCGAAAAAAAATATTTACACACCATTTTTTATACTGCTATTAAAAAGCAATAATATAAAATAATAAATATAATATAGTAATATAAATTTTATACCCTACTATATTTAATATTTATTTATTTTTCCTTTCATATAGCTTTTAGATTATGAAACACAAGTTAATTTGCAAATACCTTTACTGTTAAAATACCAACAAGACAACATTGCTTTGAAAAAAGCTATAGAAAGTGGAAATACTGATCTTATTTATATGGTCTTACTTCATATGCAAACTTCTATGCCACTTGGAAAATTTCAAGTTAGTATAAATTACAAATTAATAAAAATGAAAACTATAATATAGTTTTATAATCTATAGTATAATCTAAAGTATATAACCCTAGAAATAGTATTATTTTATAGGAATTTCACTGATTGTGATTACTTATTATTATCTGCGTAACTATACTCAAAAGGTAACGAATAAGGCCACTACATCCGTTATCTGCAAGATTTAAATATGGGCTTTATAATAGCTTTTAACATGTTATTCAACTTGAATTAACTAATTATTGAAATATAATATTATTAATAACACCCACATAAAATACTAAAGATTTTATTTTTAAAAAGTCATTTTGTTAATTTAAAAGAGGAAACATTTTAATATTTTTTATTCGAATAATTGTGTAATGTATAATTTAATAATGATTACCTTTTAGCAGTTAAAACTTAGCTAAACCGTTTATGTATATCAAAAACCATCCGGTACCCGAAAATTTTGGGTAGTGGGTATCCACTACCAAGGGCATATTTAGACTTTTTTCTGGGGGGGACTCAAATTTTTTCTTTAATTCAGGCTCAAAATAGACAAGTAAAATTTTTGGTAATATTTAAATCAGGTGAATCCTTAATATTTGTTGTTTTTTTTTTAAACTAATGCCGGCTCCACTTAGAATTAACTTTTGTGTATTTCTTTTTTTACACCTGTCTGTATTTTGAAAGTTACGCTTGTGTTTTATTTGATTTTTCACTAAGTATGGACACTAAGTATCGTTATAAAATGATCCACATTAAAAAAATTTGGTAAATGTGTATCTCACATATGATCGATTCCTTAATACGAATTCAAGAGGGGGGGGGCGTTCGCCCCCTTCGCCACCCCCTAAAATACGCTGCTGCCCACTATCCGAAAACGTTGACTACTCATAAAATCGGGTATTACCCACGTCAAATCAAGAGCACTAATTTGAATTTAAACATAATATCGTTTTTTAGATGGAAATAAAGAAAAGTTCAGTTGCTCAAGCTTTGTATATAAAATACTGTCATCAGCATTCAGGTTATTCACTTTTGGATATGTACACTCAAGAAGATAATCATGAACAATTAGCACTTTATCATGTCACAGAGTCAATAAAATCTAATGTATTTTACTATGTTTATCAGTTTTTAATCAAGTAGAATTTATTATTATTTTTAACTGTATATTCATTTTAGAACTCCAAAGAAATGTCTGTATCAATTAATGAAGCAATTAATTGTTATAAAAGAACGCGTGATGAATTTTCATTAACTACTTGTGAAAGTCAATTAAAGTTAATTAGATATCAAAGTAGTTTAGAAGAAAAATTAAAAAATAATTTTCGTGATTTAACATTACACGACACTCTAGTAAAGTTACTAGAAATCAATGAATTGAAACTTGCCGATAAATTACGTTCAGAATTCAAAGTACCTGAAAGAAGGTTATTGTCTTATACTTGGCAATTCAATTTAGTTGATAATTTTACCATGATAATTTAATATTATTTTTATCTTATTTTAGATATTGGTGGGCACGAGTTACTGTATTAGCTAAACAAGAAGATTGGAACGAACTTGATAAATTATCTAAAGTTAAAAAATCTCCAATTGGATACGAGGTAAATAATGATTTTTATTTAATATTATTTTTGTATAGTACTAAATGTGTTCTTCATAATTTATATAGCCGTTCATAGATGTTTGTATTGAACATGGAAACAAATATGAAGCATTAAAATATTTGCCAAAAATAAGAGATGATCTTAAACAAAATTATACTACAAAAGTAACATCAATGCCTTAAACTAGTTCCTAATATAATAAATATTTTTAGGTAAATAGTAAATATTATATTCCATGGAAATTGTAAACCATCAGACCTTACATCCTACTATTAATTTTATTATTATTCAATTAATCTTAACTGTTTTATATATATATATATATTTTCTAAGAACAATTTGTTCTTTAATTATTACCATAAAATGGATTTTAATGACTTTACTTTCTGTTAATTATTTTTAAAGAGTTGCGTTGAATATTTTATTATATACTTTAAAATAAATATAGAAGCATTTTATTTTTTCACATGTTACGACAATTCTTAATAATTAGAAGAAACAAATTAAAATCTTCTACAGATTATCATTGCATGTAATACAATTCATTTAATTAATACCGTTTTATTTTTGTTTTGAATATCAATCTTTCCAATATTATTATCATATTTTTTTCTAAGATATCATATTTTTTAAATTAGAAGACACACAGTAGCTAGTTGTTTCAATAGTTATGAAAATTTAATATTTTTGCAATAAAATGTGCATATCATTACTGTTAGTGCACATTAGGTAATTTTTAAAATTTCTTACAAAATAGTTATCTTGTCTTTCCCTTTACTTTAGTATTGACTTTTGTAAAAAGTTTTATTATTTAAAAACTCAAAACTGGAAAAGTGGCATTAAGGTAATTCTTGTTAAATGAACAATATTTTCTAATTTTTTAAGTCATGTGGACTCATCACTAAATGGCACCTTTGTGATCAACTCAGATTATCCGTAAATGAAACTTTTTTTGAAAATTGTAGCCGTTTATATAACAGACATTTATATACCCCGTCCCCATATCCCTCTAGTCAAACCTACTATTGTGAGGGTTCTGTTAATTCATTGCTTCTTCAAATAGCTTTTATATCTATTTGGTTCTAAACGCTGTAGTATTATTTGACATTTAAAATAATCATAAAAAAATAATTTGTGAACTAACAAATATCATTAGTTCTTAAATATAGCCAATAGTAGCTCTTATGTTATTTATAATTTTTTTTTTCTTAAACTAACTGATGGTGTATTCTTAAATTGTAGCAAGACCATGGTTAAGAGGCACACGTGGATTTATAAATGAAAATAGAGAGGGAGGGCTAGTAAAGTGAGTTACTTCCATAATTTGTTGCGCATGTCGATTTGTACGGTCTTTCCTACATCTAATTTTTTAAATATTTGAAGTACCTACATCCGATATGGTTCTGTTTAAGGTCTAATGGGGGGGGGGAGACTTTGCTCCTATAGCCCTCCTCCTTGTATCTGTGCCTGTTTAGATGGTATGGTGATCTGAAGTTTGGTGATACTCGGTTTGTTACCCGTCAACTGTTTACACCATAGGTTCCCAAAGTGTGCGCCGCGATGTCTGTATAAGGGCGCCACGCCGTCATGAAATACTATCGGGTCCAACATTTTCCTTATGATTAGTCATGCTATGACTTAGAGAAGGGCGCCCTGAAAAAACCTTAAATTAAAAAGGGTGCCGTGAGTCGAAAAAGTTTGGGAAGCACTGGTTTACACCATTTAGGTTTGTGGAGTGAAACGGAGGCGTTTAATTAACGGTGCGTTTACCATAAACTTCAAAACACTTCAATATTAAGAGTTCGCCGTGATTTTGAATTGCACCATCGTTTTGAACGTTGGTGTACATGAGTTAAACAATTAAAAATTAAAAACATTATGTGGGATCTAACAACTGTAATTGTTCCATTTAGTCTATTATGTATAATATATTATTTTAATTGTGAAATTTCGAAACAAATCCCCTAAAGGTTTTATGTAATAATCGATTTTAACGCAAAAAATGGAATATAATGCAATAATACATGCAATAGTGTTAAATATAATATGATATTTTATAACTGTCAGTTTTTCTATTACTTTTCTTTTAGAAACAAATAATAGATAATTATATGTTGTCAGAATGATGTACATCATTATGATACCTACTATAAAAACCAGAGTAATGGTTGTTTTATGCAGCTATTTATATATATATATATATATATATATATATATATATATATATATATATATAATATAATGATTTACATGGTAATAACAGGTGAATCCTCATCACAAGTAAAAGTATTTTTCTGTTCTTGACCTAGGGTCAATGAAAAATATTTGGTTATAATACGTTTAATACATTTTATATATTTTTAAATATATATGAAATAAGTACATAACGATATAATTGTACAATTATGAGTAATACTAACTTGTATGGCATAATATACTTATTTTTAAGTACTCAGGTAATTTATTATATGAATCAATAAAAAAAACCACAACTAAAATGGTAATCACGAGTTTTTAAGTATAATAACTTAATAATACACATTCGTGATGCTTGTTTAATTCTGTATATATTATGATATACAGTCGAGTCTCGATACCTAAAATTTCAAAGGAGATAAAAATTAATTCGACTTTAGTATTTTTTGAATAACATAACTCGATTTTTTTTAAAAAAACTTCACTCGTTTTCCTCGTTTTATTTTTTATTTAATTCATAAACTAATTTATATGTTTTAATACTTTTAAAACTTTTAGTCTACTTGTGGTTTAATTTTATCCGTGTTAGCCTTCTTTGAACCTAAAAAAATTGTAATTCTTGTTTTTACTGTTTTTTCCTACTAAACAATACTCTACTTTTAAATCAAATGTTTAATTCGGTAAACATTTAAAAAATAAACAGATTTCATCAACATTATAAATGTCATCAAGGAAATATTGATTAATAATCGGTACGTATTTTACTAACCTAACTTATTGATTGGTCAACTAAAGCATTTTTACACCATATTTTACAAAAAATTACGTTGTTCCTACTTTTCTAGTTTATTTCCAATTTTGATGAGCTTTAAATTGTTTGTTATCAAGTTTAGTAATAAAAAATCCGTCCTTTTTCTTTAAGATTGGTCCATTTATTTGACGCGGACTCCCTGATCTTTTTTTTTTATTATTATTATTATATCTTTATTATTGTGTGGCGTGTCGTGACATTCCGGCTCACGACATATTAGAATGTTTAGATCTCTCAATTGAATTAACCAATTAAGTAGACTAATTTCTATATCAAGATATTCAGAAATCTTTATTATTTTCCTATTCCCTTTGTTAGTTTCGTACTTTCATAAAATATTGTATTAATTTTTCAGTATGGTTGAAAGTTTACTCAGTGGTATATTAAATTGTTGGGCAATTTCAATTTTTGGTTTACCATTTTTGGTCACTTTATTTAAAATTTTCACTTTTTTGGTAAATGTTAATGTAACCAATTTACGTTTAAGAGACATAACTACAAATTATACACGGTACACAACAGCAACTGTCGACTATTTTATAGCATAATAGTACATAGTGATAGTTTTATTTGTACATTTATAATTGTAAACCGGTTATTCTAATGATAAAATTTAAAATATATTTGTCATAACTGACTTCGAGTTATCTACACTCAACTATATTTTTTTACATTTGACTTATCACGACAAAAATTACTTTGCGTGTATAGGAATTTCCTAGGGACGAGAAAAAAATTCGAGTTATCGAGGTTCGATTCATCAAGACTCGATTATATACCAATAAATATACATTTAAACACATAAACACTAAAAGTATTGTTTAACTTTTAATATTTTAAATAAAAAATTTAACTTTTACCATAAATACAGAATTCAGTTGATTATTGATTGGCTATTAAGTATATTATGATTTTTATGTAAATTAAGCATACAAAATACGAATACATTATAGTTGAGGCACCTATTTTAATTTTGTATCTCATACGAAGGGAAAAATCTACTGGTTATACGACGGCAGTAATAACTTATGAATATTTAATTATAATTATTTAAATTTCTGACTCATCAAAACTAATAATATTACTATCGAAATAATGTATTGGTACTAATAAGTATATGTAGAATATGGCATTAAAATATGTGCTAAATGTAAATGTATAATAAATAATAATAATAATAATAATAATAATAACAATATTTAATAATTGATATAATACATATATACCAAAAATGCGTTAGTCTAATCTAGACTTGAAACCTTGTGTCTGTGTCATTAATTTAAATAATAAAAATCCAGTGGTTCAAAAAATTATCGGTGGTCGGTGTAATTAATATCATATATTTATGTATAATATAATATGAATTAAATACTTTATACTTATATACTAATTATCTAAACAGGTACTATGTCAGATATGTATAATAGTATACATACTTTATTTTGAGTTAATTCTATGTTATATAAATATTAATACATTTTATATGTTAATATAAAAATTGATTTCATTGAATATTTTTTTTTTTTAAATACATGAATTCACTTGGGATTATATTGCAAAACATTTTTAAGCCATACAATTGGTATTAATATTGAGAATCAAAATAAAAACAAACGAGGGATCTAATTAATGAACTAATTACTGTTTTTTATTATTTTTACGGAATCACACTAGTGGACATTGCTTTATATACAATTTAGATTTTGCAAATGCACAATATAAAAATGAGTTAATCAAAAAATTAGTCGAATTTGGGAAGAGGGGGAAGAATACCCCAGATAAGTAAGCTCTATAAGCTTAGTAATACTATATATTGATTCGATTTGTTTAAAATTTTAATAATGGATAAATTCAAATAATACTAATTAGCAGTGGCGCACAGAAGTATTTTGAAAGCACATGCAACTAAAAAAAGTTCGTTTAAATTTTTGTCTGTAACTATAATTAACTCTTAAAATAACTATAAATTTAAGAAATTAAGATTTATTATAATTAATTAAAATTAAGATGCCTACACCCAGTGCCGTATAGGTATAATGTTTGTGTTATTATAATAATGTTATTTGCTTACCATACTCCATAATGTTTGGTATCCAAGTTGTCCAATTATATAACCACCCATACACCCACCCCCGACGAGAGCACATACAATTGCATGCCTTGGTAACCTATCTGGGCGCCACTGCTAATCAGTACTTTATAATTAATTGAACTCTTTATAAGCTTTATAAACGATTTACTTCTTAAAATGTTGTACTTTTACATTAAAACATATAAACGTTGAACTTAAATTTACACCAAATATGTAGGCTCTATTTCAGTTACACTGTAATACATAGTTGTAGAAGTCTTTAATTTTTTAATTAAATAGAAAATGTAATTGATTCAACGATACGAAGATTTGCATGTAATAGTACTTTGAATACATTACCCAATTATTGTTGTCTTATGAACAATAATACTGTTTTACTTATTACTACTGTTATTTTATTATTGTAAGAATACTTAAAATAAATTTAAAACGTGTTTATTATACGTTCTCTCAATTCCTGTTTTCTTAATGTTTTTTCATAACTCTTCTGTTAATTTGAAGTAATTTAGTAAATGTATTGTTTCGTATACTTTTAATGTGTTTGTGAACACATAACAAACACGAATACACCATACATGTAATTCCGTCCATTTTAAGAATGTGTTAAATATGTGTTACACATTGAAGTTTTTAAGGTTTGATTAATATAGATATGTTAATATTATAGAACACTGCTGGACTGTAGTGTTTCTCCGGAACGCAAAATAAATATGCACTCTATAATGATGGCACTTTTTTTAATTTAGGGGTTGATAAATAATAAAATGACTATTTATAAACTATACTTATGCACTGTTATAAAAATAAATCATTGGATGCACCTCGTAAATGTCGACATTAACGGTACGTAACAATAAAATGTTTTTGTTTGTACGAAACCGTATAGGGGTATGCCACACAACATAATCGCGTTACGTCATTTTCAACATGTAAGACAACAATAATATAATTTGTAGTCTGGTCGAGAACTTTTTCTTTCTCGTCCATATAATAACATATTGATTGAGTTCACTCGATTTTTTTCTACTCGATTAATTTCCAATGTACACATATGTATTAAGCGTACAACTTTAATTCAGTTATTAATGTTATTAAACACTGTTGATTAGTGTACAATAAGTGTACAATATTATATTGTATAGTGTGTGCAGTAATTATTACATATACGTATCAATGATATTATTTCGGCTTGGCGTATATTGCAGGTGATGAGGATCGCGAGAAGCTTTATTATGGTTAGGTCTTTGGCAATACTTACATCGGAAAATGTAAATGCCTCTGACTTCCTACACATATATTTGTATATATGAGTGTGTGTATGTAAAATCGTTATCATAAAATGTCGATTAACTCGTTGGCCTAGAAATGTAATTTCGTCCTTTACAGTATTCATTTATCCCATTCACTCATATCGTTTTTCATATTACATAAACTCGTGATATATTGTAGTAAATATCTAATATACTTTCAGTTATGATGTGGGCGTTTTACGGATATTATTCTATCGACTTCGGCGAAATACTCAACTGTATCTCCATCAGTATGAGATTTTACTTTTCACCATAAAAGGCACTCGATTTTTATATCCCCTTGTCATCAACGCAATTTCAGAGGAAAGTATCCTCAAATTATTTTGACTTTATAATGAAACTGAATGAATTTATAAGAGCATGTAGTTGAAAAACCGTTCGATAAATGTTCATATATTGGACGAAAAATAAATTTTAATAAATATGTTTTAGAACCATTTTTTTTTATTTTGGAATTTTCTTATAAAGTTGTACGAAAGAAAAATGTTATGCTTTTTAAATATTGCTCCAGTAGGTACAATCCTGCTACGATTTAGAAATCCTCCGCTGCATATGGTTCTGAATATTATCTTACTACGAAACTAATAGATTGAAAAATATCCTTAATATATTTACAAATTATTTAATATCATATATTATTTTTAAATCATTTTTTAAATATATATCTTGAATCTTCTTTTGCAATGAAAGCTAAATACTTATTTCCTACAAAAAAGTAAAAATTTTAATGCTCTCGAATTATTTATAAACATTTTTATTGTAATTATTATTGTAAAAATAAATACCTATAAATAGTACCTAAATTATAAATTAAACTTGAAGATACATTAAAATATTACCTAAGTATGGTTAAAAAGATTTTTAAATACTTAAATTAATTTACATAAAATAAATTTTATCTAGCTAGGTTATATGGTTTTTTTTTTTTTTACACCAATAATCTAATTTAAATTTAATTGTATAATAATAGATGGTATCCCAAAATCTTATCAAACGGGACATTGTATGCTGTTCTTCATTTTGAAAAAATAAAATCTTTTTATTAGTACGTGAAAAATTATTTTGAAAAACTGATACAACAATAATTTACGAATCAAAAATTATAATGTTCATTTTATCGAACCCATGTGTTAGTGAAGCTGTTACATCATGAAAGAAAGAACTGTGCAAAAACACTTACTGTATACTAAATAGTCTATAATCAACATATAGTATCGAGGTTTTAACGCATTAAGTATTTGTATTGAAATTATTGTGTCTCTGCCCTCTAGTTAGATGTAGACATCTAATAGTATTTATTAATATGATATAATAGACATTTTATGAATAAACGAACTAAAAGGTATACCTTTTATACCCTCAATTAGTGAACCGTTAAAAATGTATGTCTGTAAGATGAAAAGTTAACGATTTTACAATATTTAGTCAAGGATACAATTTTCTTATTAGTTTTCATACTTTTTTCGACTCTATTGGTCCATTTTATGATATATGTTGAAGAAGATTAGGAGTTAGGAATAAAACTATACACGTTTAGTTATGTTGTAATAAAAATGACTTTATTGAAAGTTTTATTTTTACACTTGTTGGAAATGGGCGGTGGGTTATATATACTTGTTGAAAAACTATTTGATGTATTGCGGTTGTTGCTCTTGTTTAGCCTGTGCTACTTGTTGGGCTACTGCTCGTTGGATGGCTGGGTGTACTCCGGGTCCGGTAGGCTGGTATCCATTCTCATCAGCTAAATAACCAACTTCAATTGGGACTCCTAAAATAATAATAACAGTTTATAACATGATAATATATAAAAGTATTCCGCGAAAAGATCGGACCTACTACAATGAAAACACGCGCCCAGAAATGATATTAGATTATAAGAAATATTGTATCTGTGAAGTGTAAAGATTATTGATGAGTCTTATTAAGTATTTTATTAATGTAACATTTTATTGTGCACTTGCGTTGCTATTATAATTTGACAGTGAGAAAAGAAATCTAATTGATTTAGCAATTTCATATACGCGTCTAATATTATTACGACAAAAAATCTAAATCGAATTGATCGAATTCTAAAGTAGCAGTGTAACATAATATAGATGTGTATATACACGCTCACACAAACACACACACACACACACACACACACACACACACACATTAATATATAAATATGTGTGTGTTGATTCTCTATTGTTGATCGTCTTACGTACACGTGTTGATACAAGTGATTCCAATATTGTCCGGCGTTCGTAATGAAACTAGTTAAAAAGTAAAAGTTATTGTATTCGAATTGTATTTCTAGAAAATTAATATATAGTACTGTACATCTTTTGTTGAGATAATTGTTTTCAACGTTTTATTTCAAGTTTTGGATTATTGTAATAAAAGTGCAGCTGTTCTGTTTACCGTGATAAAAAAAAAACACTTATATACATTGATAAAATTGTAATTTTACCTTCAGGAGTAATAGCAGAATACGATCCTTGGACGGACATTACTGGTGGCAGTCCCTGTACAGACGGGTACTTCAAACCTCCTGATTCTTGTCTTTGTGTTCCGTCAGCAGACTGGTAACTGTACACACGAATATTTTATTGTAATTTATAATCAATTTTTTGATATATAACTACTACACGGTTACATATTTATACAAAATGGACACGCCGTGAATTTTCTTACCTAAAAGTATAACTTCCCTCTGGAGTTATATCGAAATTCTGCTGTAAGATTGGCACAAACTGACCAACATATGGATTTGGCCCGAATCTCTGGGGGACATTAGGTGAACCGATGAATTGCGGAGCAACATTATATCCACCGATAAACTGTTGAGGCACGTTAGGTCCACCGACATATTGCTGAGGGTAAATTGATCTATATCCATTAAAGTAAGGCGGTATAGCTGATGGCGATGCTGCTGGAGGTAACGGTGTCGACGAGGGTATGATGGACACAGCTGGCGAAACTCCTGGTTGGAGTGTTTGTGAAGAACATCCTGCGACGAACAAAAGTCCCAAAACTCCAAAGTTCATTATCTGGAGAAAAATATCGAAAAAACACACGTGTAATAATATCGTTAGAATAGAATATAAATGCAATTTTCAAGTCGACTCACTACTTTGTTGATAGACATGTTGGACTGAGAAGTATGGTTATTTACTTTTATTTTGCTACAGCTTAGGATATCTGTTTGCTAAAAATGTTAGATGAATACTGAATTATAGATGGCTAAACCCGTAGTTTATAAACATTTTGTCTCGTAACAATCACTCGCTTTACCTACTCCCTAAATATTCTGCCTATACACACCTAACCCTCACTTAAAACCATTTATTATTGAGCAAGAACTACAGAACACAAGATGTAATAACTTTATTCATTTTTTTTTTATTATGGGAAGATGTGAAAGGGTTACTTCACAAAACAAATTATACTTAAATCGATAAAACACGTTCATTATACTGTCATACTACTAATATATACTACTATTATTACTATATATTGTTATACTGTATTACTCTATCTCATATCTTAACCATTTTGACTCGGAGGCATAAAATAAAAGGTTACATATGAGTCTACGGTGCTACACATCATTTATACTTCTGGTTAAATGTATTATAGACATCATCGGTATTCAATAAAATTAGATTAATTATAATTAGAAATAAATTTAAAAAATTGAGTACACAAAGACTATTTTAACATGTATGGTAAATAAATAATAATAATAATATATATGTATAGATTTGAAGTATCATGAATAGTATTAATTAAATACTACAGATAAATATGGTAATTACATACCTAAAAGGTACTTTTATACTTCATTTATACTTTTATTTCATACTTATTTTATGTTTGCAATACATTTTTCATATTATTTTCTAAATTAAATAATAATTTCTGTTTTGAAATTTACATTACTATCCATTGCTCAGAAAATATTTATTGTATACATAAGAAAATATAACTTATGATAATATCTTATCCACATGTTCCTAATTTTACTTCATAGCTTATAATTTTGAAAAAATGTACGCAATATTCGTATGACATACACGTATATAATATTAACATTTATTTATCACATATTTAAATGTTTATAATATTATTTTCGGTTTACTTATAACATTCATTATTATGATTGTAGAATTAAAACACAACTATTTTATTAGAGCCGGGTATACCCGGGTACCCTCCGAAATGTTATAAATGTAAATACAATTTAAGTCTAAGAGTAAAGGACCCATATTTTAACTAATATTATTCAAATTAAATGTAATTTATTCTTAAATATTTGGTTAAAATAAATTGTGTTTCGTTATAGAAAATTAAATTTTTTAAGTATTCGTGCATACATTTTTGATAATAAACAGCTACAATCGACTAAAAAAGTACAAATCATAAATAATTGAAACTATTTAAAAAAAATATGCAAGATTCAAACAGAACATATTCATTAGGACTAGTTTACCACAATATTAAATAAGCAATTATAGCTATGTTTATTTAGTTATTTATACATTATATTTTATTAAATATATCTATACGTTTTGTTAAGATAGAACCCAAAAATATTATAGGCACCCCTTGATATACAAGTCTGTGCACGTCTATACATATATATTATAATTTGATAAAATATACTTGGATAATATTTTAAAAGAAAGTGCTCAAATACTTATAATTAATATATGATTTTGGACGTATTTTGAACAAAATACACATGAAAACCTGTTTACTGCTAAACTGATTTGAATGATCGAAGTGTATTATGAAAATGTAACATGAAAATATAACAAAATGTTATTAAATGTTCAAGTAAATTGCAAGTTAGTTTTCAGGGAAGGCTACTGTTATCAACTGTCAATCAACTGAAATCCAATGTCGTTACGTTTTACTGCAACGTAGTGAACATAAAATATATCAAAATAATTAGTGTGGGTCTGAATAATAAAAAAAAATAATATAGGCTATCATTTTATTAACAATTTATACACATATGTACGATAAGTACATTTAGTATCGCGTGCCCATCAGCCATTTCGAGTAATAAAAACCACTATTCAGTTATACTTTAAGAAATTAAAATATATATTATAAAATAACTAATATTTACTTTACAATAATTTATTCTGTATAATAAAAATTGTATTAAATCATACTTGTTATAAAGTAGTGGTTCTCAAACTGTGGTATGCGAAATACTACATGGTGGTACGCGGACAGAAGAATGGTGGTAGAACAGAAATTAAAAATTTGGTATTTAATTCATATATTAATTTAAAAACTCTAATAATTTTTTGTAAATAAATAAATAATAATTTAATTGTATTATTTTATTATTTTATTTTTTAAAATAAATATATTTAACTGTACAAAATTTGTATGGTTCTATTTTTAATTATTAGTGGTACTTGATTGATTGATAATATACTCAAGTGGTACATGAAAAAAAAGTTTGAGAACCATAGTTTTAAAGGCAGTGTGTCCAATTATTTTATTTCACTTGGTAATCCATTTACTTTATTTTATATTTATTTTTTTATCATAATATAAATAATTTTCTATTACTATCAATTGCTAAAAATTTGTGTCTTAATTACATATATTTAAACTATGTATGTTATATATTTCAACAAATATAATTTCAAAATAACTATTGAACGTAACCGACAACGAAAAATATGTAAATTTTCGCTAGTAATATAAGAATATATTATTTATTTATTATTTATACATTTATTTGTTTATAAGGAGAAACATTTTTTAAACTTTTTGAAGATGACGTATATACAAACATCGCAGATACTAAAAAGGTACCTATCTATGTTTATAGAATCATTACCGAAAATTACAAAAAAAATAATTCATATTTAATGGTTTGCATTAGTGCGAAGGTGATGTCATTTATATATGTATATTTTATAAAAAAAAAATATAGGTATTCTGCCGTATGCGTGCTTAAAAATGGAATTTATAACAACTAGCCGCGTGATTATATACCTACATCGATCATCTAGCATCTTATAAAACGTTAAGAACACATTATATAACAGCAATGAGATGACATGGTATTTTTCGTTTTATCTGTTGCTTACTTGAAACGCATTAAGGTTAACTGCAAAAAGTTTAGTGAGAATACCTAACTATAATAATAATTATATGTTACACCAGTACAATAATGCGAAACAGTGATTTTTTAACTTTTTTACCCGTATTTAGGTGTACAGGATTAATATTTAACCACAAAAGATACTCTTTTATTAATACGTATTGTCTGAAAATTTTAAACAACGTAATCATAAATGATTATCAGTGTAAAGTAAATAATACACAAGTTAAAGTGAATCATAATACCTATAAAATATTTTTTAACAGAAAACTGAGTTTATCCTAAAAACATCGAGATTTTATTGAAATATAAGTTCCACAAATCTCTGCGTGTTCTCGAAAACAATGGATGCAAATCATAAACTAATCTAATAATTTATAAATGTTTTACGAGTAAATAGTATATCAGTGTTAAATATCCAATTTTTTTACTGGTATATTTGTAAACGTTAACTGTCCCAAATGATATTTTTGATAAATTATATTTAAAAAACATAGATAATTATTGTAATGAGTTAAAAATAAGTAATTTTAACATAAATATGGTAAAATGGTACCTATTTATATAATATATACGTATTACTACGTATTCTCGAGTTCTGTTCAATAGTAAATGCAGTATTTCTACATTTTATTTTTTGACAGTTTGTGATTATCCTATAATCAAAGAAATTAACTTTATAATGTATTTACAGTGTCATATGAAAAATTGTACCTGGGCGGGATGACCCGTAGGTTACAATGAGATTGTGATTTTAAAAAGTAACATAAAAGTGACAATACCGATAGCTGTAGTTTTCGTTTATGGGAACATTGATTATAATTATATAATCTGGTTTATTTCAACACTAAAGTTGTTGTATTTTCTTATATTACCAACCCGTAATACCGGCAATGCTATTCAAAATATATTAATTACTATTCAGAAAATTAAAATAATTTAGTAGAAAACGCAAATGACGTGTACATCTTATAAAATCATAAAAAAATATAATGTGCAGAAGTTTAAATAGCCGTCAATGAAGATTCACAAAATAATTAATACTTTTCTTATAACCGAATGCATTACGGTAAATTAATTATTCGATTGGTAATTATTGATGAACAGCAATTATACACAAAGTAGAGAAGTTCGTTAATATAAATCGTCAGTTTTTTTAGATGATGAATACATACATAACAGCCTAAAGGTAGAAGTATATGTTGTTTTAAACTCGTTTTTAACTATTATGATTTATGAATACCTATATAATATATCGTTTTGTCAGATAAGTATTATACAATATTTATTATAATATACTTTTTTCTTAGTTTTGAACTAATGACCCTGAGAGAACAATTTTTCATATGATATTACTCACATTTATAGAATCTATACCGGCTGGTAATAAAGATAACTGTAAAGTTTACTTTGTTCGAATAGACGCTGCAAAATGACGATTTATCAAAAAAATAATTATATAGCCAAAAAAATTAGTAGGGGAAATTTTATATTAGTTTAGTTTAGATTTTTTTGATTTATATATTTGAGAATTCATTAAAAGTATATTTATTAAAATAAATAAATTTAATTTCCTACCCTAATTTCGAACAAAAATAAAACAAGCATTTGAATTTAAATCAAGTTTCAGTTTTTTGATAATTCATAACCGGTTCCGAAACCCGACACTTCTACAACTGTCAAACTCGTAGGAACTACGAACATCATACAATCATCAGTTAGCACTTCAAAGCGCACAAAAAATATTGTGTAACAGATAATTGCAAAAATATATTGCATTATTGACTATTCATATTATAGTTGTTGTTTCAGTTCAAATTGTATCGAAAAATTGTTTTTATCTCAGTTCACACCGTACACATAAAAATACTGAACACATAAAAACGTAGATATTTAATTGGTTTCTGTTTTTTTTTTTAATTACTTATTTAAAAGTATTAGGATTACATTTGAACTTAAACATAGAATACTAAATCAGTTATAGTAGTTTTAATGACAAACTCATGTTGTACTCAGTCAAATTATTCAAGTTAGTGATTCTAATTAATATTGACCAATATTTATCAATAACAGTAGTAATAATGTTATTAACCAATTTAAGTTACAAGCACGCTCATACATAAGAATTTTTCAAGTGGGGCTTACTCAAAAAAATTAAACGAGTATTTGTTGAAATTTAATTTAAATTTTCGCTAGTTTTATTTTGTACAGAATATAACTGAAAGTAATATTTTATGTTATTTCAACTGACCTATGATTATGCTTAATGTTATTATATATATTTTTCTTTACTTAAATTTGATTAATTCACATCCATTCGTAAGCTAGAATTTCGTCCTTACAAATTTTTATAAACTTCCCTCACTTTATACCTTTAATATGCCTGACATTTAACATTAACATTTAACATAAATGCCATGGCTATACGTTAAAATAGGACAGTAATATTCAGTGGTCTAGACTCTAGATTAATCATATATGTAAATTTAAAGGAATGATAAATCCACGCATTTAATAAATAATCCTTGGTGAATATTGATGTAAAATATACATTTAGTATATTGTTAGTAACTTGGTCTTGAATTATTATATACGAAAGCTTAATCACTGCAACAAAAAACATTAAATATTACAATTATTGTAAGACCAATAAAAATATGTTTCTTCGATTTATTTAAAATTGTAAAACCTAAAATCTATATTTTAATCAATAGGGATATTTAAAATTCTAAATCACCATCAGATCTTGATTACAAATAAACCTCATAAATATAAAGATTCTAATAATAATAAAAAATATCTAAACACAAATAATAAACCTAATCTTATACTGTTGTTGTTAAATCATCATCTTGAGGTAATTGGTTCTGTTTAATTTTTTAGTGATTCTGACGTACCTACATTATTTTTTTGGATTATTTTTTATTATTTTCAAGCTTACATTTATTATAGAAAATAATTATTTTCAATAAAATAAAATAAATTAATAGACAAACAGTATTCACAAAGAAACTGAAATTTAGTAGGTAATTGAACATGAATTATAGTATAAATATTACCAACAGTCGATTCCGAACAACCAGAAATTATCGGAAACTCGAATAATAATATTAATTTGAAAACTTTGTGACTTAAATTTTCAAACTTATACAGTTTTTATTTTAAAATTCTTGACTCAAATGCAATTATTTATTTCTTATTGATATTTATAGGATTTAAGATAGTTTATTATTTATTATTTATACATACTTATGTTTATAAATATGTTTTCGTGAAATATACCTACCAATATAATACAAACTATTTTTCTATAAAAATTATAAATACCGAGGGCTTGAAAACTCGTTTTTCAATTTGAACGGTTAAATATCATATATAATATGCGTGGTGAGTAAATGTTGTTATATACCGATTTTTAAGTGTTTTTTTTTTTTTTTTACACTTACGTTTCCAGAGTCAAACATGACAAGAATATCTAAAGTAATCATCCAATAATAGCTATTACACAAACACATAGCGAAGAAGTGGGTTAGTGTATGAATGCTCGTCTTTTCACTTGCTGTCTTTAAACCAATCTGCAGACTTAATTGAAATTTTTCATGCATCGGTTTACATAGAATGACGACTTCGCGTTTTCTATATTAAAGATATTCTATACTAAAGATATTATTAATACTCGTATATTATATACTTATAGCATTATTCTACAAGTTAGTCAATTATATATTATACTTATATAATACATAGTGCATGCAGGTCTGTCAAATATAGAAAATACACACTTTGAAAAGACATATTTTTGTTTATTAGCTTTAATGTAAAGCTTAGAGGCTACACGATAATACGTGGAAAACTACATGATAGTACAGAAAATAAATTTAATTTGTGTTTTAATTTGTTTATGTTTGAGAAATTATAAGAATTATAATATTATTTTATACTGAGTTTTATGTTTTAAGGAAATTTTTTTTTTTTTAGATATTTTGAACAGTTCTATACTTGTACGATGAAAAAGTAGCTTGAGAACTTTATATACTATGTGGATTATCCAACATTACAGTTTCAGCCGTGTATTATGACGTGATGTCTAGATTAACTGTCGATTTTTGGTCAATGTAAATTTTTCATTAGGTATGTATAATATTTATACTTAAACGTATACCGGTTTTTAATCTTGTCCTGCACGTCCAAAAATTGCCTTTTACCTATGACCGTACACTCTTTTTGGACCGTGCCATTCATCCGAACATAGAACAGAAATACGAACAGGTTATCTCCAAATTCGATTTACGTACATGTGAAACAACTAACAATAGGAAATATTTCATAATCGTCTCTTTCTTTCATTTAATTTCTAATCCCATTGCTGCGGCCACACACATAACTTGCCATCATATCCAGGTAATGAGGTAAATATCAATACATTAGAAGTATAAGTAAGGTTCATACATGCGTTTGACTTGGGTCATTTACCCTCGGGAATTTAGTAAAATTTAACATTATACATACAGCGATACCATAATGAAATATTGCCTGAATACCTCAATACCCATCAAATATGTATTATGGTAAATGGATTAAACATTTTAATTTTAAAATGATTTTAATACTTTTTCCTATGTATTGTAAAATATGTAAATGTCTACATCCAAAAGTTTTAAATAATTATTTATATATAATAGTTTAAACTTTATTGTATAAAAATTAAGTATAACACTAATTACTATTTACATTTAATGTTGTTAATTTTCTTACGTAATTTACTAACTGTAACATATTACATTGTACATACTATATTTTCTACATATGAGTTAATTATTTTTTCGATATATTTTGGTTAATTTTCTATGTACATTTTCTGGGCCCTTGCATTGAAACTATGGCTTTAATACAGAATAGGAGAGAATTATAGATCTTTTTGTTGAAATAAAAATATTCTCTGTGACACAAATAAGAAAAACTTCCTAAGGCGACTGAAAATTCCGGATCATTTTTTAAAAGATAATGGTTATAGACAAGAACAGCCTGAACACTTTTTTAACATAGGTACCAAAATAACTAGTTAGTTGAAAAATACGGCAAATAAATTATATCAAATCTGAACCGAATCTTAGTAATACATACGTATAACATTTTATACAAAGTAATACAAGTATATAAATAAACTTCAAAGACTTCACCGAAATTCTGATACAATTTAAAATTGGATTCTACATTTTAATCGTGTTCACATTTTTTTAGTTAAAATGTTTTGAAATTCTATTTTATATGATTTTTCGTTGAATATTGAAATTCCAATACAACATTTAATTTTATTATAATTTTTATTAAATCCTTTATTGTCATGTACTACAGCTAGACATCTACTAATTTTTGTGGAATTTTCAAACATTAAATTCCGAGCGAAATAAGGAATGTATTGATTTTACAATGACGTTTATTTTTTCGTTAACAGTTTTCACACAATATCTCCACCAAAATTCTCGTACAGTATGTCATAAATTTTAAATTATATCCAAATGATACTTTAAATAACAAAATGAATATTACAAAAAATTGAAGACAGTTATAGGTCAAGAGGCGTATTTTTAAACACTTTTACAGGTATAAGGATAAGCACTGTACAGACTTGCATATGTTTCGGGTAGTACAAAAAAAAACCTTGTAATTTTCAATTTAATTTTAAAAATTAATTATTAATCAAAAAACCGGTCTTAATGATATTGTATTCCCTCATCAATATATAATGTAAATTTAAGTTTTCAAACATTATTTTTAAATAATTAACTTTTATCAAAAATTTCAAGCAACAATTTCTCAAATTTAAAATTGAATTTAAAGTGTAGGTATAATTTACAATTGTTTCTTGGTATTTTTTTCGATTAAGACAATATTAAAAAAAATTGGGAGTATATTTTATTAAGTAAGTGATAATAGTTAATACAATTATAAATTTTTTTTGTCCTATTATTTAGTATAAGCTTAACATAGAATGTTGGAAATCGTAAACCATTGTCGCAAGCAATTTTTCTTTTTTATGAAATTTAATTAACCGCTTATGTATGTATAGTATTATGGGCACAGAACCAATATTCTTTCAACACAACGCAGTTACACAATAATGTGAATAATATGCGTTTCAATGCTTCATATGAAATCAGCAAGGTAACATTTTTAGACAAATTTATTACGATTTAAAATGACTATATGAATATTAATCTAATATTTATTTTTATTTTCACCTACAGTAAGTTGAATTATAATAGTACAATAGTTAAGTATACGTAATCATTTATATCCTAATAATTCTACATTAATCGCTTAAAATCTATATATTACATTTATGTCATGGAATATACTTATACTTCTATAGAAGTATTCTATTCGTCAAATGTTGTTTTCGATTTTTTAAATTATGTCCCTAAATTTCCTACATACAGCACCGCTTCAAGTGCGCACTGAGTACATATAATACGTCAAATTGAAAACGATTCAATTATAATTTCTACTGTATGATTATAATCATGATATACAATACAGCGTGATCACGATAAGTGGAAACACTCAATAACTTTGTGCAGGTTCCATATATTTCAAATCTGCTTTTTTGGCTTACTAATAAACATTATTATACACATTTTCAGATAATTAAACTATTTTTGTCACAACTAATTTCACATATGCGCACAAAAACTTTTTTTTTAAATGACATGACCTATTTTTGACCACAAATTATTTTTTTTCTGTGTTTTTTAATGAATTTTAGTGGTTGAAATTTCTTTTCTAAGTTAAAAATTGGCCGAGTTAAAGCAACTTGGTTTTATGTTATTCGCACGAGTATAACAAATTATAAAATACATAATTAATAATAATTAGCCATAGGTTAACCCTAACCCCCCTAGGTGTCAACAAGGATACAACTAGCAAATAGAGGATATTATGGACTTGAAAAAGTTTTTAAGTCGAAGGTCTTATCCAAAAACCTAAAAATCAAAATGTACATGACTCTACTAAGACCAGTTGTTCTATACGGCTTGGAAACATGGGCGTTGAGAAAAATAGAAGAATTAAGATTAATGATATTCGAAAGAAAAGTTCCACGGAAAATTTTCGGCTCCATATTCGATAAACAATCTAATGAATAGAAAAAACTTCATAATGTGGAACTCCAAAGACTTTTTCAGAGGCCGAGTATAGTTAGGGAGATTGCCAAACGAAAACTATGTTGGGCAGGACATGCTTGGTGCAAACAGAGTACTTTAGTAAAACGGGCGATCGAAGAAAACCCTAGGTAGACCTAGACTAAGATGGGAAGATGGTGTGAAAAGAGAAGTGGAAAGGATAGAGCCTGGTGTCAAATGAAGAGAAGTAGCGAAGGACAGGGATAGGTGACAAAGTTTATCGTTTTCAGGATGGTCTTAAGGGCCGAAACTAAAGAAGAAGAAGAAGAAGAATTAATAATAATAAGTACGTAATAATAATAATAAAAATAAAAATAACTACCTACCTAATTCAATTTATGAAATACCTATTTACCTATTTTGTTTATCTTTATAAAATTTATTTTAGTTGTTACATATATTTTGTTGAAAGTATACTATACCAACAAGTGTCTGAATTTAGAATTTTTTATAATTTAAACGGTATTTGTGGGAAAGAGTTGTAAATATTAAAAAAAATTTACATGCATAGATTTTTATTTTTTGCCATAATCCAGATTAAAATTATTTAATTAAATTAATACCATTTACTTACTAATCGTTTGTATATTGTCTGAGCAACAATGAGACAGACAATCTATATCTAATATTACTTGCCTTATTCTAATCATGTTTGTTAAATATTGTTATTCTTACAAATTATATTTTTTATAATTCCTGCCCATTGTATATATTAATATTAGTATTAATATATAAAATATAAAATATAAATATTTAAATATATAAATATTTAATATAAAATAATAAATTATTGTTTATTTTTCTTTAATTATTTTAATTAATTATTGAAATATTGTATTTATTCTTTTCATTAGAGTAAACAGCCGAAATCTATGAACCGATCCAGAGTGAAACAAACTTATGAGTGACAATCTACTTACTCCCAGGAATAATAGTACGTCGTTTTTACTTTGAATAACAACTGTAATTAAAATAAAATTGATTAAATTTATGTTTTTAAGCTTCGAATTAATTTTTTTATATTTAATCCATTAACTTATTAAACTTAAAATATGATAATTAAATATTCTCTGTTATGTAAATAATATTTTCCATTACTTTAATCAATTTTTCTCCTTTCTATATTTATTTAAATTATTAATACTGATACTCTAAATTTATAATTTAAATTGGTATAAGTTTTTTTTTTTATTATTAAATATATATTTGTGTTTCATCTGCACGGGTAATCTCTAGACCCCTTTTCATTTTTTCTTTTGTTATTAAAGTATTCATTTTTATTAACAATTTAAAGTATAATGTTTTTAATAACATTTATTATTATTTATTTATTTTTTTTTTTTGTACATAAATAATGTTTAAAATTATGACATAATTTATATATTCCCCGGCCTCCAGGCATAAGGAAACTTTCTTAGGTATACTTCTTTTATTGCGACTGAAAAATAATTGAAAATATGATTTTCACGTTATAAAATAGAGCATATTTTCAATATTTAATCCATATTTTAAATAAAAATACATTGTTGTATTTGTAGATAGTTATATTCTAACATGCACCATAGAATAATAATTTTAGTAAAAATCGTTTTGAAACTTAAATGAGGGTGTATAAAAACTTTTTCAACTTTAACAGACCTTAGAATTTCATGGGTTAATGTTTTTCATAGGTAATTAAAATTAATTATTGTAAATAAAAAACATTCACATTTAAATATTATTTTTTGGTGGCAAACTGTAGCAGGAGCAACGATGAGACAGATAATCTATGTCCAATTTTATTCGTATTATTCTATTTATGTTTATTAAATAATTTAATTTTTACAAATTACATTTCTTCTAATTTTTATTAAAAATATATAGTCTGAAATTTCTAACGATCATAGACGCAAATAGAGGGGGTCTTAGGGGGTATTAGCACCCCCTATTTTACAATTAGTACCCCCAAATAATGTTCATGTTTATGAATCAAAAACTTATTTTTGTCATCAGACATTTGACTATTAGAGTATAAAACTGTAATGAAATACGAATGAAAACAATGTTACTCAACAAACGTCAATTCACATTTTGTCGAGTTCACTGAAACCCTAATTTAAATTCATTTTAAAACCGGAACCCCATCGGAACCTTTATTTGTATTTATTTAAAAATCGGCTCATTAAATCCTTATAGTTTTAATATAAATTAAATACCCAATAAATACAGAACTTAAGCATCCTCAGTTTTTTTATTGAAATTGCGCCTATGCTAACGATACATGAGTAATATAACCGGGAATTGATTTTCTTTATCTATTTTAGCATAGGAACCCCTTTAGAAGTAAAATGTGTGATCGATAAGTCGATTTAGATTAAAGTGTCAACTATCTTTGCGCATGACTTCATTGTTTTTATTCCAATAGTACATGTTGAGATCATGGGGTATACTTTCCATGTCTGGATCCCGATCAACAGGCTCAAATAAGCGGCTCATCGGGTTCCGAGAATACAGTGGGGCTGATTATTATATTTACAATCATGCAAGGGATGGTCGTTGACAATAATCGGAAGAACTCAAAAGAGTTTTCGTCAATATGCCAACGCGGACCCGGAACCTCGTCGATCAAATCATTGGAGGTGGATGGGAATTTGGTGGCCCTAACAAGGGCCGTTTTAATTTATATATACGTTGGATATTTAACTGTGACAGATATTCTTCGTCACCGTAACCGTGTTGCCGCAGTCGTCGTAGCAAAGATCGTTGTCCGTGGTCGATTTCGTCGCAGTAGTGATGATGGTCGCGGTCGCAGCAATCGTCGTTGTCGTCGTCGTCAATGTGGTAGCAGTCTATACTACCCTTCGATTGTAATCTCAATGAGACTCTAGCGTAAAACTCCGGGCGCAGTCAATGAGTGCTGAGATTGGATCCATGACCATTTTGGTTTATTATTATGCCGTGAGGATGACACGGTTGATGGTTAACGACAGATAAACAATTCTGTACCGTTACAAATGTATTCGTTTATAATAAAAATTCAAAGAGTATATAGGCTACATGTATATGTCTTGTTTCTACTTGAATAAAATTGACATAAGAATGTCGACGACGATTATTAGTTATTAGATACAAGGAGACGAGAATTAAATTGTAGGTAACTTTTTTAACTCGCGTAAAAAATAAACATGTTTCAATGACCGCATGATAATTATTTATTGAATATAATTTTTTTTTTGAATTTAATTTAAATGACAGAATCGTCATTTACAACACTTTTAGTGTTGATAATAAAGGACGGTGTGTACTGAAATACGAAACGTACTCATGTGTTTCAAGCTGCTCGATGTGTCGATAAAATACGGCGTTAATACAAGTCGAATTGCGCGAGGCCGTTTTTTTGTTACGAGAACGTTACTTAATTGTAATCCTAGTTCGGTACGCATAATTTTTCGATAAATTCCGTCTCCGCCAACAAGCATGGGTAAATCGTGATTATTATACTTTTCGAGCATCTCGAACATTAATTTTAATTTAGGACTGTACGCCGTACAGTGTACGTCATTAGATTTAAGACGGAAAATTCTTTCTAATGCTGTATTCGAAGAGATGTAAACTGACACAAGTACAGTTCTTTTACAATTTATCGTCTTCTTGATTTAACAAATGTCGCCGATATCGTTATGAGATGTCGCAATTCGCTTCACGATCATATACTGTCACGGTTTGACAAAGTGGCATTATATGGAAACTGAAAAACGTACAACTGTAAATGTCCAGGTGCTATAGAGTACAATTTTAGTAAAGCGTCAATATTCGAGCGTGCCTGGAGCGTTCTTATATATGGTATTTGTTTATTATTACTATTGGATTACAGGTGAAATCGATGGACGGCTGCAAAGTCGTCGCGGGACGAATACCTATGGGAAGGTCTGAACGCAATCGGAGAGCAAAACGCGACGGACAACGATTTGGATATCAAAAGGCCGCCGGCGGACTCAGACACCCTTCAAATTTACATAGACGGAATGGAAGTGATCGAAATCGCGGATCCGGTTTGCTCACGGAAGGACGGTGGTGACTGGCCGCAGCAATTGTGAGTTGTCGCGTATGGTGTTTTAGGTCGGTCAAGTCTGATCTGATCCCTGACTAATTCAGCGGGAAAAGCAATTGAAAGCTAAACGAACAATGTTCCCCAATCGTTTTAATACAATTCAGTCGTTGGTCGTGTCTTGTGAACCCCGAAAACTAAAATTCCGACCTGGTCTTTTTCCACATCGTCCTTGTGGGACGTTGCGATACTACCGATACCAATAAAGTATCAATACTTTTTTTTTCGATACTTATTGTATCAATACCATGGTTTCGATACTTTACTCAAATCGATAAAAAAAAACTGGTATCGAACAATAATTATTTTCTAGTAAAATGGTTCGCGCGCGTGGTGGAGGATTTGTTTACATAAATCAATCATCCCATCATAGGTGGAGGTGGGGGGATCACGGGGGCTTAGTTGCCCCCCCAAAATAAATAATTTGAAGTTAAAGTCCCCCTAAAAATATTAAACAAACAATACCTTACTTTTGTACAGTTTGCAGAATTTTTATCATTATTGTATATTTTTATATCCACAATTATATAAGTGTACCAAGGCCGTAACTGGAAAAAAATTTCGGGGGGGGGGGGGGGCCAAACATTATTATTTAATACAATTTATAGTTAATAACCTATATTCATCGCTAAAATGTTTCTACTTTTGAAAATTTCGGGGGGTTCCGGACCCCAGGACCCCCCCCCAGTTACGTTCTTGAAGTGTACATTACTTACATACTATTATTACTATTTACCAATTTATTATTTACGGTAACATACCGAACAATTAAGTCATAATTCACAACATAAAATATTATATTGTGTTTATATAGCTAATATTGTTCATTTAATTCATTCGTTTTTAATTAGCCAATATCGCCACCAGATAAGCTTACCCTCTCCAATGAACATTAACAGAACTAATAATATAGCTAACAATTTGAAACCAACCGTCGTTCGATTTTCAATTTGAAATATTTCACGATCACTTGTACACCGAATATTGGCCATTTGGTAATCTTTAAGTGTAAATGACCAAACTTGGTTTACCGACCGTTCAAGGGACCCTGTTGTGCTGCATTTTACCAAAGCAAATAGTTTAACAACAAAAATGTAATACCCGCGGAGACATTACCATCGGGATCACTGGGGCGACCATTTTTATTATTATTATTTTTCTTACTTCGTATCAGTAATTATTAGCCTTATGTCGTTGTGCGGACCATTCCTTAAATCCAACAGCATGCAGGTGCATCCGAAACATTGTGGCCGGTTTGTGTACACGACCACCAGCTGCTCTGCTCCGTCCGTAGATAATAAAAACACATTGTGCGCCCGCTCCCATTGTCTTATCGCGACACATTGACGCCCATTGTCACCGGACGAGTCTTTGGGGGTCAGCAGCTGCCATCTTCGCGTGATAAATGATAATAAACCTTTTTTTTTTTTTTTCAAACATTATACCCCGACCCGGCGATAAAATGACGATTTTCATCCGGTGCTATCAGCACAATGTTCATTTCGTCAAAACGTTCGGACGTTCGAACATGTGACATCTTAAAACTTCCAGGATCCGGACTAGTAATTAAGTGAACCGTCAACCGTCGTCTCAATTCACGAGTACCTATCTCACGGTTATGATGTACGTTTATTCCATCGTTGCGTACAACACGTGTTCGTGACAACGACAATTCGATTTTCCAATATTTAATTATGAAACGGATCCAATATTGTATTCAATGTTAGAAATCCGATTGGATGATTGCAGATTGATATTAATTAACATATAGGATCGAATGTGAATTTCGTTGTCGAGGTAATTGGATCGTTTTATCGTTATTTCGTTGCTGAATTGTCATTATCTTCAGCGATTAACCAATAATTATTACCATTGTTTATATGCATTTTGACCGGTCGAACGAACTAATAGTTGTGCTAATTTTCAGTTATGGGTATTCAGATAAAGGAAAAGATGAATAATAAGAACTATTGGAAGAAGAAAGATATTATTGTGATATTTATTAACTTTACGGTGCTATTCTTAGTTGTATATATTTATTATGTTGTTGATGAATTGAGAACTCTATTTTCAAAAGAAAAGCTGTGTGTGTTAAAACCATCTTCAATGAGAACTTTAACTGATGATAATATAGATGAACTTTATTTTGATAAATTCAAATCAGCCAATCAATATGTAAAGAGCCGACACACTCGGTCCAGTGATTCTGTCAAATGTGATTTATAATTTTATTAAATTCTTATAAAAATATTGTTGTATATATTTAATAATTCAAGTAAAATTTTCTGTTTTCTAGTTCAACATTCGTCTTTATTCTTTTTGGCTCAACCAAACACAGATTTTGAACAAAATGGTAGTTTGTACAATTACTTTTAATATAACATAACAATTTATAATTTACTATATTTACACCTCTGCCACAATTTGAAATTGAGATTTAAATAATTACTGTAATTTTCATCTCAATATAATGCTGTCAGTATATAGGATAAGTCATAAAAGATAATTTGATGCTTTTTATACTTTTATTGCTTTAATGAGTCGAATAACAACCTTAGTGTAAACATAATACTTCATATATTTTAGAAATTAATTGTATATTTTGTAATAGGTATTTTGGGACCTTGGATTTTGTCTAACAAAAGTGTATCAGTTGACAATCATCCCATTAAGCTGACTTCAAGAAGAACTTTACTTGAAATTGTTGATGAAGGGTTTTATTTACTTTACATACAGGTAATATATTTTCTATCTGATAAACTTAATGATTAAAAGGCCCACTGTCTCAGTTGATGGTTTGGATCAACATTTTTAGATTGTTTGGCAAAATATTTCATTTTCAGAGCAATACTGTTATACCTATATAATTTTTCAATCTAGTTTAACCAGAACCAATGGTTATATTTGAAATATTTTCAATTTGCAAAAATATTAATAGTATTTTCTTTTTTTAAATTAAACTTAAGATTATTAGTGATTTAAAATTTGTATGTGTGTTCCTATATCATCAGATATGTATGATCTTGTTTTTAATTAGAAATTTATAAAATCTCAATGATCGTTTATTTGAAAGAAAATTTAATTAATATTGTAAATTGTCTATTAATAAAAAATAATATTATTTTATAACAATATATTTTTAGTCTTAAAGTTTTATAATTTAGTAACAGTTAAATATTGTAATTTTTTTATGATATAAATGAGTGAAAAAAAGACAAAAACAATACTTTTGAATTTAATAAATTTTAATTATTAGGTATATTATTTGTCATCTTCTAAGAGAAACAGTTTTGCTATAACAAAAATAACATCTGATGTAAATGAAACACTATCAGTATGTAGTGCAATGGGTGTTTATGGAACAGAAATTTCTTGTTTTACATCTTTAATGGAACATTTCAAGACTGGAGATTCAATTTTAATTAGGCTCAGGGAAATGTCTTTAAACATAAACCTTAGCCGTAGAGTTTCTCATACATATCTAGGCTTAGTTAAACTATTGTAATTTTTTTTTTTTTTAATCTGTGATCAATAGTGTATGTTATAATTTAATTTTTATTGTTTACTAAAATTTTAAACTACCAGTATTATTTTTAAGTTAAAAATAATTTTTGTTATATTTCAAGGTTGTTTTTTTATTTTTTATTTTCTTGGAGATATCCTATAGTATACATTTGTTCTTATATAAACATTATACTTATTTTATAAATAGTATTAGAAAACATTTAAAGAAGATAGAGCCAACTTAAGTTTATTATAATTAGAATAATATTAATGACAATAATAAATTAACTAATTTTTTTTTTTTTTTTAATATATAATATATATATTTATGATAATGCTATATTTATTTTTAACAGATGTATTGAACTACTTATTTATAATTTTAACTTGCACATAGTCGCAAGAAAAAAGTTGGTAACTCTGAGACAGATTAGCACCGTCTAAGTTACTATAACCGTAAGCTTAGGTAAATATATATTTATTAATATATACTTCATATATATATATATATATATATATATATATGTATATAATGTTATACGCAAAATTTCCTTTTATAGTTAATTTTAATTAATGTAATAGTTAGATTAGATTCATCTATTAATCTTCATTCTGTAAAAAGTTAACCATGCATTTATGACATTCCATATGTAATGGATGATCCTGCATAAGTTGTAACATACGTCGTGAAAAATATCTACACAATGGAGCTTTGCTGCACAATTCATGAGAACCTTGCACAAATTTTTCTTCACATTCCGAACGTTCAGATTCCTAAAAAATTATATAATTTATATTTTAAAGGCTATATAAAATGTCCCAAGTTCAATTTTACTTACACAAGTACGGCAAACACGATAAAGCGTACAGACAGGTAACATCAAATCCCCTGCTGAGCCACCCAGATCCAAACAGTCTTGAGTTATTTGCATAAGTTGAGTACATTCCTTGTGATCAGCTAATAATAAATAATACATATGTTACACATGTTTTATTTTTTCTTATTTAAATTGACTCAATATATTACTTTCTTTATGTAGGTCTGCTGTATCTAAAGAATTTATTGATTGACTGTTATTTTCTGTAGGTATAACAAAATCAGATTTTTCATATTGCTTTTCTATTAAAAATAAATAAAATAAAATTAATATTATAAAATAGTAATTGTATGCTGGTAATTTTTTTTTAATGGATACCTTGTATCTCATTATTTTCTTGTCTGAGCTTTTCAATGTTGTAGGCTTGGTTCAAATTTTCTATTACTTGATTTTTTACATTATTTATTTCTTCTGGGTCATTAGTTCCTTGATTAGCTCCTGTATATTTTAATGCATCATTTATCAATGTATCTTCCAACCACATTAATGTATCGTCCTTTAAATTGTTCACATTGTTTTCTGGAACTTCAATTTCTTTACCATAGGTACGCATGTATTGATTTAAAATAGTGTCGTCAGAAGGAATGTTTTCAATGGATTTTTTTCTGAAAATAATTAAAAAGCACAATATTCATAAATTATAAATATACAAGTATATCAATTAATTGGAAAATTGGTCTTTGTAATTCATGATCTATATTGAATATCTCACGCACGCTAATAATTATGGCCTTGTGAAGTTCTTAAAAATTATACAAAAATTAAAATCCATAAGTGAAATCTTGTAATCAGGCATTTTTTTTTTTATCAATTTTCAAGGAACTAGTCCTTAGCATTACGAGCATAATGTCCCGTAGTTAATAAACATTATAAAATTGACTGTATTTTTAAAACTATGAATTTCCCTCATTCATTGAAAATTAAAATGATTTCAAATTTTTTTTTCTCCAAAATATCATTGCTATACAACTTTACAGAATAACCAAATCGAAATTTTGAATACATAATTGATACAAGATCATAAGTTAGTGCAAATTTCCAGTTAACGTAGTGTACCTATATATTATGTTAACATACTTTCGATCGTATCCAAAATAATTACTCCAATCAATAGACTTTTTCTTCAATTCTATTTTGGACTCCATATTATCCTCTCCCGACGTTAATGTTTTATTAACATTATTATTGTTTATGACTACAGTGGCGTTTTCATTGGCATTCGAGTCTGATTCTGATCCAAGAAAAATATTGTTGAGTTCTGCGGCTACTTTTGGGTCGGTGTGCGATTCGTTCAACGAAATATTTTTTTTTGACCTTTTCGTTAATCTCGGTTTTGTCCATTTGATTTGGTTTTTGTTGTACTTCCTCGCCTGATATCTCGGGATAAACAAATATTGCCTTTTCATTGAGTGCGATCTTTTATAAGGATCGTTTAAATGTTGGTATTCTTCTGGTATGTTACGTTTGTCTTCTCGGGACTTGAGAAAATTCTCCAGTTCTTCATCCGACATCCCTTGCACGTTTTCTTCGATGTATTTGTCTATAAGTGAATTCAACGCATACAAATAATTGTCTTGTTCTTCCATATTGTTCTTGTAATCTTGCACAATTCTGGGATCAGTCTTGTATCGTTCACGGAAAGCAGAAGGCATTGCATATCGATCGTATTTTAATTGTTGTAAATTATCCGGCACATCGGAATCTTCTCTTTCACGGAAAATCGATTTTTTACTCCAAGGTTTTTGATTGTATTGCGGATTTTCTCTAGATAAATAGCTGAGGAATTTTTCAGCCATTCCATCTTTAGATACCTTGCTTTTTGACGGCGCTCCTTGTTCGAATATATTTTCTAAATTTCTTAAATTCTTCTGATAACCGTAGCCAATGTCTTCGGGTTGGCCATCATCTAAAAATAAAAAATCAATAAAATAATTAATTTTCAAGTAATATTGTACAATTCAATAGTTTGTACACAATACATAAGTATATGTTTATATATTTTATACGTTAATTAGTTGATTTCATTTTAATTGTAATTAATAGTTTATCAATGGTAATATTTAATCGCAGTGTAAATAACAGTCAATAAGTATAGGTATATAATATAAATAAGGCTCAAATATTCTAAAGTATAAATGTGTTGCTAATGTTTGAAAGGGTATGTTGGAACAAATAAAACTATTAGTAAAAAAGAGTTACAGTTATCTCAGATAATGAATTGTGATTTATTCCTATAAACTTGCCCGATGGTCTTATGTATCAAACATTGATATTTAACTGACTTCGGTACTGTCCGTGAATAAATAAATAGTAAATTATAATAGGTGATTCCATTCTTATTACTCGATTTATATTCTAGCTTAACTTTTTTTTTTTTTTTATTTGCATTTGTTCGCACATTACAGCAAGAAAAGCTTAACTTTATTATTATCTATTTACATTTATTTTAAAACAAAACCAGTGTAACATTATACGCATTGTTAAAAAAAATTACTATTTGTTTTCTGCAATTAAATTAGCTATTAATTGTAAGAATATTCTTCATTTGAGCGATGAATTTTAACGCGTAGTTTTCAACGAAAACATTTGGGCGTAAGTATTTACTGTATTGGTATACTCGATATTCTATATACCTTCTTAGTACCATGATTTATTTCGATTTTCACCGTAGACACTTATGACGAAACGAAAATCGGGAATAATATTAAATTTAATTGGTCGATTATATTGTATACTTCTGTAAAAAAAAAAACAAATACGAAGAACTATCGAACAGCCGCATCGTAGGCGTTGTTTGGCACACATGACTGACTACACCAGCCGAATAATTATTAATGGGAACTTTGCCCCCTAGAATCTCCATAATAATTCTAACAAAAACAAGCGTAGGTATACTTTTAAAAAGTTCAACATATTACGTTACAATATATTGAAAGGAAAAAGAAACCTGGCGCATGGATATAATATTTTGAATTTCAGTTCATGCGAACTAAGATTAAATGTTTCATCGTTACTGCAATAAGAAAATGGGCACCTTTATATTACTTATCTTATAGATCACACCTACTGCGCCTTATTGTCTTTGGGATGACTTTAGATTCGTACATATTTTCGCTTCCTCGGGATGCATTAGATTATGAAAATCGCTACACCTGAACGCCAATATTGGGGGACTCTATTTACTTTTAAAAAAAAAAGCGTCCCCACAACTTGTTAAGCGTTATAATTATAACAATAATAGTAGAGGGGTGCTAAAATGTCTGAAAATTAGTTGAGGTACTGCGTCCCCCCTCAAGTCGAGCACTGGGACTATGCCCTTGTTAGTCGCACCCATGGATCGCGATGTAGCTGATCCACGTCGAAATCATCATTCGTCGTCGGTCCAGGCACGCGTCACCGTAACAATATTTTGCGCCTATCGAACGGGGGTAGGTGAGCCTGTGGCGGGCATCGACGCGTAGTGCTGGAGTCATTACCTGGGCCCAAGTAAACCACCCGGGACGGCGTCGCTCCAATTTTGTCGGAAATGGCTTCCAGCGCGGATCGCAGGCTGTCGTCGGAACACTGGACGCGGCCCGGCGTCCATATCGCGGCGACCACGCACACCGCCAGCGCACGGCGAGCGTTGATGACGTTGAACGGCGGCGCGACGGGCCGTTTCATTTTCCGGCGGTGAATGTCTCGGCGGGGCACGGGCTACTGACCGTTTCGGAACGACGAACAGCGCATGTAAGATCCCGTCGGAGAAACCGAAAGGGTACGACGACGTTACAGGTGGTGGTTGCCAGGCAATGGGACGGAGAACGAACTGCGCACGAAGCGGAATAAATCAATAGACGATCTCCTCGTGCCCTCGGGGCGCTACCCGTGGGGCGGAGGATCGACCGGCACAGTACCGCAGGGTCTATGGCGGGGGGGGGGGACTTCGGCTGTTGTGTACCATGTACGTGCGCGCGCTTTACGGTGACACACGGTGTTAGGCGAGGACGAATCGCACGAAAACCACAAATCGCACACACGTACACGATGTCCGTTAGGCATGTACCAGCGGTGTGGCGTTGCCTCCCGTTCTCTTGCGCAAAAATGTTTCGCCGGCGACGCGTACCTCGCGCGATGTTGCACACCTATCGTTACGAATCGTAGATGCACGTTAGTGGAGGGTGATTGGCATTAGCACCCCACCCAAGTTGCAAACGTGCACTTCCTCCGGAGACCCCGCCGAGCCATTTGTTATGGAAATATAGATTTGCTACCGAGGGCGGATCTGTTTACGATTGGGACATTTTATAGGAGAAATCATACAATAAAGCTGTTCATAGACATACGTAGGGATGTCTTGAGGACTTACACCCTCCCCCACCAAATGTGACAATATTGTACTAAGACTGTCAACATTTATTTTTCTTGTCTATTATTTAGTTTTTTTTTAATATACTTTATTTTTCAATATATTTTTTTTTCCAACAGCGATGGTACTAACCCCTATCTCTGGATCCACCCATGTTTGCTTCTATGTGTTCGTAATATAATTTTATTTCAACCATTATTTCAAACCATGTCCAGTCTTATGGTCATAATCAGTGATGTATTACTAAAATAAACCATATGAATACGCTTTATTTCATGTAGTTAACCGTCATATGGTAGAAATCCAAAAAACTCATTCATGAACTACACATTCTTAATTATAACTGTTTGATAGCAAAAACTTGATTTTAATTGATAACAAATTTGAATTTTTCATTAAAAAAAGAAAAATAATAGTAATATAACCGATACCGAATCACGTCATACATATAATCACAAATTTTATTATTTATATTTGTCAAATTTCAAGCTTTACGATAGATACGGCCGTATATCCGCGTATCATCAATTTCTCATAAGCTATACGCCATGGATAAAAATAGTGTATTGGGTATACGCCATATACCGCCGTATACTATCCAATACACCACTGGTCATAATTATTAATTTATGATAGTGAACTGAGCAAGTATTTTATAACTTTGAAAGTGATAGCCAATACACAATCTGATTGTTTTTCTCTAACTGAATAAACATTTCATGAAAATATTGATTACCTAATATAAATGACTATGACAATAAGACACAAATATTGACAAACTACTAGAAATAAACAATTCTTCTAAAAGTTCTAAAATTATTAAAATAATTATTTTTTTTTGATTATCAAGTTTTAAAAGTTTATGCCTACCGAGCGGTTATAAAAAATTAATACTAATAATATTAATAATAATAAAATACCATTTTATTTATTTTATTAGGAGAAATAAAAATTTGTCTGATCATTAGCTGACAGAGTATTGCAATCAGATGTTACTGGTACATTTGTTCGAATTTGAAAACTTTAATGTATCATGAGTAAATTAATAACTACTTAGTAAAAAAAATTCTAAATAAAGGTCGGTGAAAAATTGAAATAGTTATACAAAAAAATGAAAATAAAAAAAATAACTGCTTATGTAGGATATTTTTTTAAATGTTCAGAGCAAAGCAAAACAGCTTTATTATCATTTATTACTTTAATTATTCTTAGAGAATAATAAATGAACAATATTGAGTAAAATGTATGATACATTACATAACAATTTATTTTGAATTACCTTAAAGGTATTATGTAATATTTTAAAAATACACAATAGAATAGATAAAATGTTGAAAACTGTTTAATATTAAAAAGTTAGAACTTAATTAAATTTATTTTTCAGAGGTAGAATTTTTTCTGCATCATAACAGTCCCAAATCCACTGTGGAGGAACAGTATTTTTCAACTAAAAATATATATTAAAATAAGTATAAAATATGAGATGCAAAGGAAATAATGGTTTACCTTTAAATCTTTTGTATCAGATGAAACAATATAATCACATTTATCTCTTGAACTCAATTTTCTAAAAAAAAAAAAAAAAATGATACCCATGATACCCACAAAAAAGTAATTGATGATTGAAAATAAAAATAATATATTTACCCGTCAAGTGCTATTATATAGCGATAACATTCTTTTTTAAGTGAATGTTTTAAACTGCTAGATAAATAAAATGAATAATTATGAAACACATTATTTAGAAAAGGTAATGGTACATTGCTTTTGTCAGTTAATATATCAGAAGGAACATCTAAATCTGAATCAATATCAGTATCCGCATCAAAAATACTGTTTTCTTGAGTTTCTAAAATATTTGTTTGTGATGTTGATGGTTCTGGCGACCTAATGTTGAGTAAAAATAAGAACACAAAAGTTAGTAAATAAAATTTTCAGAATATTATGTTAAATTACTTCGAAGGAATATTGTTCCATTCATCATCGGAGTTTTCAGCAGGAACTGATTCAACAATTTCATGGATTTCATCTTCACTCTCAGGTTTATTTTGTTCCTGTTTATCTAGAGCAAATCTATAACAATTTTGATTGTATATAAAATAAATGAAGTGAAACACATTTGTGACTAATAATACCTTCTCCATGGAAATCGACATCTATTTGAATAGCATTTATCAATCCAATCACTCGTTGTAATACGATATGCTCCTTGTTTTTTGGCTTCTTGATACTTAGGTGTTTTAATAAAAGCACATCTATAAAACATAAAAAAAAAATTCTGTGAAAAACAACTAAAAATCGGATTTAAGTCAAGCTTTCTACACCTAACTTTTGCATAATTCCATTATAATTTCAGTGAAAATAACAAAAGAATAAGACCGATAATCTTTCATAGGTGAATTACATTTTAATCTAATACTTCTTTAATCTTTATTGATATAAATTATGCTGGTAATTGTAATATCTAGATTTGACAGTAATAGTTTAAGTGATGTTTATAATTTTTCATATCAAGTATCTAGTATGAGTATTGTTTTTAATTTTGTTTTTTTAGTGCCTTATAAACTGCATTTTCTAAAAATCTATCTATAACTTTAATAGTATTATGAGAAATTTTTAAATGTTTACGTCATTAACAAATACATTTTTTTATAAATTATTTTAAAGCATCGTAATCTAGGGCTGTATTAGTTAATATATAAAATTTGAAAAGAATTATTTTAGTATCTTCCTATAATAAAAATTATATAAACTATACTACTAAACATTGAGCTATTGTAGAGTAAATAATTAAAACATTATTACTTACATTAAATGAGTACATGACTGGTCCCAATTATGTTTATAAATTGCACCCATTTCTAAAGCTTTTGAACGTATTATACCTCTATAAGGATTTTCATAACCACTCATAGCAAATACTACATCGTTAAATAATTTACTAAATGGTTTTGTGTTTGGTAATGGATTTTTATTCAACTTAATTTTCTTTTTGGCAGGTTCTGAGCCTGACAAATCAGACTCTTTTCTTTTGTCAACTAAAAAATAAAAATAAATGTATAAATAAGTTTATAATTTCTACATTGCTCAAAATTATGTAAGATAATTACTAATATTAATTGTTAATTGTGTAACAACTCAAGCATAATATTTTTACTCTTAATTATAGAATTGAGTTTTTTAGTTTTAATATTTTTACATAACATAAAACAATTAATAAACAAAAAGTTATTCAAATAATTTATTATTATAAATTGGTTAACATCAATGATATACCATTTTCATGAAAATATCAATTTTTGAAATCAAAGATTAAATTGTTAAGAATTTAATTTAGTAATAATGAATGAGTTAAATTATTTGGTATGTAATTAAATAATAAATTATTTTGAAAATTTTACGAAGTAATAAATAAAAGATAATACAAAATTTATAATTAGATTACAATAATTTACATCTATAAGCATGGACTGTCAAGGTAAGCACAGTAAACCACAAACTTATTTGAATTTTTGGACAATTAATAGATGATAATTTACTAGGTGTTAGTTCTTGTAATTAAAATTATTTTATTAATATTAGTAATATACAAAATATTATTGTAGATTGGAAATAACAATATTAGTAATGGTAATATAAATAAAATATGTATTTTTAATGCAGATCATCTAACAAAAATACATATTTTATTTATTTATTTTTTGAACATGTAATTTAAAGTTGTTTTGTTGTATAACAAAAAAGTCAGTAAAATTATTAACCCTTATATTTATGGGTTAATGGCTCTGTTAAACACATAAGTCAAAAAAATATACTCTAATATACTAATTTATCATTTATGAAAAATACTTTCATAAGTGATAATGAAAATAATTTTTTTATTTTTATTGCAACACCTAATCAACAATTTGCATTGTGAAAATATTGACCATACCTTTTTTTTGAATAGCTAGTGAAGTACTTGAGGGTTTTTTTTTAACGTCTAATTCAATTTTATTAGTTTTTAAAGAATCTTTTGGAGTTTTGGAAATCTTCTGACTTGTTGAAGGTGAATTAATATTAGTTTTATAATCTGTATTTTTGTGTTTTTCAGCATTTAAGTTTCTTTTATGAAGTGCAAGTAAACGATTAACCGGTGATTCTGGCATTCTGACCATTTCTCTATTTTCATGTCGTTTGGAAAACAATCTACCAACAGATGTTAAATCATCAGGATCATCATAATTTCTTAATGTAAATGCTCCCAGTTGAATAGACTCTGGTTCAATAGGTTTTTTTTTAGGTTCATCTTTAGTATGAAATGTTATGAACGATAAGCCAAACTTTGCTTGCTTAATATAAGGTTGCGTACATACAATTTTTACTCTATCCCATGATTCCTTACAAGCAGGTGATAATTGATCAGAGTTAAAAAAACGAACTTTGTTTACATTTAGTCCGTTTTTACATTCGTGCAAAGACATCAAAGAAGAAGTTACCAATAGAACCTATATAATTAATAAAATTAGTATAATATAACAAAAGTAATTATTCATGTCTAAATTTACTTGAAATTCATCTGAAGTAGATTTTCCAACAAGTATTTCAATGAAAGCAGAATTGTCATTTCCCACGTCAATGGAACTAATGACTGATGATTTAAGCAATTGAAGAATTACCGTAGCTTGTTTTTCTCCAGCTTTACAACGCCATGTATGATGCGAATCCGAATTATGTAGAATGTTTTCTGCCTTATGAGCCTATTTGGAAAGTTTAATATGGTTAAATCGAATTTAAAACTGAAAAGCAAAAATACTGACTTGATCTTCACTACTTATGCTTATAATGCGATCGACAAGAATCGGTCCCATGTCTGTTGTTCTGTTTAAACTAACAATTTATACAGATTTAATAATGTCACATGCAAAATAAAATAAATACAGAATTCTAATAAATTGCCACGAATTATTTTACATTCGGTTGCACACAATTACCATGATTTTTCACATGTTAAGTAATAGCAAAACGGTCAAATAAGACGATGGTCAACTTTAAAATTCAAATACAAATTTTGATAAAAAATGACCAACTTTGTTGGTATATTGTTCTGTTATCACCATTAAATACCGCGTGAACACGATTCTCAACCATTCTTTATCATCCATAATTTCCAAACGGCAATATACATCACAAACACGTATAATCACATAACACGCATAGTTAACATTTTTTTCCTGCACAGATATTAAAGAAATTAGTTTTATTATTTTTTTTATATTAACTGAAGTATTTGAAAAATTGATTTTTTATTTGTTATATTGTTTCAAATTTAATACTACGATTACTTTTGCTTGGTTTTTTTTCTATCTTATGTGATATTTTAGAAATAATATACAATGGATATCTGCAGCAAAAGTCTGAACATAACTGCAGAGTTTACGAGCGGACTTCAGATCTTATTCAACAATGTTAAGAAACACAACGTTGTATTGCCAGAAACAGATGAGCCCTGGACCCTGGGCTTACTCCTGATCTGGATCAAGGACAATTTGTTGGTCGAAAAAGAGAAATGCGATTTGTTTTTGAAAGGCAATACTGTAAGACCTGGCATTATAGTAGCAGTCAATGACCAAGATTGGGAACTTTTAGGCAATGTGAAATACCAAATTAAGAACAATGATAACATAACCTTTATATCAACATTACATGGTGGTTAATAAATACAATGTATAAGTTTTAATTTCATGTTTGTTTATTGAAGATTAATACATTGATACTTCTACATATTTTGGAACAATACAATTATACACATTATATATTTTTCCTACCATGGTCAACGAAATAATTTAAAAAAAAAATTAGTTATAAATTATGGAAAATTCATTGATTTCAAGGGTTCACTTTGTTTACTTTTTTAATTTTAAAAGTTCATTTTCGAATGCATCAGCAATTTGTGAATCTTTAAATTTGAATAGAACAGTTTGTGGTTTAGTACTTTTGGTAGCATCAAGAACACAAATCAGTTGAACATTTTTTGCATTACGCTTAGTAAAATTAACTGATTCATTAAGTAATGTATTAGCCATAATAGTACCCAAGGCACTATCATTTCTCATGATCAATTGAATTTTTTTATCATCAATAGGTTTCAAATACAACTGGCCCACTCCACGTTCTTCGTATTTACCATTTTGCAAGCAATATAGTTTACTTTTAGTCTCAAAAATTGCATCGTTTTCCTTAACAGGTGTGAAATTCACAATAGGTGGTTGATCTTCATCTTCTTCTTCATCTTTTGGCTTTTGAATTTCAGTATTTTTACTTGAATCAGGTACAGAATTTGTATTAGATGGATTTGAACCAAAAGAAAAAAAAGGCTTGTTATCATTTTGTTGCTCCGTAGGTTTAAATGAAAATGTTGCATTAGTACCAAAATTAAATGAAGGTGTACTGAATTTCATTTCAGGCGTTTTACTTAAAGGTGAAGTTTTTTTATCACCAAATACAAAATCAGAAGACTTGTTATTGAGCGTAGATGAAAATGACTGTTCATGATTAAATTTAAAATTGCTCAATTTAAATTCACCAGCAGTTGTAGGGGTTTTTATTGGTTCTGATAAAACATTTTGGGTTTTAGGTTCTAGACTCTCTTCCTTAAGTTTTTCATTGGTATTATCAAGTTTCACATCACTTTTTTTTGATTCATTGGCATCAGTAACTGGACTTTTGTTACCAAAATTAAATAATAGTCCATTGTTAGAAGTATTACTAATTGGATTTGTAAAACTAGTAGGAGTTTTTTGAACATTAACAGAATTATTCTTTACTTCATCAGAATCCTTAACACGTTTTTCAGTATTTTCAAATGATGATATTTGAGGAGAATCTGAAAATTTTAATTACAATATTTTAAAATAATAATAAATAAATATTAACAATCTCAATAATATTATAAAATATTTGCATTAGAAATTAAAATTGTCTTCATATTTTTTTCCTTTAGAACTTTAATTTAAATAAACCATTACTAAACAATATGGTATTATTATTTAAGTTTTATTTTTAAGTAATCAAGAAAAAAAAATTATAAAATAATAATATATTTAAAAAAAACATTTATCTCGATTATAAGAAGCGGAAGCAACTACATAAAAAATGTTCTCCTTCAATATTAATACAAATGAGAATATTTAATGCTATGATTTTTTTAAATCTCAAATAAGTGTAAAATTTAATAAAGGAAACTTTAATAATATTAAAACATTTGAAATTTAATTCAGAATTAATTTAAAGTTTTAAAATTAAATCAAATTTTAATTAATTTTTGTATTCAAAAAGGTATTATTCATTTGAACTAAATATAATAATATCTGCATACACATATTACATATATTCCCAACACTTTTCATTACTTTTTGCAGATAAACCCCAATTTTCATCACCTAATATACATACTTTACAAAATATATAAATAAACAAACTTTTAGTTGTAGCCATTGAAGAATCGGAAGTGTTTGTCTTGCAGCCAAATAGATTAACAAATTTGCTTATTTGTTTTTCATAATCTTTTAATGTTGGAGTTAACACACAGTATGGATTTTGTTGTACTGCATTAGTAACAAATTTAACAAATGCTTCATTAAGTTTCATCACTTTAACAGGATTAATAATATTTGGAGCTGAACTTTTGGAATAATTATTATCTGAAAATTGTAAACTGCTTGATACTGACATTGAATTTATTGTGGATGCTGATGGATGGTTTCCACTTTCACTAGGTATTTCATTGCATTTTGATAGAAAAGAAAATGCTTGTTTTGAATTTGAATTGCTATTGATATTGTTAAATCCAGAAAATCCAGAGAATATTGGTTTTATTTCAGATTCATCTCTTTGTATTGTCCTTTTAGCTTTTTTCATAACTCTATTCTTTAACACAGTCTCATCTGCTACTTTGAATACACCAGTTTCAACTTTTTCTTCTTCTTCATCCCAATTATCTCTGGTCAATTCAGAACCAGCCCTCCGCTTACTCATGATGAATATTCCAATACTTTTAAACTAAAATCATCAGAATTACAATTTTAAAATGCATTATATAATTGATATTTAAGTTTCAAAATCAAAATATGTAAATATAATAATAATAATATAAATATAATAAATAAAATATATATATATATATATATATATATATTATATAATAATATACCATATTTTTTTATATAATAAAATACATACCTAATATGTATAGGTATAAAAAAATATAAAATATTTTAAAAATTAGAAAAAATACAATACGTTTTATTAAAATGTGATGACGCGTATCATGTGTTTCATATTTAAGTAAAGTACATTTATAGCAACTGCAGATTTCACCATAATAGCATAATTAGTTAAAAAATAGTAAAACATTTATACTCCAAAAATGTTAAATTTGTAATTATTAAATAGCGAATTATGAATGAAAGTAAAAATATTAATTTGGTTGAACAAAAAAATTAATAGTTAATTTCAACTGAAATTATATATTTTTTATAACTCAATTCCCATTTGATTTATCTATATATAAATAACATGGAATAATTTATTCATAAACTTAAACTATAAGTAAATAATGAAAAATTACTAATAAAATTATAATTTGACATATGGACATACTATATTTTTATTACATGAAAATAAATAAATAATTTGAAAACAATAGCCAACATTAGATAAATCTGCTAAGCTTTTTATTTTAATTTACATCATATAATCTTTAATTTAAATTGTTTATTATACATATATATTCAATTGTTGATGATGATAGTATACACTAAATATAAAATAAATGTTATTAAATACTGGAAGTTGGGAATTGATTCAGATTGGTTTCAAAATGTAACTACATTATCAGTATATTAAGTGGAAAGTATAATATAAAGAAAACTATTGAAAGTTAGTTAGGATTAGTATGTTTGTATAAGAAACTTTAGTACTAGGATTTAAATACATACAGCGATAATTTAATTTAATAATCTAGTGATTGGCAATAGCATTTATGACATAATAGGGTTATTCAAGTTATTTTACAAATATTTACTGAACAAATCTGGCTAATAATAAAAATATAGTATTATAAGTGAACAAGTATTTGTATATTTCTTAATGGTACAATCCCTACTAGTTAATAAATTCAATCTAGCGACTAAACCATAAAAATTTAATTCTTACTCACCTTTTTTGTAACACAATTGGAATACCGATTAATGTGTCCAGTTCGTATTATAGTAACTCAAGCAGCAATATATCATTTATAAATTGGAATAGGTATTCAATACGGAATAACGGTTAAATTTTGGGAGATTAAGTAATACTTCAAAGTTGTACACAATTCATCAGGAAGACAGCATTAACCCAATAGTGCAATACCCTAAACGAACCAAACAACAAAATCACAACTCCCATGCTCATATTTATAAAATCGAAAACAAATGATAATGTGACATAGAAAATGATAATGAAATAAGTTGGTTGCACTGTAAATGTTGATTGTTTTTGTTCCGTTAAATATGACTTATATTCGACCTATTTCTTAAAAATGTTCTATGCTCTTTAAAGATTGTTATTTATGATGTTATGTTTAAGTAGTCAATAAATCATAAGTTGAGCAAAATATAATTTTTAACCATAAGCGTGTGCTGACATTATTGGCAGGGTAGTCATATACAACACATTAACATTAATTACAACAAATTTGGATGGAGTAATTTCGATTAACTTAATAACTATATTTTTCCAATATTCTTATACATGTATTTATCGTTTACGGGCGTTTCGAAGTGGTTGAACATAATATGGTTATTTATTATTGTGATAATATTAAATATTTTATCGAGGGTGAGAAGGTTTACAAAGTAGTCGAGTGACCACCCTGACTACCTCGTGCGCACGCTTATGATAATGACTTGTGTGGCTAGGCAATATGGGTTATTAATTTTAAAGAAAATCCTGTTTAAATAATGGTATAAAATATACCTAATGTAATTGCAGCCAATGAAGCATTTATAATTTATTTAATATTTTAACATTACCATTTAACTAAGATTTTTTTTTTTCAAGAATTTAGAATTATTTTTTTTTTATTGACATTCATAATAATAAGTTACTGCATCAAAATTAAAATTGTAATTTCTATTATTTGGTGCTCCCAGCTAAATGGGGGGGGCCTTGGGCACGTGCCCTTCCTGTCCATAGGATAAAAACGGAAACAGTGGCGTAGCTAGGTAGGAAAGAACTCCTGTGCAGTAAAAATAATTGGGCCCCTCTCTAATATTATCTTAACGTAAAAATTCAAAATATATACGTTACATAGCTCTTTCAAATAAGAATACTTATTATGAAATGATAAATAAAAATAATTAACGGATATCTAATTAATAATTATACAAAGTAAAAAGAAAATCAACTATAAAAAATTATTATTCTACTTAAATACTCCATCATAATCCTAGAATTGATTTCTAATAAATAATTGTCACGTACTATTTAATTTTAATATTTAATAATTACTATTCTTAACATTCCATAATTAATATTCTCAATATTCTATAGTTACTCTTATTATTTTCCGTCTTGTTCTTTATAACATTATATACACTATTTTCCCTGACATATAATGTATAATTTAGGAATTAAAATTATAAACATTTTTAATTATTTGAAATAATTATAGTCTCAGAATTGTCCAAAGATTCCAAGGCCCTTTGTGCTCCGGGGCATTACCCCACTTTGCCCTATGGTAGTTATGGCATTGGACGAAACTGTTTACGGCGATACATATTTACATTAGTAAACATGATGGACCATGATAGTGTTCGTAATTAGAATACTTAAAACCTGTATGCAAATCAAATTCTTGGTGCACCTTATTATAATACCTACATTTTTCAATAACAACTAAACAATTTAGTTTTTAAAGGGGAGACGGATTTTTTAAATTTAAAAGTTTGAATAAATACAATACTTAATATCTAAATAAATATGATAATTAATTATTTAAATAAATAATTTACTTTATACTATTATACCAAAGGAATGTTAAAAAATGTAACATAATTAAACTCTACTTAAGTTATTATACATAATACTGGTAGGTACCAATGTTATTGTTCAAAAACTACTAGTTTACTAGAATATCTAATCATTAAAAACATAATATACAAGAGAAAATAAATATTATATTTATTTTTAAAAAAACTATTGCACATTATTTGTATATTATTTTTTTTATAATATTCATAATTCTTAGTTGATGGTCTTTAAGAACAAATGATAAACATATGTCACGCCATCTCTCTAATATTATATAATACCTATTCATAATATGATTTAGATATGAGAAAATAATGCAATAACCTAGAAGGATTGCTTTCATTCAATTAATTATATATTGATATTTTCAAATCATTTATGACTTTTGAACCTTTTATTCTTTCGAGGGAGAGATTTGAGATCAGCCCCCTCCGAAAATATTCCTCTAATTATATAATGCACTAATTATGTAGTAAAATACTCAAAATAGTAAATTCTATTAATTTGATTGGTTTTTGTATTTTAACTCATATTTTCCCTTTGATCAATCAGTAAAAATGTCTGTAAAATATATCAGTTAATATATATTATAGCAAAGGCTCATTAAAATTAAAATTAAAAAAAAAAAAATAGAACTAAAAACAATATCACCATTTCACTTTCTGGCCCAGGGATCATTCAAAAATAAAAAAAAAAAATCACTATAACTCCTTTCTAACAATTAATGGTAAAATAATTATAATCTAAATGTAAACTCTTCTAACATAACTATACATGTATAGGTATATATATATAAACAAATATCTTTATGAACTAATAAATAACATAATAAAATGTAAGTTATTATTGAAGATAAAGGTACTGTTTTTGTTGGAGATATATATTAAGAGATATGTTGGGAGTTTAAGCATCCGCTCTAGTATTACTTCAAGAGTAATTTTTTATAAAATACAATTATTTGTTTGAAAGGGGACAAGAGGTGATGTGATATTAATTTCTTCTTTTAGAATGGTCATCTCTCGTTGAGTGAAAGTGAAACCAATGATGACTGAATTCGAATCTTAAGCGAATTTTATATGAAACGTGATACTATCGATTGATCTGGAGTATGAATGTATTGTAAGTGCATTGATCAAATTTGACTGGGTTTGTCAATATATATATATATATATATATTCGTTTACTATATTTATAAATATTGACAAATTTTTCCGAATCGGATGGGAAACAAATATTTGTCGGTGACTAACGTTTATTTGTTAAAAAAGTACTATTCATGTTAATATTATTTATTATATTATTATTGTTATTTATTTCATTTTCAAATTTCATTATTTGGCGCTTCAATTTATCATTAATTTATCAACAAAAATAAATACTCTCTTTTTTCATAAAATAAGCGATAAAGTAACCTCAAAATATTTAGAATTTCTTTGGCCTATAACTTGTTACGCATGCGCATGACGTCCTGCAATACTCCTTTTCGCCATTGAGTGAGAGCGTGACGATATCTTCCTTTTTCAAACCACGTTGGAAACGCCGTACTGTATTCTGATTCTATTTCTTTCAAATAATTTTGTTGATATTCGGGTTTTTCAGGATCGCTTAACCAAATTACTATGGCTGTCGGTAAAAACAAAGGTCTGTCTAAAGGTGGAAAGAAGGGATTAAAGAAGAAGATGTAAGTACATAACATTTCGTATCGGCCGTAGTGTGATTACGCACATACGCGATTGATTAAGAAATTTATTTATTTCTGAACGTTAAAAGTATGTATTATATTTTAACTCTTTTCAACTTTATGTGTTAAGTATCGACCCGTTCACCCGCAAGGATTGGTACAATGTCCGTGCTCCATGTATGTTTACAAACCGCGATGTCGGCAAAACACTCGTCAATCGTACACAGGGAACGAGTAAGTGTTGTAGAACATTAAATGCAATTTTTTTTTTTCGGCTATATTTATATGTATGTATGTATTCAAAATGTAGTAATTTTAAAATTACTCTAAAACGTCGAGGTATGTTAATTAGATGCATGAAACTGTTTAAAAAAGTTGCATCAAGTAATTACACTTCAAAAAAGAACTCGATTTTATTAAAAGAATATGTTTTAATCACTTTTTATTTTTATTCATTTTTTTATGTATCAATTTTTAAGTTTTAAATCCATAATTGTTTTCATCCATCATCCATTGCATTTTTAATAAAATTAGTGTACATAAATGTACATAAGATGTGTATTGTGAGTAATAACACTTTTCTTTACTAGTGTTAATTTTATTTAATCATTATTTTATTTTCTTCCTAATATTATTAGTGAATTCTAAATTGCCATTATAAATAAACTAAGCATATCTATTAATGGACCGTTTAGAATAATAGCTATTTCTTTATCAACTATTAAGTTAAAAAAAGGGAATGCTAATAACATACTTAAAAACAAGTGCTAGTTTTCTAATTTTCAGATGAGCAAAAACAAAATGTCTTTGTTTTATTTGATAGTAGTACTTTAGTATTTAATTAAGCTTCTGGAATGATCTTATTACAAATTTTGATTTCATTGTTTTTTCATCTTTATTATATTACTTATATATTGGAATGTTGAGTTAATTATTAGTCATTATAAATATGGTTAAAACCTACCATTTCTTAGAATTTATACCTTAAAAAATATGCTTAAATCCTACTATTATAACATTTCTGTTCATATATTTTTAAATTAATATCTCATTTCTAAATAGTCCTCTGACCATTAGTGTTTGAGTATATATAATACTTAAGCTGTTGATTTTATTATAGTATATACCAATGGTTCTTTTGTGTCTTACCAGTTGATATATTCTTTCACATCTCTCCCCACCCCATCACCCTATTTTAAGTTGTACTATTCTCTTAAAATGTTTTCCTATTGTACCATCTTTGCTGAGGTATTCTCAGTCTTTTCCTGTTAACATTTTTAATATTTATTTGGTTTATCTTTCAGTTGTTGTAGGTTTACATATTTTCTTGTTTTCATTTTCTACTACCCTTATATTGTAGCTGTCTTTGATTAGCTTTTTGTACTATTCTCAATATCATATCTAGGTACGATTATAACTTTTTACCAGTAAAATTATAAACATGGATACAGTATCTATTCTCACTAAAACTTTTGATTATAATAATTTTTATTTTATCTTCAGAAATTGCATCGGAAGGTTTAAAACATCGTGTTTTTGAAGTATCTCTTGCTGATTTGCAAGAAGATGATGGAGCTGAAAGGAGTTTCCGTAAATTCAAATTAATTGCTGAAGATGTTAAGGGCAGAAATGTTCTAACAAATTTCCACGGAATGGACCTTACCACTGACAAATTGCGTTCAATGGTTAAGAAATGGCAAACTCTTATTGAAGCTAATGTTGATGTAAAAACCACTGATGGATACTTATTACGTGTATTCTGTATTGGATTTACATCCAAAGATCAATCATCTACAAGAAAAACATGTTACGCTCAACATACTCAAGTAAGAATGTTATAACAATTTTAATATAAAATGTAATGTAATAGTTTTAAAAAAATAAATTCAACCAACATTTCTACAATTTATTTGATGATTTTTATGATTTTCTGAAATTTAATAATTTCTGATTTTTAAAATAATATGTAATTTGTTTATTTAGGTAAGAGCTATCAGAAAGAAGATGGTAGATACTATCACCGAAGAAATCGTTAAATCTGACTTGAAAGAAGTAGTGAACAAGCTTCGACCTGACTCCATCGCTAAAGAAATTGAAAAGAAATGCCAGAATATTTATCCATTACACGATGTCTTCATTCGCAAGGTATTTAAATTTGCCTATCAGTTGATTTTTATCTATAATATTATACTTTATTTTTACTTTATTTATTTTGTATTTTAGGTTAAAGTTTTAAAGAAACCACGTATGGATATTGGTAAACTGATGGAATTCCATAGTGATGAAGGTGTAACTACAGTTATTGATGAAGAAACGGGTGTTCAAGTAGATAGACCTGAAGGTTATGAACCACCAGTCCAAGAATCTGTTTAATTCATGGATTTTTATAAATAAAACTATTCAGTTCTATTATTTCTATTCTATTATTTTTTTCAATTTTCTTTTATCAATCTACAGTTAAAAAATAGTTCTTTAGTATATTTGATCCCGGGTTTTAAGTGACTAATTCAAATTTATTCCTATATTATTATATTTGAATGACAAATATTTAATTCACTATTTAATAGTGAAATATTCCACTTTTTTATTTTAAAAACATGTACTTTATAAAAAATGTATACATATAATTCTAATTTTTCATGTTAGTCACAAAGCTTAATTTGATGTAAACATGATTCATTTACTAAAGAATATTTTTTTAAATTAATTAAACTAGGAGCTCTTAATGTTTGAATAACATTTTTAATGGCTGTAAATTTAAAAAAATTAAAGGTTCTTAAAGACCTTTAAGTATTCTATAATATTAGTCTCCAAATTTGGAAGTGGTGACTGCTGAAGTTTGAATTTGGCTATAAAATTTTTGTAATTAAATATTTTTAACTGTATTTAAGGCCCCAGCATTCATTATTAATTTTTTATCAAAACAACCTTAGCGTTTGACAAAAATTATGATACTACTTATTCAATTTAATAAATGTAAAGCTGTTTAAATTGGTAAACAAGTCGATTTTGCTTTGGCCTGAGAATATATTTAATTTTTTTATTACATTTAACATTAAAAATTGACTAATTTATAAAATGTAAAATATTTATTTTCATCAAGAATTTGCCAAAATTAAAAAAGTGCTCGGACTGACGCAAAGTAAAATAGTTAACCAATTCAAATATCTTTAATTTTTTTAAATTAAACCAATAGAAGTTCCTATAATACTTAAATATTTTTCAGTTGTACACCTATTTCAAGCCCTTTAAATTGGTTTTGATTATATCTTGCATTCAGTGTTGCGGCAGTAATTTAAATGTACTCATGCCGCATATCATCAATTTTAGTGTTTTCTAATTTTTATACGGTATCCATAAATTGTACAATAAAATCGATTTCCATGAATTATTTGCAGTTGTGGTATCTATGTACAAGTAATGTATGTTGTATTATGTTGTATCGGATTTTTTTTTTGTACTTACCAGTTCCGTAACTAGACTACTCGAGTTCCGTGTATGAATAGCAACCTTGAGGCCCCCTAATCAAACAACTCAGTTTTTAAGGCACTGACACCTACTTATAATTTATATTATTTTATAAGTTAATATTTTATAAAATTTACTTAAATTTGAAATTTCACTATGGGTTCTAACAAATGCATTAGTGCATTAAGATGGGTGATAGTAGAACTTAGCCCCCTAATGTTTATCTATTTTCCACATAATAAGTAATGTACAAACTAAAAAGTATTTCTCATTAACATTTTTGGAACTGCAGTTGTCAAAGTTTTTCGTTTTGCCAGAATTAAGCTGGGATTCTGCTTCTCATTACATCGTTTTGTCTCATAAACCAAAGTTGTGGTTTTATGTCATATGCGCGATTTAAAATAGGTACATATGACAAAAATGTACATTTGAAATTTTAATAAAATATTTAAATACTTTTCCATACAATAGTACTTACACATGAATAGATATTCATATGTAATGTGCTTATGTGATTGTATTCTTGTAAAATTAAGTAGGTATACGTAAAGTATTCATTTTGTTGTGTGTGTATCATTTTGATTAACAAACCCCTTTTGAAATAACTAACTACGCGCCTGTGACTGACTATATCTGTGTCACGTACTTGGAGTGTATCACTTGAGTATTTAATTATTTGGCTTATTGCACCTAAAATGTGATAGCCAACAATTATGACTGCAGCTGCAGAAATCTTATAACAATTTAAAATACTGTTTATTGAAGTAAAACAATAATTCTATAAATGGTAATTTTTTGAGAATTCACTATCTGTAAACTGATAAAATATGTTTAATGTGACCTATTATAACACTAAAAATTGAGTTTTAAATTATGTAATATGTTAACTTTTATATTAATATTCATATATCATAATGTATCATCTATGGTAAACTAATATATGTATTCACTAGTAGATTAGTCTAGAAAGCTGTTTTCCTTGAAATATACTTAAATTCTTAGAATATTCATCTAGGATAGAGAGTATTTTTTTAGTGGACCCGATAGAATATAAATAACCAATATAAACAAGAATAAATTTAGAGTCCAAATTCCAACAATGTTATAAAAAAATATTCTTGAAAAGTTTGAACTGTTAATGTTAAATAATTTATGGAAAAAAATCGTGTTTTCATTGTTAAGTTAATATAACAGCAGTACGCTCATTATAAATACAAAAAATGTTGTGTTGAAGAATGTAGTTTTGTACTACACTTTGTTTTTTTATAAATTAAAGATTGCTGCAAAACAAAACGTCTTCATTTCTTTTCTGGTTCATAGCCAACAACAGGAAGATATTGAGTAAAATTTGGTTAATAATATATATATATATATATATAGGCTATAGGTTATAGGCTGCTACCATCACCACCTCCTCGGTATCTATGGGATAACGTTTAAATTTTTTTTTTAATTTTTTAGTTATAAATACGAAGTATAAATAACTAGAGGTAATCACTTTTGAAAATTTAAGAGTTGGCTTATATGTAACTGATACACTAGAATACTATATGAGTAACTGTATAGCTGTTGCCCGGTTACCGGCAAATGAATTGTTACTGTTTATCTTTTATATGTATTTGTAAGAGGTGTTGATGTTTAATTTGTCATTTCTGACATTGAACGTAGTTTACCTTATCCGTATCGAGTGTTTTGAATTAATATTTTTCAGTTCCAACTGTTCAAATATAATTTCACAAACGCTAAGCATACAAAAATTTGCAAGTTGTTAAAGAAACTGCAAAGTTTTGAATCTGATAGAAAAAAAACTCGTAAGCATAAAATATTATTTTCATTATTTATTAATTTAAAAGGTCTTAATACTGCTTATTAGTGCTAAGTGTAATAAACGTGACCAGGGACGCTCGCAGAAATGTAACAGGAGGAGAGGTATCATTGAGTATCCGATATGAATCGAATCTGGCTAACCTAAACGGCTTTATAGAAAGAAATTTCTCATTTTGTAAATAACATAAAAAATCGCTGGGGGGCAATGGCTCCAACTACCCCCCTTCGGGCGTCCCTGAGCGTGACCAAAATTATAATATTTTTCTACTTTAAAAGTTAAATTCGTTTCGTAAAATCATACGAATGATTAAGCTGATTACTCGGTAATTATTTATTATGTCTAAAATAGAAAAAATATCCACCACATACCTATCCGCCCCACAGTATGTGACCCCCTATAGAGAAAACTGTGTTTAATGATAACACTTTTTCTTTTTAATCGTGTGCATTTTAAAGGTTAAAGAGCGTAATGTAAAGACCGTCGGTCCTTTTATGAAATTATTTTCATTAATATATGATTGTTTTCTTCATTCACTTGTTTAATATAATTGAAGTATAATTAACAGAGAAAATTATTTATATTAAAAGATAAACGTTTCGATTAAAAAAAAAACCACTTGATCTATCACTTAGTGCAAAAAAAGGTCGGAGTATTTTGACTTCTATTTTCTATGAGTTTATAGTAAGATTACATATATCAACGAATTGTATGTTGTAGTATATAAACATGAAAGTACAATTAGGTTACTTGTTTGAAATGAACATAAATCCACTAATAAAAAATAAGTATATATTTTCCATTTTTTGTGGTAAAGAGGAATTAACATTAGTCCTCACATGTGAAATTAGTAAAAAAAATTACTAGTGATTTATTTTCTTAAATTTTTTTCAGTTTTTAGTTATAATCGTGGTTACTTTATTATTATTATTATTATAAAAAATGATAAATATTATTATTTTATATTATATCTATACAAAAAAACTTAGTGTAGTAATTTGTAATTCAATTTTGATGATAACAGATTGCCTGACTAACTATGCTTAGTATAATATTAGTCATGATTATGTGAACGCATTTATTTTTTTATTATACATTCGTAGATGTGTTTGTTGCAGCTTTCCATGCTTCTTTATCGTAGCACGATTCTTTCAGGTTTTTGAAATTTCTCTTATTCGTATCCTGCGTTATCTGTGTCATGTATTCCGCCCTTGGTCTTCCTCTTGCAATGTGACCTTTAACATCTCCATTAATTATTTTCTTTATTAAACTTTCATGCCTTTATAACATATGTGTCCTATCATCTTGCCTCTTTTTAATTTGATACTTTTCCATATTTTTCATTGTTTCTTTATTTTATCTTATACTTCTTTATTCGTTACCTTCTCGGTCCATAATATTTTAAGTATTTTCCTGAAGCACTACATCTCAAAGGCTTCTAACCTATTTTTTTCCATTGATTTTACTGTACATGTTTCGGATCCAAAAAGTGCTACACTTACTGGCGTATTTTAGGGGAAGGGCGAAGGGGCGATCACCCCTCCCCTGATTCCATATTTAAGGAATTGATTATATTTGAGATACACATTTCAAATTTTTTTAATGTGGATTATTTTATAACGAAATCAAATTACGCGTGGCTATGAATACTGAATTGGGCTTTTTGTCGGGTCCATACTTAGTGAAAATCAAATAAAACACAAGCGTAACTTTCAAAACACAGGTGTTAAAAAAGAACTACACAAAAGTCGATCCTAAGTGGATCCTGAATTAAAGAAAAAATTTGATTTACCCCCTAAAAGTAAGTCTATATACGCCCCTGCTTGCACTCCATATATAATTTTTTAGGAATTTTTTCCTTAACTCCAATCTGACACTATTGGTAGTTAATATGTGGCTTTTGTCTTGAAAGGATCTTTTCGCCTGTACTATCCTGCAAATTATATTTGTTTATATGTGAATGCTTATTCAAAAAATAATTTACACTATAATAGTCAATATGAATATATAATTTGGTATTCTAGTGTATAACGTAAAATATTAGTTGTTTACTATCTATAGAGTACGAATAAATATTAAAAACCATTATTATTTACTTTTATCAACTGACCGACGGATTTCAATAGGTATATATCATAAATCATCTTATAAGAAAATTTATATACTAACATAAAATAAGTATATCAATTAATTGATCAAAGACCTTTTTTTCCAACAAACGTAGTTGTATACTTTATGTAGAACTTTTATATGTATAATATTTACCAATCAGCTTTTATTTTCTAAAAAAAAAAAACGTACAGTACGCAAAATGTTAAAAATAACCTTATTATAAACTTGAAAATTATGACAAATCATTACCATTATTTACACAATGATTTTATATAGTAATTTATTACTTGCTTTACGTAAATCAACTACTCTCCGCTATGACCCTAATCATATTACATTAAGATTCTAAACATTCGGTTTACTTTTGATTTCGCGATATTGACGTGTTACTAATTATTTGTTTTTATAATATTTTAACATAAACTTACTTGACTCAGTGATCGAGTTATATTTTTTAAGGGAGGTTATGTTATATATTTCTTTATTAAAGAGTACCTAGTCTACTTTCTATAGTCTAGCCTTATCTAAAAAAAAAAAATTAAAAATACAAGTTCTCATATATTTAAATAATTTTTTTCATAATTATTATTTACATATTTCCAAGTTTGTAGTACCTCTGTACTTCCATTGATTTTATAATAATATATATAAAAAAAATATAATACATAATAAAATCAATGGCACATATTTTGATGCTGTGCCACCACAATGAACACAAGTATCGACCATTTTAAATTTTTTAAATATAAATAATATAAATTATAAAGCCCAAGTTCTTTAAAATAATAATCTTTATTATAGCAAATACCTATTTCGAGAACAGCTTTGGCGACTTTTGTTCTACGCGGTTTTTTTTTAAATAAAATATATAATATTTTCATTTTTAATGTTTACCATTATTTTTTATATTTGAAATTATGAGGATATTTAAAAGAGGAGGGTCAAACCAAGTATTTAAGGAGGTGGTTTTTCAAACATATTTAGTATGTATTGTAATTATAAGGTATTTTAAATAACAGCAGTTACTTTGCTATAAACAAGAAGTTGATAAATACCTACAATATACGTGGACAATATAGTTTCTCCAGAATAGTTATTTTCACGTTCGTGTAACGTTCAAACGACATTTATATAGTACATTAGTAGGAACACTGCATTTGTATTTTTACAATCGTCGTAGTGAATCTTCAGCATTAAGACAAGCGAAATAACGTTTCTGTAAATAAATAAATATTAAATAGTTCATACACGCTACCAATTTTTGTGCAAGTTTATATCTATATATTATTCATATACACATACAAATTTATACATGCATATTGGTGAGTAAGACATGTAATACCTGAAAAATAATACATCGAAATAATAAATGCAATGGATTATGCATGTTGCATATGTGATAGGTATTCAAACGAGAAACTGCGTTACAATGCGAGAGATTGGTGAATGTACACATATAATATATAATATATATAGATATATACAGTTGTGCAATACACACTCGTTAGTCGTTGCTTTTTTTGTTCCATACACAATATTGTAGGTACTAATATTTTTATTCTTAAAACTTGAGGTTAATTATTTTTAAACTCAAAATGTAACAGTTGCAAAAACATAATATACGCATCTCTATAATATAAGTAATTATTTGATGTTTATATACGTACGAATCATCTAAACTATTTTAAGAACATTTTTTTAATTTTATCTTGTTGCTTTTAAATTAAACTAATTATGGGCATATATATATATTTATATACAGAAAAACATTTTTAAAGGGCCCCCAATTGGTATTTTTATCCCGAACTTCTGAGACTTAGATCCGGCACTGTGTAGAACTTGTTAAAACGTCGGGTCCAAGGAAAACGTTTGCAATGCATTTTTACAAGCAGCTTAGAATTTCGTAGAAGTGAACTCAACTCCCACTCTGCTTCTCGTTTGAATCATTGATGGATTCTACAATAATATTATAAATTCATAAGTATTTAGAATAAAGCGTAAGCAATAAAGTATTTTTAAAACCAACAATGAGATAAGTGTACATTTTTATATTTACACCCATGTACGGATTTCCTAATGGTGATAAGAGGGGCGAATGGTGTAGCGCAAGCATATTATTAATGTATAATAAAAAAATAAAACGTAGTTTCACATAAAATGTGTCCTTTCAGACGTTTCGCATTAAGTGTTCTGCGCCGTATATAATATAATTCGTGCGGTGTGTATACATAAATATAATATGTACTATATATATTCAGTATGGACTTCAGTATTCAATCGTTTATTTTATTATATTTTTTTGCACTTTATTTTAACGATTTTGGACACCACGGGGGATTTTAATCTCAGAAATATACGTGTGCATAAGCAGCGCCGCAACAGATGTGGATGATTACCGATGTAAACGTTATACAATTAAATGGGTCATTCAAGCAAACGGTAAAGTTTATTGCGATCGAAAGCAGAAATTTTTTTTAAAAATTACTATACACGTACACGGCGGTCTAGATTCTAGAAGAATGTTTCTCAACTGGTATTCCGCAGAATCTGTAAGTTCCGTAAGCCAGCGATAAGGGTTCCGTTATAAATTAGGGAAAAAATAAATAACATTTTCGATATGAACAAGGATTCGAACTATGAACGAGAACTAACCCTCTCCTCTTTGGGACGATGCTGTGTCTTATTATAAAATATTTGTTGTATAATAATTGTTTTGGCCGTGGCCCGAGATATTTAAAATTTGGTATTCATTAATCTTATTTTAAAAAATAGGGGGTGCCGCAAAAATATTCAAGTCCCGCAAAGGTTCGGTGGGTAAAAGCAGTTGAAAAACATTGTTCTAAAAGACTCGAACACATGAGCCCCGTCACAAATTGCACATCTTTTTTGATAAAAAATCGTTTTGATTTCTATTTGTTTACAAAAAATCTTTGGTTATCATAATAAAATAAATATTCGTTGTTGCATGTCTTGTGTGTGTCTGTTCTACACTATTCTACATTTGTTAGTCTATCTTCTAGTTATATAACGTTCGACGATTAGAATAGGGGAAGGGAGACTCGGAACTCAAGATATCAGCATCACGGGTCAGGCGCGTTTTCAGTTGTATTCCCGCGAGGGTGTACACCCATGCCTAAATTCAAACAATCATTAAATATTATCGTTTATCAAAAAAGTCGTTCAAAGACACATCATACTTTAATCATAATACATTTTTTCAAAACAGTTTTATCAATATTAATTTTTTAATGGTAATGGTAAAATACAACTGTACTGTAATAACTGTTGTTTTTTTCATAACAATCCATTCTCTTATTTTGGGGGAGGGGGAACGGCTGCAGCCCCCACAGTCACCGCAATAACTACGACGATATCGGAATCACCGCTCGCTTAGTTTTCCGCATAGACATCGATTGAGGGAGCGATGAGATCGACAGCCATTGGTTTCCAATGAATTATCCTCAACGTGTTTCACCGGCTGACCGATGGCCACGTGTACTCCCCGCGGGAAAAAAAGAAAAACGATTTCTGTCCATCGGCGTGGTTATGCGCGTTCGAAACTCGTGGTATAAACCTTTAACCAGGGGTATCGGTTAGCGTACCATCGGTTTGAAAAGGTTCGGCGTGAAATGCGGACGATCCGAAACCAAAAACCGCGGTCCTCACGTACAGCCTCCACACCCCCGTGCGTTCGACATAAACGTTCGACGTCGTTATACGAGGCTCAATTTTTTAATCATTAAAATTTCCAAGCGACGGCGAAAAACCCTCGTCAGCCGGAAACGACCCTCCAGCGATATTCTCACGTACGGTAAACGATTGCGATATAATTCAATATGAAAAACAAAAATAATAACAGTTGATGATTATAGTCCTGTAACGAAGTGTTGCGCGCATCACACGTGCACGCATATACGGTTAATTAGTTAAGTTTGTAGCCATACGAGTATACAAGTTATTGCGTATGTACGATACACACGTTCACCTGTTCGTGGTGACCGCATCGCACGTACAGCGTACGGTGAAATACACATGCATGTTGTATGCATAACATTAAGCACGTACGTACAATGTACACGGTCTCCGCGGGTTAGTCATCGACGGGTATGACGCGCCAGTGGTTGCCGTACGCACTCGCACTCACCAGCGCGCATATGTACGCGGTTTCACACGTACACACACACACTTACACGCACGCACACCAGCGCGTGTACGTTATTCAAAAACGTTATTATAAAAGTTTAATAACCCTCCGCCGGAGACGCCATGTTTGACGATTTGATTTTTTTTCCCCCGCATGTTGAAAACCAGTGCAGCCGCGCCGACGACGAACTCACACCGTGCGGCGCACGTCCGCGCGCACCGCTCGCTGGCCGTGAACATCATTGTTGGCGTCGTATCGCGAGATGCAATGACGTCCCACCGTCGTCGTTTTTCTGTTCCAAGTATTTCAATTTGAAAATACACCTTTTAAAACTATCACGTCTCGCTGTCCGTTTCGACGCGGGCGCGTATTTTTCGATCCCAGCCGTGCTCGGCCGAGTTGAGCCTGCCGCGGATCACCTGTGTACCCGCGTTCCTGCGGTACAAAATTAACGTCTAGACGTAAGTATGACATTGTTTTATTAAAATCCTCGTTCTTTTGCCCGTGGTTGGTTAATAAAGGGAAAAAAATTCAAATACCGTCATGGAGGAGAAAAACGTGCCATTTTCCAAATCCCATATTTTATATTATGATGCCGTTCGTTCAGTACTCAAATTTTATATTTTTAATTAATTTTTAATTTTTCCTTCGTTACTCGCTTACTATTACACGGGCAAACTCTTATCGTCCGCTGTTCCGTTCATTGGTGCCCATGTCTATTTGTTCGCCCAGCGGTCAGCTTTGCTGTTGATTTTATACTCATAGTATGTGTTGTTAGTTTTTTTTTCCTAGGAAACATGGCTAACGACAATTCAGATTTGAAAAACGGCAATGGCAAACGACCTGCTCCATCTGATATAGCTGCAGACATTGATGATCTAATACAGGAAAATGGTAAGCATAGTATTAGAGGTTTGGAAATATTTACAAAGTGTAAAATATTTCTGAATAAATTAACCAAATGTATCTTAAAATTCTTTAATAGAATATTAGTAATTTCTTTCATATATTGTTTTCTATGATATTTTGTTTCTAAAACGCATGTGATGTTGAAATAACAAAGATGCTATCCATATTAGGCATTTATTGATAACATCTTTGCTTAGGCGTATTTGTTTTTGTACACAATGTACTGGCTATCAAGGTTCCTCAAAAGGTCATTAGCTATGGAATTTATGATCATCTTTTCCTCATTTGTCTTATTTAAAATATGATTTTAAAAATGTTTTTATTGTTTTTTTATTTTCTAGCTGAAAAAATCAGAGTAGGACGTGATTACCAAGCTGTTATTCCAAAATTACTGGTTCTCCCAAGTATGTTTCATAATTAATACTGTTTTATATCTTGAATTTTAAAATTTATTTTTTACAATTTTGTCTTTATGCAAAAGTGTTTAATTAAAGTCTCTTATTTCAGCACATAGGCGTGAACGACTTAACAAAAAAGCATTATTAGTCTGGGCTCCTACTGAAAATATTTCAGAAGTTAAATGTAATTATCCTTTATCATTAATTTTTTACTTTTTATCATTTAAATATTTATTTCTTATTTTTGATTATAGTAAATGAATATATATTACTTTCTAAAGAAAAATATGGCTACAATAGTGAACAGGCATTAGGAATGTTGTACTGGCACCATCATGATATGGATAAGGCCCTAAGTGATCTAGCAAATTTTGCACCTTTACCTGATGATTGGACAACTGAAGACAAACTAACATTTGAATCAGCTTTTAATAGTATTGGGAAAAATTTCTTGCGCATTAAACAAATGGTATTTACAATAATTTTTTTTTTACATCAATTTTAACATTATGTTTGAAATTTTGAAATTAATGTTAACATTTTTAATTATTTTATAGATGCCTGACAAGCCAATAGCATCATTGGTAAAGTATTATTATTTATGGAAAAATAAAAGAAAGAAGAGCAGTGTGATTGATCGACAAGCCAAGAAATTAGCTAATGTCCGTGCAAATGAGAATCAAAATGGCAGTAGAGAAGGATCTAGTTCAGCAGAATCCGATCCTGATGACAAGGTACAGTAAATTGCTTTTTTAGTCACCAAAATCATACCATGAATTTGAACATGTATTTGTAGGGTGAGACATTAAACTAAAAGATCTTACCATGTTACTATTGAACTGAATTCAACATAAAATATTAATAAGTAAGTGATACTTATTGCACTACATCGTACAAATTAATTGGTTATGGGTAAACAATATTGTACAGAACAAGATGTTATTTTCAGTTCAGTTAATGAAGCTAAAATCATGTTATTTGTTAATTGTAATATAATACATACTTTGATGTCTGATAATTCAATTATTTTATCAAATTGTAAATAAAATGTAAAATAAAAAAAAAATATAATTTTATGAAATGTTTATTATAAATTTTTATTAATATTGGAAGTATAAAAAAATATTGTATAAATATACAGAACGATGTAGATGGCATTGTAATGGTTTTATTGTAAAGATATAAATCTTATAGGCAATTAGATCATTTTTTTCAATTATATTTTGAAGTAATAGTGATTATTTTAGAAAATTTGAATAAGATTTACTGATATTTAAAAGAGTGAGTCATTTAATTCAATATTTTTAGGTCAATCTTGGTATTGGTGCATTATTAATGAGATTTTAATAATATATCAGAAAAATGTAAAACAATTTAGATTAAATAACACTAATTATTTAGGTATAAAAGTATTTATTTAAAACTTATAATAATATTGATAAATTTTGAGTATTTAAAAAATAATAAAGGAAATAGCAATTATTTGTTTTACAAAAATTGAACATGTTCTACTAATATAAAATGTATGCTATTTAATCTTCATTAAAAAATATATTAGATTTGTTAATTATGTATTAGCTATTTGTTCATGCAATTTTAATAATTTGCCAGAGACTATTTTTTATGAAGATAAATTAATTTTCTTGTAGTAAAAGTATAACATTAGTTTTTATTGTAAGTTATCTAAAATGTACAGAACTTAAAAATTTGAATATTAATTATTGATTTATAATAACTATTTTAGTTTCAATAAGACTTTTTATTTTCAGAAGGATCTTGGAGAAGGAAGTTCAAAACAGTCATGTTCTGTTTGTGGAGTTTTTGTTACTATGCTTCAACAGACACCTAAAGGATCAATGTGTGGAACATGTTATACACATTTTAGGTATACGATTAATTATAATTTTAAATTGATATTGTTATTTAGTTGTGGATAGTAACTATTTCATAATTTTGTATAAATATAATATATTAATAAAGAGTATTTTTTTTGATTTAGGAGAACTAATGGAGGTATTAGACCAACATTAGGTCCTCCACGTCCAAATAATCGTCACTTAAATGTTGCTCGTAATAAACGTTTGCCACCTCGTGGTATGTATGTTAATCATGATGATCTTCAAGCCATTGCATCTAGTCCAGATGCCAAAGGAGATAATATTTTATCAGCAGTGGATGATGAGGTTGTATCATTAAAATGTAAAGTATGTGCAGATTTACTCAATTTTTATATTTTTTTGTTTTTTTTTTTTTCGAACTGTGATTTTTAATGATAGATTCAGTCAAACAAACAAGACATTGGACAGTTGCAAAAGAAGATTAAACTAAATATCAATGAGTACAGAAACAGTGAACCAATATCGCCTCGTATTGTTCCACGATGGTCCAATGATGAAATAATGCTAGCTATTGAAGGTAAAATGGTGTTCTCAATTCTAATGATTTTTTGTACTTTATCTCATATAAGAATTATAGATATTAACTTCAGATATTCTTATAATTTATGTTTTATTTATTATACAAATGAACAAATTATCAACTATTAAAATAATTAAAAACTCACTTATGATGTATGTAGTACAAATAAATTTATATTCTGTAACAAATAAATTACAACATAACTTGTTAAACCACATCAAAGTGAGTGTATTAATTGTTAGTAATAGTTATTTAAGTTAGTGCTTGCATACACTCAAAATAATATTTTGGATCAGAATATATAAACATGAATGGTACTATCAAAATATATTGTTATACAAAACTACAAAGTTTTGTCTATTTGAACTTAAAAATGTTTGAACATAGAACACATTTTATTAAATTTATATTATTTTAACTGATTTTATCATAATTTACCTATTGCGTATTTGAGCAAAATACATTTATTAACCTGGCATTCAGTGGCTTCAGTCTTTTTGACCGACAGTTTTTTAATTTCTTTAATAATTTATAATTGGAACCATATCTGTCTTTTTTCTACTCAGTACCTTTTCTTTGAACCATAAAGAGTAGTTGTTTTGTGTTTTAATATAAATTTATATCGTTAACATGAACTTGTATCCCTTATTGATAAAATTATGGTTAAAATCACAGATGCCACTATTTTCGTTCATATGATTTTAAAATTGTTTTCTTGGTTTTATAATTATTTTTATTTATTTATAATATATTTAATTTTGACATCAATGTATTGTATACACAGTTATAACTTGTCTATTTATAAGCAATGTGGCTCAACCCATAGATATATTATACTATTTTTATTATAGTAGATAATAGGTATTATCAGTCACCACATGTTTACGCTTTCCAAGATTATATTGATATTTGACTGTTCAGTACCTACTAAAATTTTAGCCGCTGTTTTCATTGTAATTCACCCATCTACCGAGAACATACTGTACCAGCATGTCCCAAATGTTCTAGAAGCATGGCAGTAGACGAAACTGAAAATTCGAACGAATATGTGTTAAGTCACTCATTTTATAAAATAATATTTTTTTTAAATCGAATCTATTTTTAATTTCAATAATTTATCTTGTTATTTCAAAACTGCAGAATTTTGATTTCAAATAAATGTATCGATGAATGAAATTATTTATAATTTTTTATTTATTAATATGATATATATTAATATATATTTTTATATTTGGTTTTGGGATTTTGAAAACTTATCTCATTATTTTAAATTTTAAAAAACGAAATGCAAAAAATTAGATCTAAGGAAAATATACATCATATCAAATTAATATTATGTTTGCATGAAAAATAACAATATTAATCATTTTAGTTGACGGATAATAGATCAAAATTTATAATTTTGTATTCTTCGGTTAAAAAGACAAATGCTATTTTTCATGTGTTTTTAAATCATGCCACTGATGTCTGGTTAAAAATTATAATATAATATTAAATAAAAGATGAGTTACTTTAAATGTTGATTAAATTAATTTAAAACTGGATATTATTTTTAATTTGTATTTATTTAGAATTATTTTAAGAACTATATATTAATTAATTATTTGTATTGCTTAATCAGGAATCCGTAGGTATGGAAAAGATTTCAAAGCTATTGCTGAAACAATGGGAACCAAGAGTCAAACTCACTTGAAAACATTTTATGCTCAATATCGTAAACGTTATAAATTAGATGATTTAATTAAACAATATAGAGCTGATCAATGCAATACAATTATTGAACTAAGTGATGATGATGACGAACAGGTCAGTAATCTAAAATTTATGCTTTTTCTTTCTTTTTAATAAAAATGAAATTAACAATTATGTTTAATATATTTTATATATTTATTTTATGATTCTATAATGAGTAAATCAGTAAATAAATTATTCATTTTCTATTCATTTTTCTTTGTCAAACTCTGTTAAGTATTGAGATGATTAAAGGATCACCCTAATATTTATGTAGTTTCTGTAATAGTTTGATATTAACATTTAAAAATAAATATTAATTTCTGAATTTGACAGTTTTTTAATACAACTTTTAATTTAATTAATTAACTTTTAGTGTACAGTTAAGTGTATTTTGTTTTAGGTCTCTATCAAAGAAGAAGCGCCACCTTCCGTATCTAGACCCACTACACTATCATCCATGGCTTCAGGAACTCGACTTATTAATCTTTCATTGTCTACTCCTAAAGCACATCAAACGGCTGCTGCTGCAAAGTGATACTCAAATTATGGTCATAACATATTGGGCTTTTATTATTTCTCACTGCCTTTATTTACCTTATTATTGCCCTACTTATCTAATTAATAATATCAATTGCATCATAGAATGCTATGTATAAAACATAATATTATTTTTATTTTAATTAAAAATTATTGGATTTATTTTTTCATTGCATTTTTAACTAACAAATGACGACTTTTAATTAGTTCAATTTGTATGTTAAAAATTAGTATTTATATAATGTAATAATAAGTAAATTTGTACATTTTGATTGTAAATATTGATTTAATTAAAATAACTACTGCTGTTGATGTATAATTTTTTGGATTAGTACTGTATCAATTATTATAATAATTTTAATGATACTCAAAAGTAATTGTTATAGAGATGAACAAATATAATTGATTTAATGTTAATGTCAAATATTTCTATTTTGCTATTAAATTTTCTTTTCCGAATTATAAGGATAAACTAAACATAGAATAATAAAAATAAAAGTGGTCCGATTTATTAGTGCTGTGTATTGTTTTTAAGATGGCAATTAGATATTTGTAAAGTTTCTGAAAGCCATAGTAAATTATGTAAACTCGTCAATTGTCTTGTAGAATTTGTGAAGTAATTGTGATCAAGTTTGATTCATTATTGGTACACAACACAATATTTATATTTTTTTGCTCTTTTTGGAAAAAGATGAAGAGGAAGACCATTAAATAGATAGTTGAATATCATCGAGAATGATATGAGGGCCGTTGTGTGTAATGTATGTAGAAAATCGAGATGAGTGGAGGTTTAGGTCAAGGGTGGCTAACCCCAATTGGAAGAAAAACGAAGTAGAAGAAGAAGACAATCTTTTCATTGCAGGGTTTGCAAACATTATAATAATGTTACAATCATGTGCGGATACAAAAAAGAATTCTATGGGAGAGCTTCAGCCCCCTCTCCCTTAGCCTTAGGTACTTAAAATATTTCAAAGAGTACCTTAATTTTCAATTAATTAAAGAGGAGCAATATCATATTTATAAATAGAGTTAAGAATTATATACACTTAAAAAGCTTAAAATAGTATGTATTTTTATGTATCAAAAAATCTTTAAATATGCACTTGATATCCTTTTATTATTTTTTTAATAATGTCCAAAAATATGGTCCCATCCATGAATACATCTTACATATCAAAATAAATATGTTCATATGTATATTTTTCTTCAGTAAATATTTATGCAACTCAATTATATAAACTTAATATCTCAAGTACCGATATCAACTTATAACATTAATTAAAGAATAGCAAATACATATATATATTTAACAAGTAGAACAAATATTTTAGTTAGGAATAATAATAAAAAAATAAAAAAATATCAAATTGTTTTATACCATTTCTCTAGTAAATATGTATGAAACATAAGAAATATTGAAATTTAATAAAAAATATTAAATACAATTTATTTATTAATAAATATCATTTATAATATTTACTTTTTTAAAATTGATTCACAGTAATTGATTTTTCCATGTATTCAGTTATATTTGTCTTTATTACATGTTCATAGAAACTAAATAAATTTTCCACATCTTCTGATATTAGTGACACATTTCATATTGGCCACAGAGCAAATAATGAAATTTTCTGAAAGTTATTTCATTGCTTCCTGATATAATTAATCCGATTTGTTCTAATACTTCAATTACTTTATTTGTGTAGTACAATTAAGAATTTTAGTTTTTATAGTTGAAACTTATTCACTTTGTGTATTTGATAAATTATAATTTAATTTCTACTGTGATATAGAAAAAAAATAATTAGTTTAATGAACTTTTATACAAAATATGCTTAAATATGAAAAATTCTTCAAATATATCGCCACTCCTAAAATATGCATTTATATACAAAATAAACTTTTTCGTATGCATTTATTTACGAAAAACGTCCATATTTTTTACTCCCATCAAACACTCATTACAAATATTTTAATGCAACTAAATCCGAAATCAACTTATATTGTTCATTTTCATTTAAAAGTGATTAATATGGTGATTATTCATATAGTCCTTATATAGAAGGATAAAAATAGGATTGGTCAAATTAATATGTTAATAAACTGTAAATTAATTTTAACTACTAAATATCTTGCATTCTTGCCTTTTATTATATAATGTATGCAATAAAAGGTTATTTTATTATAATATCCTTATATAATTATTATTTTATTAACTTTAAAAACTTAAACTTTGATTTTATGTAATTAAAGTAAATTTTTTCGTCCCCATTTTTAATTTTTATATTTGCGCTTGAATATAACGTTTTACATGTCAAATAATAATTTAAAATTTATAAATTTTATCAAACAGAAAAAATTAAATATTACAGAACTAAACGTAGGTAAGTCGAAAAATACAGGATATCATTAAATAATACAACGATTAACAATATATTATTTTTGATACTTATATAAATGAACAAACAAATAGTTATAAATTGAATTAAATAAATGAAAGCTTAACCTGGAGTATTATTATATTTGTAAAGTAAGAATATTAACCAATTAATCATTTTTAATTTTTACTGTATTTCTATTATTTTATAATATATTTATTCATAAATAAAGTATCATTAAACAATAAAAATAAATCAATTTATGTTTAATAGGAAATTACCATTATGTTGTACAAATCAATGTATTTTTTTTTCTTTATACTTCGTTTACATTCAGCCCACTTCAGTGGCAGTAAACAGGGAAGTGAGCGTGAAAGTCGATAGTGCGAATATGTTAAAAACACGCCACTCGCTCTGATCGCGCGATACTAATACTTAGTTACATATTTTCGAAGAGGGTTTCCGGGTCTCGACCTCTCAGAAGAAAAAAAAAAGGTTCAAAATTCATATATTACTTGCTACGAAGATGCACAATAAGAGAACATCAATTTTTATCATGTGGTTGTGTAATGTTTTTATAAAAATATTTGTATGATAATATAATTATTAATTCAAAACCTATTTGTATTTTTATAATATTATAAAATCACTTTTAATTTTTAGAAAAATTTTAAACTCCCTCTCTAAAAATAAGTCACCGCTATAGGCGCAATTTCAATAAAAAAACTGAGGGAGCTTAAGCTCTGTATTTATTGGGTATTTAATTTATATTAAAACTATAAGGATTTAATGAACTAATTTTTAAATAAATACAAATAAAGGTTCCGGTTTTAAAATTAATTTAAATTAGGGTTTCAGTGAACTCGACAAAATGTGAATTGACCTTTGTCGAGTAACATTATTTTCATTTATATTTCATTACAGTTTTATACTCTAATAGTCAAATGTCTGATGACAAAAATAAATTTTTGATACATAAACACAAACATTATTTGAGGGTGTTAATTGTAAAATAGGGGGTGCTAATACCCCTAAGCTCCCCCCTATTGGCGCCTATGGTCACCGCTATTAATAATAGCACGTGACTTTGAATACTAATTCCACGCAGGGCCGTACTCAGACCGGTTTTCTCGGGTCATTTGTTCGGGGCCCGACCCTGAACCTATTTTTGAGGGGCCTGGGTTTATAAAAAAACAACTTTTAAATGGGCGAAGCACGTTTGGGTACATTACATTATTTTTACCTGTAAATTTGGAACACGTTTGGGTACACAAACACATAGCACGTTTGGGTACATACACTAATATTATGGCCAATAGGTTATCACGAAAAAAAAGATTAACTATCTTTATAAGATATGGTTTAAGAGTAAATGTTTCAATGTTCAGTTCCGATTTGGATTTTCAATCGGCAAGATTATTTTATTCTTTGTAATTATCACGAAAAAAAAGATTAACTATCTTTATAAGATATTATGGTTTATGAGTAAATGTTTCAACGTTTCAATGTTCAGTTCCGATTTGGATTTTCAAACGGCAAGATTATTTTATTCTTTGTAATTATGGACGTGAACATTTCCGATGTTTTTGAAACCCGACGTGGGAAAAAGTGTGTTGCGATTAACAGCTATAAATTTAGTGAGTTTAGAGAAAACAAAGATACGACTAAAGTTTTTCGTTATTTTTCTAGGTGTTTCTAAATGTTATATTAATACCTATGTCCTATGTACCCAAACGTGTTATTTTTTTAGAGATATGGTGTACCCAAACGGTGTATTCATTTGTACCCAAACGTGTTGCGTTTAGGGTCTACTATACCCAAACGTGTTACGGCCTTTTAAATCATGACTGGCTCGGATCTACAAGAAATTTAAATTTTAAAGGGCCCCTGCTGGAGCTTAGGTATCGACCAATGGTCATTACCTCTTGGTTAAATTTTTATTCATATATTAATACTGTATATTCGTGTATTATTGCAATGATAAATGATAATTGTAAATCATTCGATACATCGAAAACATTCGAAACAACTCAATTATTTGAAAACCATTTATAGTGACCGAATACTTATATTCTACTTTAATCTTATCAAGGAATGTATTTTATGTCATTTTGGATGAAGTAATTGCAGACATAAACAAACGATTTGAATGACTGAAAAAAGTTATTGATATTTTCTCAATTCTTTGGGAGTTTAAATATATGAAAGGAGAAATTAAATTAAAATCTAGAAATCTGGTTTTGAAGTAAAATGATGATTTACAAGAAGATTTAGTAGATGAGCTACAAAGTCTTAATATATTTTATGCTACTAAACTGGACATAAACAACTAAACTGAATCATTTGCAAAAAAATAATATGGCAAACATGTTTCCTAATTTATGTATTGCATTACGAATCTTTATTCCTGCAACTGTTGCGAGTGTGGAACGATCTTTCTCAACATTGAAGAAAGTGAAGAATGTATTACGATCAACAATGACACAACAGACTCTCAAACTTAGGTGTTTTAGCAGTGGAGGCTCAACTGAGGCTTAACTGATTGACATGGATGGGGTCATTGATGATTTCGCAGTGAGAAACGCAAGAAGAAAAACACTATTTTAAATTTAGGGTAATTAATTATATAATTTATGGTTATTAATATTACGTATAATATTATTATGTCGTTTTGTACATTATCATTTATGTATTTGAGTATTTAAATTTTCTTTGAAAAAGTTTCAACATTGGTTAGATAAAAATAAAAAATATTAAAATAGCATGGTTGCAATAATATTTGATGTTAAAATAATTTAATCATTAGTTTTATACATAATTAGACAAATTTTCTTAACGAAAAACAGGAAAACCCCTTTGAAAAATAGGGAGCCCAGAAGGTTTAGTTTGTCCGGGGCCTGCCGAAGCTGAGTGCGGCCCTGATTCCACGCGTTTTACTGTTTTGGCAATTTAGAAAGTTGTCTGGGGACGATAAATTCTGTCTAATAGAGTTGTGAAACCCAGATTTATATTTATAGTATAATTTTGCTTCCTTGCTTGTTTGAGATATGACGTCATGCCCGCTCAAAATATTATAATTGTTCCAGCTGTTTACTAAAATTGTTATCAAGAAAACAATAGGTGATGATAACAGCTTATTTCCTAGTGAGGTCGTTTACTTGTATCTTGTATCATTGCTTGTCGCAGGTTCTCGTATTAGCTTTTCTACTAAAGTAAAATCTTCCTTATAGTATCGTGTTGAATATTAATTGAAGTTAATTTGTTCTATTGAAAAATTAAAATGATTGGTAAGTAATCGATATCAATTTGCGTTATTGTATTTTTTCGTCTTCTGTAAGTTAAATAATTACTTTGGTCTTCAGTTAAAGTAAATGGCTTAGGTTTATTATATTCAAAATCATTTTTCTTGTTAAACAGATCTACTGATTAACTTCAATCAATCAAATAAAAGATAAGATTGTTACCAAACGCTCAATTTTCTCGCTTTAAGAGAATAAAATTGCACCATTAATTGTAATATTTTTAATAAGATAATATTTTTATTTAAATAATCTACAAGTACAGTGTTTTATTAATTCTTTTTAAATATTTTAGTATTTGTTATCAGTTGATTTTGCCATTTATCTATAAATTATAATGATATATCTATAAAATTATACTTGTTAGGTATTGTTTATTGTTATTATTTGATTAGTAATTCATTTATTACAACATTGTTATATTATACAGATTTATGATTCTTTTGTTAGTTTTTAAGGAATAATGCTTATACTTATACTGATCATGAATTAATTTAGGACGTCCTAGTCAAATTATATTGGCCTCTAAGAACATAACTAGTCTTCTGAAGAATCCAGCAATCACTCAAATTTGTCTTAGAAATGGATCTTCCAATGCTCAACCAGTATCACAAGAAAGCACTAAAGTAGAAGGTTAGTTGTAACATATATTTCTCTAGTTTGTAATACATTTTAATTATATTTTTATTACAGAAAGACCATATCGTCCGTATTCTCCATTTCAAAATACAAATAGTAAGGCTGAATATGCTGTTGCTCGTTTAGACGATATTTTGAACTGGGGCCGTAAGGTACCCAATGAAACAATTACTATTTTTTTTTCTATATTGTTGTTATTTTAATTTAATATTCATTTGATTTCCAGCATTCACTTTGGCCTTTAACTTTTGGATTGGCTTGTTGTGCCGTGGAAATGATGCACATAGCTGCTCCTCGATATGATATGGATCGATATGGTGTTGTTTTTCGTGCATCACCTCGTCAAGCTGATCTTATTATAGTTGCAGGAACGTTGACAAATAAAATGGCCCCAGCTCTAAGGAGGGTTTATGATCAAGTGAGTCAACCTTTGAATAATACTCAAGGATTGTTATTCAACTTGAGACTTGTTTAGATGCCTGATCCAAAATGGGTCATTTCAATGGGAAGCTGTGCAAATGGCGGTGGTTATTATCACTATTCGTACTCAGTTGTAAGAGGATGTGATAGGATTATTCCAGTTGATATTTATGTACCCGGTAAATAGATATTTTTATTTTAATACAATATTTTCAGTATAACTCTTTTAAATAATATTAAATTGATAATTTTGTTTATTAAATTTATTAAATGTACAGTTCACATTGTTTCTAATGAAAACATAAATTTATATTTTGGACTTTTTTGTTAAATAATTATTGTCTTACTGCAAAATTATATTATATATAAAATAATGTTTAACCTAGTTTCAATTTCAATTAATCAATATATTTTATTCTACATGTTTTATACATATAATATTATAGATTTTCAACTGATAACAAATTGTGGAATGTTCTTAGTTTTCTAACCCTGTTTAATGATATTTTTGTACTTTTTAGGTTGTCCTCCAACTGCAGAAGCATTGATGTATGGTATCTTACAGTTGCAAAAAAAAATTAAGAGAATGACGCTTACTCAGAGCTGGTACAGAAAGTAATTGTAATTACTTATAACATTTGTATTGTGTATTACATATTTTACTTTTTGTTAAATTGAAAATGTTTATATAGCACAGTTTCGTGTTATGTACTCTAGATACTAGTTTAGTGTATTGAAATATATCAATTCGCTGTGTTAATCTTCATGTTATTACCAATTCCTAAATTGTTCGTCATCAAATTAAAACATTTATCCTTTTAATATACAGTAAGTTAATGTACAGTAAAATTTTAAAATCATATAATCAAACATATTTAGTATTTTTACTTTGAAATATTTAAAAATATTTTATTTTATTTATTTTTTTTTTTTTTTAACAACAAAAATAAATATGCGATTCAAATAACTTTAACTGTGATATTCAATTTGTTTCCAGTCATATATATTTAACAAATATATTTTGATAAATTTATCGAAGAAAACATGAAGACAACATTTATACTTTTCCGAAATTAAAATATGCTGTAACATCTAAATTGTTTAAATCTGGAAACAGAAGAAGTGTAACATTTCTAATAATAGAAATTACATTAACTCTTAAACAAGCTAAGAAAGTGCTTAGAAGTCATTAAAAAATCATAATATATGTATTCCTGTTTCTTACACATATTTTAGCATTAAAATTGGTTCCAAAAATTAGAAATTTCATTTCTTGAAATACAAGAACCAAAAATAGATTTAGTAATGATTATATTAAATAAATGATTTATTAAAATTAATTTTTAATACCAGTTATTTAAGGTTCGTTTTGATATTTATTATTTAACATATTAAAATAGGGTTATATATTTATAATGCAACTTGCATTTTAGTAAAAATATAATGATCTAAAGTAAATTTCTTTTCAAAAAAGGCCCAAGAATTTTGATTTGCACCAAGGTCCCTGATTTCAAGCCTCGGTATTATTCGCGGGTCGTGGTGGAGAGAGTAAAATTGTTTACGATAATTATTTCGATTACATCGATTACAATACCGTTATATGTATTACACCGCAATGATTGCACAATATTACGGTCTTGAATTTCCATATCTATATATATAAAAATGGAGCCAAAAATGTATAACATTTTATCAATCGAGAACGGCTGGGCTGATTTGCTCAAATATTCCAGAATTTTAAATTTCCGTATTATAAAAGCATGCCGTCAGTGACGGATATGGGATATCCGGCCGGAATTCTTCAACGGCTTTTTTCGATTTCTTAGTTTTTCTTCATCCTAGTTTCCATTGTAACAACAAATAATTCAGTGAATAATATAAGAACACTATTGCATTGCGAATATTATTATTTTATATCAATGATTACGTGATATATTTTACAAACCATTTGACAATAAAATATATCGTTAAAATGATACATTATTTATATATATATTCTTATATTGCAAAACACTATCACATAAAATAATAGTTAAGCTATACAAATATTATAAGAAATATTATAAGTTCGAACTTCAATCGATATAAATTTAAGTTTTAAGTTTGGATCGAATTATAATATATATATTTATAATATAATGATAATCATATTATGATTAAATCGATTCAAACACAAATTAATACGAGTAGTATTTTCACTTGACCGAGAAAACTTTTAAATCACAAAACCAATATAATAATAGATTTTTCTCATTTTGGTATCTTTATTTTTTTTCTTTATATTATTATTATTATATTTTCTTTATTTTTTCAACGTTAATTCCACGGCTGTAGGTGTAATCAACTATATACACTAATTAACATGTAAAAATAAAATAAACCGTATGATTTGATATTTTATTAAATTTAAAGTGATGACGAATATACAGTATACAATATACAATTCTTATTTTTTTGTTTTACATACAATTATATAAAATTAGTTGCTGACATGAATAAATCTTATTTTCAGACAAGCAATCATTAAACCAAGTAGTGAGTTGATCTGTCTGTATTTTGATATTTTTTCGATCATTATATTATAATGTTATACACACAAAAAGTTATTGGATATACTCTAAATACACGAACAATTAAAAAGTGTATATTATATATTTCTAATATATACCATTTTGATTATTGGGATTAATTTTTATCATACAACTGTTAACTGTTGTTTTTGATTTTTTTGTTTCTCTCTGTCTTTAAAGTTTTTGTTAATTTTAAAAAAAAATAAGAATTCACAAACTTTATTTTAAACAAACGAGTTAAATTAATTTTACTGCAAGATAATTTAAAAATTTACGACATTTGTTTCGATACGTTCAATTCTGATTGTTTTGTAAATTATTATTGTACGTATAACGTGTACATAAGCGTGTGCTACCCGTTTGTGTTACAAATAAAATAGTATCAATTAAACCTGTGTATAATATAAAATGCATGTTGCAATTGATTTTTTTTCTTTAAGAATTCGTCTTGAGCAGTACAGACACTATCGAGTATGACAGTTTCACCACCTGAAATGATCATAACACTTTTGAATATAACAATTCAAGTAATAATAAAATTATTCTGTCTCGGCACACAAAGCCGCCCATTCATTTTTAGCAATTGGCATGATCCGAATTTAAATGCCCTAAAAACCATCGAAAAATGATCTATAAAATAGTGAACAATTAATTTTACCAAAAAAATGTCCTTAAAAATCACTTGTTATTTTAATTTTTTATTTTATGTATTATCTTATTATTTAATTTAATTATTAATTCATAATTTACACAGATTTTACAAGTTTATCGTTTAGAGTTACGATAATTACCTTGGCAAACAATTCTAGATTAACAACTGATTCGGGTTTTATTTTCATCAATCGATTGTGTGCAGAGTTCATGTTCATGACCAGCAACAGTGTCTTTTTAAACTTCAAATCCTTCGCGGTCCAGTCGCTACTGTACAATCCGAAATTCACCTTCGACTTCTGGTGACATACACATGCGGAACCGGCAAATTATTAAACAAAGCAGTTCCGTATACCGCGTGCAGTGCGATGTAACCATAATGCATTATGCTATTACCGCGGTTTCTATGTGGTCAAATATGTAACAGTATATGAAGATCTCAATAGCGAGTGACGCGCCGCCGCTAAACAATTTCAAAGACGGCCCGGATATAATAGAACGGCCCTTGAGATTAGTCTTGAAAAAAAATCTAAATAAAAATTCAGCGCCGCAGACAATTCGCCGAGGTCGTGTAATACTTACCAATAAAAGAAGAAACACCAACATGATAACTGTATACGAACCACTAGTTATCTGAACCAAGACCACGGGCCGAAAAACGTCGACAAACTCATTGTATTTTCTAAAAATTAATTAATTTAAAGTAAAACACAATAAAATCGTTTTATTTCTTGAAAATTATAAAATAGACACATCGTCTGTGTGTGCGCCAGACGATTTTGCGTTCAGTCGTGGCCGAAGAACTGCGGATTTTACATCATAATGGTTGGGGGAATGTGAGGGAAATCGATTTAATAATTAATTTATGGATCGCCGAGTTGATCCGATCTAACCGATTTAAGTGGGTCACCGTTAAGTGATGTAGATAAGACGATATAATGATTCCGTAAACGTTTTTACTATAGCAGAAATGTTTTATTCGGTTGAGAAATTTTTATTTCCGTTCAACAACAATACGAAATGAATACATTACGTACTTGTTTTTATTTTTGGTGTACACGTGTCGCGTATTATTCTAAAAAGTTTCATGGTTTTGTCCTTAGCAATCGCAATCGTCAAGCTGTTGATGATGTTGTCGTCCGTGTGACGAAAACCACGCGACAAGAAAACAAAACACAAAAGCAGCTTTTTTCTATTCTCATCGCTTACTGTTAAACATCGAAGCGGCTCACTACGGATCGGCTGGAGAAGCCAAAATAATGGCAGAGGCGGATGCAACGACCCGAGGTCATCAATCAACGTCAACTGCAAAACTAGTTGGTTCCACAGGACGGGGTGCCCTCCCCACATGCCGGATTGGCTAGCCGGAAATTGTGTGACCCCCCCCCCCTCCGAGGTTTGAAGTGCCTGTTTGGGTTGAAACGTGGTGACTTCGGGGAGCCAGTGCTGGATGGTAATCAAAACCACTGACGAGTGTGGAGATTCGCAACACGGTTCTCGTGTCCGCTGCGCCGGGCCTAGGGAATCTGACACCCTGGGCTAATGAAAATTCAGTACCCCTATGTAAGGTGGAAGTACTGGATATGTTCGTAACATATATACCAACAGCGCCTAGGGCAAGCGTACTCACTTGCCCCGACCCCTAGATTCGGCAATGCGCGTTCTAGACAGGTACGGGCCGAGGCGGTGGTCCACGACGACGACCCTGACTCGTTGGTCTAACCTCCGTACGGACGTCCGGACGTCCACGTGACTCGTACAGTTTCGGCCGTAAACCTGGATCTCGCGTTAAACATCGATCTTACATTATCTCTGAAAATCACTGTAGTAGTATTGAGGCGTGGCGGATTTTTTGCATATGCGTTTTAACAGGTTGTCGGATTATTTGTTTGCCGGGTCCAACGTTTGTGAGTGTTTTGTATAAGCCTTAGACTCTAAGGGACGATACTATCGATAATAATATATTTTTCAAATGCACCATATACGATCCAAGAGCAACCGGGTTGCGTGATCAAATCATCAATTGATATGTATGAATACCACATATGATGGTAAAATATTTTACGGCAGATGCACCAATACACTATTCCACGCATGCCCAGGTTAGATTTAGAGATTTTAAAGAACTGTGTGTCAGGCTATTTTAAAAGGCCACCCGAGAGCTGAAATTGGATTATAAATGTATATACCTTGTAATAAAAAAAAAATCACAATATGATCATATAACGTGATTTTAACTTTATTCATAATCATCATTGAAAATATTAACATTCATTTTATTTTACGGAGGATTCCATCTTACATGGAGCCCAACATATAGATCTTACTGTACTATGCAATAATTGTTTAATTATCAAACCAGTGGCGTCATTTGGGAGGGATGGCAATTGGGACATCTGCTCCAGTCTAGTATCAACCTATAGTCAGCATGCTTAAAAAATTTAAGAACATTTCAAGAGGCTAATTTTGTCAAAAAAAAAATTAATTGTGGGTCAGACCTAAACTTCCCCTATATCCGGTACTTATGTATATTTTTTTCTAAGGTCATGATTACTGTTATTTCATACTCACTCGATTATTTTCTGATTATCTTTTATGCTGCAGATCAATTCATCGTAATGATCCGGTATCGGTTCGTTTTTTTCCGCATCTGCAATAGTAATCAACAGATTATAATAATGTACGAGTGTGTGTACTTGATGTAACATTATAATCCGATGAAATGTAATGAATTAATGCGTTTCAGAATGGGTATTGTGTTTGAACTTTTAAGTGCGAACGGTGTGAGGGATGGGGTAGGCTGAACAAGGATACATAACAAAATTGCATTGTTGTGACAATAAACGGATCGATCTGTGAACAACGAAAACGTTTTTTTTTTTTTTTTTTTTTTTTAACGCCACGATTTATCGCCTGTGTTGTATCATTTAATTGTTTTTGTTATAACAACCCTTTATTACTCTGTGATGTTTTTCACTGTATACATATGGAAGGATGCATTATTTTTTAACCGTAGTTAATTTAGATTAGCCTTTTAAACGATTTTCGACTCGTTCCGTTCACTGAATACATGAACAGTATTCTTCAAACAAATTTCTGTTATATTTAACAGACATATTATTTTCCCTATTTTTGAGCATCGTCCAAATATGATGATTATTTCATTTATCAGGGAAATTGTGGTTTTAATCTGTTAGCAAAGCAATTTTATTATTTCAACGGTCCCTGAAAAATATACAATTGCCTTTTACGCTTTTATTCCATTTTTCAATCTAATTATGTACAAGAAAAATGTTTGTTTCTAAATAGTATATATAAAAAAAAAGAATTTCATTAAACGACTGAACGAAGAAGGTGCGCTGTATAGATTTATGATCAGTGTTGCAGTAAACGGTTTTATCTACGGTTATTAATTATATTAATTTTTTTTTTTTAATTAAATTGATGTGCACGATTCCGTCTTTTTAATACCCATACGTATAATACCTCATTACCTTCTCCCCTATTGAAGACGCTGATAATACGGTTAGGTGCACCACGGGATGATGGTTACGTACCGGGAACGAGGCGACCGAGTGTTTCGTATTCGGCTGTCATGGCGTCGAACTGCGCGATGAGCATGTAGCACATGGTCATCGCATAGCAGTCAAAGCACACCCAAATGGTCACATCCACGATGCAAAAGATTATCTCGATCGCGTAGAACAGCGACCAGACGGGTGTCGAGTTGTATGTAGCGTCGGACACGGGGGCCCACATGTTGAAGATGTTGGCGCGCTGCGTGGCCACAGTGCCGTCCAGGCGGGTCAGCGACACGTGACCGCCCACGACCAACGGGGCCAGCAGCCAGATGGTAAGGGTTATGTAGCTGACCGCGGCGTACATGCGTAGAAGACCGCTGAGCAATGGCTTGCGTCGACGCATCCAGGACGTGTCGCGGCGGCCGCACAACGTGAACGCGTACGCGCCTAGCTCCAGGCCACTGTACAGCCTGTCCGCGTTCACCAGCAGCGCGTAGCCCTTGAACAGGCACATGAGCGAATCGACCACGAACACGGACAGGAAAGCGAACCTCTGAAAATCGTTGGAGTATACGTACAGACCGACCACCTGCGTGATCTGCACGACCAGCGACATGGACAGCAACACGGCCACCGTGGTGCGGTACACGTGGCCGCGGCCGGGCCACAGCTGCTGGTACAGTCCGATCGTTTTGAACAGGTTCACATCCACCGCGGTGGTCTCCGTGTGGTCGTCGTATTTCGGACAGTTGTTCCTGCGACAAAATGAAACGTGACGCAACTGCAACGGTTGCGTGGCAAATCGCGAACGCGTCCACACGATTCCGAGTACACGAACACGAGTTTAATTTCGAAACTGATTTTCAAGCGGACGGTCGGTGAGTATTCGACGGTTCCAGCGAATTTCTTCCCCGACTAAAAGGATTTCTCGTTGTGAGCCAGTCGCCTATTTTTACATGCGCATTGGTCATGAATCGGTCAGTCGGTCGTAATTTGATAATATTTCCTTTTTCGGACCCGTTGCACATGCGTTCCGTCACGATGACTGCCCGTGTGCAACCGGTCGCGCCTTGAAGACGGATGTATCCGTATACATCCGAAAGAAGTAGTGTTGTACATGCAGTGGCGTGTATTAGCAGTGTCGGATATATTGGAGGGAGGGAAAGTGGGTATACTTACCCATGGTGCTATCGTTGCGAGGGCGTTCTTAAGCTTTTGAAAAATAAAAAGAATCATGAACGTACCCCGTAAATCCACCTGAACTAAGACGCTGCGTTTTTGGATGTGTGTAATTTGCGTCAAAAGTGACCGAAAAAAAAAAAAAACATAAATAAACGTAATATGCACCACTTTAAAACAGTTACGCGTGTAATTTGCGCCATGACCAATAAAAAATAGTGCTGTGTAATTTGCCACACAAATTTGTCAAAACAGATTGATTAGGCGTAATTAAACGTACGGGGATGTGGCGCAAATTACATGTGGTATTGGTGACGCAAATTACTATCGCCTACATTTTCATCAGCCCCGAGCCTCAAATTTCCTAGATCCTAGATTCCTAGATATTCCTAGATCGACACTGTGTACAAAACAACTATCACAACTGTACATTTGGTACTGCTCGATGGAATCTCAAAATAAATGCGTTCGAAATTAAACGTTTAGACTGTCATTTGGATCCGACCCGAAACACTAATGTTCTATTCCATACCATTTCCTTACCGAACGCTTTTTATCGGTTAATCGCATTGAACTGAATACATGTGGACGAAGTGCACATTAGTTCTAAGAACAATGTCCACCCCGCGGTTTAGGTTGCTGGTTTCCAGTCTTCTTGAGTATTGCATTTTTCTAAATCCGGAATTAATGTTATGGTAACAACGAAGATAAATAGAACAACAAACGAACCGATTCAAAATGGCAGTTTTTGGATGATATCCTGACACGTTTCCGATGATTATAATATACAACCTATAAGTCGAGTTTTATATATTCAGTTCAATGATTAATCGACGTAGAAAGTTTTTCGTTTTTCCGAGATGTAGAAAATAATCAAACTCACATAATATCGCAGTCTCCGTCAGGTCCCCGAGTGACACGATTTGCGAAAAGACCGTTCCAGAATGAATCGATTTTGATGTTTTTAGTCGTCGAGCAGCCAGTAAATTATTATTGTTTGTCAACCCGTCTATTTTATGTACACATTAAGGGGGTTGAAATTTTCTAAATACCGTAGGTAAATATTTACACTTTAATTCAGAGACCTTCACCAGTTACTTGGAAAAATTTCGACGAGAAAGAAAACACTCAGGGGGGTGTTGATGGTCTTGAAATGGGAAAAAAGTTAATTGGAAAACAATTGAGTATTTACTTGTTTAACTATTTACACGCGTTTTATTAACTGCGACCGTGAATTAATGATCGTATTTAGTCATTCGTCCATAGTTATTAGTAATCGGTATAATCTTAAACGTATGTAATTACCAATTTTGTTTGTACAATATATTGTTTGTGATCGACTGGTTGGGCTTTTCTTAACATATATTATGATTTATAAATGTGCGTCAATGTTAATTTACGGTCGAAAAACATAATTATAATATAAATAATAATATATGTACAACCTATATGTACGTTTCACAAATAACGCGAGTTATCAATAATATATTGTATTTCTAACGTGTCTTTAGATGAATTTTAAAAAACAATAATTAAATTCGACATGCGATCATTCTTATTACACGCGTTTTAAATAACTATGAGGTTACCGTAAATCATTGTAATGTCAAAATATTAAACTAAACAATAAAAACAAAATCTAACTGTCAATGGAAAACCGCAATGGAATGATATATAAGTACCTAGTAGTTGAGTATTTTTTGTGGTTTATAAAAATGTGCTGTTTTTTACTTTCCCGAGTTATTATTCAATATTCACACACTATACAGATGGTCAAACGAAAATAGCAATAAAAATTTGGAAATTATTATAGAAAAACATTACGTGATGAGTGGAAAAAAGGTGGATTTAAATATGTTTTAGAAATAAGGAACAAACGATTAAGTGTGACGAAAAAACCACTGAGTTTTTAAATAAATTTTCAAAAAAGTTTTTTTTTTGTTTTTAAATATTACGAATATAAACAATTTTACATTTAGATGAACGTTTTTAATATGTCTTGTTTTTTTTTTTTTTTGTTTGAAAATTAAATAAGTCAACAGTTTAGCGTTACCGGTAAATTGCATAATCCGTCATTATGCATTTTGCCAAGATATTATAAAAAAATACCTAAAATTACTAGGCAACAAACACAATCTTACATTTTACAGGATTAATAGACACAAAATAATATTTTGCAATAGATTACATAAAAAACGTCAAAATGTATTTAAAAATACTCGTTTTTAACAAATTAAAATTATAACTACAGCATTATTATGTGTTGTTTCTAATCAATTTCTAACTTAATGATTCTCGTAAATAAAAAAATTTTTTCTCGCCGTTAACGATATATTATATCGATTAGTGCCGAAAATATATCTTAGAATGATGTCCATTCTTGATAATTTTCGATAAATATCGGTACGCTTGACGACGACAACTTTACTGATGACAATACTTTAGCGATCGTTGCAGCAAATTAATATACACACTAATATAAAAAACTAATATCGGGTGTAAAATATTATGTATATGTTATTTGATGTTAACTAATATATCACTATTTGGTTGTGAGAGCATTTTATGTAGAGTTCGAGTATTATATTTATTGTTATTAATAGTGACTTTATTGAATTTAATTCTAACACTTTAATATAATTTTGTAAATAATTGTCGGTTTAATTTTACACAACAATAATAATATTAATAAAAAAAAAAAAAAAAAAAAAAAAAAAAAAAAAAAAAAAAAAAAAAA